>NC_090939.1:271955294-272580294 GCF_040938575.1 Ambystoma mexicanum | reverse complement strand
AATGCAAAAAAAAAAGGCTCACTGAAATTGTCAACCCATAAGTAACACTGGAAGCACTTACATTACTACTTCAATTCTTATTATGTCTAGAGTAGAAATGTACACGTCTGCAGCGTCCCTATCTTCCTATATCCTACCAGCCTCTGTACTTTACAACAGTTAGATCCAAGCACCACAATTACAAAGCAAGGAGTCACTCACACACAATTAAACTTTCCTTTATTGACAGAAAATACCTGTGTTTCTCTTGTGCAGGGGGAAATGTACTGGACGGGGACTTTGGCACAACATTGCCAGCAGCAATAAACTGGAGGATTATGTGAAAGAAAGCGTGTGCACTTATATCAGCGTCGAAAAGCAGGTGGGCTGGCTGAAGAGAGAAGGTGGTTTCAACAAAAAGGAATGTGAGTGCCTCGCAGAATAAGAGACTAATGTCACGTCACTCACCCGCCTAAATGGTCGCACTCGTACTGCTACTTTAACACTGTCAAAATACGGTATTTCTTGTGAAAAATACGGTATTTCTTTTGAGTAGTCGTCTTTTCAGGTTGTGTCAGAGAAATAAGGCAAAGCACTGGGCGCTGGTACAGGTTTCATTGAACAAAGCGGATATGCAGCCTGCAGGCAGGCACTGTATCTCACTGTATGGGCTCAACACACGCTGTGTGCCCAACCACCAAGTGAAATGATAATTAATTATGAATAAAGAACCCACATGACCCCTCCAAGGATCCTAGGATGGGGGCCTGGGGCACGAACCCTGTTTACCCTCTGATATAGTTGCCACTGTTCAAAGCCCATATTTGAAACTCTTATGTTAAAGCTCTTATTTAATGTCAATAGTTTTGGCTTAAAGGTAGCGCTTTCAGGGCCACCCAATGGCCCAAACTAAAAATGACATGCCCATCCCCTGGGTCCCCAGCTCCTCACACATGCACACAATCAATGTGGTTATGTGTGCTTTCCAGTCACTGGGGGCACAGGGGGCACAGGGGGCTGGTACAGTGCTTTTTCAACCTGATATCTATCATAGATGTCCAGTAAGAAAATACAATGCCTGTCCCCTGGTCCCCACAGCACCTAAATCACGGCCACAGTCAGCGTGATTATGTGTGTATGTGAAGTACTGGGGGACCCAGGGGCCGACATGGCATTTTCTACTAGACATCTATGATAGATATCAAGTAAAAAGAAAATGACATCCCTGTTCCCTGGGTCCCACAGCACCTAACACTGGGGGACACAGATGACAGGCATGGTATTTCTTACTAAACATCTATCATAGATGTTCAGTAAAATAAATACCATCCCTGTCCCCTGTGCCCCACAGCGCTTCAGAAGGAGAGCTGATTTTGGCAGATGGGTAGGTGGATTGTGCATTAAATGCTTTTGTTGTACAACCCTCCTCCCCCACTCGCAAAAATGAGCTCCACGGACCAACACACACACACACACACACACACACATTTACACAACATTCACACAGCAAGCACTCTCTCATTCACACAAGCACCCATCATCATGAACTCACTCATAACAACAGAAGCATGCACACATCCATACACATATTTAAATAACAAATACATGAACATAAACATACCTTCTGCGCCAATCCGGAGGTTTCCTCCCCAGCGCTCCAGCCCCTGCTAGCATGAACAGGAATCAGGAAGCTTACTGGTTCCTGCACATGCGTGCAGGGGCCTGAGCATGGGTGACGAGACGCCCCACTCCAGCCTGCTCTTTCTGCACCCCCTCACACATACAGACATGCAGTTCCCCAGCCAGCATTTCCAATGAGCTATGCAAGGCTGGGGTAGCAATACGCCCCACACTTGCATGGCTCATTGAGCTTGCACGGCTGGGTAACTAAACTGTCAAAGGGAAACAATATTTCCCTTTGAAATTTCCGCCACAGAGCCCAGGAGTGTTCCTTCAGCTGGAAAAAGAAGCTGAGGGAGCGCTCAGTGTTTCAATGGGCTGGCACCCTAGCTGTCGGCTCCTCAACAATAGACGAGAGGGGGCCAAGACCCGGTGGGTCGACGCCCCCTCGCCCATTATGGATGAGACACTACTGCTCCTCCCATTGCCCTGCACGGCTCTGCTGTAGTCTACGGTAGGTGGTCTCTGCACTGTTGTCAGACCGGATGGTCCTCCCACTACATGTCGCAACACCACCTTTCCATCTCTCCAGGTTGACTGTGTTGGTTCCCAACCGACTCGCAAGATGCTTTTCGGGCATCCCGCTGTTCGTCTCTTAGATTTTGGAGACATGCCTCACTGCAGTCTCCCGAAGCCCAAGCCCAACGTTACGGCTACACCATAGCTACCTTGCTCACCAGGTTCTCCTTATGGATGTACAACAGCTCTTAGTATACCAGAAACACATGGGCCATTTCCGGACAGATGAGAAGACGACGAACCCAGTCCATTGCTGTTTAATAAACATTAAATAGCAGGGATGACCCCAGCGTAACGTCAGTCAAATTGACAGCAGCTGATCGAGCTTTCGTCCCAATTGATTGTAGTGTTCTCAAGCTCTTCTTCATCCCTGTACCTATGACATCAGGGTGGTTTGATATTTTACAATAACACATCGTTTTGGACGTGAGCTTATGTGTAAAAGTTTAAGGCATTAACATCAGCCTGCCGGGTTGGGGTTTGAAGGGGCCGTACCTCCCAATCGCATCCTCATCCCTAGGAGAGGAGTCCCTCTCCATGAGATCCTCCTGCATGTTACCACCCATAGGGACACTATTGGTTAGAGGCTTAACTGCCCTAGCTTCATGGAAAGGGGTTCTCCCCTGGGGAGAAATGATGCTATCTGAAGGATCGTCACAACATCTTCAATAGAAAATAAGGGGCTGTGGAAAATGGGACATCCTATTTGCATCCTATGTTTTACTGTTACCACCATACTCATAATGAGGTACTCTATTAAATACCGCTTGTTTTTTAAATGCCACCTAATTGTAATGTAGGATTTCATGAGAGACGTATTGCATGCAGTACATACAAACGACTGTATGAGGAAAATGTGTAATTCATCCCACACAGAACTTTCTCTTGTTACATACACAGATTTGTAATACTCTCTGCTTAGTTCATTGTAACATAGCCAGAGCTACATTGCATAGCCTGGTATTTATTAGTGTCTACTCAGAATAATTGTTAAACAGCTAGTCATACTTAGCAGAGCTAGATTTATTCTATTACACAATCAGACCAATTGTTGCATGGCCTGACTTATTTTGCATAGCTTAATTCTATTAGTTAACTGATTTATTGTGGCATACCCAGACTTATTTTTGTTTACTACCAATTGGTATATAGCCAGCCTTAGGCCCTCATTAAGAATTCGGTGGAAATGAATGTCACTCTCTGGCTGGCCTCTCTTGGCTCTCTTCCTGCTCCCACCTGCGAGGCTAAAAACCTTGGGGTCATCTTCGACTCCACACTCTCCTTGTCCCGTCACATCCCTGACGTCTCTAAGAAGTCACACTACCAGCTGCACCCCCTCAGAGGTATTCTTCCTTTCCTCTCCTTCCCCCAGAAGCTCACTGTGTCCAAAGCCCTGGTTTTCTCTGGACTGTACTATTTCAACAGCCTCTTCCTAAATCTGCCTGTTACTACTCTCTGCCATTCTGCAAATCATCCAGAACAGGACTGTAGGTGGCCATTATGCTACTCTTTCCTTACTAGAAAACTCAAGCAACAATATACAAAGGTTTCAAACACCCTTCAAAACTCACAAACAGCTACATTTCTCATAAACTCCCAGGAACAAAATGTGGTTCAGACTCCAAAGAATTACATGGTTCCCATTGCCATCTCCTGATCCATATCAGACCTTAACCCTCTGGAAAACCTTTCCATATCCTCTTTTTTCGCAACTCAGGTAGACGTATTATGTATTGGCATGCGCTGTTGTGTGCAATGTCTATTTTGGTATATGTTGTGGCCTCAGCGGTGCCTGCATAGATGAAGGTGCATGCTCTGCGTGAACCTCATCGAGGGTCGTAGCAGAGTGCTAGAGGCAGCGCTCGGACAACGAAGCAAACCAGGCAGTGCGAGGTTCCTCACCCGCACTGCATTGAAGATCCTAAAAAGAGATCGATTGAGCTTCGTGGGCATGACAGGGCAAGATGGAATATGTCCTTTAGCAAATAATCTTGATTTGGCTCTGAGAGTGCAAGATATGGGTGAGCCGGTGAAGCCAGAGATGTCAGCTGGATGGGCTCAGAGAGTACTTTGCCTTCTGGGCAACACAAATTGGGCTAGCTCTTCCAACAGATGAGGGAATTCTTATGAGAATTGACACCAAACTCATGGAGATGTCTTCCTCAGAAGCTGGGTCTGCCAGTCCAAGGATTACTATTCGGCAAGCCATTCACCAGGGAGCTGGCAACGTTTCTGGGGGCATTTACAGCCCTAGAGAAAGTGCAATCATCTGTAAAAAAGAGTTTTCTCCACCAAGGTTTTTAACAAGACCGGAAGTGAAAGGGATTGCTAGTAGCTGGACAGAAAATCCCAATCTGGAAGAGTTGGCTTTCAGTACTGGCAAATGCTGAAACCTGATACCTTCCTTCACTCCACAGGAAGAGGAAATCTTCCCAAGTCATGCAGAAGAGTTCTTAGACAGCAGTCTCAAACTTCAGGTGCGTGCCTGCAGCCCAGCGCCTCGAATGGAGGCTGTATATTGCTTTTTGTGCCAAACTGGGACAGGCTGTCAGAGGGTGCATGCGGCGGGCAGTCCAATAGGGGGTTGCATCCGTCATTTTTCACTGAGCTGGTAGAAGAGCAGACGCCAGCGAATTTGATGTTTTAGTGAGAGGAGGAGACCTTGCTAGACGAGGAAGTAAGGAGTGTAGCACAAAGGGAGCCATAGTGAGCAATCTTTATTTGGTCCCTCAGAAATAAAAAATCTGGCCAGTAATCAACCTCCGTTAGTTGAACGATTTCCTTGTTTACAGGTATTTCAAAATGGACGGTGTTCATATGCTCAGGGACACTCTCCTGCAGGGAGATTGGATGGCTCAACTGGATCTGAAAGATACCTATCAGTCGTTTCCAGTTTTCAAACCGCACAGGTGCTTTCTTCATTTTGAAGGGCACAGCTCCTTCTGGTAGTTCACAAGTATGCCCTTTGGGCTCTCTTAAGTGCTTGGAGTTTGGATGATCATTTATCTGGATGACATGTTTTTCAGGTCAGAAAACAAAGATGATCTGCAAACGTAGGTAGGCATGGCTGTACACCTGCTGTAAGAATCATGCTTTCTGTTAAACTGGGAGAAGTCAAAGATTTCCCCAAAACAAAGAAAAGACTTCCTAGGGTTCCAGATAGATTCGGTTGGAGCCATGATCATGCTGCCAGTAGAGAAGGTGAGTAATACGAGAAGGGAGATTCATTGCCTTATATGGAAGAAGATTTTTCGCTCAGGGAGTGAGCCAGAATCATAGGGCTTCTGTCTTCTTCCAGCAATATCTGCAGGGTCTCTGCAATATAGAGCCCTACAGAGGTTGAAAAACAAGCACCTATGCAAGAACATATTTTAAACACAGAAAGTCCAGATTAGAACTTCACTGGTGGCTAAATCACATGGAGGCCTGGAAAGGCATAGCCATATTTGGTTTAGCCCAGGATCCAGTCATCGCTTAAGATGCTAGCAAGACAGGCTGCAGGGCTCAGTGTATGATCATATCCAAAGAGGGCAAGTGGATGGCAGCAGGATTACAGCTGCACGTCAATTGTTTGGAGCACTTAGTACGTTCTTTAGCGATTTGTTCGTCAAGGACAGAGTGGATTATTGCATCCTCCTGAAGATGGACAATGTATCGGCAGTGCAATCACCTGCGAGGGACGAGATCCAAAACGTTGATGGAACTCATAAAGGACTTCTGGCACTTTTACCAGCAGAGACAGCTATCAGTGACATCAGAGTATTTTCTGCACCTGAGCAAAGTGGAGGCAAACTGGAACTCCAGATATTTAAAAGACAGCCGCAGCTGGAAGCTGGACAAAGATGTTTTTCAGAAACTGAACAGGAAATGGGGTCCATTTTCGGTGGACCTATTCAGCTCATGCTGCAACAATCAATTTCTTGGTTTTTCAGGTGGAGGCCCGAACCGGTAGTGTTCCCTTCTCACTTTAAATGGTGGCCATTAAAATGAAAGAAAAAAAGCAACAAACAAAATGGCCGACATGGAAAGGGGAGAAGGGAACACTAACGTAGTCTCTTCCTTTCCATGGTGGCCATTCGCGCGGTGGAAATACACCGGGCACAGGACTGTTCATGGCACCAGCTAGGAACAGAGGAGTGCAGGTAAGTGGGGTTTGGGTTGGGAGGGGACTGGATATGTGGAAAAGGGGGTTGGGGTAGGGTAAAGGGGGCAGGGGAACCGGGGTGCACACTAACCTTAGGCACCGGTGAGGGAAGAGGATGGCCTCCCGCTCCGAGGAGGCTTGGAGTGGGGTCCTTCCCTGTGTCGTAAGGTATCCCGTTCCAAGCCTTCTCATTGGCTGGGAGGCTGTCACACCCCCCTCACCGGGTACTAAATCACAAGAGACACAGGAGGCAACCCCATTCTTCCCTCAAAAAGATCCACAATGTGATTAATCTCACAATACTGCATCAAACAACTCCCCACATCGACATCAAATGTCCATCCCTTGAATCCCACCAGTGACCCAGTGCACAGAAAATTAACAGAAAAGAACAGAAGCCACATCAAGATCCAAACAAATTCCTCCTCGACATCTTCAACAACAGCAACCCCTAGAAACATACCACTGCAAGAGTCACACTTAACCCATAGTGCAGCATGAAACAGCACACCACAACCAGGACTAATGATGATCACCCCAACGGCAGGAACAACCTACTCAGCGTGTTTGAGGATGAATGTTATAATCAAGAGATTACAGTTCATGGCACATACAATGAACAAGCTGGTCAGCTTACCTCTACTGAAAGGATCCACAAAGGAACAGTTGGTACTAGATGCCTCCTTACCAATGCCTACTGTTTGCCAACCATTCTTCTGATATATATGATCTTCTTTGCAGAGACAATTACGACCCTGGCGGTAAGGGGTTTACGCCAGCGTTAGCTGCGCCGACCCCTTACCGCCAATTACGAGGTCCCTTAGCGCCATGGAGGTTTTAACACCCGCTTTTAGCGGGTGTTAAAATCCATGGCGCTAAGGGACCATGGAGTTAATTACGCCACCGTAATTTACGGTGGCGTAATTAACGCCTTCCCCACTCCCATTATGCCCTATGGGGCAAAAATGGGAATGGGGAAGGGTAAATGGGGATTGGGGACTTACCGCCCCGCCAAGGTCGGAATGGGGCGGTAAGTCCGCCAACCACCATGGCGTAAACGTAGTTTACGCCATGGTGGTAAAGTGACGGCCCAGGCGGTAACTTACCGCCTGGGTCGTAATGAGGCCCAAAGAATATGCACTTTTCATCACAGAAACTTGGCTCTCACTAGATCACTCAGCAGTTATACAGAAAACCATCCTTGCTGGCTACAACATCAAGTTTGCCAGCAGAACAGCCATAAGAGGAGAAAGAATTAGACCCCATCAAAGTTACAAATGTAACCTTAGATAACATCCCAGACTGTAAATTGCGTGTCTTACTCTACTGTGTAGAGGAGGTCCCAGACATGACCTGCACACCAGCCCCTCCTTTTGAGGTACCAGGAAGATACTCGCCAAGGTACGTGACGTATGAAGAGCAAATGAACCAACAGAGAGCTGCACTGGGACTCTGCCCAGTGTACATTAGAAGATCCGTATGTGTTGAAGCGCCCATAACCAGACAACCCTGGGCAGCACGGTACCCTATCAGACAGCCATACCAGCCGCTGATACGAAATGAGGAGTACCTAAATACAGTCCACGAAGAAACCCCAAGAGCCTTAATGGAGGGCCAATGGGCAATAGTAACGATACTGCTTGCGATGCTTAGTAGAATATTAGAAGTGGCATGCACAAACTATATATCTACCTCAAGAAGCACGTTATACGAGTGCGACTCCATTTTGTAAAGCAGAAATGGGCCCAAGATGAACGCTTAAAGAGCACTCAGTTATATGACACTGAGGATGTCACCCGAAGTAGTGGGAGCAGGGGACTGTCCCTGGACAGGCTGGAGATTAGGCAGAACAAAGACGATGCAAGAAGTTGTGTAAACTGGGAATATTCAGAATCCGACTCCTGTGGGGAAACGGAGGATGTGGCACATGAAGAAGGGAGATGGTGCGAAAAACGGCTCCCAGGGGACCGAGAGGTTCGATGGTCAGACGCTAGCAGGTCCACAAGTAGGGCACCGAAGTCCGCTGGACAGTCCAGCCGACATGGAAAAACACCACACGGTCAGAGGGGGGAGTCAGCACCTGCCTATGTAGACAGGTTAAGGGCATTGCCAGGTAGACAGCAAGGCAGGAATGCTACCCCGGCGATAGACTGGAGAACTATGAGGAAAGAGAAGGACTGTGCATTCCAATTCCAGTTGCTAGAAAAGGGGGGAGCAATACCACAATATATTCCGAGAGAACCTTAAAAATAAGCTTCCAATGCTGACATCGGGGGCCGGAAAGTGGATACATGAGTTAGAGAAAATGACGGGGGGGTCACCTTAGCTATCGGGGACATAAAGGGCCTCCTAATTGCCATACTTGGTGAAAGAGCAGATGATGTATGGAAACGGGCAGGCTATCCTAGGGTAACCCTAACTAACACCTCCCATGACGGAGCTCCATTTAATAATTGTAGAGCAGCAGTGTGGAAAGCGCTCCGAACGCTATATCCAGACACATCTGATATGTAAGCTATAATGACTCGAAAAATGAAAGAATCAGAAGATCTGTTGATTTATATGCAGAATTTTCAAGACGTGTGGGTGCTCGAAACGCATGAGTCTTGGACGAAATCTATCCCTGTATTCTACCACATATTATGCGAAGGGTTGCCTGAACCGGTGCAGAAGCAGCTCAAGAAATTGGTAGGAATAGAAGCTAAACCATGGGCCGAAATACAGTTGACGATTGCACACTATTGTGGATTGTTGCAAGAAAAGAATTGGAAAAAGGAGGCAACTCGAAAAGGTGAGGAGGCGAAGCTGGTGCAAAGGAAACTCTCAAAGTATGCTCTCGAGGGAGCCATGCTGACAAGCCCAGCTGAACCAAGCACACAACAAGCAACTAACCCATCGCAGAATACCCAGGGTAACGCGGGATTTTACCCGAGGGGAAGGGGCTTTGGAGGTAGAGGATGGCAGAGTAATCAGGGAGGGCTTCGAGGTAACCAAGGAGGTTTTCAGAATGTTCAAGGTGGCTTTCAGAACGCACAGATGGGCAATCCAGCTACACCAGATGGACAGATAGCCCGACCACCGCCAGTGTGTTGGCTGTGTGGAATGACAGGACAAGTGGCACGCATGTGCCAAAGCCAAGGCATCTGGCAAAATAGTCAAGGGACGGGGCAGGCATGGTGAACCAACCTGCCGTCCCGCAACAGGGCGGTGCACAAAATTAGACCATGCAGCAGCAGGCGGCAGGCTTGCAGCAAGGTGCACAGCAAGTGGTTCAACCACCGAACATGGGGAATTTGCCACAGGGACTACCCCAGCAGGCACCGCCACAGATGGCACAGGGCACTAATCCCGGAGGGGGAATTAACCCTGGAAATGGGAGAAACCCACAAGTATACAGTGGACCGAACCTATATATGAAATAGGACAGCTCACGGGGGACTCTGATGTGCTCTATCCTATCAGTGACACCAGACCCTAATAGGGAACCTAGGGTGAATTTCATCATAGGGGGTAAAGAATATTCCTTCTTAGTTGACACGGGAGCAAAGTGTTCGTGCATACGAGAAGGCAAGTTTTCCATGTCCGGCGAGGCTATAGATACTCAGAGTTTCACTGGAGCTCATAGTAGAGTTCCCTTTACAGACGCACTTCCAGTCTCAGTGGGACAGTGCCAAATGAATGTACCTCTATTATATTCACGTCAGACCCCAGTAAATATTCTGGGTCGGGACCTGATGACTAAATTAAATATGACTATCTCATTTACCGAGAATGGTATAGTGTGCTCCACCCTAGGAATGCATTATTCCAATGTGTGCGAAATGATCAGAGCATACTCAGGACGCATAGCCATGAGAGCTACACCGTTAGAGCCAGAAGTCTTCGCAAATGGCGTGCGGTTGCTCATGGCGGGATTTCCAGGCCTCGCCAATAGAACTATGAGGGCACCTGATGAGTTTCTATTCAGACCAAGAACACCCATGCACTAAGAGGAGGGGCAAGTATTTCCCTTAAGGATACAATCCGCTGCAGTGCGAGGGAAAGTGGTATTGGTCGAAGGATATGACGATGAAGGCAGACAACGGTGTGCGATTATCGCCATTGAAGAAGGGTATCGAGTGACTGATGTCAATGATGATGATCTGTTCGAAGAACACCCTGACCTAGAAGAGACAAGAGTGGAAGTGAGTCTCATATTTTGGGTCAAAACGATCAAACGGGAGGTGCCACAGAGAATGATGTTGGTGCTGATACATTCAGAATACTTTGATGACGACCTGGCCCAAGTGCCTGCCGCAGTATGGACTACAAGGCCCTATGACGTAGGCCTCCTGAAGGGGGCAGGTGAAGTAAAAAATTTAACTGAAACTGGGTGCAATATTACCACGAGCACGACAATACCCCATGTTCAGAGAAGCGGATGAAGGGATCGTGAAGACAATTTCCGCCATGATGGAGCAGGGCATCCTAGTGACATCAGAATCACCTTGCAACACAGTGATTTACCCTGTCAAAAAATCAAAGGAAGGATCTTGGCGTTTGATCCAAGATTTACGAGCACTAAATGATATAGTTGAAGCCAAATTCCCTCTAGTCCCTAATCCATCCACAATACTGTGCAATATACCCACTGAAGCAAAATATTTCATGGTGATCGATTTGAAAAATGTGTTTTTCTCGATTCCGTTGCACCATGATTCAAAAGACCTGACGTCATTCACTTTCAGACAAATGCGCCTGAAAAGCACAAGGTTGCCACAGGGGTACTGCGAGTCCCCGTCTATTTTCAAGTCCTGCAAATGGACCTAAGCAATATTCCGGTGGACAGCGTTGTGTTGCAGTATGTGGATGACATTCTGATCTGCAGCACCACTAAAGAGCAATGCAGGTGCGACTCTGTCCAGCTATTGACTATACTGGCTGAGAAGGGATACAAAGTTGACAAGGAAAAGTTGCAGTACTGTCAACAGGTGGTGTTGTACATAGAGCAACTTATCTCTCATGAGGGAAAAATGTAACCCCAGAAAGGGGTGAAGCTATCATGAACACAGCCAAGCCGCTCACGATAAAACAAATGCAAAGCTTCTTAGGTCTGTGCAATTATGTCAGGGCATGGGTCTTTGACTACAGCTCATATACCAAGCCCTTGCTACAGGCCCTTAAAAAGGCCCAGGCAACAAAAGAAGAAATTGAATGGAATAAAACAATGGAGAAAGGGTTTGCAGAACTCAAGGGGGCAATTTGTAAGGCCCCAGTTCTCGGAATTCCTAATTATGCAGAGGAATTCTACCTGTTCTCGTATACCGATGGCAATTTTATGACAGCAGTGCTCGTGCAGCGAACCTCGCTGGGGTACAAGCCCCTAGCATATTACAGTAGGAGTCTGGACCCGGTCATGAAGAGCCACTTCCCATGTGAACAAAACCTAGCTGCTGCCGCATTCGCTATCGAAAAGGCGTAATCCATTGTGATGGGGTGCTCCATGACATTGTATGTTGAGCACTCACTATTCGCCATACTAGAGAAGCCAAAGGGCACACTGACATCTCAGAGAGCATCCGCCTATGAGGTGATTATCTCTAATCCATCGATCAAATAGTGCAATGTAAAACTGTAAATCCTGCTACGTTCATAGCTGAGCCAGTCACAGAAGGAGAACCTATACACGACTGTGCAAACTAGAAGGAATTATATGATGAGATCCCCAGGGTAAAGGAAAATGCCCTGGCGAGTGGAGAGATCGTCTTTATTGAGGGGTCTTCGAGAATCGACCAAGAAGACGGATAAAGGTATACAGGCGTTGCCGTGGTAAAACACCTAGCGAATGGGGAGTTTCGAGTACTCGTTAGTGCACGAATACCATCTCACTATTCGGCACAGGCTGCAGAATTATTGGCATTGATACTCGCCATTGAGAATCATGCAGACCAGGAAGTAACGGTGTACAGTGACTCCGCCTATGTGACGTCCACAGTGCACGCAGGTTTGGTGCGCTGGAAAAGGAGGGGCTACCTCCGAGCATACGGCACGCCAGTGCAGCATGCAACCTTATTGGACAGGCTGATAAAAGCACTACAGCTCCCAGTGGGCATAGCGGTTGTGAAATGCGCCGCTTATACCAAGGGGATGGATTTCGTGTCACGTGTAAATCATGAAGCGGACACGAAAGCCAAGTGCATGGCATCCAAAATGGAAACAATCATGGACGAGGAGGTGGCACGTACCCATGAGAGGATGATGGTAGCGCGAGCCACACCAGAAGCCTAAAGCAATATGGGGCAGACTCAGCTAATGGAGCTCCAGGGGGAGGCACCTCAGGAGCAGAAAAATTTGTGGAAGCGTCGAGGGTGTTCTTTAAACCCCTCAGACGAGTTGTGGAGGCAAGACAGCACTGGTAAACCAGTAATGCCTGTCGCCCTTCTAAAAGTAGCATTAGAACAACTACACTACCCCATCCACATGACAAAAGAAAATCTTGCTGCAACGCTCGCAGAAGACTGGTTTACACCAAATTTAGCAGAGCGTGTTGCATTTTTCATGGTGAACTGCAATTCACCGCTGGGCACACATTAAAAGTAGTGAGAGGAATCATTCCCAGACCAAACGGACCATTCCAGCACTTGCATATCGACTACGTCGACATGATTACGGATACAGGTATTTAATTGTGGTGGTTTGTCCATTCTCTAGATGGATAGAACAGGTCCCTGTACACACCCAGATGCTACCTGTGCTGCCTAGTAAGGGAAGTATTTCCTAGGTGGAGGGTGTGTGAAGTAATGAGATCAGATAACGGGGCTCACTTTGTAAATTGAGTTTTCGAACAGATTAGCTTGTTGCTTGGTATAAAGCACAAGTTCTCGTCGGCGTATCATCCTGAGGGTAATGGAATATGTGAACGGATCAACAGCTTGCTTAAGGAAAGGATAGCCAAGTTGAAGCTCACATTAAGGAAGTGATGGCTGCACTGTCTACCATTGGCATTGTATGCACTTCGGAACCAACCAGGCTCCGACCATCATCTCACGCCGCACGAGATAGTTACAAGCAGAAGGATGAGGACCCCTCTTACCCCCCAGAGATAGGGCTAGTTGTGATGCCCAGATGACTAGAGAGGTTCTGGGAACAGAGATGCAAAAGTACCTTAACTGTATGACATCCAGTGCCTCTGTCATTACAGACCAACTGCAGCAATGGTGAAAAGGGGACAGCGCAGCACAAAACACAGCAGGAAGTGCTGAAGCAGACACCGAGCAAGGTGTACATGTGCCCCTCATCTTCCCTGGTGACAGCGTGCTCGTGAAGAACTTTACCAGGAAAAGGTGGGACAAGCCAAGATTTAATGGCCCGTTCAT
This sequence comes from Ambystoma mexicanum, assembly GCF_040938575.1. Lineage (NCBI taxonomy): Eukaryota > Metazoa > Chordata > Amphibia > Caudata > Ambystomatidae > Ambystoma > Ambystoma mexicanum. Next base: position 272,566,617 of record NC_090939.1, on the reverse strand, counting down.
CGTAGAGGACTGCACCCCCTCCGCCATCAAGCTCCAGGGCAGAAGGGCATGGATATTCATAAATGACATTAAACCTTATATAGGAGAGAGCCCTTCTGCTGCATCCAACTGCAAAGAAACCACAGACAACGGGGAAGAACCTCAGCACATGCAGACAAGATCCATGGTGAGGAAGAAGGACGCATGAGCAGCAAAACAACGGCACAAGAATCCAGTAAATTGTAGCTTTCAAAACAAGACATTTCCTCAAATCAAGTGAAAGGTGATAAAAGGACAATAATATGGACATTTTGTGCAGCCAAAGTTGCAGAGTAAAGAAGAGAATTGCACATCCAAAGCTGCAGTGACGCTACTCATATGAACATTTAAAGCCGCACAAACCATAGAAAAGTCCCTAAAGCTCTGTTAATCAGAAAATAAGACATTCCTGAGAACCAAAAACGATATCCTGAAGCAACCAGTACGAAGACTTTGTTCGTAGAACTTATGGTATCCCCCAGTAGAAACATCCCAGAGGATGTGCTTTCCTGTTTCCGACTAATATTAGAGACATATCCATCATTAGTAGGAAGAGACACTAGCATCCCAGAATTCATTCAAGATCCAGCTAACATGAAAATAATCCGGCAACTACGGAAGCCTTCATTGCACTGCCGGAGTACGGTGATAAGGGTACAGATGCTTCCACCACAAGTGATCATTGATGAGCTGACATACACGCTGTTCTTTCGCATCATAGAGGAATGCCCAGGACTTGTCGGGAGAACCACAGATACCTTGTCCTTTATCAGAGACCCAAGAAACAACAAATTCCTGAACCAAGTGTGGTATAAACTGAATTACGTGGTCGCGATCCACGCAGCAGGAAAGTGTGAAGTCTGTTCATGTCACAAAAAAGGCCTATGATCCAGAGACTAGAAAATCAGAACGAATGTCGTTGTCACCAGAAGACAGCAGATATGCATACCATGTCTTCTTTTACCTCATTGAGAACTTTCCAGAACTAGTGGGTAGACCAAGCAATGTTGACGTACCCGCATTCCTCAGAGACCCAATAAAGAACGCACAATTAAACGTGCTCCTGAGAGCCATGATAGCGCAACTGAGAAGTAATTATGGTCATCCACTGCTGAGGAGAGCCTTAGAAGGAGAAGATCCACAATAAGACTTTCCGTCGAGGATAGATCGAGAAGAAGCAGAAACCAGGATTATGACAGCTTGTCCCTAGGTTATTTTATTTTTATTGTTTCTTCTTTTTTATTATCCTTTTCCGTCATCTTTCTGCCATGGAGCAGATCAAGGAGAGAGACACTGTTCTTCAACTTGTCACCGAGAGACCGAGCGAAAGGAGTGGACCAACAAACTTCACCATCCTATGTTCCTTTTTCTTCATTTTTCAAATTTTTTCCTATTCTTTCATATGTTCACTTTTATTTTTATTTTTGTTTTTATTTTTACGGCACTCTATTTTTGTGTGATTTTTAGCAGTTCCATCTCTTCATTCCTTCGCATTGAGCAAGTTCCAGCATGTCCTCGGGACCAAAGCAAATTCGTGGAGTGCACTGGGAACTTGCCTATTTTAGAGATGCATAATGAATGTGATGTACCAAGTTGCTAACCTAACCTTTTTCCATAGTCTAGCAAACGGAACTGTGCTGCATACCCAGAGACTATCGTCGTCTCCCGCGTGGGGAGGGACACTTGAAAAACACTCGACACTTCAGTAATAATAAACTTTTGAGCTACGTGATCAGAGCAAGAAAGGAATAAATAATTGACTATGGACTTGGTCGAAATGGGGGCCCAGAACAGTAACTTAGTTCTACCTCCAGCAGAGGGGCGCCCCCGCTTTCCTGGGAGAAAACGCTGCCAGATGTCTACAAATCTATCATGTGTATATGTTTGGTAATTGTCATTGTCTTTCTGTCATTGACTATCAGAACTGCTTTCTTTATTGGTGCACAAAGCGTCCCAATTTCAGTGCACCCACCAGATGATGTACATACGAATCCCACAAAAGCACCCAGACCATATATAGTTATCCCAGTTCCAAGAAAACCTGATGGTAAAGCTAACGAGTGGGTGGTATGCAGTAATAAAATCGCTGCAAAAATGCCGCCTTTACTAAAAATTGCGTTAAAAATGCTGTGGTTTGACCCCATTTTACCATTTAAGGGGAGTGGGTGTTGCGTGGGTGTCCCCCGCCCCCCTTAAGTGGTATAATGGGTCTGGGGTAGCGGGGGTGTCCCCTGCATCCTTTACATGGATGGCGGCGGCAAAACCACAGCCTTTTTGCCGTGATTTTTTGGGTAAACGGCCATTTATGCAGCGATTTTAACACATGGAACCCTGTGGGTAGGGTGAGCACAAGTAAGTGCAGCAGAAATACAGCAGATCACCTAAAGCTCTCCTCAAGAAAGGCACCCAAACAACTGTGGATAATACTAGGAACCCAACTGCAACCGACAGACAAACATCAACACAACTGAAACTGAATCAAACAAATAATGCTGCATGCATATAACAAACACCTTTCTCTCTTCACTGGGTGGTGCACACTAACTCACTGCCAGAGGGCCCCACTGCTTACACCCCCATCTGTTGTGCGCCCTCCTTTCCATCACTATTCTACTCCCCTCTAAAATCTACCACCTTACATTAGACACATAAATCCTCCAAGGGCGGCTGCCAAAGGCCCAGCTGATACCACTTCAACATGAATTGAGCTTTAACTATGTTATGCCTCTATTCCTGCCTCACTCATCTACATTAGTGGGTAACGTTATCCAAAGAACGTTTAGTCTAGACTGCGTGTTCTCCCAACCAGACACCATATTCCGAAGTGTCTCTGACAAACTCATAGAACCATACAGGCACAGAGAACCCAGGCAGCACTTCCGACTTGCACCCACCAATCCGATAATGACCCCACTGTCTGTTTTGGTGAAATATGCCAATACATTACATTATGCTAGTATGTCAGTACACAGCTTCGGACTGGGACATAAAATTGTCTTGGGCATCAATGAAAAAGTGGCCCACAGTTGCATTCCTTCTGTGACACTGAGTTTTTTGATAAAATGTGATGCACATTGTGCATTTTAAAGAATATTTACTCAACAACACTGGTCAAAACTACTAGTCGCCTAGATAAGTAATTCATCAAACTAGACAACATTGGCCAAAAAAGTGGCCCACTTTGACCAGAAAAACGGGCCCACACCAGCATTCCGTATTTTTGGTTCGGAAATGGGCCTATTGCCCTATAGGCCAGTCCAAGCCTGCTAGTACAGTGGGGCACGTTGGTGAGCAATTACCACAAGCATCATTTGGCCTCTAGCAAATCAACCCACTAGTCACTGCATGTATTACAATACTCCACCACCCCAAACAATGTCCGTCAGGCTATGTATGCTAGCTCAGCTCAATCATTTCAAAATCGAGATGTATTCACTTTCTGTCAATGCTGAGACAGGCACCGAAATAGTTTACAGCTTGTTGCTAGCTCAACTGTTACATACATTCTGGGACATACTAACTACTGCATGTACATAGACATCATATTTCGTTTTCATGGTGGAATCTTTTTCTACATTGCATTTCATAAATGAATGACTATATTACTGTGATTAATTGTATTACTTTAGAGTTTATATGCATGACAGTTAGTCACGATACCAGGCTTGCTGACATTACAATGCAACAAATGTACCGAAAAGAAATATATTTGAAGACACTCAGGTTCATCTCTCACCTTTAATGTAGGCACACGTGGCTAAAAAACTGCTGAGGATAATTCCATCATTAACTGGAACCCGGGATTCCCTTGGGTTGATGTCAATTTCCACTGCAAGAAATACAATTCCTGGTAAAATTTCATAAACATGTCAATGCAATCCTAACTTTTAATATCTTCCTATACTCGCATGATCAGGGAGTTATGGAATAACTCAGGAAGATTTACGTCTGCAGTTGCACTACGGTTTGTTTCCTACAAAATATTGCACAACTTGCAAGATCTTTCTTTCTGAATTGTATGAGGGTGGTTTCGAATCTAATGTTGATGGGTATGAGGTTCCACAGCCTGGGGGCGTAGATTGAGAGGGCCTTTTTATTTTTATTTTTGGTTGGGAGCATTGGCCTCCATAGAGGGTGATCTTGCTAGCTAGGTAGGGGGGAGCATGCAAGGTAACGGCTTTGTAAAAGATGTAGATGGTCTTGAAAATGATGCATTATTATAGGGTTTTCTAAAGTAGTTCGAAGAACATGGCGGAATGTAGTCACATTTGTGGGGGCCTTTGATGAGATAGCCCGAGGCATGGAGGACGCATTTCATTGGTGCCAAGATTGAAGTGGGCAGGTCGGTTAGTGGGACGTTTCCATCGTCCAGGTGAAAAGGACGAGGGCATGTACTGTGGATCAAAAGTTATTGGCCCTCATTACGACCCTGGCGGAGGACCATGGTGCAATTTGCACCATGGTCCATGGCGCTAAGCTGCCAACTCCGCCATGGGGGTTGGCGGACTTACCGCCCCATTCCGAGGTTGGCGGGGCGGTAAGTCCCCAATCCCCATTTACCCTTCCCCATTCCCATTCCTGGCCCCATAGGGCATAATGGGAGTGGGGAAGGCGTTAATTACGCCACCGTAAATTACGGTGGCGTAATTAACAGCAAGGTCCCTTAGCGCCATGGATTTTAACGCCTGCAAAAAGCAGGCGTTAAAATCACCATGGCGCTAGGGGAACTAGTACTCAGGCGGTAAGGTACGCCATGGTTTACGCCGGCGTAAACCCCTTTCCGCCAGGGTCGTAATGAGGGCCATTGTCTTTAAGGAACGGCTTAATTTTCTGAAAAAAAGATAGGTCCGGTATCAAGGTTTCTGGGTTTTCATCGTTATGTGCATTTTGAGTGAGCATTGGCTGTCACAAGGACTGGTTGCCAGCTGTGGGGTTAAGCACTCTATTTTCCAGGGTGAACAGTCAGGTCTGCGGGTGAATGTGTTCAGTGTTACTGGAACGGAAGAGTAATTCCATTTTGGTGGGGTTCAATTTGAGGTATGCACTGGAATTCCAGGTTTGTATCAGGATAAGTCAGGTCTTGTGCTGGTGGATGGGCCTCATTACACGGATGGCGGTGAACCATGGCGCTATTAGCGCCATGGTTCATGCCGGTAAAATACCGGCACCGCCTTGGTGGAAAGGGGAATTACCGCCCTATTCCAAGGTTGGCGGGGCGGTAATTCCCCCTTCCACCATTGCCCTTCCCCATTCCCATTTTTGCCCCATAGGGCTCTATGGGAATGGGGAAGGCGCTAATTACGGTACCGCAAATTGCGGTACCGTAATTAGCACCATGGTCCCTTTGTGGGTTGGTTTTTACCACCTGCAAAAAGCAGGCGTTAAATTCCCCAACCCGCAAAGTGACCTCGTAGTAAGGCGGTAAGGATTTACCGGTACCGGTAAAATACCGGTACCGGTAAGCCCTTACCGCCATCCGTGTAATGAGGCCCGATGTCTTTGATGGAAAAGAGTTTGAGCAAGAGTTAAGTAGTCTCTGTTTATTGGTGGGTTTGGATGTTGTGGCTAGCAAAGAGGAATCCCAGGGGCTCCATGTGGAGGTTGAAGATAAAGAGTGAGAGGATGGATCGTTATGGGACTCAACAGGTGGCAGGTAGCAGCGGTGCTGACACTAGGGGGCCACAGCACCCCAGAAGTTATGGAGAAGGGTCAGAAGGAGAGCAGATAAAAATTTTGTCTTTCAAGGGTTTGATTTCTTGGAACATTTGTTTATTCAAAGATGGTGAACTGCATAGTGTCATTAAGAAGAGTTCTGGGAACATTTTCTTCTGGAAAATGATTGCCAATTTTTTTTAATCTTTCATATGTATGTTGGTTTGGTGTAACCTGGGCTTAGGAGAGAATGTCAACCTTTTCTTAAATTATACAAATGTAGCAAGCACTAAAAAGGAATTTTTTATAATATGTTTTTATACTGAGAAGCTTTAATGCTTTAAATATGAAAATGTGATGTGCACATACTTTAAAATTGGTGCATGTAAAGTGTCTGTTTTCTTTTAGAATACATGCATTTTCAACAACCAGCTATTCATTTTCATAGGGCTTATTGGCCCTTCACAGAAAGTAGTTATGCTTTTTAAAAGGCAACAGTACAGGAAATTTGAAGAAAATCCGCAATCATTTTGAAAGAATGTCTCAGCTGTGCTACCATACCTCTTAATAGGACGGTGCCTGCACTTCTGTAAACGAGTGCAAGTAACCCCTGACCGGCACATAGAGTCAGAGCTCGCTCTCGAATACTTTAAGATGAAATAGCTGCACCTTGAGGTGGATGGGGGTGCAGGTTTCTTACTCCAACACCAATCAATAAGGACAACTCAATGGTTTGGCAAAGGGGAGTCCGTTTAATGACAAGTACAAAAAACAGGGAAACATGGAGATCAACAATGGTGTGATGGCCCGTCTCGCCTCAACTCCCAACAATCTTCATTCAAACAGTAACAGTTATACCCATAATTCGTCATCATTGATGTGTACCACTCATAAGTTTGTTATGCAATTCTATTGGTTGGAAAAGGTAACTTAAATATAGGGGCTATATCTGTATATAGTAATGGGGTGTGGGGATTGGATAACTCTTATCAGGTGGGCGTCTACGCCCTTCCCTCTAACATTACTCATGTAAACGTCACTAAGTACGACATCTAATTGGTTATACTAGCTATAGGACCCTATATTATTTGGTCCACTGTGATTGGGTTAGCTATAACCCAAGCATAAATCTCAACTTTAATTAGCAGCATGCAGAACAGACACCCAGATACAGGATGCCCCAAGATTCACCCAGCCTCCCTTCCATCAATCAGTACTCGAATGGCTATGTGTCAATTAGTTGGCGGAGGTTGGCCTTGAAACTGTAGCTTCTTGTCAGGAGAAGTTATGGTATCTTCTGCTTTGGGTGACATCAGACGTTGGTACCTCTTTGCGCTTGGCTGGTCACGTGTTAGCACACCGTGAATTTGCTTCCCTTTCCTTCTATTTGTGCATTTAATTCTCATTTTCGGCTGCCACCTGTCTGGGCCTCTTTATCTCGACCTTCCCGGGGCAGGCTGCTCTGCTCCTTAAGTTTCGATTCTCCGAAGTTACCATCCGCCTCCCATTCTTGGTTTGACCTTGATTTCCCAGGCACGGCCTGTTTCTTGCTGAGTTTTGATTCAGCCCTCTCTTCTTGCTTTGTGCTGGAATACGAATCCTGGCCTGTTTGACCCTTAGTAACTTGGGTTAGTTCTGCTTTTGAATAAAATGGACTGGCACTTATATAATGTGCTTCATTGAGGTAGATATATAGTTGGCGCTTGCCGCTCTATTCTTCTACTAAGCATAGAAAACCGCACTGTTTTCTTAGCTTCTTGCATTACAAGCATATGTACAGGCGTTAGCTGGTTGAATATTTTCATCCTGCATTACAGTTTAAATCTCTATCTGGTTCAACATTGCCTCTCCTTCTCAGTTCATTACATCCTTATTCATAACATTTCGTCTTTGTGTTTCATCTTTTGGTTGTTGTTTCGTTCATCTGTGAGTCTGTCAGGGCCCCTGCAACATCACCATTCATCTTCAATTAAGGCCTTTTGAGTTTCTTCTGGGACAGTGTTTAGCAAACTTCATTTCGTGTCATTTGCTGGTATGGTTGTCTCAATGGATACTTTACTGTCCATGGTTGTCGGTTATTGGAACTTCAATAGCTATTGCACTTCCGATGGGCACTGGGCAGAGCCCTAGTGTGGCTCTCTGCCGGTTTATTTGTTCACCATACGTCACATATCTCGGTATGAATGTTCCTGGTACTTCGAAATGGGCGACTGGAGTGCAGGTTACATTTGGGACCTCCTCTACACTACCCCCTCTGGTCGGTTTATCAACCACTTCCGCTTCCTCCTTGGGATTCGTTTTACTTGGTTCTTCTGTATTCATCTCCTCTTCATCTTCTGGGTTTGTACATGATGGGTTGAAGGAATGTCTCTTTGGAGTCCATATTTTTATCACTCCTTTTAGGCTTCCTGCTGTCTTTACGTGTTCACCTTTGTTCCACGTCATTAGTTGACATTGTCCATTTGGGCTGCAATATATCCATTTTCCTTCATAATTTCTGCGTTTCCTGGGATACAGAAACTTTGTTCCTTCTGGCGCATACTCGCTGGCCTTCACAAAGTCTCTTATTTCATCATGAATTAGGTCTCTGGGCTTCCATCCTGGTTTGACATCAATCATGATCTTCATCCCTATGGCTTTCTTCGCAGTTTTCTGGCATTGCAAGATTATTATCTGTATAACACAAAATCCTAGTAATATCATCACTAGCAGGGCTCCCAGGAACTTGAATGCGTCTGCCATCCATTGTGGTACCCATGAAAACAGTGATCCAAACCAGCTGTCATCATCAACTTTGTCAGCTTCATCGATCCTCTGGTTATGTAGCTTTGTTGGCATACCTATGGTCTCTGTCAAGGTTCCATTTTCCTCGTCATGAGATGGTGTGAATGTGCAACATGATTCTCTGATTTTTGCACAAACTCCTCCACCCATAGCTGTGATCATGTCAAGTACATATCTGTTCTGGAGAGTCATCAGCCGGATTGCTCTTAACTCTTCTTTAATTGCATTGAATCCTTTTATGGTCGTGTTGATGGTCTGCAGTAACTCCCTTCTGGGTATCTGCAACCATTTAGTATTTACTCCAACTTGGATCCTTGGCATGAAAATCGTGAATACTGATGAGGTTAGGCTGAACAGCCTGTGTTCATATGGGATTGCGTGAAATGCTTCTTCTGATTTAGCAGAGAATTAATTTTCTCTCTTCATTCGCGTCAGCAGCTCCGCAGATTTCTTCTTCCACAGGTGAGCATTTGCTTTTGGGAAACTGTCAATGTTCGGGTCATTCTTTGGGATCACTAATGCTGGAACGTGGACATTCACTATCGTGTATATGCCTCCCCAGTTCTTTGGCAGTCTTTCGGGCTTTCCAGTGGCACTATCTGCAGGGGTCCTCCTCTGTCTTCGACCCATCTCAGTAATTTCGTGAGTTTCGGTCATAGAGGTTGGCACAATCTTTGTGAGTTTTCTATTGCCTCCTTGCAGGCTCCAAGGACCATCCATGCTAGGCAGATCAGCACTCCTTCTTCCCATCTGTTTGGTGAAAGCACTGTTCCCCAAATCTGCATTTGGCCTCTGTTTTTCCAAATTTGAGCCTCTTCCAGGGTTTTCTCTTGGACGGTTAGTTTCGGGTTTATTTCCCATCTTGTTCCTGCTCCTTCAACTTCAGGCTTTTCATACCTGATCACGTGATTCCTAGTATGAGCTCTATTTCTCGTCTTAATGTCCTGAACATAATCATCTTCATTGGGGTAATCTGTTTCAGTTACCAATATCAATGAGGCATCCCTCCCCATGAACTGGCCTCTGTTGTTGCACATTGCTACATATGACAGACATTGTGCCATTGGGACATCGATTTCTACAGCCAAGAAGATCTTGGATTTCCCCATGCTGTATGGTAGAAGTGCACAAATGAAGCATTCTCTTACTGAAGTTCGCCTTCCAACTTCTTTCATGTGCTGGTACCAAATGTTGTTCCCTAGATGTGCTGTGCTGTCCAGGTAGTCGTTGAGTTCATTATTATCTTGATGCATGCTTCTCTTGATTCTTAAGGTTTTCCTGTAGTTTGCTATAACTGCATCCCTAAATGCATCTGTATGGCTTTTCTTTGTGGGAAGGTTCTCAGGTATTCTGGTCCATGGTGCAGGCTTCTTCATCTGCGCCATTTGAGTGGAGAAGAGTCTGGCAGCTCTTTCCTGGTCCTCGTGCATTTTTTCTCTGCTGCGTGCAAGTGCCCATGCCAACCAGCTTAACCATGGTCAGGCATATGGTTGTATTGTAGGCCTGGTACTTGTCCCGTGTTTTGGAATATGCGTGCTGGGTAATACAATTTCTGTTGTTCTGTTCTTCAGTTCCTCTTGTCGTTTTCTCGCTCTGCTCAGGTGTGGAAATACAAGGTCTACTAACATTTGTGCCTTGTGTAGAGTCTTTCTGCGGCTGCTTCTGTTTTCTTTAGGGCTTCTGACAGGACTGCTTCTGTTGGCTCTCCTCTTAACTCTTCTTGTTTCTTCTCACTATCTCCTGTGAACGTTCTTTTGAAGGCAGTCTCGTCTTTTCTGCTGCTTTTGTTTGAGGTTCTGTGGTTCTTGCCATCTGGCCTGGTTCATGTGCATTCAGTGTGTCTGTGTGTGTAGATGTCAGTGCTATGTTTTCACTCATCTCGTGCTGAGCCTGTCTCCAGCTTTTCTCTTCATTCATTACCTCAAGTGTGTGTGTATCACTGCTAATTACATTCATTTCCAGTTCATTTACTTTACCACCAGATTTTCTCAGGACTGGAATGACTATATACGGTCTGGGTGCTTTTCTGGGTTTCATGCGTACATCATCAGGTGGGTGCACTGAAATTGGAACGCTTCGTGCACCAATAGAAAATGCATTCTGATTGTTAATAACAGTAAGATAATGATGAATATTACACATAGGTACATGATAGTTTTGTATGTTAGGCAGCAGCATTTTCTTCCAGAGAAGCGAGGGTGCCCCTCTGCTTGTGGGAGGACCAGGTTACTGCTCTGGGCCCCCATCTCGATCATTCACCAAATGTCACTGTTATCCCCCCATCCCCAAATATCGGTCTTTAGACAGTTTTAGTGTCAGAAAGTGTCAAGTACTTCACACGTGTCCCCCTCTTGCGGAAGGTAATTGTCGCTCGATACAGGATTCAGTTCCTTTGCTACTATGGGAAAGAGTAGATTAAAATAACACTTCAGTGAGATACCTTCTCTGTGCAAGTTCAGAGTGTGCGAGTTCTCGGTTCACTCCTTTAATCTGTGTCAGTCCTGCGGATGTGTTGGACACTGGTCAGTAGGGTTCCATGTAATAATGTCACCACAAAAATCTCGCCATACAAAAATAACGCCGAAAAATGGGCGTTTTTTGTGGCGACATTATTGCATGGAACATGCGGGGGACACCCCCGCAACACCCAATTTATTTCTTTTTTGAAATTTAATTTTTTTGCCCCTGTCCCCATATATATGGTCACCCAAATAATATCGCCAAAACCTTTTCCCAGCAATATTATTTACGGCGACCATATATATGGGGATAATATTACCTGATACCGTCAGTATGAAGAAATATGAGAAAAATGACAACAAATACAACAAATAGGGTTCTTGACTCTGCGCCCTCGATCTGTCCCTCGGCGGAAAGTTTCTTCAGAATCCCCCCAGATAATCTCTCTGGTGATTTGAAAGTTCCACTTGGAGGATTATTCCATGCAGCAGCATTCCCAATTGTGTAATATTAGCTGGATCCCGGATGAATGTGGGGGCGTCAATTTCGATAGGTCTCCCCACTAATTCAGGAAAATCAGCAACTATGCGAAAAAAGACACTGTGCACCAATCTGCTGTCTTCTAGTGATAGGGACATTCATCCAGTCTTTGTTAGGATTCGGGATTATGTGTTCTTTCCTTGACGTGAACAATGTTTGCACTGTCCAGTCGCGTGGAGTGCGACCAAGATACTGATTTTGTTTAACAAATGTTCAGTGTTTGCTGGATCTCGAAGAAAGATCAATGTATCTGTGGTTCTTCCAACAATAGATGGGCACTCTTCGATTATGCGAAAGAAAAGTGTATTGATGAGTTCATCTAGTAACACCTGTGGTGGAAGCATTTGTGTCCTTATCACTGTACTCCGGGAGTATGATGAAGGCTTTCGCAATGACAGTAAGCAGGTGTCTGATCACTTTTTCGTTGTCAGGATCTTGAGGAAAGTCTGTGACACTGGTGACCCTCCCTACCAGCGACGGATAGGATATTAACACTAAGTGGAAGTAAGTAACCACATCCTTTATGATGTCTCTACTGTGGGACACCATAAGTGCTGTCAAACAAAGTCTTGGTTCTGGATAAATTGAGATGCCTAATATGTTTCCACTTTGGTTATATTTGATCAAAAGTTTGTTATAGTCTTTTCCTCATCAAGGCTTTGAGTGTGACCTGGTTCAAAAGCTTGCATCATCAAACGTGTTGTGTCTTATGTGTGCAATTGTCTTCTTCGCCCTGCAACTAGGATGCACAGAGTGTCCATTTTTTTTATGTCCTTATCCACTTTTTTCCTTAAAGGAAGTGTCCTAGTTAAGCCACAACTTGTAAAAAGGGTTCTTTTATCTTTGCTTTGCTGGTCATGCGTCCTTCTTCCTCGACATGGATCTCGTCTGCATTTGCTGTGGTTCTTCCCCGTTGTCTGTAGTTTCTTCGCGGTGGGGTGCAGGCAGGGGGCTTTCTCCGATGTAGGGCTTAATATCATTTAGGAAAATCCATGCTCTCCTGCCCTTTAGCTTCACAGCTGATGGAGTGCAGTCCTCCACGATGAAAGGACCATTGAATTTTGGCTCATCCCACCTTTCCCTTGTGTGATTCTTCACCAACACAGTATCTCCAGGGAAGACGAGTGGAACAAGTAGACCTTGAACTGAGTCTGTTGCAATGTCTACTTCTGTGTTCCCTGTTGCGCTGCACCCTTTTCGTCGTTGTTGCAGCTGGTCTGAAATTACAGTAAGGCTGGATGTCATGCAGATCAGGTACTTTTGCATTTCGGATCCTAGGACCTCTCGGGTTGACTGGGCATCACATCTAGCTCTGTCTCAAGGGGTTAGGGGGGTCCTCCTTCTTCTTCCCGTGTGGCGTAAGATGATGGTCTGAGCCGGGTTGGTTCCGAAGAGCATACAATGCCAGTGGAAGGCAGTGCAACCATCCTCTCTTTAGAGTAAGCTTGAACTTGGCTATCTTTTCCTTTAGCAAGCCGTTGAGCCTCTCACAAATCCCATTACCTTCTGGATGATACGCCGATGAGAACTTGTGCTTTATACCAAGCAACAAGCTAATCTGCTCAAAGACTGCATTTACAAAATGAGCCCCATTTATCTGATCTCATTACTTCACACATCCCCAATCTAGGGAAAACTTCCCTAACTAGGAATTTGGCCACACAGGTAGAGATTGGGTGTGTACATGGACCTGCTTCTATCCATCTAGAGAATGGACACACCATAACAATTAAGTATCTGTACCCGTTGCATACTTGAATCATGTCGAAGTAATCGACATGCAGATGCTGAAAAGGCCCATTTGGCCTGGGGATGACTCTTCTCATTACTTTTAATGTGTGCCCAGCGGTGAACTGCTGGCAGATTATGCAGTTCACTATAAAGAATGCAACATGCTCAGCTAAATTTGGTATGAACCAGTCTTCCGCGAGCATTGCTGCTAGATTCTCCTTTGTCGTGTGCATCGGGAAATGTAATTGCTCCAACGCTATTTTTAGTAAGGCTACAAGCATTACTGGTTTGCCAGTGCTGTCTTGTCGCCACAAGCTGTCGGAGGGGTTTAAAGAACACCCTCGACGTTTCCACAGGTTTTTCTCCTCCTGCGTTGCCTCCCCTTAGAGCTCCATTAGTTGCATTTGCCCAAGATTGTTATAGGCTTCCGATGTGGTTCGTGCTACCATCATCCTTTCATGGGTGCACACCATTTACACTTCCATGATTGTCTCACTTTTGGATGCCATACGCTTGGCTTCCGTGTCTGAGTGATTCCCGCGTGACACAAAATCTGTCCCTTTCGTGTGAGCGGCGCATTTCATGACCGCTATTCCCACTGGGAGCTGTAGTGCCTTTATCAGCCTGTCCAAAAAGGCTGTGTGCTGCACTGGCGTACCGTCTGCTCGGAGGTAGCCCCTCCTTTTCCAGCGTGCTAGGCCTGTGTGCACTGTGGACGTCACATAGGCGGAGTCACTGTACACCGTTACTTCCTGGTCTGCGTGATTTTCAATCGCGAGTATCAACGCCAATAATTCTGCAGCCTGTGCTGAATAATGAGATAGTATTCGTGCACTGAAGAGTACTCGAAATTCTCAGTTTGCTATGTGTTTCATCACAGCGACTACTGTGTATCTTTGTCCGTCATCTTGATCGATTCTCGATGAACCGTCAATAAAGACGATCTCGCCTCTCGCCAGGGCATTTTCCTTCACCCTGGGAATTTCGTCATAGAATTCTTCATAATTTGCACAGCCATGTATCGGCTCTCCTTCAGTGACTGGCTCTACTATGAACATAGCTGAGTTCACTATTTTACATCGGACTATTTTAATTGATGGATTAGATATGATCACTTCATACGCAGAAGCTCTCTGAGATGTCAATGTGCCTTTCGGTTTCTCTAGAATGGCAAACAAAGAGTGCTCAACATACAAAGTCATGGAGCATACCATTACAATGGTTGTCGCATTCTCTATGGCGAACGCTGCGGCAGCTAAACTTTGTTCGCATTGCAAGTGTCCCTTCATTACTGGGTCCAGATTCCCACTATAATATGCTAGGGGCTTGTACCCCAATGAAGTTTTTTGAGCAAGCACTGCCGTCATAACGCTGCCATCCGTGTGTGAAAACAGGTAGAATTCCTCTGCATAGTTAGGAATCCCGAGAACTGGAGCTTTACAAATCGCTCCCTTGAGTTCAGAAAACCATTTCTCCATCGTCTCAGACCATTCAATTTTTTCCTTTGTTACTTGGGCCTTTTTTAGGGCCTGAAGTAAAGGCTTAGTATACGAGCTGTAATCGAACACCCATGCCCTAACATAGTTGCACAGGCCTAGAAAGCTCTGTATTTGCTTTATCGCTTGTGGCTTAGCCGTGTTCAATATGGCTTCTGCCCTTTCTGGGGTCACCTTCTTGCCTTCATGTGAGATCAGCTGGCCTATGTACAGCACTTCCTGTTGACAATATTGTAACTTTTCCTTGTCAACCTTTTTCAGCCAGTATAGTCAGTAGCTGAACAGAATCGTGCCTGCATTGTTCTTCTGTGGTGCTGCAGATTATGATGTCATCCACATACTGCAAGACAACACTTTCTAATGCAATATTGCTTAGGTTCATCTGTAGGACTCTATTGAAATGGATGGGGACACACAGTACCCCTCTGGCAGCCTTGTGCTTTTCAGACGCATTTGTCTGAAAGTAAATGACATCAGATCTTGTGAGTCACGGTGCAACGGGATTGAGAAAAAAGCATTTTTCAAGTCAATCACCATGAAATATTTTGCCTCAATGGGTATATTACATAGGATCGTAGCCGGGTTAGCGACTAAAGGGAACTCGGCCTCAACAATATCGTTTAATGCTCGTAAAACTTGGATTAAACGCCAAGACCCTCCCTTTGATTTCTTGACAGGATAAACCGCCGTATTACATGGTGACTCTGACGTCACTAAAATGCCTTGGTCCATCATGGCAGAGATTGTCTTGAAAATCCCTTCGTCTTCCTCTCTGGACATGGGATATTGTCGGACTCTCTGCAAAATTGCTCCTGGATTTAGTTTAATTTTCACTTCTCCCACCCCCTTCAAGAGGCCTATGTCATAGGGTCCTGTTGTCCATGGTGAGACAGGCACTTTAGCTATATCTTCATCAAAATATTCCGGACGCTTCAGCACAAACATAATTCTCTGGGGCACTTCTCTTTTGATCATTTTTACCCAAAAGACGAGACTCACTTCCACCCTTGTCTCTTCTGTGTCTGATTGTTCTTCAAACAGATCATCATCGGTGACGTCAGTCACTCGATATCCCTCTTCGATGGCGATAATCGCGCACCATTGTCTGCCTTTATCATCGTATCCTTCAATCAATGCAACTTTCCCTCGCACTGCTGCAGTGTGTATCATCATGGGAAATACGTGTCCCTCCTCCTCATGCATGGGTATTCTTGGTCTGAATAAAAACTCATATGGGGTTCTCATAGTTCTATCTGTCATTCCACACAGCCAACATACTGGCGGTGGTCGGATTATTTGTCCATCTGACATATCCGAGTTACCATTCTGCACGTTTTAAAAGCCTCCTTGATTACTTTGGAAACCTCCCTGATTGCTCTGCCATCCTCTTCCTCTAAATCCTCTTCCCCGTGGGTAAAACCCTAAGTAACCCTGGTTATTCTGTTGTGGGTTAACCACCTGCTGCATGTGTTGTTCAGCTGCGTTAGTTAGCATGGCTCCCTCAAGAGCATACTTTGATAATTTCTTTTGCACCAGCTTCGCTTCCTCACCCTTTCGAGTTGCCTCCTTTTTTCGATTCTTTTCTTGCAACAATCTACACTAATGTGCGATAGTTAACTGTATGTCAGCCCAAGGTTTAGCCTCAACTCCTACCAATTTCTTGAGCTGTTTCTGCACTGGTTCTGGCAATCCTTGGCACAATATGTGAAAGAATACGGGTATAGATTTTGTCCAAGATTCATGCGTTTCGAGCACCCACGCGTCTTGGAAATTCTGGATATAAATGAACAGATCTTCCGACTCCTTCATTTTTCGAGTCATTATAGCTCCAATATCGTAGCGCCTTCCATACTGCTGCTCTGCAATTATTAAATGGCGCTCCGTCATGCGCAGTGTTAATTGTGGTTACACCAGGAAAGCCTGCCCGTGTCCACACATCGTCTGCTCTCTCACCAAGTATGGCGATCAGGAGACCTTTAATGTCCCCTATAGCTAGCGTGTTTCCTCCTGTCATTTTTTCTAACTCATGTATCCATTTTCCGGCTCCTGACGTCAGCATTGGAAGCTTGTTCTTCAGGTTTTCTCGATCCATGTGTGGCCATGGAATATACTGTGGTCTTGCTCCCCACTTTTCTAGTAGCAGAAGTTGGAATGCGCAGCCTTCTTTCTCTTCTCTCATAGCTCTCCTGTCTATCGCAGGGGTAATATTCCTGCTTCGGCGTCTACCTGGCAATGTCCTTAGTCTGTTTACATAGGGCGGTGATGACACCCCCCTCTGACCATGGGGTGTTTCTTCGTGCCGTACAGACTGTGCGGCAGACTCTGATGCCCTCTGTGCGGACTCGCTAGCATCTGACCATTGTACCCCTCTTTCCTTTGGTAGTCGTCTTTCGCACCATCTCCCTTCTTCATTTGCCTCATGCTCCTCCTCTTCGGAGTCGGACATTGGTTGTTCCCAATTCACACAACTCCTTGTGTCATCATCATTTCTACTGATTTCTAATCTATCCAGGGACAGTTTCCTACCCCCACTACTTCGGGTGACATCCTCTGTGTCATATAGCTGAGTGCTCTCCAGGCGCTCATCCTCTCCCTCTCCTTGGGGTGTGTGTTCTAGCCCCATTTCATCATATATTTTGTTGATCGTTTCTCCGATGCTTCTGGTGTCAAAGTCATCATCAATATTTGCCCTAGGTGTACCTGGTACTGAATTGTACGCAGGGAAGAATTCGTCAATGTCTTCCCAGTCTACAACTGGATCGGGTTTTTTGACTTCCCTCTCCAAATATTCGAGATCGCGTGCCCTCTGTCAACGCTTACGTTCAATATCATCATCAAATTCTTTGCGCTTCCTCGCCTCTTCTCTGACACTACCTTCCCTTCTCTTTTCATTTCTACATTCATCTACCTTTCGTATTTCTTCATCTCTTCGTCTCCATATCCTTTTTTCACGTACCCTTTGCTCTTCTTCCAACCTTTGCTGTTTCTGTCTGTCTTGATCATAGGTTGCTCTCTGTTTGTGATCGAGCTGCTTATCTTGCTCTTCGAGATATAGCTGTTCTCGCATCAGCCTATCTTTCCTTCTTATCCTTTCATCCCTTAACTCCTTTTCTTTCTCCTTTCTCTGTGCCTCATCTAACCTCTCTTTAGGTCTCACATCATCACTTCCTTTCCAATCGAGTTTCAATAAGATTTGTCCTCCCATCCATTCGTCTTCTGCAAATGCTATCTCATCAGTTCTGTCTTCACTTCCTTTCCACTTCTTTCCCTCTCTCTCCTTGTCAAGAGATGCACTTGTCTGTGCCTGATCCTTTCTTTCATCATCGCGTCTCCCCTTGTCCCTCGGGGCTGCGGAGGTAAGATTCTTGTCCTTATCCTTCCCTTGATTTTTGTCACTACTGTATGTAGATGACTCATAAGTGGGGTTGCTGTACCCTATGGCTGCTTTAAGCTCTCTTAATGGGTAGAGCCCCTCAGCCTTACTTTCTTCGATTTCGGGTTCAGGCGGGGCAGGTGGCGCGGCAGGCGTCTTCCCCCCCTCTGTGCATACATTTAATATCCAATCTGCAGGTGGCTCTTCCTCCTTTGACTGTTCTAACATTTTCCAGAGTTCTAGAACAGCAAGGCGTTTCTCTAGCTTCTTGCCTGTATATGTGGCATGCAAATATGTCATCATACGTTGTAAAACGGTTTTGGATAAAGACCAATTTTGTGGCCATGGCATAAACATCTTGTGGGCGGTACCCTTAACCCACTCAGTGCTATATTTCTTAAGCTTGGGTGCGTGTTTCGGCAGTTGCTTACATAAGTGCGCTAATGGAGTAATGTCTTCCATGCTTAAATCTGTTCTCTTTCCTCTTATACAACACTTTTCAATGCTTTCATGCAACTTTAACACTTCCAACAATATGAGCGAGCACCAAACATCGCAAGCTCCAATCCAATTTTTTTCCGCCAAAATCTTTTATATCACCAATTTACTCAAAAACATCAATTTGTGTGTGATTCTATCTCAACTATCGAATCGCGCAAAATCTCAATCAGTTTTCAAAAACAAAAGAAATTTCTTTCACATGTGACGGCACAACAGAACATGTAAGACAAAGGCCCTCATTACAACACCGGCGCTAAACCATGGTGCTACTAGCACCATGGTTGGTGCCGGTATTGTAACGAGTCCGCCAATGTTCAATGGGGAATTACCACCCCATTCCAAGGTTGGCGGGCAGTAATTCCCCATTGAACATTGGCCCTTCCCCATTCCCATTTTTGCCCCTTGGGGCTCAATGGGACTGGGGAAGGCGCTAAGTACGGTACCGCAAAGTGCAGTACCGTACTTACCTCGAGAGTCCCTTTGCGGGTCCCTACTTTAACGGCTGGTCTAGACCAGCCGTTCAGGTCGGGTCCCGCAAAGGGACCTCATAGTAAGGTGCTAAGTGGTTAACGGCACCGCAGCCTTTTAAGGTGCTGTTAACCACTTAGCGCCAGGGTCGTAATGAGGCCCAAACACTTAACAGACTAGACAGACACCAGCTGGATACAAATATCTCTGCCTCTAATCATTACCCCTACATGGAGTTTAAACGAACCCCATTCACAACGTCTTTAAATGTGGTGGTAGCCTAATCATTCCCTATTATGTGGGACTCTTGAGTTCACGTTTCTTTTGACCGCTATATTAAAGTGCAGGAATAAGGCGAATCCTCTCACTTCTCAGGTGTCCGCCCTGGTATCCGATTTTTATTCGATTATTCTCGAGTCACTATCCCCTTATGTACATACAGTCTTCTCTATTTCTAACCATATTTTTTTCCCACCTCCCTCCATTACCTTTTCCCTTTACTTGTTCTAAAGCCTATGAAATTTGCCAAAGCACTACATTTTTTGTTTCACTCACCGTTCGCATCGTTTCTCTCTGGACCCTCGGGATCACCGCCTCCGTTACCGCCTCCTTCAGTTTTTTCATCTGATCAGCTATCCGTAGGAATGGGAAGGGATATGGTTTTTTAAAACGGGTCCCTTCACGCCCCACTGCAGTTTTGGATCAATTATACTACCATTGTCCATGGGAAGCTTCACAGTCTACTCAGCCGAATGGCGAAGGACTTGTGATATTGACGAAGACCTAGAGTTACTTTGTGTCGACGGTCAATAGGTGTCTTATCTTAATCAATAATCAATAATCGATGGTTCCCAACCATCCTCTGGTACCAAGTGTAAACGAGTGCGAGTAACCCCTGACCGGCCCATAGAGTCAGAGCTCACTCTCGAATACTTTAAGACGAGATAGCTGCACCTTGATGTGGATAGGGGTGCAGGTTTCTTATTCCAACACCAATCAATAAGGACAACTCAATGGTTTGGCAAAGGGGAGTCCGTTTAATGACAAGTACAAAAAACGGGGAAACATGAAGATCAACGATGGTGCGATGGCCCGTCTCGCCTCAACTCCCAACAATCTTCATTCAAACAGTAACAGTTATACCCAGAATTCGTCATTTTTGACGTGTAACACTCATAAGTTTGTTATACAATTCTATTGGTTGGAAAAGGTAACTTAAATATAGGTGCTATATTTGTATATGGTAATGGGGTGTGGGGATTGGATAAATCTTATCGGGTGGGCGTCTATTCCCTTCCCTCTAACATTGCTCATGTAAACGTCACTCAAAGTACAACGTCTCATTGATTCTACTAGCTATAGGACGCTGGATTATTTGGTCCACTGTGATTGGGTTAGCTATAACCCAAGCATAAATCTTAACTTTAATTAGCAGCATGCGGAGCAGACACCCAGATACAGGATGCCCCAAGATTCACCCAGCCTCCCTTCCATCAATCAGTACTCGAATGGCTATGTGTCAATTAGTTGGCTGAGGTTGGCATTGAAAATTTAGCTTCTTGTCAGGAGAAGTTATGGTATATTCTGCTTTGGGTGACATCAGACATTGGTACCTCTTTGCGCTTGGCTGGTCACGTGTTAGCACACTGTGAATTTGCTTCGCTTTCCTTCTATTTGTACATTTAATTCTCATTTTCGGCCACCACCTGTCTGGGCCTCCTTAGCTCGACCTTCACGGGGCAGGCTGCTCTGCTCCTTATGTTTCGATTCTCCGAAGTTATCATCCGGCTCCCATTCTTGGTTTGACCTTGATTTCCCAGGCACGGCCTGCTTCTTGCTGAGTTTTGATTCAGCCCTCTCTTCTTGCTTTGTGCTGGAATACGAATCCTGGCCTGTTTGACCCTTAGTAACTTGGGTTAGTTCTGCTTTTGTATAAAATGGACTCCCACTTATATAATATGCTTTGTTGAGGTAGATATATAGTTGGCGCTTGCTGCTCTATTCTTCTACTAAGCATAGCAAGCAGCACTGTTTTCTTAGCTTCTTGCGTTACAAACATATGTACAGGCTTTAGCTGGTTGAATATTTTCATCATGCATTACAGTTTAAATCTCTATCTGGTTCAACATCGCCTCTCCTTCTAAGTTCATTACATCCTTATTCATACCATTTCGTCTTGTGTGTCATCTTTTGGTTGTCATTACATTCATCTGTGAGTCTGTCCGGGATCCTGCAACGTCATCATTCGTCTTCAATTAAGGCCTTTTGAGTTTCTTCTGGGACAGTGTTGAGAAATCTTCATTTCGTCTCATTTGCTGGTATGGTTGTCTCAATGGATACCTTACTGTACATGGTTGTCTGGTTATTGGCACTTCAATAGGTATTGCACTTCCGATGGGCACTGGGCAGAGCCCTAGTGCGGCTCTCTGCTAGTTTATTTGTTCATCATACGTCACATATCTCGGTGTGAACGTTCCTGGTACTTCAAAATGGGCGACTGGAGTGCAGGTTACATTTGGTATTGCGATGGCAGGATACTACCATTTGTGTTTGTGGTATATGTGTGTGGTTCGTGTGTATGGTATATATGTGTGTGTGTGTGTGGGTGGGTGTGTGGGTGTGTGCGCGTGTGCACTAGGGCTTCTGTGGGTTGTGTGTGAGGGGTGTGCATAGGTGTGTGCAGGGCTTTCTAGTGGACTTTCTGCAGTTGTGGGTGCGTGGAGGGTTTGTGTGGGAGTTGGCATGTGGGAGGGTGTTGGAATATTTGAGGGCTTTGCTACGCACAGGCTGTTGGTGTGGGTGATGTGTGGGTTGTGCAAATGGGGGTGTGTGGAATGGCTTTATCATGTTACTTGCTGGAAGTGTGGCTGTGCGTGTGGTGTGTGTATGGGCGTGTTTGCTTTGTTTGTGTGAGGTGTGTGGGGGACTGCACAAGGTGCAGTTGAAATCATAGCTTTCATGTCAAGTCCTCGAGAGATCTTGCCACACCTCTTTTTATTGAGACCCAATCACGAAATACCTCCTCTTTACATTCAGTGTATTTAAATGTATTTTGTATGGTGGCCATGAAAACATGCGAGCGATTTAACCTTTTGGCTGTTGTCTATCAGGCGGCCCAAATAACTGGACCTCTCATGATTTCTAATGCAAATTAGGAATCATTTGCCAAACCACCTGCCAGTTTTCTCATTTTCTGCCCTGAGCTGCCATCTGTGGTTCCACATTTTGTGTCCAATCCCACCCTCTCGTTCACTTGATTTCCTGTCATTGACTATCCATCCCACCCCCTAACCCATAAATCATGATTGTTTCTTAAGTCCTTCTGATATTCAAAAACAGCTAAAGTTACAATTTTGGAAGGGAAAAGGTATTCTGGCAAAGGTTCTAGTCTGCCTCAATATGGCATTCTTAACCCGTTCCACAGGCCATACCGGGGAAACAGCCCGGCACCTGAGTTTGTGAGGGCAGTTAACAAAGGCACTCAAAGGTTACCCCCATTACAGCCCATTGAACGGGTTAAGAACGGCTTTAGCACCCCGGGTTACCAAAGTGGTTACCCAGGGTGTTAAAAATTAAGAATTTTCATTCAATGAACGTGACACCGTATGCGTCCTGTTCAATGAATGAAAATTCTTTGCCAAGATGGCTGCAATGGTAGTAGAAGGCGGGCTCCATACGAAGCTCCATCTATTACCATGGCGACTGTAAAAGGAAGAGGCAGGGGAGCTGCTGCGGCGGCGGCGGGCGGCGCTGCCGCCATAATCAGGTAAGTGGGGTTGAGATCACAAAACATTTTTAAAAAGGAAACAGAGGGTGGGGGGAAGATGGCGGGCTGCGGAGCCGGCCATCAGGTGGCCTGGAACGCGGGCTAGATCGGGAGTATCAGCCTGTGCTTCCAGCCACCTGACTGGCCGGCTCCCACCCGCACAGTGCTAATAAAATATCTTAAATGGTTCAAGTGAAGGAGAAACATGATGATACTCACCATCAGTCGGTTCTGAAGTTGGATTTATAATAGACATATCTGGATCAAGAGCTAAAAGTATGACTTTTGGAACTGTAAGAAAAAAAGATTAACAGTCATTAGCATGAGCCTAAAGTGGGAGCCAGAGAAGCCAAAAGAAGTTCCATTCAAATATCCTATGCTAAGAGTTAGCATGGTATGTACAGTTACATGATCACACAAAACAATGGACAGGTACAGAGTCAAATTTTTCACGCATGATTTAGTTACATCTTTTATTGAGTTCCCTGCATCTCACCTTGGTCGGATGAACACTCTGTACCTCTGTAATGTTCTCACGCTAGGTTGTGCTGGTGCGCCGCCTATCTAACAGGGATAGGAAGGAGAGGAAACTTCCCCTAATGCTACAATGAGGATGTTGCTTTGAGACTAAAAGGCACACACTTTGGGATAGCTATTCCCATGCTTTTGTTATGGTATGGTGAAGCAGTTCCTGTGGGACTATTTGCATATGGTTGAGGACCATGTCATTTTATTCACCCTACATGATGTGTGCTTGGCTATCCCATGAATTTAATTTCATAAAAAATAATAAATAAAAAATAGAGACGACAAAAAAACTCTCTCATAAGGTATAAAACCTACATGCTTGATGTATTTGTTTCTTTACATCAACCTCGTGAAAAACACACAATGAACATTGTTTTGCATTTCTCAGGCAATGGTTCAAGTGGACAACAATTACTGAAATTGGGACCTTTTGTCGTGTCATATAGGCACTGGTCAGTGATCGTAATTATTTAATGAACAAGTGTCTTTCTTAATTTGGAAACATCTGTTAGACCTCTGGTTCACCGGTGTCAGTGACTTCCTTTGTTACATCATCTTCTTCAGGACCGATTTCTTGGATGTTACAGCAATCAGTCATTCACCTGTCAGGTAAGGCGGGAGGGCACCCAGCTCAATCTACAGGGTAAAGTCGAAAAATCCTTTTTTTTAGGACGGGTTGCTATTTTGCAACAGGGAACTTCTTTGTTTATCGTTGCATTTTATGCTATTTCAGAATACAGTGTTTAAGGACATTTATTTGCCCCCTCCCACACTCACTAGGTACACACCACGCCCAGTTTTTCTCATCTCCTTAGTAAACTCGGGGGGCCCGATTATCTCTGTTCCACCGGAAATGAGCAATGTATTGCAGTTAGGATAGCTTGGTATTGCCAGAGAAAATTGTTTACCTTCTTTTTCACATGCACCAAGCAATTCCATTGATGTATTGTGCGTATATTGTCATCCGCTTTTTAGCTGGGAATCCGGTTTTAATCACGGGGTGAAACTGTGAAGAAAATGAAAATAAAAATGACGGAAAAGGGCGGGGGGGTAAATCCCTTTCATGTTTATCTGTTTTTTGTTTGCATCGTAGCAATGCTCAAGGGTATTTTTTGCCATGCAATAGTATGTGTCCTCTTGCATGGCCAAACGTTCTTAACGCCAGGCGAGTCCATGTTATCTTGGTTAATGGACACCAGTACTGCATGCTGAATAGCGACTGGAACCGGGAGAAGCCCGGACTATTCGCGGGCATGTTAAATATCGAATTTCTCTAAGGCGGCGTTGGTATGCCCAGCCCCATTCTCTATGGGGTATGTTTTGTCATGCGGGGTGTAGTTTGCGGCGTCCCGTGCCCGGCATGTTTGTGTCTGTAATGCGCAGAGCCATGGGAAGCAACACTCTGATATAAACAGACTTGTTTGAAATCATTTAAAAAAGGATTCATGCTAATAGCTATAAGTGCAGTGCGGTTTACCAAATTCACCTCCGTAGATGACCAAGTCGTGCAGCGAGGTTCCGTTAGGAATCTTGCGCTGCTTGTTGTTGGAAAAGGGTTGTCATAGCTACCTCTTCCTTCTTTTATGCTGGTAATCTCACAATGAGGCTGCTCAGTACTATGTACTGAATGGCGGCCATCTTGGAATGATTTTTTCTCGCACTGTTTGTTATTTGGAAAGGGATGTTGTTGGCATGGTAACCTCTACTGTCTTTTATGTTATCACAGGAACCTTATTTTGATTTATTTATAATTGAGTCATATTTGGGCAGAATTCGTTAGATTCTGTGATTGAACAGAATAATGTGAAAAATTCACGCTGAATATACTGACTAGTCAAGGAACATTGTATTTGTATGTTCATTCTTCATTAGATACTGTGAGAAACACGCTCCGCTGCAGTAATGCAAAAAAATGATACTCGCTAGAGCTTGTCTGATTTTGGTGGACTACGGGCACTTTTTGTATATATATTCTTGTACCTAAATGCTTACAATTACTAATGGTGTCAAAACAGAGCCTGGGATATTGTCTGAATGTAGGCTGGGCCTGTATTGCCCCCGTCATTGCATATGTTACACAATGTGTACATTATTTCATTAGGGCCAGGTTGTTCCATTGAATCTCCTCGTTCAGGCCGTTTTGCACCGTGCATATGAAAAAGAAGGTAAACAATTTTCTCTGGCAATACCAAGCTATCCGAACTGCAATATATAACTAATTTCCTGGTGAAACAGAGATAATACGGCACCCTGGGTTTTCTAAGGAGATGAGAGAAAATTGGGATGTGGTGTGTACCTAGTGAGTATAGGAGGGGGCAAATAAATGTCCTTCAACACTGTATTCTAAAATAGCATAGGCTAGATGTTTACAAAGTACTTGGTGATCTACCAAGTCGAAAGCGGTCGAGAGATCAAGAAGTAGCAGCAAGGCTATTTTTCCCTTATCCTTTAGTTCGTCAATCTGTGTTTTTAAGTCCAATAGGGCAGTCTCAGTACCATGACGAGGTCTAAAGCCTGATTGACGGGCTCCAAGGAGGTAGTTAGACTCTAAATACTCCTGGATTTGAATGTTGGCCACCTTGTCAAGGATCTTGAGTAAAAATGGTACAGTGTTAATTGGCCTGTAGTTGGTTGGTATTGATGGGTCTAGTGACTGTTTTTTCAGGAGAGGTAGGACCCAAGACTCCTTTAAATTACTAGGGACAATGCAAGAGATGAATGAAGAATTAATTAGTTTAGTTATAAATAGCAGCATCTTTAATTATCTGTGCTGGACAATTATCTCCTTGGCACCTTGACGGTTTAAGGAAGGATATCATTTTTTCAACCTCACGGATGGAGACTTGAGAGAAACTGAACTCGAGAAGTGGTTTACTAGAGAAGATCAAATCTGCACTGTGTTTGCCTAGATTTGGTAGTTTTCTTTTGTTGGCAATCTTACTTTGAAGGAGGGAGATTTTATTCTGTAAGGCATTCTGTATGTTTGTGCACCAGAGTTTGTCCTTCAGGCATTCATCTGTCTGTGGAATATGAGCTTCCACTTCCCTTAGGATGGAGAACAGTTCCTTTGTACTTGAGCTAGCTTTATTGATTTTTTCATTATAGGATTCTTGTTTGGTGCGTATTATTTCTTTTTTGTAAAAGGCGGCTAGATTGATCAATTTTAGTTTTGTTTTCCTCGGTAGGAAGGAGTTTCCACTGAGTTTCAAGCTTTCTTTTTTCCATTCTCAGTGTTATTAAGTGTGGTGTAAACCAAGGGTTCAGATGAGATTTTGGTTTACTTTTCCGCATCTTAAGTGGGGCAATAGCATCTAGAACTTTAGACATGGTATAATTGTAGGCGTCTACTAGGAGATCAGGACTAGTTGAGTCTGGCAGTTGAGAGTAGGCATAATAAGAGGAACAGGTTTGTCAGCTGTAATGTTCTTTTTATTCCTGCCGTTAGGTTGACTTTGGTCTCAAGGGTATAAGCTGGCAGGCTAAATGAGATCAGGAAGTGATCTGTCCAAGTTTGAGGTAGGATCAATGTGATAGACGTGGCGCAGTTATCTGCCACCCAGTCAAGAGTTCTTCCTTCGTCGTGGGTGGCTTGGGTTACTCTTTGGGTAAGCCCTACTTCTGTCAGTACGTTAGAAATTGCTAGAGCGTGTTGGTCGTTGGGAGCATTAAAACTTACATTAAGATCACCTAGCAGTAGAAATTTGGAGGTTGGTTTGGTGTTAACAGAAATTATTGCAGAGAGGTCTTCTTCGAAGGACCCAATTGGTCCATGGGGGTCTGTATATTAGGTGCATTGTTAAGGTGCTAGAATTGGAGATTGGTAGTTTTGCTGTGAGTAGTTCGCAGGAGCTAACATCAGGAGAGGGTACTATTCTCATGGCTAGATCCGCTTTGACTATGAGAGCAATGCCCCCGCCTCTAGAAGCTGTTCTATCTGCTCTAATGATTTCAAAGTTATCATGTATTGCTATTAGGAGTGCAGGACCTGCAGCCGCATGGAGCCAAGACTCTGTGATGGCAAGGAAGTCGAGGTTGTCAATTGTGATAAGGTCTGCTATTCCTTTTGGGCGCGCCACTAAGGATCTGGCGTTGATCAGTGTGCCCTTAATGAATGGAGGGTTAGTGTCGTTGGTCATAATATGAGGTTTATCTTGACAAGTTTTTGAGAGTGAGCCTAGAGAGGTAGGTCCGTCCAGTTTTTTGTTTCTGTCATACGTTTTAGCCTTGATATGGTGACCCATGGTAGTAGGGCTGGAATTGAGAGATTAATTGGTCAGGGTTTCATAAAGTTTAGTTAGCCTAGCCCTAAGTCTGAGGTTTCTGGCTGTAGGCAGGCATGGAAGATTCGTTTTAATGATAGTGTAGTCAGTCTTTAGGCTAGTGGGTGCCATATGATGACAATCCATGTTGTATGGGTGATGAGACTGAGGACAAAGTGGGGTACTATTAGTTACTGTTAAGGGTTTGAGGTCCTGGTTGGGCAAAGCAGTCCTGTAGTAGTCTTGGTAGTTTAGGGCAAGGACATTTAATAGTGAGCCTAGGGCTAGTGAGGCATACAGTGCTATTAACAACAGAGAATCAGTGGCATGCATACTGCTGGGAGATCAGGGCCGAGATGTAGGAGTCACAGCAGTAAGTGCCAGGATAGGTTAGAGATGTATCACAAGTGGGTAGGTCACCCCTGTCAAACCTTACAATTAGCAGAAAGCAGCAAGTAATAATAGTATCAGTAGTGCACGTTAGGGTCACAATCGATAAAAGCAACACATTCCAGATAAAGGCAAAGACGGAGAAAGTCACAACACCTTAGTAGTCACGTAATATTCGTACAATAAGTACCATTATGGCGACTGGGTTGGTCATAAGGTGGCACATAACACATTCATTGTGGAAAACATTAATAATTGATTAAGGCAATCAAACTGGCCTAAAACGGACCAAATATCAACATAGAGATAGTTTAGCACCATACCACTCACATAGGCAGTACATTTAAACTGGAACAATGCGATCCATAATAAAGTTGGTTGATGAAGTCACAATTCCTGTACAGTTTTGGTACATAAGCTATGTTCAATGTAAAGGCAAGCAGAATTAGCAAGCGTTCAGTACGGTAAAGACAGTGATGTAGCCCGATGCGGGCCACTTTGGTAGTCCAGTTCGATTGACTACTGCCTTCCGTGTTAGGGAAAGGATGAAGATAGTTACTAGAAGAGAGGAGCCGGTGTTGGATCAGGTAATGGCAGATAAGTTAAGCAGTCATTTAGCTGCTATTCGCCATATGTTGAGGTGGATGTGGGCCTACACATTGTACTCATTTCTCGGCCAAAAAATATAGTGAGATACAGGCAGTGGTGCATAGGTTTGCAAGGCAAAGTGCACTTGCTAGCGTGGCACTCTAAGGACACCATAGTACTCTATGCATATAAAAATAGGCTTCCTAGACATGTACTCACACCTGTAGGCACGATGACAAGGGGGGCAGCAGCACGTCTGGCCGGCATTCCGCCGCGGACAGAAGCAGACAGAAGCAGACAGACGATGGGCCTTAGGAGTTGGGCCTTTTGGAATGGCTTAGTTGGTATGTACATATTGTGTTTGAGCATAGAAGTTGAGAATGGTAGTGTGGTGATGTTCGTGGAAGACCCAATCAGCAACTTAGAGGGGAAACAAACTGGGTCTATTGCAACATCTCAGCAGAGGGGCCCCACAGGTGAAGTGCTGTTACTGGAGTACTTGTGCAGAGACGGCCTGTGGCACCCTGGTGTGGGCTGGTATCCCTAAAGTGGACAGTGTGTGAGAACAGGTCCTGGGTAGAGTGGGGCCGACTTAGGGGAGAGAGAGAAACAGATAGAAAATTCAGCAGTGGGTACCAATCAGAGGGTGAGGACAATTTCTGAAGAATGTGTGTTAAAATGAAACTGAATCATCACTATCATCACAGAGTGCTTCACCGAGTACAGTAAGGCACAATTTCCTTACCTGTCACCTGCTGGAAGCTTTGCTTCTGTGACAAGCGGTTCATTATATATTTCTGGACTGTTATGCAGAACTTTGTAATAACGCCTGTTGGCCATGCCCCTTTCCCGCCAAAATCATTCAAAAGCTGCCAACGCGTGCATCAGCACGTGCATCAACACGCGCATGACGGAGTGCTTCACCAAGTGCAATTAGGCACAATTGCCTTACCTGCCGCCTGCTGCAACCTTTGCTTCTGTAATAAGAGGTACGGTGGATGCGGACCATCTGATACATTACTACGTGGACCTTGCAAATTGTGAACTTTGGGGACAATTTATTTACCTACATTTATTTCATTTCCAGCTTCATTATATATTTCTGGACTGTTTTGCTGAACCTGTAACAACGTCTGTTGGGCACGCCCCTTTTCTATCAAAATCATTCAAAAGCTGCCTCATGCGTGCATTAGCATGCCCGCGCACACCGCAAAGTGTTTCACTGAATGCAGTTAGGCAGTTGGGCGGCTGGGTGGCTATGGCGAGAGCAGTAACATTACCATTATCTATCTAATTTTGATCCGCCCTGGAACTAATTGCAGACTGCTAATCAGATTCTTGGGTGGTTTTTTGTTGTTTGTTTTTGTCTTTTTTTTCCAGTACGGGAATCTTTTTCTTGGAGCCGACGGAATTTTATTCTTGATTTGCTTTTGATTGACTTTGTTTACTAACTTGCTTGAATCGAAATGTCTTATGTTTACTCACTTAAATCTGCCATGCCCAAGTGGACGACAATCTCACTGCCAATACATGTACGGAAGGCCAGGCCTCCCCACAGAGAACCTGAGCCTTGCAACATCTTCGTACAAAATCCCTAACATCCTGTATTAGAGGTTATTGGGCAAAATTAAAGACACCTTGTGAACTCGAGCCTCATCAAACCTCTGAACCAGCCACTTCTGGCCTTGAACCCCACGATGCTCCTCCTCCGATGCAAGAACTACTCATAGATTCTACTGAAATATCAGATTTCAACATGGTGGCGGAGATCCCACACATAGAGCATGGAGGGCCCTCGGGGAAGGGTGGTAATGTTACCCCCTCCATTGTCCTTGGGGGGGCGGAGGGAGTTGACAATGTAGCCCAGTCCATTTTCCAGTTTACCCATCGATGATAATTTGCAGGTAAATTACCTCTTGCAGATACTCAGCAAAAATAAGAGTTCACTGCCCAATCACGATATTCCGGTAGTAATGAATAAAAACACATCATCAAAAATTGGTCTAACTCATTACCCTGACTTAGTAAAAAATGTAACAGCGGAATGTGTCCTTGTTTAAGACACTCAAACACCATTATTACTTCCTCCTCTGCACCTAAATCTATCTCAATCTCAAATACTGTACCCAGAGTCTCTGAGTTCATCATATAGTGCCTCTGTCTCTTTTGTTAATCCCACTCCCCAAAGGTTTCTTGGCTTGACCGAGGGGCACCCTCCCATTATGAAAATCACCCTAACGGCCATTAATACAGTTTTAAGATTATATGAAACATTGGATATGAAAACTGCAGAACCTTTTGGCTTATTAACCACCTTGATAACAAAGGTAACCTCCATCGAGTCATATCTACTCCAAGGGTTGACGAGAGCCCTGATGGTAAGGAGCAATGTAAAATTGGTGACCTCGCTCATAGGATTACCCTCAGTGGTGATGGACCCAGAGTCACAATCCTCTATTTTTGAATCTGACGATTTAGATAATAACTAATCTCCGGCTAAGCAAAATAATTTGATCCTGGGTAGGTAGAGTGGTATACTTCAAGAGCCAGTGGAAGAAATTGGCGAGATCTCACCTCCACCACATGAACCAATTTTAAAAATGTTTGCCAAGAGGAAAGGGGGACGGAAATCTACCGAACTGGGGAAAAAGACTAAAAATCATAGATCTCTTACGAAATCAACCTTATCTGGCGTTAGAAAATTTCTGCGGACTCTGTCTACGCCCCTGAAGGAAATCCATCAAGCAAAAGAGTTAATGAAAAAAAAGTCAAAGCAGGTGACAATAGTTGATGACATTTTCATCCCCTAAACCTCTTCCTTCCTAGCCGCTGGAGCTTGAAGAAATAGACAAATGAATACAAGAGGCTGAGCTTCTTGACCTTACCGTATTGTCATGCTCCGGCCCTGGAAGGTATGGCAGCGTTGGAGGCTCTGTTAGTTCGGGCAGACATGTTCACTCTACTGCAGCAGTCTAGTCTCTCATGGCTTCTTCATTATATCTTGAGACCACGCCCCCTGCTCTGGGATTGCAACTCTTGTTGCTATTACGCTTGTAGTTCCACTACTCTTGCACCCGCTTCCGATTTCCTCTCTGTGTTTCCGCGCTGTCTTCCCTCCTGCGAATGGTTTGCTGGGACGCTGTTTCTCTTTCACTTTCCTTCTTGCTTTCAGGGATTTTGGCTCGCGCCTTCCGCACTGGTCCTCCTGCGGACCCAGCTTCTCCAGAGGCTTTCTCTGCTGTATTTCCCCGTCTACAGCTTGTTGCACGCCTTGGGTTTCTTTCCCTTTTTCGCTCTCCCGTCTTTCCTCAGAGGAGTCACGGTCTCTCCCTTTCATTCTGACCTTCCTATGGTTCCGGCAAGGACAGTATTTCTACTTTCCAATACTAGTGGTTTGATTCCAACCTGCATTGTGAGCTTCAGGGCATTGAAGCCATCTGAATACTATATCACTGGACCTGCAATAGCCTCCATCCTTTCACGTTCATCCAGTTTTATTTTAAGCCTTTTGGGTTTTTCCCTGTTTGGGTCGGGCTCCTCCGAGTCCCCTCTTGTCTGCAGTATTCCAACTCAGTCAAGGTGGCCTCCGGGGGAGCCCGTCCTTATCTCTACGAAAAGGAGAAGGATAAAAAGGACGAGGAGACCAAGAAAAGCTGGAGAAAGAAGAAGACAGAGACCCAAGACAGCTCCACTGAAGAATCAAGTGAGGAGGGAGGATTCACCAATGTGTGAGACATATACACAGATAGGGATGACTCATTTGTAGAAGATTTTGGCACGAAAGTTAGTCAATATTCTAGAAATAAGGGATCTAACAGGCCGCCTTGCAATCTAGATGATGTAGTCTATTTATATAACTACCCATCCACGGGCAAATTCCTCACATTAGAGCCGAGAAGGAATCGCGTCTAAATAAAATCATAAGGAATCAAACACGACTCAGCAACAAGCTATTTCATCTAGGGAGCAGTGAATGCATTACACACAAGATCATTTGAGGACATGTGGAGACTGTGATCTAAAAGAAGGGGGAAAATGGTAGAGGTTGAAAGGTAATGAGACACAAATCATCGACCTCCTTGAGGCAGAGACGTCCACATGACTCTCGTTCTCATTCCTGTAAGCGTTTTAATAAGTATCACAGACTTATACTAGAGTGTAGAGGAGCAACGTATCAAGAGTTCATGCTAAACAGGTCAAGCATTTTGAACTTGTTCCTAGACATCCCTCGAATGGAGGAAATACAATCCTCGAACATCGCCCAGGTCGAATTCCTTACTGACTATGACCTGGGCAAGGTGAGGCTGCTGGTACAGTCCCACTTGGTTACCAAAGTATTATTGCGAGCAGGAAACAACCTCTTCCAGCAGGTATTTATTTTGCCCGAGGAGATCAACCTTCAATCTACAAACATTAGGAAAGAGGACTCACTGCACAAACAGCATAGAGACAAGAAGTGCACTAGACCACTCTTGAGGACCTCCTACTCTCAGGGACAGTCAAAGGTGCTTGTCAGATTAAGTTGCTAGCAGCGCCACACATTCAGGAAGAACTGAAGTGCTCCTGGTTGCCCAGTGCATCAGCACAGAATAATTTCAATTTACAGAATTAGCTCCCAACCAAAACAGAAATCTTAAGCCTAAAACTTGCAACTTGGAATACCAGAGGCTTCAAATTCCTGGTGGTCAAGGAAGGCAACCCGCTGCAAGGCCTGGATATAGTCATTCTCCAGGAAACTTGGTTTTTAAAACCTGTGGCTTGGGATAGCTATCCCTTGCTCCTGATACCGGCAATCAAAACCAAGAAAGGGAGGCTTTCGGCTGGATTATTGACTGCATTTAAAAATAGCATCGATTTTACCTTGGATCTGTGGGCCTCTCCAAACTCTTTCATGCAGCTCACAAGATTGATATGCCCAAATGGCTATTTCACCCTTTTAAATTTGTACTGGAATCATGCTGGTAATAATGGATGATTTGTTTTTGGAGGGAGTAGAACAAATGTTAGACCTAATCCTTCAAAACCCCACTATTATTTCAGCTATAATCGGGGGCGATTTAATCATTCAATGTAGAACTACAAATCTTGGTTCAATCAGTAATCCAGCGAAAACAATGGTTAGCTCTAATGAGAAGTCGTGATTTTATCATGCTCAATGGAACTTTTAAAGGTGATATACCTCCTAGGCCTACGTGGAGACGGGCTGATCAGGCCTCCATCATTGATAATATTTACATTGAAAGAAACATTGCTTTGACCATAAAAGATTTCCAAGTGATCCCATGAGATCACAGTGACCACAGTTTATTATGGTTAACATGGGACCTATCTATGCCCGCCCAACAAGCAAACTATTACGGGTTTAATGTGGAGATCACAGGTGAAAGGAACAGGTTTAGATGGACTACTTTAACCTTGCATAAATGAAATGCATGTATAATCAATGAGTGGCTACCATTTAACAGAGAATTAATATGGTCGGAGGATCACTGTGTTGTCGCGTTGAGCCTATCTATAGAACAAAGAGATGGAGGTCCTAGACCCACATTCAAGCGTTAGCACGTATTTGATATTAACATTAGAGATATGAAGAGACAAATTAAAGAAGAACCTGGGCTCAAGTATTCATCTAGACCTGACTACAAGATCATCTATGGCACAGAAACTCAAGCGTGGGTATAAGAACTTGTTGAAGTTGTTTCATGCCATCATGTACCAACAGGATGGGGAGTTAATGCTACGTACATTAGTATCCAAAAATAGTGCCTAGATTTGGGCCCTATTGAATAAAGCTAATAATAATCAGCAACTTCCACCCCAAATTAATCCAAGCCAGGAAAGAGCGGGCACAATTTTACTTGAATTATATGCCTCTCGGACCTAGAGTAAAAGGAACTACATATGGAGCACTGAGGACCCTGTAGTCTTTGATCTGGACGATATTCTCCTCCAGATACAAAAACTGAGCACCTCTAGAGCCCCGGATCCAGATGGTCTCACTTATTTTAGCTTGGTCCAGGATTCTATTTTCCATTTTCACCCAGGTTATATAGTTTAAGCAAATCCCCATTCCTGGAAGAAATCGGTTATCATTCCCATATTTAAGAAGGGGGATTGAGAATTATTGCAGAACTCCTGGCCAATTGATCTTTTGGATGCCCGGGCAAGATCTTTGCTAGCCTGCTCCGGAGAGATATGATGCGCTGGATTCAGCTAGCGTCTCTGGGGGACAGGCTGCAATCAGGTTTTGTCCCAGGCCTGGGCACCTCAATATATCTTTTGGCACTAGTCTTGGTTAAGAAAGGAGTCATTATGGTCTTTTTAGATTTTAAAATGGCCTTTGAATCTGTTCCAAGAGATCTTTTGTTGTTAAAAATGGAAGATGCAGCCTGTCCGGCATATATTCTAGCACTTGTTTCACAATTTTATTTGGACATGTCTATTCAAGTTAGGTTGAATCAGAATGGACTCCCGACACAGTCAATCCCACCATTTAGAGGTCTAAAGCAGGGACGCATTTTAGCGCATGCTCTTTTTTAAATTTCTTTATAGCTGATATTGGCCTTCACTTGAAAAGTTGGGATCTATTCCCTTACCGTGGCTGCTTTATGCGAACAATCTTGTAATTTAAGATAAAACACTGATGGGTCTACAAAATTCATTATCGGCCCTAGAATACTATGCAAATAAGAATCATTTACCGATTAATGTTGAGAAAACCAACATTCTTATCCTAATTGTAAAAAGTTTTTTAAGGAGACGCGCAGTAAAGATTTTTTTTTATAAAAGACCTTTGGTAATTCTGGATGAATATCACTATTTGGGAATGAATACTAACAATAGTAATGAAGAGTCCCGTTACAAATCGGACGTCAGAAGGAAGGCCTCATTAGTGGCTTTGCAGACTGCAATGATAAAGAGGAAATATGGGACATTTTTCTGTAAGCCTTTACACAAATTTTATAAGCAAAAGGTGGTCCCAATTTTAATTTACGGATCAGAGACTAAGATGTTGGAAGTTATGCCGGACTGGAGCAAAATCGAGGGTTTGTTCTGGAGAAAAGTGCTGTCTTTTCCATCAAGCCTCCCAATTCAATTGATACGCTACGAGTTGGGGTTACTGACAATAAATATTATGTGCATATAGCGAACTGTGAACTTGTTCGGGAAATGTATTCTGAATAAGGGTAATTCTGGTTCAATACTGTCGTCTATAGCCTTGTTATTAGTTCCCAACTCGGACCAGTCTTTGCAGGCATGGATGAAAGCCTGAACACATACAATGATAGAAGCAGACATTTCTCTAGATCTACTTCTCTCTAATCCAAACCGAGCCCAGACCAAACTTCGGCACTATGATTGGAGGCTTACTTGTCAGCAGGATAACAAATGTAAGAATTTTAAGAGTGGTCATTTTGAGTAGAAACCTCTAAATCAAACAGCTGCTTATCTTATGAAGTTCCCGTCACCCAAGTTTGGACCATTGTTTTTAAGATTTTGTTTTAATTTATGGCTGACAAAGGAGGTTCTGGGGTGAAATGAAAAACATTGATGGGGGAAAGATGCTGTCAGTTCTGTAAAAACCAGAACCACATCGAAACTTTGAAACATCTGATGGTGTTGTGTCTGCGTCTGCTCCTACAAAAGAAAGTTATTTTTACTACTTTTTAAAGATTACAGAGATTTATCAGCTTACACTCTATGGGGAAATATTTTTACTGGTAAACAAACGTATGACTGTGGTGAAGTGGGAGAATGGAAAAACAGGCTCCCGTCCCTCCCCTCTCGCGCCTGGCCTAAAGGATCACGGCCCAGGCACCCGCCACGAGAAGAGTTTGCCCATCTACCAGACGACCAAATACCCTGGTACAGGAACATACGGATGT
Organism: Ambystoma mexicanum; assembly: GCF_040938575.1. Taxonomy (NCBI): domain Eukaryota; kingdom Metazoa; phylum Chordata; class Amphibia; order Caudata; family Ambystomatidae; genus Ambystoma; species Ambystoma mexicanum. The sequence goes on along the minus strand of NC_090939.1, from coordinate 272,530,177 downwards.
GTCCATCTGCCTGCCCAGCAGCCCGCCCTGCCCATTCCGATACCTGCGGCACGGATCAACTAGACTAAAACCTACACGTCGTTAGAGATGCCATGACGACCTAGCCAACGGTCAGCACACCTGTGCAAATATACACACTGGACACTCCCGCACCAATCTACACGAAGAATATACTCAATGCTATGACGTAGGCGACAAACATACTCACGGACGTGCATCTTTATTATTTTCCACATAGGCTCTCAAAATGCAGAAACGCAAGACGCATCATGAACTCATCTAAAGAGCTTGCTTACGCTTCTCCTAAACCCAGGTGCCATAATGAGAAATATAACGAAGACACAATACTGGTCATAAGACAATATGATGCTATAACCTAAAGCGCCTGTGCACCAAACGGTCCACCTATACACCAGGCCTAAGCAGGCCGCAAGCAAGAGCTCCCATGGACGTTAAAAGAACAAGAGTCAGGTTGCTGATCCTGCAGAATGAGCCCGGCGAGAGCAGACAGCCAAGGTCGCAATGTTGCAAACCCACATTCCAAGAGCAGGCCATCAAGGGCACGATGTTGCAACCTCGCACGCCGCGCACCAACGTTAAAGTCGCACCTGCAAATTAAACCAGGCACACAGTGGGAAAACAATATTAATTGTGCAGAATTCTGCCTCAAACACGGTCCCACCTCACGTGACCAAGCCAAACCTGACAGGATGCCAAGCCCAGAAGAAAGAAGGCACCTGGATCCCTTGGTACAAGACACAGGCAGACACACTTAAAAGGCTCAATGGACATCTGCGACAGTGGGAGTAGTCGGGAGTAGTCGGCTTTCCAGCTCATGAATAAGTCCTCACATTGTCTGCACGTACTCATAGTGAAACATTGTTGCAAATGACAGGTACACCGAGAGCTGGGAACGGCGATGGTCCCAAGCTGGGAAGCTCACGGGCGCACCAATCAGAACATGGGGCTCTTATCACTGACGCCAGTAACATTGACCAATCATCAGTAGTCCTCATGTAACAATTCTCATGTATCTAATTGTAGGGACAACCCAGATATATCACATGACTAACCCTTGTCCACTTATATTGTTCTCTATACGTATGCTATACTAACCCTTCCACTCGAGCAACTAATTAAGAGTGGCGATAGGTTTTTTGCTAACTTTCTAAAGTGACGCAAGTAGCGCGTCATACTAGAGTAAAAAGGGCCTGTGAGCCCCATGATTGTGTGTGTGTTAGGACGGACGCGTACGATCCTTGACCCATCCCTGCCGTTTTTGTTTAATAAACAGCAGAGTCACCTTGAAGATAATTGGCTGGTTAAGCCCTCCTGTCGAGGGGCGTATCACACGCGAGGCGACGCAGTGTGCGCAGTCTGATTATATTATTGATTTGATTACCTTGTTCCAGGAGTGACAGGAAGACAGCTGTAGGGTTAACGGGGGTAGATTGAAAGTGCATTTTGAACTTAAAGAATATATGAAGAACTTATCAGTAGCTCGAAGAGATCGGTGACGTCACCAGTAGGGCTTTCATAGGATATCCCGAGCACAAGGCATCTTCCCTTCTGAGATTGGTGGGGAAGAGAACTGTGGTAAGGAAGTGGAAACGGAGATAAACGGCAATGAGTTGATCGGGGAAAGGCGAAATGGGGAACGTGGCTGCGCACGGAGAACACCGGCCACGGCAAGTGTAGAAGAGGGAGGAGCACGTGAAAATAGGACGACTGTATAAGAACGCCATAAGGGGTACGCAGCCGCAGGGGGCTACGTGCGCCTCGGCCGCAGGGGGCCGTAAGGGTGTTGTATAAAGAGAGAAAGACAGAAGGAAATATACAAATGTAACATACTATATTTTTTTTATAATTTTTCTTAGCGGACTATCGTAAGTCCCCAAACTTACGGGGCCAGGTAAACGATATAAGGCTGTATATTGTAAACTGCTGGTGAGATAACCTGCTACCAGATAGGGGAAGGGTAACAAGTGGAGCGCTACTATGTCATACGGGACAGGATCGGGAGGGTGGGGGAACACCCTCACTACCCCACTACAACACATCTGCACAACACTGCCACCCCATAGGGAGAAACTGATTAAATATAGCATAGAATGGACCCAGGGGACGGATAACAAAATGCTAACACCGTGGCCGCCCAATGGTAGCTTCGATCCATATGTCCAACATTCATTATTAAACCATCTGCACAATACATATAAAGGGAAGAAGTTGGCAAACCATGTGGAGGTGTTTGACTTATGGAGAATGTTCCAGGGGTCCCGACCAGGACCAAATGGAATGTTCACTATGGGGGAAATACCGGAAGAAAAAGAGATTAAGGAGGGAGGAGAGGATGGGAAAAAGGGGAGTGAGGACCGAAAGAATACGGGGAACAGAGGAGAGGGAGGAGAAAAGTATAATAAAACAGATGAGATAAAAAAGGAACCGAGCAACGAGATACCCATAGCAAGGGGGGTGAAAACAGAGGGAGGGGGGTTGTACCCTTTAAGAGAATTAGGAGAAATAGAAAGAGGACAGTTAAGGGCGGCTGAGGGATACTCGAACCCGGCATACAGCCCTCCACCATATGTGGCTCATAGGAAATGCCAGCAGGGGAGGGGAGGACTGGAGATGACCAGACTGTGGAAATAGGAAATGATGAGTGGGTAGCTGCACAGATATTATTAAAATTACGAGGTTCATTAACAGGAGAAGAGAAGGAGGTAGTAAAGAAAACAGACGAGGATAATGCCAGGGAGAGTGAAATGAGGGGGGAAGAGCTGTTAAGACAAAAGGAAGAGATTTTGGAGGAACGACTAGCAAAATTAAGGGATGAGCAGAATGAATTGATCAAGCAGCTCGAGAGGGAGGAGAGAGAGAGAGCGAGGAAAAGGAAAGAAGGTAAGAATGAATTGGAAAACATAAGAGAACGAACTGAGGAACAAAGGAGAGAAGCTGAAAGGGTAAAAGCAGCAGCAGAAAGGGTATCAAGAGCGGTGCTGCGAGAAAAGAAAAGGGAAGAAGAAGAAAAAGAAAAAGAAATGGCAATGTGGAAGAGGAGGCTACTATCAGAAACAACTAAGAAATACGAAGAAGGGAGGGTGTTAGAGAGTATAGTAGAAAGAGAAAGGGTGAAATGGGAAAGGAAGAAAGAGGATGAAAGAATATTAGAACAGATGAGAAGTGAAGTGATGGAGGAATTAAAAAGGAAAAGGGAGGAAAATAGTAGGGAGATGGAGGAGTGAAATGAAGGAGAAAGAGAAGATAGGAGTAGGGAGAGTGGAGAATGGGGGAATGTATATAGAAACACAGAAGTAGCAACAACATCAGCACAAAGGGGAGTGGTTGATAAAGGAGAAACAGGAGAACTGGACCTAATAGACTTACAAACAGTAACGATCAAGGGGAAAAAGACTGAGTGGGGGGTACCGTTTACGACTAGCTTTTGTAGTGAGGAAGAAGAAGGAGTGGAGAAGGAAGGAAGAAACAGTGAAAGGGAAAGCTTAGATAAACTATACATCACCCGGACCAACACAGACTCACCATGGATCAGTAGGAGAAAGGAAGAGCTGGGGAGAAGTGAGGAGGGAGAGCAAGGAATAGCGGAAAGACAGGCACATGAGGCCGCACCATCCCCATCACGCCCTCCCCCATCGCACCCTACATGTTCAACCACCTCACGCTCGTTACGCAAAATAAAACTCGCACCCTTCAAAGATGAACTGACACCCTATGCATGTCGGCTTAGAGACCTCCCTAGTCGCAGGCAGGAAAGACGAATACACATGCCCACACTAAATACAGGAAATGATGGAAGAAGGGGAAAAGATGGAGAGAGTTACGAGCAGGGGAAATATGGACGAAGTTGAAGATGTAGAAGAAAGAGAAGAGGAGGAAGGGTGTGAGGACTCGATATTATGGAACACAAAGGGTGAAACGAGACATAACTTGATGCCACTTTTAGAGAGAGGAGGGGTTAGACCGCAGTATGTCTCTTGGAAGCATACCGATAAAGAAAATATAAAATGCAGGCTCCCATCATTAAGTGGAGGTGCGGGTAAGTGGATATATGAAATGGAAAAACACACCGCAGGACAGAAACTGGCAGTAGGAGATGTAAAGGGCCTTTTAATATCAATATTAGGGGATAGAGCGGATGACATTTGGAAGAGAGCGGAATTCCATGGGGCAACAATAACAAACACATCGCATGATGGGGCACCATTCGCAAACTGCAGACATGCACTATGGCAGGCACTGAGGGTACAGTACCCAGACACGTCAGACATAGGAGCAATTACCTCCCGCAAGATGCGTGAGAACGAAGATCCTGTTGATTATATCCAGGAAATCCAAGAGAAATGGCGCATGGAAACTAGAGAACAATGGGATAAAACACCAGCAATATTTTACCATATACTGGTACAAGGGCTCCCAGAAGGAGTTCAGAAAAAACTAAAGAAAGTAGTGGGAATGGAAGCAAAACCATGGCCAGAAATACAACTGACTATAGTGCATCATTGCAGGACATGGCAAGGGAAAATGAAACAAAAGGAAGAGGACAGGAAAACGGAAGAGGCTAAACTAGTACAGAAAAAACTTACTAAATACACAATGGAAGGGCCACTAATAACTACGCCCACAACAATGACTCAAAGCCCCACACAAGTAGTGGCTGCACAAGATTCCGCCCAAATACCACCTTCGCAGACGGTAACACAACAGGCGCCGCCAATACAACCATACATGACCAACATGGGAGGAGGACACACGATGGCAGGAGCTGGGTATTATAATTATAACAGGGGGAGAGGAGGATTTATGAGAGGGAGAGGATACGGATATAACACCCAACAACAGGTGGGAGGACTTAGAAATCCCTACCCCACAGGGCAACCAGTATACCAGGACAACACAGGGAGCTTTCCATGGCAAAGTAGGGAACCGCCGGTGTGTTGGAGTTGTGGACTATTAGGGCACATGTCACGCACGTGTAGAGTTAGACCAGGTACACCATCATGGAGTTAACAGGGACAACCAAGGCCCTCACAGGAACAGCAGGGCCTACAGCAACAGCAGACGTTGCAACAGGGAAATGAACAACAACAACAATTAACACAACAACAGCCACAGACGTATTCACTGCCACAACAACAGGTAGTGATGACACAGCAACCCCAAGCACAACAAACACAACTGGGTAGGGTGACGGTCCTGGGACACAACCCTTACACAGGAAATGGCCAATCATTGTACCCCCAATAGGACAGCCCACAGACGGCCTTGGTGTGTCCCATCCTGTCAGTAACACCTAATAGTGCGGAGGAGCCACGCATAGAGGTAACGATAGGTGACAAAAAATTATCATTCCTTGTTGACACCGGGGCAACCCGGTCTTGCATAAGGGAAGGTAAATTTAAGATGTCAGGCGAAGCCATGAACACCCAAGGATTCTCTGGGGCTAGAGGGTTGGTTCCCTTTACTGATAACATTCCCTTATCTATTGGAGATTATGATCTGTCAGTTCCACTTCTATATTATAGTGCCTCACCAGTAAATATACTGGGGAGAGACATAATGAACAGGTTGAATATGACGATCTCCTTTACTGAGGACGGCATAATTTGCTCTACTCCAGGGATTAGCATGCTCGCAGCACGACAGATTATGCAAGCATACTGCGGACAGACAGCGATTAGGGCGGAGCCAGTAGATGGCAAACTATTCCAGTATGGAACAGATATGGCAATTGCATGGATGCCAGGGATAGAAGGGAAAATATGGAGGAGGCCAGCAGCCTATCTGTTCAGACCAGAAACACCTGTTAATGAACTAGAAGGAAAGGTGATCCTAATGGACATTGAGAGCATTATTGCAACAGCTGATTACATTGCTGTACATGCCCAAGACAAAGAAGGAAGAGCATGGGGGGCCGTGATAGCATTAGCAGAAGGATGTAGGCTCACCCAGGTGTCAGATGAGGAGCTGTTCTCAGATGAAAAGCAAGAAGGTGAAATGGTGTTTATGATGAGTGTGGAAATATGGCTAAGAGTGGCTTACAAACAAGTAGCACAGAAAATTGCAATGGCACTTGAGGCACCCGCATGCACCCCAGTACCCTTCTTTAAGGAAGATATGTCAAAGGTACCCAAATCATTGTGGACTACTGGCCCCTATGACGTGGGGTGCATAAAAAGTATAGGGGGAGTAAGAATAAAATTGAAAAAAGGTGCAATACTCCCCCGAGTAAAACAGTACCCACTATCAAAAGAGGCAGATGAGGGCATATATGAAACCATAACGGCCCTTATAAATAATGGTATATTGGTCCCCTCAGAATCACCTTGCAACACGGCTGTGTACCCAGTGCGCAAGGCTAAAGGGGGGTCTTGGCGCTTCATACAGGATCTTAGGCCCTTGAACAACATAGTAGAAGCAGAATATCCCGTAGCAGCAAACCCGGCCACGATATTGTGTGGCATCCCAGCAGAAGCATCACGATTTACAGTGATCGACCTTAAAAATGCTTTTTTCTCAATACCACTACACCCAGACTCACAAGATCTGACGAGCTTCACTTACAGAAACACAAAGTGGAAGCACACCAGATTGCCACAAGGGTATTGCGAATCACCTTCAATTTTCAATAGAGTAATACAGATGGATTTGGGTAACATTGAAGTGGAAAGCACAGTGTTGCAGTATGTGGATGACATAATAATTTGCAGTACAAACGAAAGAACATGCAGAGAGGACTCCTTAAAGATGTTGACAATATTGGCTGAAAAAGGTTACAAGGTAGACATGGAAAAGATACAGTACTGTCAAGAACAGGTACTTTACATTGGTCAGCTTATATCCCAACATGGAAGGAAGATTGCACCACAAAGAGCACAGGCCATTCTTAACACTCCAATGCCACAAACTGTGAGGGAACTGCAGCAGTTCCTGGGGCTGTGCAACTACTGTAGAGCATGGGTATTTGATTATAGCTCGTACATAGGACCCCTGCTTGAGGCGTTAAGGGAAGCTAATAAAGGGGAGAAAAAGCTGGGGTGGACGATGGAAATGAAAGAGGCTTTTGATGAATTGAAAGATGCGATATCAACTGCTCCGGTACTGGCATCCCCAGACTATGAGCGACAATTTTTTATATTTTCACATTGCGATTCAGCAGTAATGAAAGCAGTGTTGGCTCAAAAAACAAGCATGGGCTACAAACCAGTAGCGTTTTACAGTGGCCACTTAGATCGTGTGATGTTAGGTCTCTTCCCTTGCGAAAAAGGTCTCGCCAAAGCTGCTTTTGCAGTGGAAAAGGCATCAGCAATCACCCTGGGGTGCCCAACTACACTGTTTGTGGAACATGCACTATTTGCGATATTGAATAAACCTAAGTCCACCCTAACCACGCAAAGAGCATCAGGTTATGAGATCATTTTATCCAGAGCTGAACTATCAATTGTTAGATGTAGCACGGTCAACCCTGCAAGGTTCCTAGCAGAAGTAGTTGAGGAGGGGGATTATGCCCATGACTGTACGCAAGTAACTGAAATGTACTCATGTACTACAAAGGTTGAAGAAAATGCACTAGAGGGAGGTGAGCTATTGTTTATTGATGGGTCATCAACTTTCGATCAAAGAGATGGTGTAAGGAGGACTGGGGCTGCAGTGGTGAAAATGATGGAGGTACCGGTGTGTGTGGCAATGAAATGTGTACAATTACCACAACATTACTCCGCTCAAGCAGCAGAACTAGTTGCACTGATCTTGGCGTTGAAGGAAAGCTTTGACAAACGAGTGACCATATACTCCGACAGCGCATATGTTACATCCACTGTCCACTCAGGGCTGTCGAAATGGAGAAGAAGAGGGTTTAGGAGAGCTGATGGCACTCCAGTGCAACATGCCCTCTTACTGGCTGAACTAATTGAAGTAATAAATGACCCCCAAGAATTAGCTTTAGTAAAATGCACCGCACACACCAATGGTGAGGACCACGTCTCGAAGGGGAATGCAGCAGCAGACGCACATGCGAAATATGCTGCATATTTTGGGGAGATATGGAACCCCCCAGAGTCAGAGAGAGGGAGGGGAATGGCTAAGGAGATGTTAATAAGAGAAGGGTACACCCATCTCCCAGCCACACAGATTATGGAGCTACAAGCGGCTGCACCAATGGCCGAAAAAGAAATATGGGTAAAAAGAGGATGTAAAATGTCACCGACCGACGCACTATGGCGCCAGGGTGGCACTGGAAAGGTTGTAATACCATTGGCACTTTTGAACACCGCCCTGAGCCAACTACATCATCCAGCCCACACAGGCAAGGAAGTAATTGCAGCACGAATTAGGGAAGACTGGTTTTGCCCCGAGTTAAATTCTCATGTGTCAAATTTTATCAGTAATTGTCTCACATGTCAACAGTTTACGGCCGGCCATACTCTAAAGGTGATAAGAGGTACTATACCCCGGCCAGAGGGACCTTTCCGGCATCTCCATATTGACTATGTTGATATGATCAACATATGTCAAGGAAATAGGTATATGATCGTAGTAGTATGCCCATTCTCTAGGTGGATTGAAGCAGGGCCCTGTTCACACCCAGATGCATTTAGAGCAGCTAAATTCCTAGTGAGGGAGGTCTTCCCCAGGTGGGGAGTGTGCGAAGTGTTAAGGTCAGACAACGGCCCACATTTCGCAAATGAAATGTTCCAGCACATCACATCCTTGCTGAACATCAAGCATAAATTTGCATGCGCATACCACCCACAGGCCAACGTGTATGTGAATGCCTGAATGGCCTATTAAAGGAGGCAATTGCAAAGATACAGCAAACAACAAAGAAGAGTTGGTTACATTGCCTTCCATTAGCCCTATTTGAGCTAAGGAATAGACCAGGGTCCGACCACCACCTCACCCCTCACGAGGTGGTTACCGGACGTCAAATGCGCCTTCCCCTAACGCCAACGTCAAGAGCATTTACCGACCACGAAAGCACAGCGAGTGTTCTTGGTGATGAAATGTACCAATATGTGTCTTCTTTGATTACTAGTGTAGTGTTTGTGTCTCAACAGCTCGAGCGCACACGGGGCGGGTCTAACAGCAATCAACAAGAAGACGCGGATAAAGAACTGGAAAAGGAAGGACTGTGTAAAATTGCTAAAGGTGACCACGTACTACTTCGCAATTTCAATAGGAAGTGGAACAGTCCGCGATTTACTGGCCCCCATCTAGTAGAGGAGGTATCAACGAGAGCAGTAAAGCTACAGGATAAGCGTGCCTGGAACCACCTACACGATGTAAAGATCTACAAACCCCAGACCCGCCCCAGCGCCACCGACAGGTCCATTGGGAGAACAGCAACAACGTCACCAACGGAGGAAGAAAGGTCTACCACAGCCAACGGCCCAAGTGTTCCCATACCCTGTCACTCCCCAGACTCCCCAGAGACAATAATTGAAGAAGAAAGGGGTGATCCCCATACTGCCCACCCCATGGTCACACGCTCAAAGAGTAAAGATACCCCCGCCAGTTGAGCCCAAGCCCCCTGCCCACCACCCACTGACCCTACCCCCATTGCAGTAATACCTGAATTGAAGGACATTGTCTCGCACACCTACACATGTAAACACGTGAATGCTCTCTTTTCTTTTCTCTCGCACATGCAGGAACTGCGTATTATTGTACTGCTAAGAAAATAGATAACTAACAAATTCACTGCCCAGGAGTATATGGTACCCTCAGACGATAACTACCCAGAAGAATTGTCACACCAATTTGTATATGAAATAAAAAGGCCAACGTACCTGAAAAGGAAAAGGGTACGTGTCTACTACACAGCATTCCTCTTGGCCATAGAATACTCAATGCCCCACCTCCACCCATACTTGCCTGCCCTAAGAGATAGATCGCTTAGATTAGCGTGGGAACAGCTCTTCGCCTGGGCACTGAATGACTACCTGATAGGGAGAGCTTAAACAACAACAACTAACATTTAATAACCAGCATATTGAGAATTTTCAGGCGGGCAACTTTAACGTCGCAAGAATACGCTGCCGGACCGCAGCAAGGTAAGAGCAAAAATGCCGGTGAAATTAGCATATGTAATAAAAATAATAGGGATTTTGATGATCACCGGGTTCTTGGCTGCCTCTGTATGGCAGTACAGCTGTGCTATCAATATTATCGCTGCACCCAAACCTAACCCACCCCGATCCCCAGCTGCAACAGGTGTTATGTCAGGTGATATTAGTAAAATTGCGCACAAACCAAATAGAGTTCGACGCAGCACATACTCAGATAATAAAGGTATTAATAATTATATACAAGAATCAGCACACGTCTCAAACAACATATGGTACCAACACATGACCCGCATTGGTAAGCAGACAACAGAAGACAGCTGCAACGTTTGCTCATTAATACCATACGCCATGAGCGCTTCCCGAACATTTGTTGCCCCAGAAATAGATGAAAAGACAGCACGGTGCATAATATACTTGGCACTGTTCCAAACGAAAGGAAGATTTCAAGGGACAGTGGTGCATATGGTGTGGAAAACACGAGATTCATACCCATACGAAAATAACTTCCTCAAGACTTATTTGAGTTACCACAAGAGCAGTTTACATGCTGAAGCATTCAGATACATAACAAGTGGTCCTGCAAAAGGGGAAACAAAGAAAGTAACACTGCAGTATTTACCATGTGACTGGTATGCCACTGAAGTTCCTGGTAAACTAGGATGCTGGGAGAGGCCACTGGTGACGATAACGGGGAAGGTGTACTTGGACAACAATTGGGAGATAGGAGTGATTGGAAGCAACATAGTAACAAAGGAAACTATCTCAACTATCAAGGCACATAACCACAGATGTTGGACGACTTGTATAAGTACGTACCCATGCTCACATGGATAGAGATGGATGAAGACCCAATAACAATACTGCCGCTGACTGCGCCTAAGGTATGCTACCAACATAAAGGAGAAGTGGACGTAGGATACAACACCAATTGTGCCAGCGTGATGGAGTTACCTGAGGGGGGAGCAGGAACAGCAGTAATAATGGACCATTACTGGGCCTGTGGAGAAAAGGCATACCACACACTGCCCCCTCTGTGGAATGGTGTATGCACGATGGTGCACGTCAATGTACCATCACTAGTAGTACCCAAGAAGCATGTGAATGTGGCGAACTTTCCCAAAATGGATGAAGGGGACAAGAGAAAGAAGAGATCTGCACCACCTCAGGAGGAGCAAGGGAACAGGACCAACGGCAATAATACCGTCCTAAATAGAAGGAAAAGACAAGGAGAACCTCTGACTGGAAATTACCTATGGGGAAGGTCGGAAACGGCCCTCACTTCAATTCCGCCAGAACACAGACTATTCAGCAGAGCAGCAATGTTCTTCTCCTCAATAATCCGTCCGGGACTGCAGGCTTACGCAAACGCAAAATGGCTCCAGATAACTAGATGGGAGCTAATGATGACCATCAATTGTACAGTAAATGGATTCAACGCAATAAAAGAGGAGCTGCGAGCTGTAAGGATGGTAGCACTCCAGAACAGATATGTATTGGACCTCCTCACAGCCATGGAAGGAGGAGTATGTGCAAAGATAGGACAATCATGCTGCACGTTCATTCCTGCCAACGATGCTGACAACGGTACACTGACAGAAGCAGTCTCACAATTGGCCCAGATGCACTCCAAAATGATGGATGAAAGTAAAGGTGTGAAAAAGGATGAGAGCTGGTTTTCGCTATTATGGTCATGGATGCCATCTTGGCTGTCAGATGGACTAAAAATTATAGTTGGTTGTACTATTTTGGCTGGAGCTACACTGATCATAATAAGATTTTGGAAGGCCCGGAAGGCACGCACCACCGACGAGTTGCTTGAAATGGTCGGTATGCACCCCTTGATGCCAGCAGATGACGGCCAACACGCAGGCATAATAATACAAGAGAGGGAGAAGCTGCGCAACCAGATCATCACCAACCATCTGGACCCACCCTCAGTGAAGATCGAGAACCCAAGAAACCCCAGGAGTTACATAGGGAAATGGGTATACTGTACTCCTGGAGGAACCTGTGAATATATGTATTGGTCATTCGAAGATCATGTTAACCACTATGGACATCTAGGAGGAATAACTAAAATATGGAGAGTAAGAGGAGATAACGAAAAGGATATGTTTGTGGTCGACAAGTCGACCAGAGGGGGGACTGAAGTGGGAGAATGGAAAAACAGGCTCCCGTCCCTCCCCTCTCGCGCCTGGCCTAAAGGATCACGGCCCAGGCACCCGCCACGAGAAGAGTTTGCCCATCTACCAGACGACCAAATACCCTGGTACAGGAACATACGGATGTGTCCATCTGCCTGCCCAGCAGCCCGCCCTGCCCATGCCGATACCTGCGGCACAGATCAACTAGACTAAAACCTACACTTCGTTAGAGATGCCATGACGACCTAGCCAACGGTCAGCACACCTGTGCAAATATACACACTGGACACTCCCACACCAATCTACATGAAGAATATACTCAGTGCTATGACGTAGGCGACAAACATACTCACGGACGTGCATCTTTATTATTTTCCACATAGGCTCTCAAAATGCAGAAACGCAAGACGCATCATGAACTCATCTAAAGAGCTTGCTTACGCTTCTCCTAAACCCAGGTGCCATAATGAGAAATATAACGAAGACACGATACTGGTCATAAGACAATATGATGCTATAACCTAAAGCGCCTGTGCACCAAACGGTTCCACCTATACACCAGGCCTAAGCAGGCCGCAAGCAAGAGCTCCCATGGACGTTAAAAGAACAAGAGTCAGGTTGCTGATCCTGCAGAATGAGCCCGGCGAGAGCAGACAGCCAAGGTCGCAATGTTGCAAACCCACATTCCAAGAGCAGACCATCAAGGGCACGATGTTGCAACCTCGCACGCCGCGCACCAACGTTAAAGTCGCACCTGCAAATTAAACCAGGCACACAGTGGGAAAACAATATTAATTGTGCAGAATTCTGCCTCAAACACGGTCCCACCTCACGTGACCAAGCCAAACCTGACAGGATGCCAAGCCCAGAAGAAAGAAGGCACCTGGATCCCTTGGTACAAGACACAGGCAGACACACTTAAAAGGCTCAATGGACATCTGCGACAGTGGGAGTAGTCGGCTTTCCAGCTCATGAATAAGTCCTCACATTGTCTGCACGTACTCATAGTGAAACATTGTTGCAAATGACAGGTACACTGAGAGCTGGGAACGGCGATGGTCCCAAGCTGGGAAGCTCACGGGCGCACCAATCAGAACATGGGGCTCTTATCATTGACGCCATTAACATTGACCAATCATCAGTAGTCCTCATGTAACAATTCTCATGTATCTAATTGTAGGGACAACCCAGATATATCACCTGACTAACCCTTGTCCACTAATATTGTTCTCTATACGTATGCTATACTAACCCTACCACTCGAGCAACCAATTAAGAGTGGCGATAGGTTTTTTGCTAACTTTCTAAAGTGACGCAAGTAGCGCGTCATACTAGAGTAAAAAGGGCCTGCGAGCCCCACGATTGTGTGTGTGTCAGGACGGACGCGTACGATCCTTGACCCATCCCTGCCGTTTTTGTTTAATAAACAGCAGAGTCACCTTACTTCTTGCGTGTGTCTCATACTCTATCTCATCTGGGATATACGGGAGGAGTTGGGGCCTCCCTGCCCGGAGGTCTGCGGACGGCCCGGCCGACCCCGGCAGAATTTCCCCCCGACAGTGGTTTTAGCAACAATAACATTCTTACTATTTTTAGAGATTTTAAAGTTCTAGGGCACTAGACACTGTATTTTTATGGGATTGTATTGATATTTAACAAAATAGAATTGGACTGATTTTTTATGATTCCTTGTTTTCTTAATTTTATTTGTCATCTTTTTTTATTGTTTTGTTATTTAAAATTGTATTGAAAGGTTGAATTGTTTTCAACTATAACAATACACGCAAAAAAATAACTAAATAAATCTTTTGATTTTTTTGGTCTCTGCTGAATTGTTGTGAAATGTTAGGGCCACTGTGTTCTACAAAACTCCATTTTTATTTGAAAATATTTAGGAATTTCAAAATGAATGGTCTCAGAATTGGTAGATCCGATGTTCATTTCCATTCTTAGCCTAAAGCAGTTCCCTTGGGATCTAGATGTATGCCAACAATCACACAATTAGAAATGGACAATGTTGATATGTTTGTCCTGAAAGATTTTTTTTTACATCCAGGAGAAATCCCATTCTATGAAATGTGAAAAATTGGGTTTTCAAACTGTGAAAATATCCATAAAAAGTCACTGAATTTGGCATTCACACTCTCACATGCCCTAATGTTAGGTTGTATCAATTTGCTTACGCTCAAAAGTAACATCGGAATCTTACTTTTTCTTTTCCAGTGTAAAGTGTCATGAAATAAACAGTGTTGATAAGCAAACCTCACAAACCAATGGTGCAAAATATAAGCTTAGTTTGTACATGGAATTCTACTGCGGTTATCATCTGAGAAACATTATTTTTCCTCATGATTGCTTTTTCCGAGAACCTTTAGATTTTGATAAATTGCCTTAATAGGAAGTCTAGGCGGGGGCGAGTGACTGGAAGCAGAAAGGAAGAACACATGTTTAAGCTGATAAAGGGCAGCATGATTAGATTAGCTCATTTTAAACGGCAGGAGGACACATGATTCACAACATACAGAAGTGGGCCTTACTTGAAATCAAGCAAATAATGACAGTACAAAACCCAACGCAGTATGGAATCCCAAGTACATATCATCACAATGTGAGGGCCTCATGGAGCGATTCTGGACCTGGGCTGCAGGTAAGACCAAAGAAATGCGTGCATGGATGCGTGAATGAAGAGTGAGTGTATGTTGTGTGGGTGTGCGAGAGTGAATGTTTATGGATGTGTGCGTGAATGTGTATTTGTATAAAAAATGTACCTCTCTCCCCCTGCATCCTCCAATGAGAGGCCCATTCACCTGCTTCTGATTTGTGGGTGCGGGGTGTCCCCAAATCAGAGTCCTGCTCACTCTGCTGGTACCCAGGTCTTTGAATTGGGAAATGAATAGAGCAGAGGCCCATAAGCGGACCTTTGATTTGATTGTGAATCAGAGAGGCCTGCTCACCAGGTGATCGGGCCTTTGATTTGGGGATGAATCAGAGGCCCGCTCGCCAGCACAGCGAGCAGGGTTCACAATACTTGCGCGCAGGCCTCTGTTCCTCTCTTCCCCCACACCCCAAACCTTATTTGGGGTTGCCGAGGTATGAGGGATTTTTCTACTGGGAATCAGTGTTACAGCAAACATGTGTTTGCTTTAACATTGATGCACAGTAAAAAAAATTCCATGGCAGAGTAACCAGACTGGCTGAAGCAATTTGCATGATAAGTGTTATCATGTGGTTAGACTCACATTTCTTACTGTGGCATGGCATTTTTTACTGTGCATCCACGATAAAGCAAGCATGATAAATATTATGACATGGATAGACCGGCATTTTCATGCAGCCAGTCCAGTCATGTCTTACTGTGGTATGACATTTTTTTCTGGGATTTATGATAAAGCAAGCAGGATAAGTGTTATTATGTGGCTAGGATGGCATTTTCGTGCAGCCAGTTGAGCCATTTCTTACAATGGCATGACATTTATTTCTGGGAATTCATGATAAATCAAGCATAAGTGTTATTATGGCTAGACTGGTATTTTGGTGCAGGCAGTCTAGTCATTTTCTACCACTGGATGACATTCTTTACTGGGCATTTTCATAAACAAACATAAGTGTTATTATGTGTCAGACAAGTTTTCTTATTGTGGCATGGCCTTTTTAATGGCAAAGCCAACAGGAGTATGTTCCTATGTGCAGGTATTGGAATGTATTGGCAGAGCCAGCATGGACATGTTTTCTTAAAGTATCATTCATTACTGACAATATACACAAAGCAAACCTGAGTATGTTCTTATATGGGAAAACTGGCATGTATAGGTACAGCCAACATGGAAATGTACGGGCACAGCCAGTGTGAACCTGTGTTTTATGCTGGCATAAATTGTGGGGAACGGCATCATGGGAATGCATTGGGAAATACTCCTGTACCCTCTTGCAACTTGCATCTATTGCATTTTTTCCACGCGTTAACCTATAAAAACTGATTGTAAAGTCTGTTTTTTTACCCAATTTTTCACAGAACGTGAGCTGTTCAATGCACCATTTTAACCCCTTATCAAAAAAAATTCTCTTGGGGGATTCTCCCCTGGTTGATTAAGGCTCCCTCGATACGCTCGGTCGCTCGTGCTTATTTGTGGCAAACATTTATGCACTTTCTATTAAAAAATTCACCAGCCCCACTGAGGCAGTCAGAACATCTAGCGAGCCAAAGGTTGTAGACTCTTGCTTTAGATGTAGTATAATGTAAAGAAAAGGGGATAAAATAACAGCCAACATCCATCCATTATTTCTCAGTATTTAAGCTGGGTTCATTTGTATCCTGTGTTCATAATATTGCACAATTGTGTGACTTTTAAGTCCATTGTGCTCTCTGTGTCTTTCTCTCTATGTCTCTGCCTCTATCTTTTTGTAAGGGGTCACTCTGTCAGGTGCACGTTCAGTAAAGCCAGCCCAGCCATTGCTGGCAGCATCATGACCAGTGAAAAACACATATCTTAAAGCAGGGGGTGGGGTGAACCGATTTCCTATGGTTAAAAGTAGAATGAAACCAGCAGTGGCAGAGGCAAGTCCGGGGGTGGGTTCGGCCTGGTATTAGGAGATATTCATTGCGATTTTGTGTTACCTGAGGGAATGCTGCCAACACACTCAGGGCTCATTGTCCATATGGGGGGATGCAGATAGATACAGTGGTGGGTGCTAGGGTTCTACGGCCCTTTCTGAGGGAACAGGGGAGAACACTGGGTTTTTTTCTTTTTTCTTTTTAATTATTAGCATGTGTTCATACTGTAATAAATGAATTAGTTCAGCAGCACTACCAACATATTACTTGGCCAGCACGCGAAGCTAAACATTGCCTTGGTACTCACAGAAAAAAAGACTTTTTTTAAAAATCTGAGTTTGACGCTTTCCAAGAGAGAAGGATATTTTGAGAGACAAAAAATATGTTTGCTCTCAGCATAAGAAGCAATTAAAAAAGGAAATTATTTAATTGTATTAACATTGTAAACTGTCTCTTTGAAATTGTACAATGTTAATTTCCAGTATATATTGTTTTCATAGTAAAAACAGTACACTTGTCTTAATGAGCAAGGCACATTACCAAATCCTCAGAACTATATAACTGATGACAGAAGGTTACATTCCAAAATGGACTGTCTGGTCTCTCTGTACCTTTCCTAAATGCTCCCACGAGAAAGGGGGAGAGTACAAAAAGCACTTGTTGGGGTTCCCGGCCACTTTGAATAAAATGAAAGAGCATTTTGGAACCATAAGAATGATCATAGATCTTTCTATTTGGAAAATATGTCCAGATACTTTTTGAATCAATGATGGTGAAGAGGCATTTTCCAAACTGGAAGTCAGTGCTTAAAGAGAGAGCGATCCAGCTGGGACCCTCTTCCCCTTGGAGTGGCTCCATGTCAAATCCAGGAACCTATAATGCCTGAACGAGCACAGACCTGAAGCAGGTTTCCAAATATGGAGCTGGAATATGTGGCAATAATGTTAATGAACAATCTGCTCGGTGGCCACTAGTCTCGTGGATGCAAAGGTAGGTCAAAGATGTACGAAGTGTGAAATGGTTTCATAGTGTTGCCTTCAGAAGTGGTGTTGTGATGGATATGGCTTTCACCCTCTCTGTGGTGGGCCAGACATGGCCTTTAACAGACTGCCAGCCATAGAGCAGGCAAGGGATGTGGGCCCTTAAAGGTCATGTCTGCCCCCACAGCAGGGGTGAGAGCCATTCGCATCCTGGAGTTTATTCAGGAGCAAATGTTTTCTCCCCCTCGGAAGATTGGCATTACTTCTGCAGCCAATTTCCAGAGGGAAAAAAATGAAAAAAAGATGGCTGCTGCCATCGGGAAAAGGGAATACTTCCCTTTTCCATTTCTATGGCGTCCGGGAGAGGGGAGAATGGTTGGGACCAGAGCAAAAAGCTCTGGTCCCGGAGGTAAGTGCGGAGGCAGGAAGGTAGCGATTGGGGAGGTATAAGGACTATTTTGGGGATCTGGGGGCGTGGCTCCCCACAAAAAAAAAATGGTGCCCCCTGGGGAAGGGCCTCGAGTGGTTGGAAACAGTGGTTCCAACCACCTGATTCGCTAATGACACTTCCCTGTGTGCAAATATTTCTTCTCTGCAAGATGAACATGTACAGGTTATATGTTTATTACATAGGAGGAGTAGCATTCATAGCCAGGAAATGTTTACTGCAGTAGCAGCACTTAAGAAGTATTATTTGGTTTTAAAGAGACAGCCAACCACATAATCGACTTAACAGAGCCTATATCATATTTTAGCTTTATTTCATATGTTGTGTGTCAAAGGGTGAAGTAGTAACTGCCCAGCTGAGTCATGGGACTACAGAGGGATGTGGTTTCACTTAGGGTGTGGGGGCACTGCTATGCTGATCTAGAAAATATGTATGTGAACAGTGTGGTGCACCTATTGGAACACGTCTGCTTGCATACTCTTCATGTTGGTCCTGTGTTCCCTCTGTCTAACACAATCATAACATGTAGTCACGTGTCACCAGACTGTGCACTCATCTATGTTATCTATGTCTTATAGATGTGGAGAGGCACCAAGAGGAGCCCTGCTGTGGCGGGCTCCATCCCGTCTTCTTTCTGTGCAAATTGTGGGGATGCCACCTAAGCAGTGTTTAGTCTTGGCAGACTTCTTGTTAGGCACAGTGTGACTGCACTGGTCAGACACAGCAAATCCAGACCTCAGAGCACGGGGGGGTGGGTGGAAATTGGGGTGGGGGGCTTTGTACTTAAAGCATAAAAAACAGTTGAATGGCACCATGGCACCATCCAGCTTGCCAACCCAGAGGCGGCCTCGGATGAACATTCTTTCAGGTCTCTGTGTCTCCCTGGGTCTTGAGCCCCAAGAGAGTCTTAGCTTTGTGGGCTCAGTTCCCTTTTGGTATTCAACAAAGCGGGTACCAGAAGGCGGCTCTGGGGGGTCGTCAGCCCAGGATCCAGATCTTGTGAGACATCTCTTCTCAGAGCCAGACCTAAGATGCAAGAGCACCTCAGTATGGCTTTCAGGGTTATGGCAATTCCCTACCTCACTATGAACAGACCCAATTGAAACAGGCCAGCCTGTCTAGAAGGAATAGCTATACCAGCTGAGGAGCATGAGTAAAGCGGTTCAGGTGGGGATATACTCATTTTTTCAGCTTCTTTGCCTGCCACAGATACAAATCCTGGAAGTATTGAGCCAACTGGATGTCAACGATTTCTGATGAAACCTATTCTGAACAGTTGTCGAAGTGGGCGGGAGCGGTCGGGAGCGGTGCTCCTCTACTTCTTTTAATTAAGTTTTACCGTTCCTATCCGTTTATTTTAAAAAGAAACTGTTCCGGAACGGTTTTGTTTTAAAATAACAGTGTAGGAAGAAGTTGAAACTTGCACTTTCAGTGCACTGCACTGGACGTGCCCTTAAACAGCAGGTGCGTGTGTTTTGGGGTTTGTATTGTGCATGGGAGGGGGTGCGGCAATGGGGCTTGTGGGGAGCGGTGCAGGCAAGTAGGGAACATAGTTCCACTACTTCTTTTCGTACACTTCGACCACTGATTCTGAAGAAGCCTGAAAGGAAAGACATTGGATCGCATGCTGAGAGATATGGCCATATGTGCTGAGGGTCAAAGCACAGGGGTCCATACACAGGCAGGTTCGCTGCAGAGAACTGGATGTGAAGTGAAGTGTTCGGATCTAAATGTCATTAGACTCATTGGTGGGTCAGGAGATAGGAAGAAGAGCAGTTTAGAATCAGAGCATGGTAAGTGCTGTGGAGGTATATTAGAAAGACTCAGCAAATATGACCTGCAAACCACAGCATTTAAAGGCCCAGGCACTCGGGTGGTGGAGAAGAAGATGAATTATAGAAGAGAAGCTGGAAGTCGGGGAAGGAGCCAGCATGGAAGAAGCTAGGCATGCTTCTATGTGGTTTTAACGAAATCAATTTCAGAGAGATATTTTATAATGAAACAGTTATAATGAAAAAACATCGAATTTTCATTTTAAAAATGTACCCCACTCAACCCCCTGCCCACCCGTTTTAACCCCTTACCCCACTCCATATATATATTTTTCAAATCAATGTTTTTTCGTTAGAATTGTTTTGTTATAAAATACCTCTCTGAAAATGATTTCGGTAAAATCACTGGATGCCGCTGGCCATGTGTCTGGGAGAAGGACTGGCTGTCTGCACCACACAAGATGTTGAAATTCGCAGGCCCTTTGACCATTCCTCCAGAGGTACGCAAATGGAGATGAGCCTGCATTCCACCAAATAAGAGTTGGGTTGGTGACCCAGCCTAACAGGGCGGCACAATTTTCAGCCAATCACGGTGATAGAATGTTCTGTGTGTTCTGATCTTCCATGATGCCCTTCATTCCAGCCAATCAGACTGTTAGAATACTTCAGCCACTGTGAAGCCCCCTTTTATGAAATAAGGAATGAGTCACAGAAACACCTGCAGACCACCTGCAGGGATTCTCTTGCCAATAGTGCACTTGGATTCATTGCACAGCAACCCAGTCCCGCCAGTCACCCAGAGCCTGAATATCCCCCAACCATTTTCACCACAAGCACCCCACCATCCACTGAGAGTCGCTAAGGGCCCTCCGTCAACAACTTTAAATATCTGGCACCCACTCCCACCCTCCAACACCTTACACCTCCAATGCCTTGCTCCAACACCTTCATGTTTACACAGTGCCACCCTCCAGCAACCTAAGTCTCCAGCATTATCCAACACCATCAACCTCAAGCAAACCAGCAGCTTAAGTTTCCAGTACCTCCTTCATCACTGCATCAGTGTGAGTCTCAATACCCTCATCGCACATCTTATATCTGCATTTAATGAATTTCAACGCTCTTGCAACACATTACGTCTCAAACACTCTCCCCCAACATCTGTAAGTCAAAAGTACAACATCTTAAGTCTCCAGTACCAGCCTCTATAACATTCAGCCTCAAGCACACACCTCAAACCCAGAGCTGTGCCAGTGGTTATGAATGATTTGAAACCTTCCAGCCAACACCTTTCTGTTTTGCTTATTTGGTAAGTAACCCACAATGTATTGTGGTGGATAGGAGATAGAGGGAAAGGATGTGTTGCAGGTCACATTAATGTTAGTGTTTTTTTTTTTATTTTAAAATGTAAACAGCAGCAGTTCCATGACATCACCCCTAGAAAAGGCCCATTTTATTATTTTCTTTGGTCCTTTCTATGTTGCGTAATGCCAGCCTCCTCCAGCTTCTAAGCACTGGAACAGGAACTGAACCCATGTTGCAGTGCACTGTCTGTTCCCAAAGCAAGTGTGTTGCCCCTGAGCTATCCTTCCAATAAATATATTGTTTTGCTTGAGGAAGCAACAGATGGTTTACTTCAAAGGTGGAGGGCAACTTCATGAAAGTTAATTATTCACCTTGTGTCTATCTACAAGGGTTGCTGTTGGTACTCTTGTTCAGGGAGGTTTGGCTGGCATTTTGGTGCTGGACTGCCCTTGTGGGTGGGACAGAGACTGATATGCAAATGGGTAGTTCCCCTTTGTGAAAAGTACAGTGAGGAAAACGCGATGGCTGCGGACTCTCAAAGTGGGAAAAAACAACAGAACAGGTATGCCATGTTCTTTCTAGAGAGGGGTGCCTGCTACCTTTTTTGTATTTTTGCAAGGAACTTGGGGTTGGTAACCGTAGGTTACCTGGGGGAGCCCAGACGTGGACCCCTTGCTCACGGTGCTCAGAGAGGCACAGCTCCATCTCACTGATAAGGTCCAGCAAGGCTGAAACATGTGTCTGGGGTTGCTGTTGGTACTTTTGTTCAAAGGAGGTTTGCCTGGCTTTTCAATGCTGGACTGCCTTTTCTGGGTGGGACAAAGACTGATATGCAAACAGATATTCCTCTTTTGTGAAAAGTACAGTGAGCAAAAAGTGATGGCCGCAGACTCTCAAAGTGGGAAAAAACCACAGAACAGTTTATCATGCCATGTTCTTTTCAGAGAGGGGTGCCTGCCACCTTTTTTGTATTTGTGTCTATCTACAAGGTGCCTGTGTTGCACGTCTGGCAGATCTGGTTCAGGTCACACAGTGCCCTGGCAAGATTGGTGGCAGAAGCCACTGGGGCACGCTGGATGTGCAAAGTAGACAACGAGAAACACTGATGAGATTTGCATTCATGCTGCGCTGTCACTGAGTACTGCAGACTGCTCTTACCCATTCCCAGCTAAGTAGACCTAGCCCCCATACCCTTCCTGTTGCTACATTACTGGGAATGAGCTGTACAGACAGCGCTGTCTCTGAGCCCAACCATTCAGGTTTTTTTCACTAATGGACTGCTAACCTGTTAGTGATGGCGGCTTCATGGGCTTTCCTGCATCCGTGTTATTTCTCCAGCTAACGAGATTGAGATTCCAGGTGACAAAAGATGTGGCACATTTAGCTGCATTTACAACCACCTTTTTCAAGTGAAACACAGACATGCCTCTTTGTCCAGTGGCCCAGGGGTTGCAAGGATAGGTCTAGGGGTAGCAGATGGGGAGCCAGGGGTAGCCGTTGCTACCCCTGGCAACCCCCAAATGACAGCACTGGTTAACACGTGCCTTTCTCTGAGCTGTGTTTAATGTGCGAAAGGCGCGCGCACCAAGAAGCCATGTGTGGAGTTGCCTGCACTCTACAAAGAAACGTTAACATAACATGACTTTCACAAAAAAACCTTTGGTTCTGGCTCCATGCGAAAGCACAACAGAATACGTCAGCTTCTCTGTGCATTAGACCTGGAAAAGCTGCAAGTTCATCAGACAAGGGACTACGAGGGGGTGATAATCTTTCTTGATGTATTAATACCACACATAAGTAAGGTGCTGATAAAGGGAGTAACATAATCATCACAGACAGCACTTGGAAGCTTGAACACTGGAGTAGGTGGCAATACTCTCTTTCTTGTGCATTAATAGAATGGTTTCCGGCAATGAGTGCATTCTTGGCACCAGAGGCACACTCTGCGCCTGTGGAACCATGCCCATGCTTCTCCCTCTGAAGGCTCAAATAGAATGGAAATTCGCAGTGTTCCGTAGATGCCTCTTTCATTTGAATCATGGAGGGCTTAGGAGATGCTTGTTTTCACCTATCTAAAGGTGCTTTCAGTGCCAGTAAGACTTTTGGTACTGGCCTGGGGCAGAAAGAACATGACCTTTAAACTACTGCAAGAAAAAGAATAGCAGCTTTGTTTTTTTGTCAAAAACATCAGCGTTGCCTGACCAGAGTTGTGTGGCACGTGTCTCCATTGATTGGCTCCCAGTGATCATGTGACTTTGATCATATGCCTTTGCTTCCTCTTTCAGGGGTCTGCAACTTGCGGCTCTCCAGATGTTTTATACCTCAACTCCCATGATCTCTCACCATTGACTGTGCTGGGGAGGGCTCATTACATTTATAATCCAAACATCGGGCGAGCCAAAGGTTGCAGACTCCTTCATAAGTTAATTTATGCAAAACAAGGCGGGGTCTGGGAATCTCTCTACCAGCACAAACACAGCCTAATGACCTGTTCTTGGGTGAATAACCCCTGGGAGAGACGCTACCAAGTCTTTAGCTCACTGTCCCTTCATAAGTTGTACTCCAAGGGTGCCTTAGCTTAGGTGTGAAAAGAAAAGGATGATGCCAGAAAAGCTCTTTGCTTCTTTTAGAACCTGCAGAAACATCTTAAAGATTTGTGTGGCCTTAGAAACAAGCATACTTGCCACAGAATAATGTAATTAGTAATTATTTGGTAGCTACTGCAATTCATCATGACCCGTTCCTGACAGGATTCTAAGATAGACTGGGCTCTCTGAACAGAGAACCTTGACGTAATTGTGCTTTTTAAAAATAATGTCTACCCAGTGTGTGTCCTACTAACAATGAGCACACCTACAGATATCACACACTAGAACTGGTACCAAGATGCATTTTAAAGCCCTGCAGGGAAGGCCCTTGGTTGCTAATTCATGAAATGTTTATCTGAACATTGATGTCAATATAGCATGCTACCCCACAGGGAACAATAATTGCACTCAAATGAATAGTGCGCTCAAAAATGTTATTGTCCCGTGTGTTCGGCATGTGTTTTTAAGCATACTGTGATCAACCGTAAAAACATTTCCTATTCATCTTACCTTAGTTTTCCTCACTTTTACACATGCAAAATCAATGCGTTGAGCGTGGCCATCTTGTGCTAATCTTATCCTTTGCTGCATCGCCCTAAATTCAAGTGCCCTCGCGGCACTAAATCATATCACCCGCCCCTGAAGCTGACATCACTATTCCAAACGATATTCTCCACCTATTTTCATGATGTTTGTGGGCAGCGTAGCCAAACGCGCCCAGTCCTCATCCACGTCATAACGTCAGTTGACACAGAACCCGGAAGATCAACACACACATCGTTTCACAGCACAGTGTGTACCAAATCGTATTAGAAAACACTATTTTTAAAGGAACAATCAATACGCTGAATTGTATCATGTGCTTTTATTTCACAAAGAACGCTCATAAAACAACCATGAGCCGCTGATTTCGATTAACAAACAATTTCTTATATGTCCTTGGGTCATAGCACCAAAACTTTATAATGACACACACAGCGTTCCTTTCGGGAGAAGATGCCCATTCGCCACACCTAGAATCGCAAGGCTTTGGCATCAGCTTCTTGCTATTTACCCTGTAATTCTGCTCCGGCGGAAACCTAATAACCAACACAAAACACACACAATGGAAACACACAGAGAACATGGGGAGAATTTGAAACTACGATGTGCTTGAGAGGTTAGTGATGTGAAGTACGTATAGCTCCCAATGGGATGCAGAATCTGACGGAAAAATGGAACAACAGATAGACGGCATTATAACCAAATATTTGCAACGAACTTGGTGTTGGTGACCCTAAATTACCTTGTGGAACCTAGGTGTGGACCCATGCTCACTATGCTCAGAGAGGCACAGCTTCACCTCACTGATCCCAAGGCTCTCAGTGCCCACATAGCATCTAATTGTGCCTCTTTGAAGCCTCTATCTTTAACTGCACTCTCCCAATCCCTCGTGATCGCTGCTGATCTCTATGCTCTACTTAAATTGACCCAGGGTCGCAGACTACCTTCCCAACCTTGGTTTACGGACCAGTTAAAATCTGCTCGCCTGCAACTCAGACAACCTGAGCGCAAATGGCAGATTAGCTACAATCCTATGCTTAGAGATTTATACAAACTCACTCTTTCCACTTATTTAGCCAGCGTCAAACTGGCTAAATCCACCTTTTTCGCTCAGAAAATTGAAAACGCCTTGTGCAAACCTAAAACTCTGTCATGCTGCAACCTCCAAATCCAGCCCATAGCCACTATCAATGACAGTCCCCAGCCCTCTAACTGCATTTAATGTGGTGCCCTGTCGCATCTAACATATGCCCAAGTGTTATTTGAATGCTTATCCAGCCCCACCATTTTACTGAATGCCATTTGAATGCTTATCTAGCCCTATGACTTTTTCGAATGCCATTTGAATGCTTATCCAGCCCCACCATTTTACTGAATGCCATTTGAATGCTTATCTAGCCCTATGCCTTTATTGAATGCCATTTGAATACTTATCCAGCCCTATGACTTTATTGAATGTCATTTGAATGCTTATCCAGCCCCACCATTTTAGTGAATGCCATTTGAATGCTTATCTAGCCCTATAACGTTATTGAATGCCATTTGAATACTTATCTAGCCCTATGACTTTATTGAATGCCATTTGAATGCTTATCCAGCCCTATGACTTTATTGAATGTTATTTGAATACTTATCTAGCCCTATGACTTCATTGAATGCCATTTGAATGCTTATCCAGCCCCATCATTTTATTGACTGCCTTTGGATACTCATCTAGACTAGCCCTGCTACTTGAATGCTCTTCTAGCATATGCTCACCTACTACCTTGATGCAGGCCTAACCCCACTACTTGATAGCTATCTTGGTGCGAGACTAGCCGATTTGGCCCCACTACTGGAACGTCACTTCTAGCAACCGCTACTCCAATGAGGGACTAGCCCTGCTATCTGAATGTTATCTTGATGCAAGACTACTCACATTTGGCCCTTGCTACTGGAATGTCGCATCTAGCACACCCACTCTGATGTGGGATTAACCTAACTTGCTGTATCGCGTGAATATCGTATCTAGCATACACGCCCAGGGCCAACCACCAACGTCCTTTCTAGATACCCACCCTCCACTTCTGCCCTCCTCAAACTATACAATGCGCCTTAGTAAGAATCAAAAGCCCACCCTACCATACCTCCTCATACCCTTACTACACCTCACCATCTCCACTGTTACTTTAACAATGCTCCCTGCAGAAAATGCACCCTGCTCGACCTCAGAAAGAAACATCAGGCTTCGAGCCAGATTACCCCGCCTCTTTGAG
Source organism: Ambystoma mexicanum (assembly GCF_040938575.1). Classification (NCBI taxonomy): domain Eukaryota; kingdom Metazoa; phylum Chordata; class Amphibia; order Caudata; family Ambystomatidae; genus Ambystoma; species Ambystoma mexicanum. Next base: position 272,503,505 of record NC_090939.1, on the reverse strand, counting down.
CCCAGTTACCAGAACAAGTTCATAAGATCTACCTTAAGACATCCCAAAATATGCCCTAACTTAACTATACACTGCAATAGCTCCACCCAACCCAAACTCATCCCGATAACTATCCAGGACACACCCAACACAACTACCATTTCCGGAGCCTTAATCAACGCTAGATCACTAGTTGCCCATGCCACAGAAATAGCAGACACCCTATCCACCAACAACCTCGACCTTCTAGCGATTACCGAATCCTGGCTGCATGAAGCAGCAGGCCCAGCAATCTCAATAGCCATCCCTGAAAACTACCAAATAATCAGAATGGACAGACCCATCAACAGAGGAGGCGTTCTGGCCATCATATTCAAAACTGATCTTGAGCTAAGACTATCAACCCAAACTTCTCTCAAGTCCTGCGAACGTCTCACAGCCAAATTGCCCATCTCCAACTGTCGCACCTTAATCATCTACCTGATTTATAGGCCACTTTGTTGGCTCTTTCGAGGCAGATTTATCCAGCCTCTTAGCTAATAACACAAAGGAAACCTCCCAAATACTATTACTAGGCGATCTGAATCTTGGTCTCAATGATCCTGATGACAAACCAGCACAAGCCATAGCCAATTTGCTTGCTGAACACGGCCTAATCCAAAAAGTGCTCACCCCCACCCACAACAAAGGTAGAACCTTGGACTGGATCGCCACACTGAACTGTGATACCTCCATCTCCAAAACTACCCCTCAACACTGGACAGACCACCACCTCATCGACTTCACTCTCTCACTCCATAAAGAAGTCAGTGGAAAACAAATCATGGCACCACCACTGCCCACTAGAGCAAAAAAAACATAATGCCTGACAATGTTCTACCACTACTGCTGCCAACCCTTAACGCTCTCCCCGACAACCTACACCCAGAGTGCCTAGTAGAAAGCTACAACAATGCCATGAAGACAGGACTAGACACTATTGCCCTCCTAAAAATGCAAAAGAGTAAACAACAAGCCCACCTCAACGCATGGTCCACCCCCCATCTGAAAGAACTAAGAATGCAAAAAAGGAAACTAGAAACCCAATGGCGCAATACCCCCAGAGAAGAGAACAAACTACAGCTTAACCAATTTGCAAACAACTACAAAAAATAAATCCTACTCACCAAAAAGAACCTTTTCAATGAAAGAATCAAAAACTCCAGCTCCAATACCAGGGAACTATTCGCAATCCTTAGAGAACTGGAATCCCCTACACCCCCACCAGATAATATAACCAAAGACAAACAATGGTGCACCAACGTCCAAAACGGCCTAAACAACAAAATCAAAACTCTCCAAACAAAAATCGCTCTAAAAAAAGACTCCATAACCACTAACGACTCACCACCTAGCATCCCTGCCAAAATAACTAACCCACCAGGCCCAAATCTCTTCATATTCACTAAAATCTCCATACCAGAAACAGAAAGGGTCATCGCCTCTCTCAAACCCTCCAACTGCAAAGGCGACAACTGCCCACCCCAGATAATAAAGGACGCAGCCAGGGACTTAGCTCCCTTTATAACCAAACTGATCAATGCATACTTCTCCTCCAACACCATACCAAACAACCTCAAACAATCCTGGGTTCTGCCGCTCCTCAAGAAGCAAACCCTAGACCCCGCCATCCCTACCAACTACAGGCCCATTACCACAGTGCCATTCCTGCTAAATATAATAGACAGAGTAGCATACTTACAAATCCAGCAATATCTCGAAACTAACAAACTCTTAGGCGCCCGCCAATCCGGATTCAGACCGCAACACGGCACAGAAACCGCCTTAATCGACCTTAAAACCCAAATTAATGAGATTAACGACAAAGGAAACACCGCCATGCTTCTCCTCCTTGATCTGTCGGCAGTCTTCGACCTGGTAGATCACACAGTCCTGTGCGAACACCTGGCCTCGGCTGCCCACTTCTCAAAAGAGGCCATAGCCTGGATCCAATCATTTTGGACAATCGTACCATGAGAGTCTTCTCACTAGCCTCAGCAGACCCCATCAAAATAACCTGTGGTGCCCCCCAAGGATCCTGCGTCTCCCCCACCCTCTACAATATCTTTACCAAGCCCTTATTTGACAAGTTGGACAAACTGGGTGTCTCATACACTAACTATGCAGATGACACCCAGATTCTCATACCCCTATCGGGCAACTTCGACTCAGATACGGCCTTGGTAAACAAAATATACCTCATCATTCAGGCATGGATGGCCATACACGGCCTATGCCTGAATGATGAGAAAACCGAAATACTGCTCCTCGGATCCAACATCAACCTAAAAAAACTTAGTCCTGACTACAAGGCCTTCAACATAGATGGCAACACTATAACAGTCGCCAAAACTTTGAAAACTGTAGGCTTCACCTTGACTCAGTCATGTCACTAAAAAAACAAGTGAACTCTCTAGCATCCTCTACCGCTTACATGTGCAAGCTTATCAGGGCAAGTAGAGCATTCCTCTCCCAAGCTACCTGCATTACCATCGCCAATGCCCTAATACTATCCAGACTTGACTATTGTAATGCCATGTATCTAGGAGCCAGCAAATACATAACAGACACGCTCCAATCTCTGCAAAATAACGCACTCAGGACAGCCCTTAACTTACCACATAAGGAACACATATCCAACAAAAGAAGAGAACACAAATGGCTCAAAATCTGCGAGCGCATCTCACTCAAAACAGCATCACTCACCTTTAAGTGCTTAAACAACGCTGTCCCCCCATACCTGGCAACCAGAATAGTAAAAAGAACCTCCGCCAGACCCACCAAGATAACCAACACTTACTGCCTACAGGTACCCAAATTCAGACAGAAAAAACGGGCAGTAGCAGCTTCCCTGTCATGGCAGCCCAACACTGGAATGCCCTCCCTCCCAACATCAGAACTGACCAATCCCACCCTCACCTGGTTACGCTCCAACGATCCCCATGACTGAACAGTGCCCCTGCATCCCTAGCCAACCTCACTGTATATATGTACATAAACTGACCTGCTGAAATGTATAATACTGTATGTATATTTGTATATATGCCTACTTACAGACCCTGTAAGAAATGCAATGCTCTGCTTACCATTCTACTGTTTCCTACCCTGTAACCAAGTCTTTATGTATACTTACTCTTCTGTTCTCTGTTGCGCCCTGTTGCCTCTGGGTTCTGCGCGCCATATCAAATAAATAAACAAACAAACAATCAAACAAACAAACACTCACTGGACTCTTCAAAGACACTTACCTCTATGGTCAAGCCCTCACAAAAGCTATGCAATGACCTGGCCTACTTTTTTATTACCAAAATCGATGCAATTCGATCTAATATCGCAAAATCCCCTGCAATATTGTCCCCAGATACTGCTGGTTCTGTGTTTGCCCCTTCCACCGACCCCTCTGTTAGCTGGTCCACTTTCCCTCTGTTCACTGAAGCAGAAGTTCTAGCGGCTATTTTGAAGATTAAATCGTCCTCTTCTGAGGATGCTATCCCTGTCATTATTATGACGACGATCGCCCCTGACATCTTGGTTGATATTACGGCGGTCATAAATAGCTCTTGTCAGTCAGGCCTGGTTCCCTCAGAGCTGAAATCTGCAAGGGTCATCCCCCTTCTTAAGAAGCCCTCACTGGATCCTGCTATTCCCGCAAATTTCCGTCCTATTTCTCTGCTTCCTTTTCTGTCTAAACTCTTGGATCTCTGGTCTCACCCCTTCTGTCTTCTTTTCTGGAATCCTCAAAAATCTTTAATCCCGCTCAGGCTGGTTTTAGGCCAGGGAGAGGTACGGAAAGTGTGCTTGTCTCTGTACAAGACGACATGTCCAGATTAGTTGATGCGGGTGGAGTTGGGGCTCTGATTCTGCTGGATCTGTCTGCTGCGTTTCACACGTTGATTATCCTATCCTCCTCTCTTGCCTGGCACAGATCAGGATATCTGGCTCTGTTCTTGCTTGATTTACTTCTTTTCTTTCGGAACGTACACAGACCATTGCTATGCCCCATTTTCTTTCTTCCTCCTGCCCCCTCACCTGTGGTGTCCCTCAGGGATCCTCCCTTTCACCGATTTTGTTCAATATCTATATTTGGGCTTTGGTCTGTCTTATTCGCTCCTACGGACTCAACTGCTATTCTTATGCTGATGACACTCAAATCCTGATCCGTTTGGATCAGGACCAAACTGAGGTCTCAGCCTGCCTTCATGACTGCCTAGAGGCAGTTGGTGTTTGGATGGACCAGAACTGGCTAAAGCTGAATGGCGACAAGACGGAGGTAATGTTGGTGGGCTGCCCTCCCAACTCTACACTGTGGACCTCCGCTTTCTGGCCCACCTCGCTTGGCCCGCTACATGTTCCTGTTAGCAAAGTGAAGAACTTGGGAGTCATTCTCTCTGCCTCCCAGTCTATGTCCAACCAGGTTACGGCCGTCTGTGAGTCCGCCCACCATCAGATCAGGGTCCTTAAGAGGGTCCTGCCTATGATTCCGGAAGCCATCTGTCCCCCTGTGGTGGCTGCGCTAGTCCTCTCACGGTTGGACTATTGCAACTCCCTGTATTTGCCGCAACCGATCGGTCTCATACAACGGCTTCAGCATATGCAAAACCTGGCAGCCAGGTTGGCCACTGGTTCTCCTTCTGGTGCCCACATTTCACCAGTGCTTTGCCGGCTCCACTGGCTTCCGGTGGCCCAGCGAGTCCTTTTTAAGTCACCATCAGGCAATCCATGGCCAAGGAGCTGAGTTTCTGCAGTCTAAGTTCTCTCGATACGTCCCGGAACGGGACCTTCGCTCCTCTGCTATTAATTTTCTTACTGTTCAAAGATTTAACCGGGATAGGCTCGGCGGCAGAGCCTTTTCCATTGCTGCTGCCAAACTTTGGAACAACCTCCCACTGCCACTCAAAACCACTTCTAATCACCTGGCATTCAGAAGAGCTCTGAAAACCATTCTATTTTAGTCCTCGGTTTTTTCACTGGTCTTCCCTTAGCTAGCAGCCTCCTCTCTAGCGCCATGATGCCTTCGGGCGACTGTGCGCTTAACAAATGGAGCTAACATAACATAACTGATGAGGCCCAACAAGGCTGAAACACATGTATGGGGTTGCTGTAGGTACTCTTGTTCAGAGGGGAATTGCCATAGCATTTCGGTGCTGGACTGCTCGTGTGGGCGGGACAAAGATTGATATGCAAAGGGAAATTTCCCATCTGTGAAAGGTACATTGGGCAAGAGGCGATGGCTGCGGACACTCAAAGTGGGAAAAAAACACAGTACAGGTTATAGTGCCATGTTTTTTCTACAGAGGGGCGGCAGATAGCATTTTTTTTTAAATATAACAGAACTGGCAATATTAAATATTGACAAGAGAACCAAGTCCCCTTGGAAAATATTCTGCACCCTGCACATCCAATAATGCAACATTAATAGCACACCCTGATATTCCTTGGGACAAAGTGGTTTAGATATCACTAGCCAGGTTGTGTTTGTGGGTTATTGATGAATAATTGTCACAATATGCACCAACTAACAACCCATAACAATGTAAGCAAGCAATATCGATCAGAAAATTAAACCTTTACCCATTCGCATTTCAACTGTACACAAATAAAAATTATTAGTAGACTTATAAACTGCCTGAGAGTTAAGAGATCCCTTTTTTAAATATGTCGCAATATAAATTTAATTGACGGCACAGCGCTTTGTGTAGTTTTTTCATCAAATGGCATAATCGCACGTCGTCGAATTGTTCCATATGCACACAGCCCAAATGCTGTGTCGAATCGCAAAAAATGTTTGAATAGCCGAACTTACATTATATTTGGTAGTTCCATTCTCTTTCCGTAACGCTGGGGGTCCACTCACAGCAACAGTTTGCATAGAATGAAAGTAAATGTTACAATGTCCAGTTTTAAAATAGTGAATGTTATCATTTTTGCAGGTATTCGACACCTTCTGTCCTTCGAGCCATAGCGATTCCTCCCTTTCGTTCAAGGTCGAATAACAATAGAAGCTTGTTTACAGTGTGTATGCCTGGTTGGTTTTGTTGTGAAAAAAGCCACAAAAACTAAAACATACCGTTCAAGATGTGTCAGTGTGAACTCCCCAAAAGCAACATCCCACAAAGTGACCTTCACCCCATCGGAGCGATGAGCCCGGCTGACCAACATGGTGTTTGAAATATGCATGAAAAATAAACAAATGGTTTGCAGGCATCCACCAATGCTGCACGAACATGAATACCTTTTTACCCATCAATAGTGCTAGTGATTTTGTTAGTTTTGGACACCAGTTACACTGAAGGTAAGTAAAAAAGATAATACAAGCCACTGAAAGTCTGGTGTAACCTTAGATTCCTTTTGTGTCTGTCCAAAAGAGACCATGATATGATATGATATGATATGATATGGCATTTATAACGCGCTTATGCACAAGTGCTTCAAGGTGCTGTGAGGCAATGCAGGGGGAACAGAGGGGAGACAGAAACAACGATCTTACTAGTGTTGGGAAGGAGACGATCCTTGCCCCCCCACCCTCTTACGTCACTATAGAAACATAACATATGTAGTAACCAAGGGAGGCAGTGTAGTCACCCCCAGTGATATTCCATTACACCACACCCCATCGCAAATAACACATACACTATAGCTTCTAGCCCAGCATTAGGAAACCATTCTGAAATAGCCTGAATGACATCTTTCTACTAGTACCGAAAATCAATGTCTCTGTACAAAGGCAGCTCTCCCATCACCAGCGCCTCGCACAGCCAGCCCACACCTTCCCATAGCCACATCTGCGCGCGCCCTGTTCTCGTGGAGGAATGTGCTCTGCGAATAACGTGAGACATTGACAAGTCGTAAGCCCAGGTGCCCATTCATCTGCACTAAACTTCCTGTACACTCACAACCGCCACCCCGCCAGGCCTGAGCCCACCAGCTCAGAACCCGCAGTTCCTTCCATGCTGATATCCATCAGACCCTCCCGTGCCCTGATCAGTCAAGGACCCACATCACAGCCCTAATCCCATGTAGTAATATATTCTCCCAAAAAGCAACACGCGTCTACCTATACCTTGAGGACCCAAGCAGGGCAGATGGCAGATCAGACCTTTAGGTTGTGCACCTGGGTATAGATTGTGGTATCAAATAGATTCCAAAGGGTAGAGGGTGGAATGCCAATATATTAGCTAATTTCACCAAAGTACCCCTATTCATGCAAGATTTTATGTGTGCCATTATTTTTGCATTATCAGTTTCTGTTGTTTAGTTTAGTTAGAGAGATGCATTGCTCCCTTGCTCTGACCATCACACCGCATAGATGAGCCCAGCTGACCCATGTGTGCCAAGAGCGACGGAGAGACCCTCAGATCGCGCATGTCCAGTGGAGGGTGGAAGGGGAAAAGTGCGGGGCGAAAGTAGGAGGGTGCAGTTTGGGCAAGCGGGCCTCTAACCGGGTGCCACCAATAACGGGAGAAGAAGAGAAACGATAGAGCACAGATACCATATGTAGATTTCATAGGTCTGACAAGGGAACAACAAAAAGGTTGTCGGTGGGTGTTTGCCTGGAGGAAGCACTGGTATACGTATCAGTGATAGGGAGGCCAGGATTGGAGAAGAGGATGTCCTTTTTAAACTTCATCCTACCTGATGTAGTGAGGAGAGTACAATAGTCGACAGAGAAGCATTTAGAAATTATAGGCGAGACCGAGAACACCATACAGTCGGTAGGTTGAGGAGAGAAGAGGAAGGGTGGTAGAGCGGGAAGGAGGAACACAAGTGAAGGACACAGGGAGGTGCTCATGAAAAGCAAAACCCAGAGCTAGACTGTATGGCATCCTACAACAGGCACTTCTTCCCAAGAAGTTGGCAAAGAGGTTACATTTGAAAAGACAATTTGAATGCTATGGTGACCTATGTCGAGCTCTGCAGAACCCCAAAAAATCACACACATCAAAATACCAACATACTATGTGAGTGTGTAAAAAGGTGCACACTCGACGAGGTGTTTAGCAAAATAATACACTGCTAAAGTAAAGCGTTCTGTTAGTTGTGGGGTTGACACAAATCAGGCAATTGATCATTGTGATTAAAATCGTACCCACTATAGGCCATCAATGCCAGTGACATGCACTGCATGTGTGGATGTGGTTTGGGTCTAGCAGAGGGATTTATAGACACCAAGACTCAGTGCATCTTTGCTTGATGGCAATTATTCATTTACCTATCAATAATTCAGCAACCTAAAAGGGCGGTGCAGCACCGATGTGCCAGGGCAAATCTATTCTGAAATATATCACCAATAGCAACCACAGACACGTGTCTTATCAATCAAGGATAAGTAATATAAATGAAGGGAAGGCAAAATATATCCATTAATGAATCATACACCGGATTAAATCAGCATAATTAAATACTTCTTATTACTTTTTATAGCATTGAAATTAGAGTTTAAATACATCCAATTGATAATGTTGAAATTCCAAACATTGGGGTACATATACAAAATGTTATGGTGAGCATATTAATAACACTGCTGCAAATCATATATACCGGGAAGTCAACTGTGCAACAAGTTCATCTTTAGGTGGACAGGGCTCGTTTGCAATGTTTTGTGGCATCGTATGTGTCCTAAGAACACAATCAGGATTAATTCCATGAGTATGCATGGCCAACAGTCAATGTGAGATCTTTCACAAAATCGAATTCCATTTCCTGGTATATTGGTTTGGCCACCCATTGTTTGCTTCGATTTGTAAAGGCCAAGGTATAATGAAGCATCCCAGAGTTTCTGGCAGTTCTCGATTGTTCCCTCTCTAAGTTCTCCTTGTGCTCTAGTACAGCTAGTAATGCTCTGGCCTGCATTCCGTCTATGCCAAAATGCAACATTTTGGGCTTGTACTTTAGGCACATATTGTGGAACACCTCCAAATCTCCTGTATGACAGAATTCTGTGAGTCCTTTCAGATCTCTTGAAAGAGTTTTATCGTACACAATCTTCTCAAGAGCTTTGTGTGGAGGTGAACATGGCACCAACCACTTCTTGTCATGACCCTTGCCCCTGGCCCTCACTGGCAAATCAGCCTTCCAGTTAGGGCCAGGTCAAAGGCCGTAAAACCTCCTCCAAGACTCTCTTGGAGTCAGTCCTGGCGCCTTTGGTGTCAGGCTCATAACCATCATGAAGACCAACATTAGAATGGGACTATTTAGTTGGGACTATTTAACTTGGGGGGGTTCAGCCAACATGAAGGCACACACATAACTCAGTTACAAGGAACTGAGCTATGCTGTCTAGTCTTTTGGGTGTGGCAGGCCTGGGACTACTTTACCTGGACTACTTTGGGTGTGGCAGGCCTGGGACTATTTTACGTGGACTACTTTACCTGAGACTATTTAAACCACACCCAAACAACAGAACATGCTTTGCGTTATTCTGCTGTGGGCAGCGTAACGCTCACTGTGTCCAGTACTTTGATGCCAGCTTACTTGAAACCAAGGACCTGCAGAGAGAGAAAGAAAATTACGAAACTTACCTGGAACAGTATCCTGTCTTCAATCCATCGCTGTATTCAGTTCCACACACCTGAAGGTACGAACTCCATCATCCGGCACTTAATGCATCCTGGAATACCATAACCTGGAAAGAGGAGAAAGAAAGACTGCATTAGTAAGCGTTTAATCACGTTTCCTACCGGCACATGCTCATCTTCAAACTGCATGACAACATCAAAATACCTTTCCATACCTAAAAGGAAAGAAGCAAGACATTATTATTCGAACTAAGAGGATCATAAGAACTGCATATAAAGACTGTAAAGCAGCAAACCTACAGAGTCGCAGCAGGCCTGGATTCCCACAGGGGGGCTTGCACCAGTGAAGTAACTTGGTCGCTGCTCGCCCCCCACATCTAGGCACCCCTGCCACGAGGAACAGGACGGAGAATCCACCTTTCACAATATTAAGGTGAGGAGAAGGCCCAAGGGGGAGGAAGGAGTTGAGGCCAAGGGAGGTGGGAAAACATAAAGACAATCTGGTCTTGAATCCAGCTCTCCTATATTGCAGACCCATCTTTAACCAGAGGCCTTACCAAGGGCCCGGGAGAGGGTTCGAGAGTGCAAATCATCCAACCAGGGCTGGGTGGCGTCTCCTGGATACCAGGTGAGCGTAACACTTCTTCTTGCATTCCTGCTCCTTCGATAAAGGTCCATGTGCACATTCATGAAACTGTAGGTTTTCTGTCCATGAGTGAACGTTGGAACAGTGGTGCATCAATGAGCGCCATTTTTCAAGTAGAATTTCCAAAGACCCATCACAAGTTTTTGAGCTCCACCAAAGATGGTTGCTGAAAGACTGAGACCACTGTAAAATATTTTCCGAACCCTTTTTTTTACCAGCAGCTGTATTTTTTTTTATTGACTGATTTGGCAGCGTGCCATACATCAAATTGATGACGAATATGTGGAAACTGCTCTCGCATGGCCTTGGCTATTGAAACATGCCTGTCAGTGGCTATGAGGTCAATTTGCATTCCCCTCGATTGAAGAAGTTCGATGGATTTGATAAAACCATGTTTCTCCATCGCCACAGAAGATGTACATTGGGACACTTGCACGATCTCCGAACTCACCATTTTTTAGTTTCCATGTCTTGAAAGTGGTATATGCAGTACTTTGCTGAAAATCCAGGGCTGTCACACTGTCCGTCGCTTGCTAGCCTGACACGTTTGGCAGAGAATGTGCTTTCAATTGACATATGTTCAATTTTCCAAGCTTGACTAATAGCGGGGAATAAGATTTCCCTTTGATATTTGTAGTACTGGGATTTAGCAAGGAACTGAACTCCCACAAATTGACTGAAACTGGACTTCTTACTGAAAGTCGAGCTGCTGAACATAGTAGATTTCCAGCTGGCACTTTGCCCGGCATCGGTTGAGCAGACCATGAAAATGTATTATGCAGGGGGACACATCTGGCTTGGGTTTTCAGGTTTGTGCCTTGTAACACACGAGACACATCCACCAATGGCTCCCCGCATATTTTCCCCTTCAATGTATGGACACATTGCAGCATATGTATAATCTCCACCAGGCAGCTGTCGAATACAATGTATTTTTGCTCCTTTATTTGCCAATTGTCCACCATGAATGTGGTTTGTGACTCAACTCTGGTGGACAAATCGCCACAACTAGGCAAACTGTAGATCGAGTTAATCGGTCAATTGCGTTGAAGCTTCAGTCTGTGTTAGTTCATGTTGTGATATTTTCAGACGAATTGGAGAAAACATTAACATGGAATGTTTTTTGGGTGCAACTTTCTTTGCGGGTGTAGGTTGTGTCAAGGGATCTGCGAGTAATTTCAATGCATCTTCATTGTATTCGGTTTCATCTTGTGGAGTTGTCACATGGTAGCAATGGTCCATGGGCACTTTGCTGGGTTCGCCGGTCACATTCCATTCAGTTTCAGGCCATTGGGCATAAGCATCACGAGTGTCCTTATTGACTGGACCACGCTGCGCCCCAAATAGTAGTTGCTCCATGGTGAAATCCGTTTGGCAAGCAACATCTTTGGTTTCATTTGTTGTCTGTGTCTTTATACTTCTTTTCCTTCTGGGCCTCTAGGAGATGTTGTAAAAACATGTTCAATGTATAGCACGCATACATATTAGGAAGAAAACACCAGCCAAAAACACATCTAGAAAACAAAATTGTTTGTTCGTTACCATTGTTTTCTTGATTTTCTTTAACTGCTGCACCTGCCAGCTGAAAAATAAATGTTACTATATGGTTTAAATGAAGCACATTTCATTGACACGCAAACAAACATACTTAAATATTTACAAACATAACCAACTTTATTGAACAAAAAACCCATAAAAATGTATTACAAATGCAATTTAATGTCCAATTGTATCCAATATTAGTTTATGTTTACCTCTGGTCCATTTGCCTCCTCTTCTTATTCCACACCTTGTGTGCATTCCTTGGATAGAATATTAATTAAAAAATAAATCGTATTTGAAGTTAAAATCTTTTATCAGACAGTGCGCTTACACACAAACCCTTGCAAACAGTGTAGGTCATTTAGTCAAAATATACATTTCAAATTTCATCTGATAGCCATCCGAGCTGGAAAGTGTACTTGATCAGAGATCACTGTGCAAACAATACTAATTATAATGTTGCCCTCAAACTTTTTGCAATTTATTCGGCATTAGGGAGGACGTGTAACCTTAGAACTCAAAAAAGAAAAGTTTGAAACACTGCACGTTTATATGCATGTCAATGTCTAATAGTATCCTACGTAGGATTTACTTTAATTCATTCAAGGGAACTGTAAGTACACATACCTCATACTCTGGACCAGTAGCAAAGGACGAGGTAATAGTAGTTGAAGTACCATCATCCCCCTGTAACACAGTACTTGTTTTAAATGGAACTGAGACAATGGGATGCAGACAATGGTACATATAGAGAGACACCCTAAATGCTGCAGAGTGTAAACAACCTACTGGAGACATAAACATTTTCATATTATTTGAAATTCCAAGCGTAGCACATTCTCGGAAAGGAAAAGAGAAATAAAATTACCTGATAGGCGCGTTAGGTTGATGTAGACTCTGGAAAAGAAATGGATGCATAGTCTTGTATTAGATAAGTGGGAAGATCCAACGGTCGAGAATATCAACTTCTGCATATCTATAGGGCTCACCATTGGTATACTGGACATGTCGGTGGTTTCGTCACTTGCGAGGGTCTGTGCTTCCATCAGTATTCTCTATGAAAAAAAGGAACATGTCAGGCAACCGATTGCGAAAACATTATGCTTCTTTTGAAGGGCACAATGGCATTGTTTTGTGGTGGTCATAATTACTTTGCTAGAGGCTTGAGAAACCGGGGACATATGTAGTATAGTAATTTGTAGTATAGTTACAATTTAATAGAATCTGGTAAATATGCAAACTTTAGTAAGACAGATTTCATGTAAATATACACCGGAAGCACCAATCCATTCATGAAGTTACCTTTTTAGAATTCATCATCTGGGACTCACCTGAGGCAGTGTGTGCATAAATTGAGTTGGAATTGCATTTGGAAGCAATTTACAACAAATTCTGGGTCGACGCTTTTTTGTGTACTTCGATAGTTCGTACATATCTTCTGTAAAGTGCAGGCTGCAGATGTGGAATCAATGGGCCCTCACATCCTTCAAGACATTCTGTGCTCTACTTTCAATCTCGTCCACTGGAAAACCACAATATTGAACCCATCTTCTTATTAAATCAATCTCCTTCGGCAATGAATGCAGGACTGTGCCCTGGCTTTTGGCATGGCTCCTAGAAGGGCAACCGAAAACCATTACAAGCAGGCATTCTTAAGCAATCTGTAAGACCGGTATAACAAAATATAAATAACTTTTAAAAAAAATGGTACTGTATTCATGTGATTGATGGAATTAGATTGCAGCTTTCTATGGAATATTTGTTTTGGTCACAGAAGGAAAACCTGTTTAACGTAGTTGAATGTACTCTGGGATAACTTTCATACAGAATTGAATGATGTAACACAAATCATAACGTCTTACTCATCCTTCGATTGTACTTTCATGCATCAAAAGAAAAAATGCTTATGAACATGGACCACAAAAGATTCCATTCTATCATAATGGGCATTGGTGAAATGTGCTATTTATCGAGATCACAATACTTGAAACATTAGACAAAGGTGAAGTCATTGAGCTAAATGGACATTACAATACTGGGTACATTCGGTCGAAATAGATAAACAATTTGTGATCAGAAATCGATGAATATAGAGAAGTAAATAGGTGACCTACCCTTACCTGGACTAACAAACAAGCTGATTCAGCAAGCAGGGGAGCAAGTAGCTGGGGAACAGGTAGCACGATAAAGAGATACCTTGCAGAGCTCTGAGATGTTCAACTGTGAAATGTCAAGGTGTTTATAAAGGATTTCAAAAGTGGGTGTCTGTGTGAATGTGTGGCATGTTTCTGGTGGGGTGTAAACGAGGGGGGGCTGGAGACGCTGGGTCTGGGGAGGCCATGAGAACAATGGACACTGTGCCGAAGATACCTTTGAAGTGCACATGGTGGTTGTCACCTTGGCCGTTCCCACCCTGCCAGACCACTTGGGAGCGCATGGCCACAGGTGCGAACCGCGATTGATACAGGAGGGTGGACGGATGGCCATGAGGCGTGCAGAAAAGACCCAGAACACTGCTGAAGGGAGACATACTTATGTGGATTGCAGGGGCAGGGTCTGGAAGAGGGGAGCCTGGAGACACTGGGTCTGGGGAGGCCATGTGAACAATGGCCCCTGTGCAGAAGATACCTTTGAAGTGCACATGGTGTTTGTCACCTTGGCCGTTCCCACCCTGCCAGCCCCCTTGGGAGCGCACAGCCACAGGTGCGAAATGCCATTGATACCGGAGGGGGGATGGATGGCCATGAGGCGTGCAGAAAAGACACAGAACGCTGCTGAAGGGAGACACACTTATGTGGATTGCAGGGGCAGGGTCTGGAAGAGGGGAGCCTGGAGACACTGGGTCTGGGTAGGCCAAGTGAACAATGGGCCCTGTGCGGAAGAGGCCTTTGAAGTGTACATTGTGTTTGGCACCTTGGCCGTTCCCATCCTCCCAGCCCGCTTGGGAGCGCATGGCCACAGGTGTGAACTGCCATTGATAGCGGAGGGGGGATGGATGGCCATGAGGCGTGCAGAAAAGACACAGAACGCTGCTGAAGGGAGACACACTTATGTGGATTGCAGGGGCAGGGTCTGGAAGAGGGGAGCCTGGAGACACTGGGTCTGGGTAGGCCAAGTGAACAATGGGCCCTGTGCGGAAGAGGCCTTTGAAGTGTACATTGTGTTTGGCACCTTGGCCGTTCCCATCCTCCCAGCCCGCTTGGGAGCGCATGGCCACAGGTGTGAACTGCCATTGATAGCGGAGGGGGGATGGATGGCCATGAGGCGTGCAGAAAAGGCCCAGAACACTGATGAAGGGAGACACACTTATATGGATTACACGGGTAGGGGCTGGAAGAGGGGAGCCTGGTGACAATGGGTTTGGGGAGGCCATGTGAACAATGGCCCCTGTGCAGAAGATACCTTTGAAGTGTACATGGTGTTTGGCACGTTGGCCGTTCCCATCCTCCCAGCCCCCTTGGGAGCGCATGGCCACATGTGCGAAATGCCATTGCTACTGGAGGGAGGATGGATGGTCATAAGGCGTGCAGAAAAGGCCTAGAACACTGCTGAAGGGAGACCCACTTATGTGGATTGTAGGGGCAGGGGCAGGGTCTGGAAGAGGGTAGCCTGGAGACACTGGGTCTGGGAGGCCATGTGAACAATGGGCCCTGTGCGGAAGATACCTTTCAAGTGTACATGGTATTTGGCACCTTGGCCGTTCCCACCCTCCCAGTACTGAAGTGGGTTATAATGGAGGGGGGATGGATTATTGCGGAGGAGTTGAGCGTAAAAGGGCACCAACCATGCTTTCATGTCCCTAATAGACAAGTGAGCGTGTTCTTGATTCAATGGAAAATTGAAACAACTATTCATATAAGCTCATTTGTATTTTATTTTGTTGCTTATGTTGATGTCAGAAATATACTACAAATTGTATACTTCAGGTTGCAGCACAGTCTGTGAGAATCCCCTGTACTGTCCGCTGTCACTGGGGAATTTGGCACCGATGACACAGGCGGGTATTACTTGTTTAATGCGGAATCCAAGCTTCCCATAAAGCCACCATGTAAATGAACGGTAGGCCACCAGCCTGTACCACCTGTGAAAGAGAAACATACATACTGTACTTATATGAACCAGGTAAGTGTACAAACCTTGTAAAATGCACCCTGTATACTATGGCATAGTTGCCCGTACAAAAGTTACTTCATGTATCAATGACCTTGTGCTTTAAAGTGTCCACACATTACAAAAGTGAACACCCATTCAATCCATCACGTTTGGGGCACATAGAAATATTGTTTGTTAGATTAACGTGAAAGACACGTAAGATGAACACTGTTTTCCCAAAAGCGCAAGCAATATATTCAATTTGCACACTTCATTCATTTATCAGTGATAGATCAAAGTTACGACAATATAGGAGACAAACATGAAATGTTAGTGGCCTCAGTGGTCAAAATGACATCACATCTAGAGTACACTTACTCGTTACTTGGATTTCGAGGGCGAACTGTTCGTGCCTAAGCACCATCATGATCCTCAACACGGACGTGGTGAGGCAGGCTGCCTTGAAGTCATACAGCTCGTTAACGGATTCAGTGGAGTGTCTTCTTCCAATATGTAGGTCAAGCATCCAGGGTTTTCTTGGCAGCAGCAGTTCTCCTCCTCGGTTGGCATGACCTTGCACCGATTGCAGGTACACCAGGTGAAACATCTTCCATCCGACTAGGCTGAGGGTCAGGATCGAGTGATTCATCTTCCCAACTGTCGTCCGTTGCTCCATCGTTTCCGCATATTTCTCTATCAACTAATTCCACCTCAGAATACTCAGGCTCGTACTAGTAGCGCTGTATTGTTGCCATTATATGACAAAATTGTTAAATCAAACGCAAGTAACGATTGAAATCAATAGTAATGCTATCCAAAAAGAAGAAAATCAAACGATTGAAAAAGTAACTCTGATGTTGTCTGATGAGAAGCGCTCTGGTTATACTTTTTTCCATGGAGACACCTCATTAGCTTGCGCACAGAGTACCTTGACACGAGACGTGCATTGGCTTTGTGAAATGGACTGTACGCGTCCAGTGATGTCAGCTTCAGGGGCGGGTAATATGATTTAGTGCCGCACGGGCACTTGATATTAGGGTGATGCAGCAACGGATTAGATGAGCACAAAATGCCCACGCCCAATGCATTGATTTCGCATGTGTAAAAGTGAGGAAAACTAAGGTAAGATGCATAGGAAATGTTTTTACAATCGATCACAGTATGCTTAAAAACATATGTCCGAACGCTCGGGACAATAACATTTTTCAGCGCACTATTCCTTTAATGACCCAATTTCATATGCCCCTTCTTTTTATTTATTTATTTTATTGGGCATTTGTAAGGCGCTTATACATCAAGTAGTTGTGTTTCAAAGTGCCTGCATCGATTTCTTCCGAGTTAATTAGAATTGATTTTAAAGGAGCATGTTTATTGTAACCATTTAAATGTGACTTTACGCAAGGATATGGGTACACATATATGACATAAATATGATGTGATAATGGTGATAGAAAGGCACTTTATATGCATTATAAGAAAGTCATTGGATTCACTTGTAAAGGAAAGGGATGGGGGATATACCAAAGGGGCATGCCCGACAAATCTACTTGCAATATTTGGATGGGTGACCATAAACTATGCCAAGGGAGAGACAATGGATGTGTCTACATGGGTTTCAGTAAAGCCTTTGATACTGTTCTATACACAGAAGACTCATTAGCAGCCTTGGAATTGGAGAAAGGATATTAGCATTATTATTAGGGTATTCATTGAGCGTGGACCTAGCTTCGAGAAGCAATGGAGTGATTTACAGTCATGGGGCAAAAACATGGTGAGAGGAGCAGAGAAACAAGGGAGTGGGGAGCTAACAACAGGAGAGGGGAGGTGATAAGTATTGGACAATTAACAGTGAAAATGCCTGATACAAGATGGAGTGAGCAAGTCTCTAGAGGCCAAGGGAGCAAAAACACCCAGCTGAATTGAATCAAATAGCAGTAAATAGGAGGTTGAAATGGATACACATTTGCAGTCTCCTCACACGTGATTCAGAAGTCAAAAACAAAGACTATTCATTAAGCTGTGGTTGAAGATAATGATGTGCTTTCATTCCTTCGAATGTCCTAGAACAAAGAGCAACGGCAAGGTCAACTACAGATGGGAAACTTTGGCTTATGGACAAGCTGATGAGAGATATTGATCTAATTGGGAAAGTGGGTAGTTATCTGACTTGACTCAAGCACCAGGGTCGCGATTTCTGTATGTGCTGCTAGCGAGCCGAAAGTGCAGGGTTGGGTGGGATGACAACCAATCAGTTGGTCTATGGGGCAACCTGCTATACAATGGTGCATAGACCAACCCACTGCCATTGTGTCCGCTATAATCAGTATTATACATATTTCAAAGTATTTCAAGGTGTGTCTTACATATAAGTGACCGCCAATGAAATATTAACTTGTATACTTTCTATATGTAGACATGTTCCCCTAACCAATCCCTCCCGCCAGTATGTTTTATAGTGTGCCATGTAGGATGATGTCATAAATGATGAATATTTGGGTATAAAACCTCTGTGCAATCAAGTTTGTTTGTGAGTGTGCAAGCATCTGTCTGATGTTTCAGTTGACCCTGCTTTATTAAAATGAGAATAAAGTAGTTGTTTGCCATATTCTTTGATTCTGTCTGGGTATTTGGCCTGAGATCTTTTTTGGCAATTCTATCTATCACAAGAGATGCTTCAAGGTGCTAGAACACCCTGCGATGAGCGTCCCCTTTCAGTGCTGCATTCCCGGGAGGGTCACGTTTCCATATTGCAATGGAGGTGTATGTCCTAGTTGGTGTGTACTTGTCTCAGTCCCGCTATGCCAGTAACCTTTTAGTATTGCAGTAATGGTTTTCTGTGTGAGGTTCATGTCTTTCAAACCTGAGGGCAAAGTAACTTTGTGAATGGTGGTGTCTTTGTGTAGATGTAACCTCTACAATCACTGTACAGGACAAACTAGAGGTTCACCCATTTATGATATAAAGGTGCAATCCTATACCCTGCTATGTCCATTCTCTGGTGCATATCTGATAGCCAATACACAAGAATGTGTGCTCAGTTGTGTAGATCATAACTCCAGAGTCCCCCTCATTTGGAGGATCTGAACAGATTTCACTCTCATCATTTGTCCAACAATCAGAATTCTCTTGCTCTGACCTCCCCAAGATAATCTGTCAGTCCAAAGCTTTTCAATAGAAAGTTCCTGTTGACACAGAATTGCATTGTCAAAGGACCCTTATCACAACTTTCAAAGGTTGAGATGAATGTATTTTACACAGAATTTTTTTTGTGAATATTGCCTACTATGAAAGGTCCAGATTCTCCTTTCTCTGGATTTGTGAAAGACCATCATCTGATCATTAGCCCTTACCTATCATACGTGTTTATTAATCACAAACCGGCTTTCATAATAAATGCTCGAGACACAGCATTAGGATGTTTAATTTCCCATGGTTCATAAAAGGCTCCTTGATTTGTGGTTCCCTCTAGTTTCTAGCACATAGCAACGGGGCAACATTCGCAGCAGTGTATTTTGTGCATTACAGGAAACAAAAGGTAGAATAAATGTTAATGAAACCCTCTCTTAGGGCGAATCACAGCTAGAAAATAACTAAGGCTGCTTTCTCATAAAGAGAGGTCATTGGTCAGGTCACTCAAAGAAAGATCACTGGAGGCTTCAACCAATGATCGGCGTTGAGGTCACGCAGCCCCCAGCTGGGGGCTGTGAAAATTGGGGGGTCTGTGGCATTTGCCAATTTTGCTCATGTTTAAGACATCACTGTGGCTCTGATAGGACCCTAGGACCTTATAATCCCTATAGGGCCATTTACATCTCATATTCTGGACTTCCTTTGCATCTTGTACTCATGGTGCCCCTGAATCATGCTGTTCCCATCTTTATCTTGTATCCTGGCTTGCTTCATTATGTGTTACTACTGACTTCTGCAATTGTACTCACTCTTCCCTCTTGCTTCTCCACTCTTTTTGACTGCTTACTTTCTGTTCTCCTCTCCCTTTCTCCCTTTTCCTATCTCCTCCCCTCCTCCCCTTACTTTCTTCTATGCACTTACTCTATCAGAATTATCCCTGGACCTAGTATGATAGCAACCTCGTCTGTCTCCTCCTCCCTCCCCTTACTTGTTTTTTTTGATGAAATGTCATCAGGCCTAGTACGATAGTCGCTTGTTTTGTTCTTCCCCCCCCTTTCTGCACCTCTCTCCCTCACCTTTTGTATTTCTCTGACTCTACCAGAAATGTTGTCAGCCCTAGTACTGTAGTGGCCTGTCTGTTTCCATTTCCTTCCCACTCTCCCCCTCCCCTCCCCTCCCTATCTACGTATTAGCTCTTGCACTATCTGAAATGTCGTCAGGCAGAGTACGATAGTTAATTTCACATCCTTACTGTTCATGGCCTGTAAGAATGTCATTGTATTTCCCTTGTTCCCTCCATTGCCTTGAAGTGCTTTGAAACACATTGTGTATAGGAACTATATGAATAAACTATCATAACACAACAGCTATCATATGCTACAGATCATCCCCCTTCATCCCATTCCGCACACAAGAAACCCCAAATAAACAACATAGAACCCAGGAGCCCCACACGAGCCAGCAACCCTTATAAGATCATCACCCTCCCACGCACTCACTCGAGCACAACTTCTAAACGTGATGGACTTCTCCTTAGAGAAACATGATAAACACGTAATCACTGAAACATGGTTATCACGCCCACCACGACAAACTCCATCAGAAATGTGTCTGACTAACCATTGTCCACTAAACACCTGTGCCTTGACACCACCATGACAAACCTGCCAGCTCCTGCTGCAAAATTCTGCCATGGCATTTCACATCCCCCAAATATTCCCTCCCAATTTCCTTTATATATAGAGCATCCCCTCTCCCCCCAGGATCCAATCAATCCTTATGTGATTAGTTCTTCTATTTCATCACATCCATATTCATTGTACGCTGACACAACATAGGCCTAAGCTACATACATCTCCCAGGTGGCCTCTCCGCCAGACACAGGAAAGAGAATGTTTGCAATCCAAGTTGGTTCTTCTCAGTGCAGCTCTGCAATCTGTAGGACAAATGAAAGAAACTAGGTACCCACACACACACCATGTACATCCATCCCCATACCTCTCTCACTCACACTCCTTATCTTGTGCATTCCACATCAATATTACTTTCTCACACACCATGTACATCCATCCCCATACCTCTCTCACTCACACTCCTTATCTTGTGCATTCCACATCAATATTACTTTCTCACACACCATGTACATCCATCCCCATACCTCTCTCACTCACATTCCATACCTTGTGCATTCCACATCAATTTTACTTTCTCACACACCATGTACATCCATCCCCATCCCTCTCTCTCTCACTCACACGCCACTCAGAGTGACCATCCTCCCATTGAATGCTGGTGTCCCGCCATCAGCAGCCCTCCCAGTGGCCACCTTCACCCGACTCAACGCTAACACCCAAGCTGACCACCCCTGCCTATCACGCCAGAGCCAACCGCCACGCCTGTTGCGAGCACTGACTTTCGGAATATTGCTAAGTATGACAAATGCCCCATTGCATTGCCCTCTCCAGACCACACCAACTCACCACTCAGAGTGACCACACAAAGACTATCTAGACCCTACTAGTCTACAGCGACCAATGCTGAGCCTGCTCCCGGGGCACAACGCCCCCCCAGACCCAACTTCCCCACCAGAGCCCACGAAGACCCTACTCCCGGGCACAACGTCCCCCCAGACCTATCATGCCCACCAGAGCCCATGCAGACCCTATTCCCAGGGCACAACGTCCCTCCAGACCTATCATGCCCAGCAGAACCCATGCAGACCCTACTCCCGGGCACAACGTCCCCCCAGACCTATCATGCCCACCAGAGCCCGTTCAGACCCTACTCCCAGGGCACAACGCCCCCCAGACCTATCATGCCCACCAGAGCCCATACAGGCCCTACTCCCGGTGCACAACACCCCCCCAGACCTATCATGCCCACCAGAGCCCATGCAGACCCTACTCCCGGGCACAACATCCCCCCATACCTATCATGCCCACCAGAGCTCATGCAGACCCTACTCCTAGGCACAAGGCCCCCCCAGAACTATCATGCCCACCAGAGCCCATGCAGACCCTACTCCCGGGCACAACATCCCCCCATACCTATCATGCCCACCAGAGCGCATGCAGACCCTACTCCCAGGCACAACGCCCCCCCAGACCTATCATGCCCACCAGAGCCCATGCAGACCCTCCTCCGGGGCACAACGGCCCCCTAGACCAAATGTGCCCACTAGCGGGCCCTGGCAGACTCCTCTCCCAGTGTGCTACGGCCCCCGAGACCTAATTTGCCCATCCCCTAGCACCAGCAGACCTGACCGTGAGCTGCCCTCCCAGCACCCCCCGGCCATGCTACCAGTCTGCCCCAAAATAATTCAATCAATACACCAGTGAATCACTCACCAGCTGACCATCGGTAAGACCTGGTGCACCACCCAATGCCTGGGCAACCAGAGACGTACACGCCTCTCCATGAGGACAACCCCACCTACTCATCTTAACCGCTGCCAAGCGCGCCTCCCATGCCACACTGCATTCGAACTATGCTGCCCCTGGTATATACTATAACCACTACACCATGCCAAGTGCCTCAAACCAGCCAACCACCACAGAGAAACTTAAGTGTGCACCCACCAACTCCCCAACCAAAGCTAGCCCAGGCCATCCCAAGATCACGACGAATCCCACTACACCATCCTTAAAAGTTGCACTAGTCAACGTGAGATCCATCCCAGCACATGCCTTGGACATATCTAGCCATCATGAAACCTGGCTGCAGACCTAATCCGGCCCTGCCCTATCCCTAGCTGTGCCACCTAATTACTCAATCTTTCGGAACAATGGACGAGACGCCAGAGATTTCCGAGTGCCCCTCCTTTCCCAAGTCTGCAGCTCCTTCTCACTTGAGCTCCCCCAACATCAACCTCTGAAATGACCGGGGCGTCTCCGTTTGGCCCACCTGGCACTTAAAATCTTTGCATAAATGCTGTATCTGCTACTATATTATTCTTATGCTCGTTACTTGAAATAAATAAATAAATCAATGTCTTGTGCCTTCCACAATAATATTACTGGAGTGGCGAATGTGTGGCAGTCTCAGGCAGCCACCAGCTCCATTCCAGTCTGTTTCCTGTTTCTACCTGCATTGAAGGCGGAGCAACCTACAAGCTTACAAAACCTACCTGACACCGAAGAGCGGCCACAAGCCTACAAAACCTACCTGAAACCGAAGAACGGCCGTGGAGTGGCGAATGAGTGGCAGTCTCAGGTAGTAACCAGCTCCATTCCAGTCTGTTTCCTGTTTCTACCTGAATTGAAGGCAGAGCAACCTACAAGCCTACAAAACCCACTGTCATGACCACAGGCTAGGGTTCTATTTTGACCCAGGTAAAAGACCTCATTGGGAGGAGGGGTGTATTTCTTTATGGAAATAGGTTACTGCCCTAGTTATATGAATAAGTAATTTCCATTGATTTCAGAGACTTTCGAGTTTCCTTAATGGCCACCTATTTGTGCCTGTCAGAAACTCCCCTGCTGGTCTAGTCGTTGTCTTTGCTAGGCTATATTAGCCCCGCCTTTCTGGAGGTTTTCTCTTCGCGTCAGAACTGTCCTGCAGATAACGCTTACTGAGTCTCCACAGAAAAACAGCTGTCATCTGTCAAAGTTGAATTTCATAGTTTCCTGTAGTTTTTTCTGACCATTTACATCCTTTCACAGCCCCCCTGTCATTAGTTGTTCTCTGTCCTTTGTTCCCAGTTAATAAGCAACTGTTTTCACTTCAGTCGGTGTCTCCTCAGAGAGTGAGAAGTATCCCCGTTCCATGTACCGCTTTGGCTATTAGCATTTCTTCTTGTTTGATGTATATTGCCCGTAGTGTTCTTCCTTTGAAATTAACCACTTAACTTGTTGAAGTAAATTCTATTACGGAACGAGGTCGCGTGTATTTTTGTTGTTACGCGCCTCATTAACATTGCCCGCAGTATTTTTTCCTTGAGTAATTAGTCGCTCATTTTTTCCTGAAGAGTTTACATGATTAACTGAGTGATTTGCACCACCGGCACTTAGTTCCCCTTATCATTTGAATGTTCAATGCCGTAGCTTGTAAACTTTCTGAGGGGAATTTTTAGGTATTTAGGTTGGATGCTCTGTCGGTGTTTGGCGCCTCATTTACGTCGCTGAGAACATCGCAGTTTGTCAGTTATTTTGGAATTCCTTCCTTACTGGTGTTGTGATTAGGTTTTGGTTCCCTCCTAAGCTAGTCTACCGTATTTCACAGAGAGCTACTCCGTGGGAAGGAAATTACTTAGGCTTGCCCATTCCACTCCTCTATTTGATTGACACATTGCCACCTTCTTTTAGTCTTCAGACCATTAGCCCCCTTTTATTTCCTTCCATATTAGGGTTTCCTTTTTTCCCCCATAGCCTTCTACCATCCACCTTTGTTTCAGCATTCTTCAGGACTTGCGCCCCTGGAAAACAGGATGGATAGCTCTCAAAATTAAAATCTAAGGTGAGCCCACAATTGCGAGAGAGTTGTTCCCAGAGTTATTAGATTAACCAAGAAACGCCTTTCTAAAAGGGGAATTATTGTTATTATTTTTACAGAATTTATGTGCCACTACCGCAAAAGAAAGTAGAAGATTCTAGGAACTTCAGAGCGCCCCCGCAGAGTTCAGGTAAGCGTTACACCTACCTGACACCATGGAGCGGCAAATGAGTGGCAGTCTCAGGCAGTCAGCACCTCCATTCCAGTCTATTTCCTGTTTCTACCTGCATTGAAGGCAGAGCAACCTACAAGCCTACAAAACCTACCTGACACTGCGGAGCGGCTGCGAATGGCGAATGAGTGGCAGTCTCAGGCAGTCTATGGCTGCTAGGGCTGTTGGGGGTGCCATCGACGCCGCGCCCTCATCTGCCGGTGTTGCCGTTGCGGCTGGTGCAACCTTGGTGGAGGATCGCCGCCGCCTCTGAAGTTTCCGTCAGCGGAATGAAGATAATCTCTAAAATGACAACCAAGGATTCGCAACAAAGCCTCTCCTTCCACCTACACGATGGCCTCTGTTGGAGCCTTTCCTTTCTACGAACAGTTCTACGGCTTCCCCTGATAAGGGTGACTTTGCAAGCGAATCCGAGATGGATGGCTGCTCATCGAAATCTCCAGACCACTCACAATCCCTGAAGGCAGCCAGATACCCTGGTTAGGAAGAGAGCCTACCTCTGCCCCGACGGACTAACACCTTCTTGTCCAATAACATTTTACTCCAGGAAAATACTGCAAATGACCTGCCTACAAACGAATGGCTGACAGCTTTACCATCACCCTCAATCTCTATGGCCCCTGCCCACCTGCCCCACACCCTGGTCCATGAGACCCTGCAATTCCCAAATGATTTACCTAAGACTGGTGAGGCGGTCCAGTCCCTCGGAGGAGAGACGTGCCCGGCTGCCGAAGGTGGACCTTTGATGCCCAGTCCAGCGACTCCGCTTCGGATGGGCTGTGCGGTGGGGACTACCAAGGTTGGGGATTTGGTGGCGGAGGTACCTAGCCACCGCGATCGAAGGAAAGACGGTGCAGAGGCGGCTTGCCTCGAGGTCGGCCCTGAGTCGCTGAGAGAGTCTGAGGCTGTGGTGGCCCGCTCTGCAAAGGGGGTTGGCCCATTGGAACCAAACACAGCTATTCGATCGCTTGTGCCCGTACATGCGCTGATCCACAGGTCCCCCACAGGAGGCTGCCTACCGACTGCGCCTTGGAAGGATGTCAACGAAGACGCCCGGCAAGCACCAAAATCCCAGACAGCGATCCCATCAACGTAGGCCTGCCAGAACGTCGGCAGGACAACCATACCCGCCAGACTTCATAACCTGAAAACCAAATGCTCTGCAAAAACAAAAATTAAAAAAAAAACGTATCAAAAGCACCGGGCCCAAACAACCAGCACAAGCCCTATGGTCAAATCGACACACAAAAAAAGAGGGCACTAATAAAAAAAATGGTGACTGAAGAAAGCCTCACAGAAAGGTTGGGACAGCCGCACCAAAATTCTAACAAAACAGCAACCAAAAACCGTGCCCTACCGAAATTCGTCCCAGGCCACTCCCTACTGGTAAACACTTTCAAGGGCTTTTAAAAAAAACAATGCAAGCGCAGATTTGACAGCTTGGGAGAGGTCTCGGATGCCGAAATGTTAGAGGAAATCCTAGACCCCCAAATTACAACTAAAACGCGCAAAATGGAAAATGGTGCGAGCTTGCCTGTAAAAAGCTTACCAACAACCCCGAAATGGCACTTTGGGAAGCCTGCAGAGTTGGCAATTATTCTCGGTCGATCCTTGGCAATTGAAAACCAAAACCCAACGAACAATGCCCTACAAATCATCAGTGACGAGTCGCAGCTATCAACGCCCCACTCCATCAAAATGTAATGATTCCAGATGGCCTAGAAACCTCTCCCCTGGCGGCAGCCTTCTAGCAAAGCCCAGAAACCACAACTAAGGCTACCCCGGCGGCAAGATTCTTGGCCCGTCCTAACCTTGCGAAAAGGTGGTGTTACAATCTCCACCACCGAGCATTGGAGCCTAGACATATGCTGACCATTCTTCCACCCCAAAAGGAAAAAAAACACCTTCTCCCGAACTCCTCGACTCGTCCAAACCATCAGACAGCAAATCACCAAAAGGCCTGCCACCCGGAAGGGCGTCTCTTCCACCGTTTCCATCACCACCTCTTAGGAGTAGAAGACAGAGTGACCTGCTCCACAGCTGCCCAAAAGAGACTCCTGCCAAAAAATCTGATATCTTCTCGGTTATGTCGTCGGTTACCATAGCCGTGGCCCCCTTCTGCAAACTCTGAGTCCATAAATGACACTCTTAAAGATCACACATCGATTTCTGCCATGATGCATTCGAAACTTATATTTCTGGAAGGCTACACCAACACCATGGAACGTAGGCACAGCGTTAAATCTACCTTGGAGCGGGAAGCGTCTTCCACATAGAAGACGAAAATGTTATTGCTCTGCCACCAACACCAACTACGAAAACCATCGAGAAGGGCACATAGACGCCAAACACAGCCACAGACTCGTCGCTCAAGGCAAGCTGCAACTGCCCAACACACAAGCCAGAACCTCCTACTGAAACAGCCTATGGCTCAACTAAAGGAGCGACCACCTCCAAAACGACAACACCAAAGGAAAAGTCACTCAATAAGATTCCCCCAGATCCGAGCAAGGATATAAGTGCTTGGAGAAACTGCACTATTCGGGACGAGTACATCATCCTCGTCGAACATAGGGAAAACACCCAAACTTCAAGAAACCAGAGCCAGAAGCTTTCCAATAAAGACTTTGCTATTTTTAATCAGCCTAAGCCTCTGCCAAAGGCAAACTCAACTACAAAAAACTGCTAGCTTTTCACCTACACCCTGCGAAAACCACTAAGGCAGTTGGGGACACCTCAATGGAAACCCTAAACCTGCTAACGACCACCGGCCCGCTGGACGAGTTATCGAAAGAAGAAAAAGCGACAACCACCACCTTGATAAATCATCCAGCAGCCTCTTCAAACCAACCAAAATCACCAAGAACAGTCGAAGACTTCTTAGAGTCAAGAGACCTAATGGAGCTTAGCCAACATCATGGAGATGCAGAGGAGACTTCCCTTTTGGAGTGAGAAATGCCAACAAGTCCACCTCCTGTGAAGGAACAAACGGTCCAAGTCGATCCTTCAAGCTTCCTCACCTTAAACGAGCGGTTCAAAAACGTACCCTCCATTAAAAACAAGGCGCAAGGTATGCATCATCACATGATCAACTCAAGACCAACAAACAAAACTCTCTTACCTATCGATCAAGAGCAAGAAACTCACACAGGCACCGTACTCCAACGAGAGTAATAAGATCAAGTCCTCATGACCACACCAAACCAACACTAAGATCTCCAAGAAGTCGGCGTGCATCTTCCTCCAGCAGAGCACAAACATTTTTGCAGAGATCAGAGCCTGCATGAGCTACTAGCGGGGACAAAACCCACAAAGGAGCACAGAAGAGCGTGAAAAACATACCAACTTTTAAACTAAGACAACGTACGGACAACAGAGAATATATCATCCTGAATAGACGCCCGGTCTTAAAGCTGCTTCAAGGCATTCCAACACTTTGCTCACTAAAATCTGAAGACTTCAAAATCATAGAGCCCAGCAACGAAGGAAAGAAAGCAATTTCCCACCTGTATACAGTCTCCAACACCGTAGACGACATCCTAAGAGGCTCATCAGACAAACTTTGAATACAATGTTTCGAGCTGACTGAGATAAAAAGATCCAACGATTCCCCACAACGTATGGAGCTGACAAACATCAAAAGGAAAGTAAATCGTACAACCCGGCAAACGGAAACCTTTGTGGAGTATGGACCAGGCCGTCTCCCTGACCCAAGTGGTCCCTGGAACAAAAAGGTGCACACATCACCAAAACGTCCAGCGAAACCAGAGTCGAAGAACCGATCCTTGTGGTCCTCAATGAAATACCCAACAAGCACTAGGGCTACTAGCCCCTCACTATTTCTTAATCACCTAGACCCAGATAGACGCCCAAGCGGACCACTGTCAGTAGTAAAAAGGACAGTTACCCAAGGCGTGGGCGTACGAAGATCACTTGTCGATGAAACGACCAAATCATCTTCGAAACTTCACCTCTGGGCATGGCTTCCTAAAGCCTTATCGGCCCGGCTTCCAAAGTAGCAACCTGTCAACTCAATCAACCAACACCAAAGGCCATTCTCCTCGACACAGACGTTAGGCTCCTGGAACACACTGGGCTTTTCGCACTTGACGGCCCCGGGTCAGATCGACATGGGGTCCTTCAACATACTTTGCCTACAGGAAACCTGGCTGACTGAGAAGGCAAGTCTGGATGGATTTGCCTCAGCTTTGTCCCCAGCCCGAAAAAAGGCGAGACAGGCCGACCCTCTTTCGGCCTATTGATGGCAGTACGCTCTGGCAGCGGTCTACAGATAGAAAGAGTAGTGACAGCCAACCTATCACTCCTGGCAGCCTTACTCTCTTGGTCACACATCGACAAGAACACCGGCACTCTTCTCTTGATGCCAGTTATGATCATGAACATCTATTGGAATCCCCAAGGGACCAATACTGAAGATTTCCTGGCGACAGTAGCAAACCAAATTGACAGCGCATACCTAGAACATCAAGACGTCCACCTGCTTATTTGCAGCGACTTAAACGCCATTTGCAGACCCTCAGCCACACGAAACAAAACTATGGCCTACGCACTTCCTGCGGAGGAACGAGGCAAAGCCTGGCTCAAATTAATGGACTCAAGGAAACTCTTCGATACAGCTATCATAACAAGTGACATCGACGACACTCCTACATGGGAGAGAGGACCTTCAACTGCAACAATTGACTACATTTTTGTATCACAGTCTCTAATCCCTGATCTGGCATCTGCTAAAGTTATAAAAACAACAGCAAGTGACCACAAAGTGCTTTCCATAAAATGGTCCTCAGTGCATCTACCAAATTCTCACTTCCGGGCCAACTTGGAGTCCAACTGCAAAGGAAACCACTTGAAACTAAGAGCAAAAAACATCTCACAGCTAATAACATCATACAAAGGATCCAAAGATACCGGTAGCAAAACTCGGAATCTCGACCAAGTCGACTACAGACCGCTGTTAGCAATCTATAGGGTGACACTGCCATACATTTGACCCTCTCTTGGAGGCTAAAAGAAGCGAAGTGAGCAAGGCTATAAGACTAGCCGTTCGCCACAACACCATAACTAACAGAGGCACAGCTGTAGAAACACTAAAGAAATACAAGTCTTGGCGAAAGAACTATCGACTGGCATTATACCAACGAGACTCCGAAGAAATGTTGAAGCACGTCAATAATCGCAACTCTCGTGACTTTTGGACACTAATCAGATCAATGGGAAGACCTACAAATGATGCACTAACAAATGGTATCCCAGAACATACTTGGGTGAAGTTCTATACCAACCTTTTCCTGTCCCCTTCACCACCTACTCCGGCACAACACGCAGAGCATGAATCGCCTTGGGTCGACCTTCATGATAAAGAGTGTATCAGGTCAACAATTTGTAAGCTAAAAAATTTGAGAGCACCAGGCCTGGATGGGCTTAACAACATCGACCTCAAGTCATTGCCGGACGAATGGACATCCTTCATAAGTCTTGTCTTTCTAAGATGTGCTGAACTTAAGTCAATTCCAACATCTTGGACTTCATCGATAATAGTCCCGATTTTCAAAAAGGACTGCAAGGATGATCCTTGTAATTTTTGACCGATCGCTCTACTCAACGTCATTGGGAAGCTTTACGGATCCTTGCCTTTGAAAAAATTCCAAACCTGGGCAACCCAGGTGCCATGCGCCGATCCCTTAAAGTCAGGTTTCAAGAAAAACACAGGCACAAGTGCAAACATCATGCACCTGAGCGTTCTAAAAGCCAAGATCAGCGAAGGGGGTCCCCGAGTCTTCCTGGCCTTTATAGATCTAACACAAGCATTTGATCAAGTAAATAGAGTTAAACTGTGGCAAAAGCTAGCAGCCTGGAATTGCCCGTCCGCAATTGTATGGCCGCTGAAAGCTCTGCACACCAACACCAGAGTACAAGTACACTTAAACCACCAGGCACTCCTCTCAGCTGAAATCCCTACCACCCGGGGGGTGAAACAGGGATGCCCACTTGCTCCTGCCCTTTTCTTGGCCTACCTGGGAGACTACAAGCACGCTGACATCCTGACAAGATCTTATCCACCGTCCATTGGCCAAGAGAAGGTGCCCAGACTGCTGTACGCTGACAATATGATTCTGCTCGATCAAACAGCTACTGGGCTACAACGGCAGCTAGACAACCTATCTAAGTATATACTTTCCAATGATCTGGAAATCAACAGGTCAAAGGCCCTCATTACGACCCAGGCGGTAAGTTTCCAA
Organism: Ambystoma mexicanum; assembly: GCF_040938575.1. Taxonomy (NCBI): domain Eukaryota; kingdom Metazoa; phylum Chordata; class Amphibia; order Caudata; family Ambystomatidae; genus Ambystoma; species Ambystoma mexicanum. The sequence continues at coordinate 272,472,641 of NC_090939.1, read as the reverse complement.
CATTACCGCGATGGCGTAATTAACGTTTACGTCCTGGTGCGATGCCGTAAAGTCCGGCACATTCCGACCCATCAAGCACGAGCATTACGCCATGGCGGTAATGTAAACTACGCCATGCCGTAAAAGACCCCAAAACGGCCCCTACCGGCATCGTACGCCACGCAAGGTGCACTATCGCCATCCATCACAGCGGCGACCGTAATTAGCGGTCACCGTAATTAGCGGCCACCATAAATATGCGGAACCGGAAGTAGCGTCATCGCACAGGAACGGGAAAGAGCACGGCGGCCATCTTTAAAAACACAATCCATTGCTATCCTCCCCAACCACTCTACATCCGAGCCTGAGACCTGTCAAAACCCATTACCCACCCATTTTCCCACTACAAAATGCCAAAAGCTGTCAAAAAAATCTGCGATCGGCAGCGGCAGGACCACTTCACTCGGGAGGAACTCACTATGCTGGCGGAGACCCTCCAGGAGAATGCGGCGGTGGTCTTCTCCACACAAATGACCAGGCCGGCAATTGCCAAGAAGAAGGCCATATGGGCCCTGGTGGCACAGCGGGTCAGTGCGGTGGGAACCGTACCCCGCAACGCACAGCAGTGTCGAAAGCGGTGGGACGACCTGAGGCTCCGCGTCAGGAGCATCCTCTCCACAAACCGCAACCTGGGCCTGGCAACCGGGGGAGGATCGGATTCCCCAATCAAACTCCAGCCATGGGAGGAAATCTGTGCCTCCACAATCGGCATGGAGAGCATAGAAGAGGTAGGAGGGATGGAGAGAGGAGCACCGACATCAGGCGATGCAGGTAGGTGCCTCAAATCAAGCCATGCAATAGTCACTGAAGTCCATTCATGTGTAGCACAATGTGTCCCTAGAGTGTAAATCCAACACATCAGCAGGAGACTGCCCACAGCCACATCCGACCTCCACCCTGTACACATGTAGTATGCACACCCTAACTGCAGGCACCCACATACCTCCATGCTAAAGCCACAAAAAAAGGAGACAACCTGCATGACCCTGCCTCAAATGTGCTGCATCTAGTAACCAAAATGATGTAAGTCATCGCGATTCCAATGTCCGCAGACCCATCAATAACACTCTCCCTCCTTTGCTCCACCACAGGCTCAAATTCCAACCCCGAGGATGAGGACACCCCTGCCACAACACCAGCCAAGAGGGCCAAGACCACTGTGCCAACACCCTCCACCTCAGCTGGAGTGATCAAGACACCGCAGCAGCCGAAATCCGTTGCCAGTACACAGGCCGGGCCACTGACAGGCACCACAGCAGGCAGCATGGCAGCAGCAGCAGCACCACACATCCCCACAATGTTCGCCACAGAAGACACAGGTTCTGCAGGAAGCAGTACCATAGGCGAAACTGCTGCCATTGCAGCATGCTCTGAAAGTGACACAGAGGAGCCCGATGTCGGACCCCCCACTGACCACCATCATTCCCCCTGTCTGTCCCAGAGCAGCCCCCATGAGGATCCCACACAGGGGCATTCAGAAGATGAGGATTGGCCATCCACCCCATGCCCTGTCGAAAATCAGCAGGAGGGGAGCAGCCCCTTCGTAACACCATCTGCAATAGGCATGGGCCAGCAGAGCCAACATTCCCTGGAGGAGATAATCACGCGCCAGCAACAACTCTCCTCGCTCATGAATGAGCATGCTGCAGAATGTGGGGGGGCAAGGGCAGCTATGGAACAATGTACAGAGACCCTGAGGGCTGAAATGGAGGGCAGCACTGAGACTCTGAGGGCTGAAATGGAGTAGAGCACTGAGACCCTGAGGGCTCAAATGCAGTATTCCTCAAAGGACATGTGTGCGGAACTTGCCGCTGTGCGGCGCGTGCTCTCAGAACTAGCCAACTCCATTCGGGACATGTGTGCACATGAGCAGGCAGGGACCTCCTCCGCTGCCAGTTCCACCCAAAGCAGCCCCATCCGCCGATCGGGGAGGAACCTGCGCAGCACAGGCAGGGGTGCTCCGGGGGCCGGGAGAGGGGGCTTGCAATAGCTGCTGCCCACCGTTATCATGCAACATTAGCCACTTAGTCACAGGGTGTGTTGAGGTGTTCAGGGGGAAGGGGGAGGGGGGAGTGGGTGTGTTGGGGTGTTCAGGGGGGAGGGGGAGTGGGTGTGTTGGGGTGTTCAGGGGGCAGGGGGAGTGGGTGTGTTGGGGTGTTCAGAGGGGAGGGGGGAGTGGGTGTGTTGGGGTGTTCAGGGGGGAGGGGGGAGGAGGGAGTGGGTGTGTTGGGGTGTTCAGGGGGGAGGGGGGGAATGGGTGTGTTGGGGTGTTCAGGGGGGAGGGGGGAGTGGGTGTGTCACAACAATTCACATTTGAAATACACATTTTTCTTTTTCACAAATCAAATGTGTGGACATTGTTCATTGCGTATGTGTGCTTTATTGGTGTACAGTCCACAGTGTGCATGTCCCCGACACACACAGTGCCCCAAGTGCCGTCTCCATGTCATACACACCAGCCGTGGGTGCTAGAAGCATTGGTTGATGATATCTTGACGCATTTCACACCCCTCCTGTGCATCACCTCCTCCATGAGGTGCAGCCCCATCTGCACCCTCCTCATCCTCATCGTCAGGTGGTTGCAGTTCTGCGTCAGGGGGCAGGGGCACATTTTGTCTGACGCACATATTGTGTAGCATGACACATGCCATGACGATCTTTGCCACCTTCTCATGGCGGTACAGGAGTGCCCCACCAGACCTGCTGAGGCAGTGAAACCGTGCCTTCAATAGGTCGAATACCTGCTCAATGACCACACGGGTACGTGTATGTGCACGGTTGAAGTCCTCCTCATGCTGGTTCTGTGGGTTCCGGACTGGTGTAAGGAGCCACCTCTTCAGGGGATAGACTGCATCACCTGTATGTGGGAGAGAATGTATGTGTCAGTCATGACGTCTAATTCGAAACTTGATGTGCCACCATGGCTTGCATCCAACTGTTACTTTGGACCACTTCTAAATGCACTAATTGATTCACACTATGCGACCGGTATATGCTCATGGCTCTCATGGCCTGTTTTGCATGCCATCAACCAATGTATGCAGGGGGGTCAAGTGCCTTGTGAGTGCCCATCCACTGTGTTCGTTCATGCCGTTTGTTTTGGTGGCCTGGCACGTGTCCTGTGATGTCAATGCTCACATCATTGCAACATTGCTGTCGGCCTCATCATGACCCCAGTGAGAAATACTGATGTTTATAGGGACATTTTGGGGCCCCTGCTGTCTGTGCGATGGTGTGTTGATGTTTCTGTCCGTCATGTGCCTCCTTCGTGCGCAGTTATGGGGGACAGGCCTTTTGGTTGATGGTGTTTGGTGACGTGCATGTAGGTGCATTTCGTTGTAGTCAATGTGGTCAGAATTGGTACAATGCACTTGCAGATGGTTGTGTCATGGTTGGGACACAACCTCATTCACATGGTAGGGCTGCATACATCAGGCATTGGGTTTACTGGTGTTGGGTGAAGTTTGTTTTGCTTTAGGGTATGATCTGGCTCCGTTGTCTCTGCTACTCATAGCCAGGTGGAGTGTGCATCATCCCCCCCCCCTCTCAGGCAGGTGGAGTATGCATCATTTCCCCCCCCCCTTTCAGCCAGGTGGAGTATGCATCATTCCCCCCCCTTTCAGCCAGGTGGAGTATGCATCATTCCCCCCCCTTTCAGCCAGGTGGAGTATGCATCATTACCCCCCCCTTTCAGCCAGGTGGAGTATGCATCATCCCCCCCCCTTTCAGCCAGGTGGAGTATGCATCATTCCCCCCCCCCCTTTCAGCCAGGTGGAGTATGCATTTGTACGTCGTTCACCTACCCACTTCACATTTCCATGGTCATGACATTAGACTTACCGAGTAGCCAGGATCTTGGGCCTGCATGTCGCTCCATGTAGCGTGGTATTGTGGAGTTCCTCAGGACCATTGAATCATGGGTTGCTCCGGGAAATCGGGCACAACAATGTGTGATGATCCTGTTGGAGTCACAGACCATTTGCACGTTGATTGAGTGAAATAGTTTACGGTTGCGGTACGGTACCTCCATGGAATGTGGAACCACCAATTCCACATGGGTGCAGTCGATGGCACCAATGCAACCAGGTATGCCGGCTAGTGTTTGGAAACCCACTTTGGTGTTTGCAATCTCCTGGGCAGTCCGTGGTAATGAGATGTGGTCGTCTGTGTGCTTGAGGAGGGCATTGAGCACTTGGATCAGTGTACGTGAAAATAATGGTTGTGAAATGCCATGCAAGTGCCCCACTGTGTGCTGGTAGGTGCCTGTGGCCAGGAAGTGGAGTACAGACACTACCTTCAGTAGGGGTGGGATGGCGGTTGGTGTTTCTATCATGCTGACGATGTCGTTGTGTGTCATGTCTACGATGGCGGTGATGGTGTCCCGGTCCAAACGGTACAGGGTGTGGATCTGCTCAGCAGTGAGGTTGAATGGACTGGCTCTGATGCGTGGGATTGGGGGCTGCCTGCGTGGGGGCACTGGCTGTGCTGGTGGGGCTTGCTGGCCCTGCCTTGCCCTCCTTCTCCTCCTGCGTCTCCTCTGTGCTGCCTGTTGTTGTTGTTGTTGTTGTTGTTGTTGTAGCACTTGCATTGCTATCAGGTCCTCCAGCCCCAACATTGCTAGTCCTATTGGTATCATTGTGGAGTGTGACTGGGTGTGGGAAGGGGTGGGGTGTGCTCTTTTTGTACTTCCTGAGTCTATATTGCCTCCACCTGTGCTGATTCTGTGCACCTGTGGCAGCTGGGTTCACTTTACATGGCCATTTACGGTTGGTTTGCGATGGCGTAATTAGCAACATGGCGTAAGGTACTTAACGGCCTTTGTGATGGCGTTAGGTGCATGTCCGCTTGGGTCGTGATCCGCTTAGCTTTGCGCCATGCCGCTATTTACGGCGTGGCAGGTCGCGTGCGCGCGACCTTGGTGCAGTTAGCGGGAGCGTTAACTACGATGCCGCTAATGTCATCGTAGTTAACGGTCACGGGTCATGATCGGACCTAGCGGAAAACGATGCTGGTAATCATTTACCGGCATCGTTTTTCACTTACCGCCAGGGTCGTAATGAGGCCCAAAAACTAAAATCATGACTTTAGAAAAACGCAACAGGAAAGGGGAAAAGCTGAAATGGTACCTGGACGGTAGTGGTATTGAAAAGGTAACAGATTTTAAATACCTTGGAGTAATGCTGGACAGCTCCAAAACTGAAAGATCAATGCAGTACGCTCTCCACAAGTAAATAAGCAACCTGACTTCACATGCAAAAGTGGTGGATAGAAAATATGGACGATATTCGCTCCAACCAATGATCAACTTTTACAGGGCCAAAGTAGTACCAACAATAACCTATGGAGTGGAAGCCTTGCCAAACATACCTAAAACCATATGACCGACTCTGGAAAGTTTCTTCTGGAGATCCGTACTAAACCTCCCGAAATTGACTCTGATCGCCTTAATCAGACGGGAATTGAACCTGTGCGCCCTCATGGCAATAGTAGAAAGAAACAGCATCATGCTCTACAGAAAAATCGCTGATCCAACCAGCCCCCAGGTATTTGCACTAATAAATACATAGATCAGAAACGGCCGCTGCAAAATGCTTACCCAGTGGGACAAAGACTGTAAGGAAAAACTCTCTGCGATTGAATGCTCAGCTGAGGAGCTGATTCAAAACCCCACTAAAATAAAAAGGAATTTGGACGAAACAGATTGGATCCTAACCCTGGACAAAGCGGCAAAATACAAACTTATATCTTCCGCTGCGGCGAGAAAACTAAATGAAACTCTAAATGTAACGCTTTCTTGAAGAAACACTCAGATAGAAGACTACAAAGTGTCATCTTAAGGGCTCGACTAAATCTCCTTTCATCAAATGAAATCTTGATGATTAGAGGCCTCTCAAAAACGAACAAATACAGATTCTGAGAAAACTCCTCCGAGATTGAATCACTATGACACCTTTTATTGTCGTGCAAAGGCACGAGAAGCTTCAGAGCCCCATACTTGATAAACCATCTGGCTTCAACACGTATCCACGAAGAGCAGCTCTGGTGGGCTCCCCTGATTGGCGGTGAGAAGACCTCATGGGCGATAACCACAGCTAAAATTCTAGAACAGATCTTCCTTTCAGAAAAAACAACAAATTTGATGTCTATATCCGCTTACATTCAGACTTAACAACATACGTTACTCAGGAGATCTCAACAAGCCTTACTGGAGGAGCCAGTCAATTTGACCTATCTCACTAATTTTGGCCTCACCTTTCAGTCTACTTTTGACCACACGGCCTTCTCTCTGTATCTGTACCTTGTAAAAATTGCCAAGGCGATTAAATCAAGTAAATAACAAAAATTAAAAAATATTACTTCCACATACACAGACCAAGAGAGGGCACAACATCTCCTCTCTTCAGACAAACTGAACAAGACACAGCATCTCCCTTTTTCAATCGAACCAAAGCAAGTAGGACAGTGTGCAAAGGGACTCATTCTGACAAAAGCCACAAGCCACATTCAGTGTAAAGGATTTCTTCCAAAGAGACCTCAATCTTCCATGTGACACCCCCACCAAACACTTGAAGGAGACCCTTCTCATTGTCTTAGAAGTGGGTGACTAGTGGATAATTGAGAATAGGATAGTATGGTGGCTGAGTGTGGGTAAGATGACAATGATTAAATTCCAGATTCTCTCTTTGTTCGGTATGGATTCAGTATAAGAGTGAGTTATAAAATATACCCTGTCTGTGTGACAGCTCAGACTCTTCCAAGAAAGACTCATGTATATATGTTCGCTTTCACTTAAAGTCTTGCGTCCTGTGCTTAGTATTTAAGTCAGAGCTTTGTGTACATTGCTACCCTTCCCGTAAAGCACTAGGGGTGTACTAGCTCAGACTTGTGTGGTCTCGTAGCTTGCAACTGCATGCTGTGTAATCACTGGGAATTTGGAGGGTGGGGGGATTGCCAGGGACTAGGCCCCAGACCGGAACTACTGACACATGCAGTTATGTAACCTTGTGGGGAGCAGGCTTCACAGGGCGACGTACCTGTGAGAAGTAGTGAGTGCCATCAGACTGATCTCTGCTACTCCGTGCACACGAAAAAGGGGCGAGGTGGGGCCTGCAGTGTTCCCACTCCTTGGATCTCTTCTCTCGACCTAAAGGGGCATGCCTCCAGGAACCCCTAGGGGTGCACTAGGGAAATGAGGGGGGAATTCCTAGGCAGTCACCCTCTCCTCAAATGTCAGTCCCTGGTACCTAATGTACAGTGTGCAAAATAATTAATCTACCAGAGAAGGAGGGAGAGAGTGTGAGAGAAAAAAGAGGGAGAGAGAGGGAGAGAGAAAAGAAAGAGAGAGAGCGAAAGAGAGGGATTGAGGGAGAAAGAGAGAGAATCTATTATGGCAAGTATCCCCTTCCAGTCTGGTAAGCATTTCAAATGAGAGATTGGATGCATGTTGGGGCATGCAGTCCAATAACCAGTGAGAGTTTAGCAGAGATTGCTATGTCGAGACTTGGACACTTAATGCATTCTGCAAATGAAGTCTATTAGCCCAGCTTGAATCAAATAATCATGGAGAAAGCGACGTTTAATACATGCTGGAAAACAAGCGCAATAACCTATGACCAAGCATCATTGACAGGTCAAAGTTAGATGTATGCTGGAAAACAAACTCTATTCAGTCTAATAACCACTGAAAGAGTAATGTTTAAAGCAGGCTATGGAAACAAGACATCCAGGGCTGATAAGCATCATACGAGATTTAATACATGCTGGGGCACACAATCCAATAGCGAACACATGGTTGACAGATTACCAGGAAGAAACATGAACATTTAATGTATTCTGGGGAAACAATAGCCCAGCCAAGTCTAAGAATCATTGTGAAAATACAGTTTCATGTTTACTAGTAAAAGAACTCAATTCAGTCAAATAACCTGAAGAGGACCAGGTAGACGCTATGCTGTCAGCTCCTGCCACCTCACCGCCATCATATTGGAACAGTCAGAGAAAAGCCATAAATGGAACCCACTGCATCGTTCCTATACCTCATTGAGTGTATGAGAGACGTTATGCACTCAGACAGCCATACAGATTGTACCCCCACACTGAAAGTGTCGATCGAAGGATGCCACATGGAAGGATGTTGCATGCCAGTGTGTCAGAATGCATTGATGGAAATCGTGGACACGTGTTAAAATGAAATCTGAGACCAAAGTGATGTCACAAAGAAGATATATGAACCTGTGTTGAAAAGATATCAAAATATTGATTAACGATGTAATTGAAATACTAAGAGTAACATGAATCTAAAGTCATCATGTATCTAAAAAAAGACCCCAACATTCCAGAGTACAGGTCAGTCCCAGACCACCGACCATAAAGCTGTTAGATTGTCAGTCTCTCCAAAAGATCATACCGGAACACCCTTGGCCCCTGTGATTTGTGCTGCGAGATGCCAGTGAGGGAGAGTAACACATTTAAGTCTGAGGTGGGAAGAGCTGGAATGGTGCCAACGCGCCTGGGATCGAGCTGGGGTTTGTAAGACAGTGTGACCTTGAAAGTAGCGTCTGCGCCCATGTCTGCAGTACCGGGTGCACATTAGGCCAACAGATAAGGCATGCTATGATTTGTAACTTTTCATTGTTAATTAGGAGCTGTGGGCCTGATGACGTACCAAGAAGAACCCGACGTAGAAGAAGACGGACAGGAGAAGCTGGGACGAATTACCTGGCATCCCCACTGGAGCAGGGTCACACCAACCAGCTATGCCGATTTGTACCTTAATGCGATGTATGTCAGCTGTGACGCGCTTCACCCTTAAAAAGTAATGCTTGTACTAATTCTGCCAGAGCTCTCCATGGCAGCAGAGTTCTTTGCTATCGCGTACTTGTTTTTTATGAGAATAAACCTTGTTCTCCTTGCAAGAGGTGTGCTGGGCCCTTTTTCCCTAGTGGTTTGTATTTCTTTTCTGGTGTGAGCGTTAAGGGGCTTCTCTACATTTTACGTTCTGAACTCTTGAAGGACTGAGGAAGAAGTGTACTCATATACTGCAACAGATTGGGGGATTTTCATTGAAAGTGAACATTGTGTTAGCTGCAGGGAATCAAGTCTGTGAATCCCGCTGGATAATAATCAGGATAAAGTGAGATAAGAAAAGGTGCTCAGCCAATCTGGTGACACGGAATGCAGGCTGAAGCTGCCACTGACAGCACACGTTCTCCCAACCACCCGTGCCCCTTCCCTGAGTGGTGCCATTTTTGTTTCTCGCTCAGTGCCCATCCCCTCCCAAACCCTGGCCACCCTTCATGCCCCTGGCCCCTATGACACTCTCACCCTCTGCCCCACTGACGTACTTGCTGGCCTGGGGCTGCCTGCTCCTTCTGCTGTGCTCCCTCACCATCCGTGCTGCTGTTCACATAGAAATAGAAAAGGGACTTTGTCCCTTTCCTATTTGCTATGGCAGGGGCCAGCTTAATGTTTTGATGGGAGATTGGGCACATGTAATAAGTGCAGAGCCAATCTCCGGTTAAAAGAAAGTCTTGTTCACTATTTGCACACCTGAGGATCCCTGTGGTGGGATCGGAATGGCTATTCCACTGTTGTGTTACACCCTTCCTCTCTACCATACAAATGAATTAAAATCTGGTGTGGCATGAATGAAAGGCGTCAAAGGCTTACGCATGGTTTATTCTGCCTTTCATTCACGTTACACTATTGATTAAAGTGAGCTCGCAAGACCAGTATAAGATGAGGAAAATTATGCGTAACAGCTTTACCCATCATTTTTACACATCTTTTACAGCTCCAGAAAATTGGAAAACTAGACCCTTGTTTTGAGGCATATGGGGCTACCTTAGGCTGATGCTGTAGGTCTGTTACCATATGGGGTTGATAGCTATAGTCACATACTGAGGACATTAAGTCAAATACCCCAGCACATGTCCAAGTCAGAGAAAGACCAAGAGACAGAAAACCAGATGCATTCTTGGAAGTGTGAACCAGGCCTACAACAAAGGGACCAGAAAACTGATGGGGGTATAAATAACATCAAGGACCCCAAGAAGAAAGACATAAGAGATCATACCCCTCTGTTCTATCTACACAAATCCTGATATTATTTTGCACCAACCTCAGGAACCAGCAATGAAAGGATGGGCAGGCATTCTGCCACATATTAATTGATGGCATTTAGAGGTTCATAAGAGTCGCACATGCAGCAAAAAGAAGAACGAAACTGACACTCAAGGAATGTTTTCACCAATAAAAAAGAGATACTTTATTACAAAATCATAAAAAATGGGAATTCAGCACCATGCCCTTCCCTCACAAGACCTTTGTTGTCCTCTATAACTGACACATGTTTCGCATCAGCAGGACGCTTTCTCAAGGTCCCGCATGTGACCCCTATGCTCCCTTTGCACGCCTCCCTTTAACTGCTTCTGCATGAAAAATGCATTTTATCTACTTCCTTTGTAATTTAATGTAATGGGCAATTGTATAGCACCTTTCAGAATTGGTATGGTCTTAACACACTGTAGGTTGAACGCCCTTGGGGGACGGAAGCCCAGGTGTGGGGACTTTGTCAGAGAGTTATAGAAGGCGTGACTGCATTTTAGTCCATACGAAGGTAGGTAGGGGTGGCCAAGACCCTACTAGTCACCAATGTTGAGCAGGTAAGTGGATGGGTCAGAGAGGTAATTTGGGGAGTATGTGAGAGAGGTATTATGAGTGCAATTAGACTGAATTTTATCATGGGGGACAGCTGAATTCTAGTGTCAGAGGTGATGTGCGAAGTATGTGAAGCAGGAGAGACATTATGTGTTCAGCTACACCGAATGCTATCATTGGGGATAGCTGCATTCTAATGACAGATGTGCTGTGCAAGTGCTGTGCGAGGTATGGGTGGTAGGAGAGACATTATGTGTGCAGCTAGACCGAATGTATTATGGGGATAACTGCATTCTAATGAGGGAGGTGCTGTGCGAGGTATGTGAGGTAGGATAGACATTATGTGTGCAGCTAGACCACATTTTATCCATCACAGCTAGATGTAATACAATGCTAAAATCAAAATGGCACCTAGATGCAATACAAGGCCATAGTCAAAAGTGCAGTTTGATGTAATACAAGCCCGTAGTCAAAATCCCATCTAGATGCAATACAAGGCTCAGTTTAAGAGTTACAGCCATGAAGTGTATGCGCAGAGTAGCAAAGGCAGAGAATGATCATGTCTATGGTCAACAGTAGCTCTAACAGTGGAAGAGTAATACTTGCCTTGTCGTTGCTGGTAGTTTGTGAGGCCTGGCATTGGCTCTCATGGGCTGCCCGGGCAAGGCTGCTCTGGCAGGGTCTCTGAAATGCAGCTTTTCAGGTCATGTGGGAAGGACGCAGACCAATGAGAACCGAATGAGCGGGCAGTGGTGTGTGGGGAGGGAGCGTCACAGAATAGATTAACTTGGATGGGAGAAGGCAGAGGGAAACAATGAGAGATGGATGCCAAGACAAAAGGAAGGGACATCTGACTACCTTAGCCAATTGCAAAGGGGGTGGGTGGGGAAAGGATGGAAGCCAGAAACAAACAAAAGCCTGGAACACACAAGACAGGGCACTCTTGTTGCAGACCAGCTCAAAAAACGGATTGGAAATCATAGTAAAAACACAGATACATCCCTTCAAAATCTCCCAACCAGGCCAAAAAAAAAGAATTGGAAAACACAAACTAATCCATCCAAAAGATACAAACCAGGCCAAAAAACGGATAGGAAATCAAAATAAAACACACACAAATCCTCCAACAAGCACCAACCATGCCCTGAAGCTCCTTACCAAGTGGTTGTTGTGCAGGACGGCTACAGATTACAATCAGGACAGGCAGCCGGAAGCAGTGAGAGGTGGCTGCCAAGACAAAAGGAAGGGACACCTGACCTCATCAGCCAATTGCTAAGGGGTTGAGTGGGGAAAGGAAGAAAACCAGAATCAAACAAAGTTGTAGAACACAAAGGATGGGCACTCTAGTTGCAAACCAGCTCAAAAAATGGATTGGAAATCAAAGTAAAAACACAGATAAATTGCTCCAAAAACCACCAACCAGGCCAAGAAATGGTTCTATGTAATTATTTCGATTTTGGAAGGTCGCCTAACCAAAAGACTGATTTTTTTTCTTCCGATTTTAGGTGTCCCACAAAAATCAAAATAATTATATTTTTTCACCCCAACCCCTCTTCCCGGATTTACTCCAAATCGGGGGGTATCACCTACCGAACCCTCCTACCTCAGCCACCACCGCCTCCCTCCCCTCCCAACACTCCCCCCACCAAAACGCACACAAACACACACATATCCACTTACCCGTTCTCATGTGCATCGCAGGGCCTGACAGTTCGATTTAGAAAGACTGCTGTGTGCGGTCACAGAGCGATCTTTCTAAATCTTTTTTTCTCACTTTTTTGAAAAACGTCTCTTGACCTAATACCAAAGAAACAGATTGGAAAACACATACACAAAAGCACCAACCAGGCCCTGACGCGCATTACCATGTGGTTGCTGTGCAGGAAGGCTACAGATTACCTTTGGTTTACTTTGGTTCAAAGGCTCTGTGATTTCATTTTGTGTGATGGTACAGGGGTCATGAGATGACATCTAAAGTGATGCCATTCAGGGTGGGCATGTACCAGTACGTTTTACATCAAATACTCTGTGCAGACCAGGTTCTCATATTCTTCTAACACAGTAAGGATCAGAGACCAAGTCCTGCATCTAACGTTATAGTGAGAAGGTGCCCACTGTAAGGTGATTGAGGGGCTAGTTTTCAAATTCTCTGGAGAGGTAAAAGATGTGTTAAAATCATGGGTAAAACGTTTACGCATAATTCTACTCATCTTATATGATTCTTGGGAGCTCAATTTAATCAATAGCGTAACGTGAATGAAAGGCGTAAAAGCCATGCATAAGGCTTTTACGCGTCTCATTCAGGCCGCGCCAAATTTTCATGTAGATGAGGGGCAGAACACAACTTGTGTTTCCACAGCGTCCCTTCATCTCCACCATACAAATGTCCCGGCATTTGCACCAACACACATTTTCATGCCAGTGTAGATGCTGGGGATCCCTACGGAGCGTGCCGGATTTATAAGGGTCCATCATAAACACTATTTGCCATGCTCGCATGGCAGGCAGCGTTTACAATTAAACGCTTCCTACTATGTGCATATGGCAGTGTTTAGAATTACAATGAAATGCTGCCTGCCATGCGTGCCTGGTAGGCACAGTTTAATTGTAATTGTAAACACTGCCTACCATGCGATCGCGATAGGCACCGTTTACTCATTTGCACAACGGAGTGCAAATGTGCAGGGCAAACAAGACTATACACGCTGTGCACACTACCTTTTGCCCTGCACATTTGCACTTTGCTGTGCAAATGACAACAATTTGGTGACGAGAAGCCGCCTACGTATATGTCTATTTGTAACATCTCCAGCCGCCAAATTACGAAATGGAACAAAATTATTCGTTGGCGATTTTAAAGTACTTGAAGGGTAAGCGAGGGCACGAAACAAAGCTTACGTTTCTAGCAGCCCCATCTAGCTCAGCCCACAAAATAGGAATGCTTTACTACCAGCATCTGATTTTGGTGCTGGTGGACAAGCTTTGGCTTTCCTTGGAGTCTGCTAAAAGCAGGGGGTTTCGTCAGAAATCAATTGTAAACGCCTCCTGGCATGCATGCATAGTGGGAGGTTAGCGCCTCCTGGCCTGGCGTGCATGCATAGTGGGAGGTTAACGCCTCCTGGCATGCATGCATAGTGGGAGGTTAACGCCTCCTGGCGTGCATGCATAGTGGGAGGTTAGCGCCTCCTGGCATGCATGCATAGTGGGAGGTTAACGCCTCCTGGCGTGCATGCATAGTGGGAGGTTAGCGCCTCCTGGCATGCATGCATAGTGGGAGGTTAACGCCTCCTGGCGTGCATGCATAGTGGGAGGTTAACGCCTCCTGGCATGCATGCATAGTGGGAGGTTTTAAAGCGAAGCATAAATCCAAGTCTAGCGTGTTCCATGGAAATGATTTAAAATTGCATGGAGAGGACTGCAGTGCACACACATGCACATGCTGGTGGTGTCCAGGGTTGGACTGGGGTATGAAATTGCGTCGGGCAACAAAGAAAAAGTGGCCCACAAACGCAAATGGTTTTGGGGGAAAACGTGTTGCAAACTGCATTTTAAAGAATATTTGTTCAACAACATTAGTCCAAACTTCTTGCTACAGAGTGACGAAACTCAGCAAACTGGTGCATTTTGGCAAAATAACTCGCCCACTCTGACCAAAAAACTGGCCTGCACTTTTATGTGGGGCCTGCACTTCGGGCATTGCCCTATAGGCCGATATGAGCCTGGTGGTCTCATCTTTGCAGTTAGAACTGCATCAAAACGTACCCACAACCTATGAACATAGAAGTGGAGGTAGAGCACCACATCTCAGCGGGATTGGTAGATTACTATGCAATACATTTTCTCACAGAATTCCTTTCAATTTCTGTTAGGGAGAATTCTCTGTTTAGGCTGAATTTCCTAACCTAGTGAGTCCCCCAGCAGCTTTGCTGGATTTCTGGAGTTTGTTTTTTTCCATCCTGCCAAGAGTGAGACTCTTTTCTCCCACTTTTGGACATGTATGTGTGTAATTCCTTTGAAATGTCAATGTGTTCGATGGGCTATGGGGTCTTTCACTCCATAGGGTCTCATATGTTTTTCTATGTGTGTTGCACCGCACCCTACGTGCCGTAACACGGGGGCGCCCTAGCGGGTCCCCCACCATAGACTCCATACCCGGGGACTGACTACTGTCTCCCCGGGCATGTAAAGTCACCATTGGCTTTACTAGATCTAAATTTACTAACAGAACTAGTACCAACCATCTTATTGTGGACGTACTAGTAGGGGTAATTCGATTACTCCTAGATCTGTTACTCGAGGGGGCACTGTCCCGTCCCCCCTCGTCGAGTTTTGGCTGGTGGCAGTGGAAACTACTTGTTATGTTCGACCCCGAACATAACCCTATGGGATTCGTCCCATTGTTGGAGATTGGCTCTTTTTCTCGTTAATCTCTAACGTACCACCGATCTACTTATCTTAAATAAGTTTATCGAGTGGTATTTTCTGCCAGAACTCGGTTTGTAAAATGGCGTCTGTGTTCGTCTCTGTGACTCCTAAACCAAAGGTCGAGCCCTTTGTTCCACTTTTGGCGGCCTCTGTACAGAGACCCTCCAAAGTGGTGCCATTCTGTCTGGGTTACCACAGGGGTGTGGGAGGGGGTTTAGGCACCCTGGACCGAGTTGCCTTGCCAACTCCGGTCGCACTCTGGAGTGATTGGCCCAGGTGGTGAGCCTTCCCGCTCACCACTTAGCATGTGTTGATTGACAGCTAGGCTGAATGAATGGGGGTCTTCTGCATAAAAGCAGGGCTTTTGGGACTGGATCTTCAGAAGTCGCCACAGGACCTAAGAATCCGACGAGGGTAACGCTGAGCCGACCTGCACGACGACACCTCCGGTGGAGCCCTGCGGAACTGACTCACCACTTCCCGATGACAGAGGAGATCTCCCTGCCGGAGAGTCTCTTCTCCTGACTGGTGGGAACAACCAGTCACCTTTGCTTTTTATTCGCCTCAGGACGCAGTGGTCGAATTGCCCGTGCAGAGCACCTCGGCAACCGGATAGCCACTACCCCTGTACCGCGACCAAAAGGTGGTGCCTTGTGACGGAGCACTCTGCGGCTGGTCTCTTCCCTGGTGGTGCACCGGACTTCACTTTCCTTCGACGACGAGATCATCTCTACTCTTGGCCAAGACCCGACGTGCATCCACCACCAGGAACAACTGCCCCCGCCGGAGCTGCCCTCCACAACAAGGTACCGTGTCCGCCTGGCTTCCCTTTCGTTCGGTTCGAGTGAGGTGTCTTAATCCTCTCTGTTCCGCTGGGTCGCCTCCAAGCTTTGCTCATTCTTTGTTCTGAACTGGTTCAATCTGCCGATAACAATTTGCTATAAAGACTTGAATGCATCTCCACTAGAGACTTTTCGGGTCATCGCGCCTTGCCTCTCTCCGAGTGGGCCTGGCCTCTGAACTTTATGATCTATTGTGATTCTTGCCTTCCTGCCTTGCATTTTATCTGCGTAGGATTGAACTGTGCTGATTTCATAACCTGCCTATCTTTTTCTCTCCCTTCCTAACTAATATTCGAGTGTCATCTAGGTTGAGGTATACACCTCTGCCTGAAAATAAGTGGTACCAGTAGAACCTAGAGTTGTCGATATTTTGCTAGGGGGATTGATCGTTTTCGACTTCGTAGAGTAATTGTGTTTGATTTGTTTGCCGTGATTTGCTTTAGTGTTTTCCCTAGATGTTGTGTTATAATAAATACCTTGATATCTTTACACTAAGCCTCGTTGCGTGTTTGCTTGTCTTGCTGTGAAGAATTGCCCTATTTTGTATACTCCACATACTGCTCAACTTTTCTTGTGAGAGGTCTGACTGCTCAGCCACAGCTACCAAGTGAATCTGTGTGGTGCAGACTGCTACCAAGTGGGTTCACCGCCAACGCCTGTAGTCCTAAATCTTTTGCAGTGGTCCCAGAGGGAACTGCACAGGTTTCCGCCTAACACTGGTGTACAGCGGTGGGATTTGTATCGAGTATACAGTTTAGAGTGCTTTTCGACACTGTAGGATAACTAACCACAAAACTTTGCACAAAAAGCAACTTTCAAAAAACATGTCTACGATGGAAACTTACAGTCAAGAGTCTTTGTCAGGTGAAAATACTGAGAGTTTGCGAGCTCTCTGTAGGCAAGCGAATCTTTCTGTAAGAGGCAAGAAGTTAGAACTAATAGAGAGATTGCTGGCGAACCAAAGTCTGGGTACGGGTTCAGAGGAACCAATCTCCCCAGCGAATGTAGACGACAGCAATGGTGTTGATCTAAATCGTAATTCTGATGATAGCGATGAAGAGGCTGACGAGGACGGAGAGGCTAACGAAACTGTCTCCCCCGCTCCTCTACCTGCCTTACCAGCTGTGCCTACGGGGCCCATACCAGGTCCCACAAGTAACCCTGCTTATTTTGAACTTGAAAAAATGAAGCTCGAACTAGAATACAAACGGTTCTTGGCTCAATCTGAACGAAACGAAGAACTCGAGTTCAGACGGATGAATGCCCAGGCTGAGCAGAAGCAAGCTGAGTTGAGACTCAGAGAAATAGAACTTAATTACAAATTAGAGATGAAAAAGTTGTCTATGGAAAATGCTTCTCTCTCCTCTGGTTCCTCTAGGAGCTCCAGTCCCAAAAGACCCCGGATGCCGAAGGAATTAGTGGGTATGTATGAACCGAGATTGGATGTGTTGGATTGGCTGAAACTGTTTGAATACAATCTTGGGCTCCAGGACATCACTGGGAATGCTTTGCTTCCCTGGTTGTTCTCTAGGCTCCCTCCTGTTGCGACTGATGTGGTAATGGAGTTGGGGGAGGTGGATAAGACGGATTACGAAAGTGTGAAACTAGCTTTGATAGCTAGATTTGGGAAGACCCCTTCCCAGTATCTTAAGAGGTTTAGAACCCTCAAAATGCATGATGGTACCCCTTGGGCTACCTGGGTGAGTGAAGGGTTGAAAAACCTAGAGGGATGGATTAAGGGTTACAAAGTGAACACTTATGAGGGTATGAGAAATCTTTTTATGTTGGAGTCTATTTATGATGCCTGTTCTCCTGAGCTCAGACAGCACTTGGCTGATTCGAAGGAATTGGATTCCAGGGCACTAGCTAAGGCTGCTGACTTGTGGGTTGCCAACAGGGCTACTCATAAGGATTCTGGGGCAACTCAGAAAAAGGATGAGGGAAAACAGCCTAAAAAAGACTCAAAAGAGAATTCGAATAACGCACA
Source organism: Ambystoma mexicanum (assembly GCF_040938575.1). Classification (NCBI taxonomy): domain Eukaryota; kingdom Metazoa; phylum Chordata; class Amphibia; order Caudata; family Ambystomatidae; genus Ambystoma; species Ambystoma mexicanum. The sequence continues at coordinate 272,454,689 of NC_090939.1, read as the reverse complement.
TTCCAAAGAGGGCTCCAAACAAAACCAGAAGGGTAAGCCATCGGGAAACCCACAGCAGAATAGTGTGTCTTCTGGTGCCAAACCGGAAGGAGGTCAGAACAAGCCACCATTCCAGAAAGCATTCGGTAAATGCTTTGTTTGTGGCTCGACTGACCACGTGAAAGGAGATCCCAGATGTAAGGGTAAACCTTCAGGGGTCCAGCTTGTCTCCTTAGCCTTCGCTTCAGAGGAGGAAGTCCAAATGGCAAGTGGAAACTTTCTACTGCTAGCTGACAAACCCATTGGAGTCTCAGCCAGCGTTTCTTTAGTATCTCTGGGGTTGTGGGAACAACAGAATTTAGATGTCTATAATTCTATCCCCGATAATACTAAAGAGTATTATAAGGACAGTGTCCAGGTGAATGGTCAGGAGACTTCTGCCATTAGGGACACTGGGGCCAGCATAACTGTGGTGGATAAATCGTTTTTTCAGGCTGAGGATGTTGCTAAGGCACCCAAACGCCTCACCAAGTTAGCTGGAGGGCCTGTGCAGATGCTTCCCCAATTACCAGTTCTCATCCAGTGTAACGACATGACTGTGAAGATACCTGTCAGCATACAGAATGAGGTACCAGGACGCGTACTGTTGGGTAACGATTTGAAAACTCTCGGAGTTGTATCGCATACTCCCAGACCTCCTAGGAAACGGTTACAGGAGCTAACCAGACCCGCAAGAGAGAGGACCATGCGCGGTACTCTCCAGGAGATGATGAAGAAAGAAATCACTCCTGCTCCACTGGAATTGTCGGCCGCTGTCTCCAAGAAATCAGAAGCGAAGGGGAAACCTAAGACTTCTATCCCGAAACCAGCCGCCAGCATTCCAGTGCAGCCGACATAGACTTCCCCGCGGTTGTCCAACATCACACCCGTAACTCCACCTCCAGCCGCGGCTGAGAGGGAGGTACAACCCTGCGTGGTAGAATTAGACTCTGAGGAAGAGCTAATGGAAGGCCAGGAACTCATTGGAGATCTGGATCCTGTTGACCATCCTGAGCTGCAGTTTTACTGCCAGAAGGTGGACCCAGCAGGGCAGACTTCAGTAAGGGACAGAGAGAATGTCCAACTCTGGAAGGTCTTCGCCATCAGGCAGAAGCTCAGGCTGAAGGGCAAGAGCCTGGGAAATACAGGTTGCACTGGGAAGATGGCCTCTTCTACAGTGAACCTACCGAGTCTGCACCTGGAGACTACAAACGACTTGTAGTACCCCAAGAGAACAGACCACAGTTCTTGCAGTTAGCCCACGAGATTCCTTTGGCTGGTCACTTGAGTTTCAAGAAGACTAAGGAAAGGCTCTCGCTCTACTTCTATTGGCCAAAGATGGGGGGCGAATTAGAAAAACACTGCAGGAGCTGCCACACCTGCCAGACCTCTGGTAAGGTTGGATCCAAGAATGTGGCACCGTTAGTGCCTCTCCCAGTTGTGGGAGTCCCATTTGAGAGAGTAGGGATTGACATTGTTGGTCCCCTTGATCCTCCAACCTCCTCAGGCAACAGGTTTATACTTGTTGTAGTAGACCATGCTACTAGGTATCCTGAGGCAATTCCTATGAGGACTGTTACAGCTCCGGCTGTGGCTAAGGCCCTCCTTGGTATTTTTACCAGGGTCGGGTTTCCTAAGGAAGTAATCTCTGACAGGGGGTCAAACTTTATGTCCCAATACATGAAAGCCATGTGGAAAACCTGCGGAGTAACTTACAAGTTCTCAACGGCTTACCACCCACAAACCAATGGGTTGGTAGAACGGTTCAATCGAACCATGAAGAGCATGATAGGTGCTTTAGAGGAACCCCTTAAGCGTAAGTGGGACCTTCTATTGCCATGCCTTCTCCTTGCTTATAGAGAAGTCCCTCAGGAGGGAGTAGGTTACTCTCCCTTCGAACTACTCTATGGTCATCCCGTCAGAGGTCCATTGGCCCTGATTAAGGAGGGGTTGGAGAGTGCTCCTTCCCCCAAGCCAGTCAGAGTGACTGACTACGTGATAGGTCTCCGGAGGAGAATGTCGCACATGATGACGGAAGCAAGCGATAACTTGAAAGCTGGACAAGCATTGGTCAAGCACTGGCACGATCAAAAGGCTAACATGGTTGAGTTCGCTCAAGACCAGCTCGTTCTCGTTATGATCCCAACAAGGCAGTGGGCCTTGCAAGATAAGTGGATGGGACCCTACCGAGTAGTGGGTAAACTCGGAGAGGTTAACTATCTGGTGGACTTGGGCAATCCCAAGGAGGCTCCGACAGTCTTTCACACCAACCGACTTAAAGCGTATGTCTCGCGACCTGATGTAGGAGCGTTGCTTCTAGCATCATCCGAGGAAGAAGAAGAGAGTGAAGCTCTTCCGGATCTCCTCAGAGGCTTACCTTTAGATGAAAAAATTGAAGGAGTGAATCTCTCCTCCAATCTGACACCCGAGCAACAAGAAGAGTGCAAATCTATGTTGAATCAGTTTGCCTCTCTGTTCTCGCTTTCACCAGGCTTGACCCCTTGGGGCCAGCACGACATACTCACTGGTGACTGTCTGCCGGTCAAAAGCAGAGGATACCGCATGTCAGAAAACGTACGAACCCACATCAAAGGTGAGGTCAGCAAGATGCTTGATCTCGGGGTAATAGAGCCCTCTACTAGTCCATGGTCTAGCCCAGTTGTGTTAGTACCAAAGGCCGGATCTAAAGAACTTAGATTCTGCGTGGATTATCGAGCTCTTAATGCAGTCACCAAGACTGATGCCCACCCTTTGCCAAGAACAGATGAGTTGGTGGATAAACTTGGCGCCGCCAAGTTCCTCAGCACATTTGACTTGACGTCAGGCTATTGGCAAATAGCCCTGACAGACCATGCCAAGGAGAAAACTGCATTTTCTACCCCCGTTGGCTTATACCAGTTTAAGGTAATGCCTTTCGGACTGAAGAATGCACCTGCTACGTTTCAACGGATGGTAAACCAGGTTCTGAATGGGATGGAGGACTTCTGCATGGCATACTTGGATGACATCGCAGTGTTCAGCAATTCCTGGGAAGAACATGTAATCCACCTGAGAGATGTTTTGCAGGCTCTTGGACGTGCCAATCTGACCATAAAGGCAAGTAAATGCCAAATTGGACAGAGTAAGGTAGTCTATCTTGGGCATGAGGTAGGCGGTGGAGAAATAAGGCCTTTGCTCAGTAAGATTGAAGCTGTGCAAAATTGGACAACACCGACTACTCAAACCCAGGTGAGAGCCTTCCTAGGCCTCACTGGGTATTACAGGAATTTCATAGAGAACTATGGGACCATAGCTTCTCCACTGAATGTCATCTCCTCGCCCAAATTCCCTAAAAAGGTTAAATGGAACGAGGAGTGCAATCAGGCTTTTGAAAACCTGAAAAAGGCTCTTTGCCAAGCCCCAGTACTCAGAGCTCCTGATTACCGCCAACACTTCATTGTGCAGACAGACGCTTCCAATGTAGGAATAGGTGCCGTACTCAGTCAACTGGATGGGAAAGGTAGGGAGCACCCCGTTTGCTTCATCAGCCGCAAGCTGAAGGATCCTGAAACAAGGTGGGCAACAATCGAAAGAGAGTGCTTTGCTATCGTGTGGGCTCTGAAGAAGTTTAGGCCGTACTTGTATGGTTCTACTTTTGTTATTCAGACTGACCACCAACCCTTGAGATGGTTAATGCAAATGAAAGGGGAAAACCCAAAACTATTGAGATGGTCGATCTGCCTGCAAGGGTTTGATTTCACCATTGAGCACAGGTCAGGCTGTCACCACCAAAAATGCTGATGGTCTCTCTAGGATGTATGTCATCGACTAGAGGTATGAGATTCATCCAGGAGTGGATTAAATCCTCCTGTCCCTTAGTCTGGGGGGGGCGAGTGTTAGGGAGAATTCTCTGTTTAGGCTGAATTTCCTAACCTAGTGAGTCCCCCAGCAGCTTTGCTGGATTTCTGGAGTTTGTTTTTTTCCATCCTGCCAAGAGTGAGACTCTTTTCTCCCACTCTTGGACATGTATGTGTGTAATTCCTTTGAAATGTCAATGTGTTCGATGGGCTATGGGGTCTTTTACTCCATAGGGTCTCATATGTTTTTCTATGTGTGTTACACCGCACCTTACGTGCCGTAACACGGGGGCGCCCTAGCGGGTCCCCCACCATAGACTCCATACCCGGGGACTGACTACTGTCTCCCCGGGCATGTAAAGTCACCATTGGCTTTACTAGACCTAAATTTACTAACAGAACTAGTACCAACCATCTTATTGTGGACGTACTAGTAGGAGTAATTCGATTACTCCTGGATCTGTTACTCGAGGGGGCACTGTCCCGTCCCCCCTCGTTGAGTTTTGGCTGGTGGCAGTTGAAACTACTTGTTATGTTCGACCCCGAACATAACCCTATGGGATTCGTCCCATTGTTGGAGATTGGCTCTTTTTCTCGTTAATCTCTAACGTACCACCGATCTACTTATCTTAAATAAGTTTATCGAGTGGTATTTTCTGCCAGAACTCGGTTTGTAAAATAGCGTCTGTGTTCGTCTCTGTGACTCCTAAACCAAAGGTCGAGCCCTTTGTTCCACTTTTGGCGGGCTCTGTACAGAGACCCTCCAAAGTGGTGCCATTCTGTCTGGGTTACCACAGGGGTGTGGGAGGGGGTTTAGGCACCCTGGACCGAGTTGCCTTGCCAACTCCGGTCGCACTCTGGAGTGATTGGCCCAGGTGGTGAGCCTTCCTGCTCACCACTTAGCATGTGTTGATTGACAGCTAGGCTGAATGAATGGGGGTCTTCTGCATAAAAGCAGGGCTTTTGGGACTGGATCTTCAGAAGTCGCCACAGGACCTAAGAATCCGACGAGGGTAACGCTGAGCCGACCTGCACGACGACACCTCCGGTGGAGCCCTGCGGAACCGACTCACCACTTCCCGACGACAGAGGAGATCTCCCTGCCGGAGAGTCTCTTCCCCTGACTGGTGGGAACAACCAGCCACCTTTGCTTTTTATTCGCCTCAGGACGCAGTGGTTGAATTGCCCGTGCAGAGCACCTCGGCAACCGGATAGCCACTACCCCTGTACCGCGACCAAAAGGTGGTGCCTTGTGACGGAGCACTCCGCGGCTGGTCTCTTCCCTGGTGGTGCACCGGACTTCACTTTCCTTCGACAACGAGATCATCTCTACTCTTGGTCAAGACCCGACGTGCATCCACCACCAGGAACAACTGCCCCCGCCGGAGCTGCCCTCCACAACAAGGTACCGTGTCCGCCTGGCTTCCCTTTCGTTCGGTTCAAGTGAGGTGTCTTAATCCTCCCCGTTCCGCTGGGTCGCCTCCAAGCTTTGCTCATTCTTTGTTCTGAACTGGTTCAATCTGTCGATAACAATTTGCTATAAAGACTTGAATGCATCTCCACTAGAGACTTTTCGGGACATCGCGCCTTGCCTCTCTCCGAGTGGGCCTGGTCTCTGAACTTTATGATCTATTGTGATTCTTGCCTTCCTGCCTTGCATTTTATCTGCGTAGGATTGAACTGTGTTGATTTCATAACCTGCCTATCTTTTTCTCTCCCTTCCTAACTAATATTCGAGTGTCATCTAGGTTGAGGTATACACCTCTGTCTGAAAATAAGTGGTACCAGTAGAATCTAGAGTTGTTGATATTTTGCTAGGGGGATTGATCGTTTTCTACTTAGTAGAGTAATTGTGTTTGATTTGTTTGCCGTGATTTGCTTTAGTGTTTTCCCTAGATGTTGTGTTATGATAAATACCTTGATATCTTTACACTAAGCCTCGTTGCGTGTTTGCTTGTCTTGCTGTGAAGAATTGCCCTATTTTGTATACTCCACATACTGCTCAACTTTTCTTGAGAGAGGTCTGACTGCTCAGCCACAGCTACCAAGTGAACCTGTGTGGTGCAGACTGCTACCAAGTGGGTTCACCGCCAACGCCTGTAGTCCTAAATCTTTTGCAGTGGTCCCAGAGGGAACTGCACAGGTTTCCGCCTAACAATTTCCACAACAAATTTTGCTCATATATATATATGGGGGGCGGGTTTAGTGGAATAATTAATGTAGGGGATTTAAGGGGGTGGGGGGTGCGGGGGTCTACCCCTGCATATATATGCGGCAAAATGAACCTGACCAAAAAACAAAAAACAAGGAATTCTCCTACGAGGAAATACATGTATTTGACCAAATCAGCTACACACAGAGCCATCCCCTGTAGCTTCGACCGGTCCTGTGCATTGCACACACGCAGGGGAGGTCCTGTGCATTGCACACACGCAGAGCCATCCCCTGTAACTCCTACCGGTCCTGTGCATTGCACACATGCAGAGCCATCCCCTGTAGCTTTGACCGGTCCTGTGCATTGCAAACACGCAGGGGATGTCCTGTGCATTGCACACATGCAGAGCCATCCCCTGTAACTCCTAGCGGTCCTGTGCATTGCACACATACACAGCCATCCTCTGTAGCTTCGACCACTCCTGTGCATTGCACACACGCAGGGGATGTCCTGTGCATTGCACACACGCAGGGGATGCCCTGTGCATTGCACACACACAGAGCCATCTCCTGTAGCTTCGACCGGTCTTGTGCATTGCACGCATGCAGGGGATGTCCAGTGCATTGCACACATGCATAGCCATCCCCTGTAGCTTTGACTGCTCCTGTCCATTGCACACACGCAGGGGGTGTCCTGTGCATTGCACACATGCAGAGCAATCCCCTGCAGCTTCTACCGCTCCTGTGCATTGCAACCATGCAGGGGATGTCCTGTGCAATGCACACACGCAGAGCCATCCCCTGTAACTCCTACCGGTCCTGTGCATTGCACACATGCAGAGCCACCCCCTGTAGCTCCTACTGGTCCTGTGCATTGCACACATGCAGGGGATGTCTTGTGCATTGCACACACGCAGAGCCATCCCCTGTAGCTTCTACCCATCCTGTGCATTGCACACACAAAGGGGATGTCCTGTGCATTGCACACACGCAGAGCCATCCCCTGTAACTCCTACCGGTCCTGTGCATTGCACACACGAAGGGGATGTCCTGTGCATTGCACACACGCAGAGCCATCCCCTGTAGCTTCTACCGGTCCTGTGCATTGCACACACGCAGGGGAGGTCCTGTGCATTGCACACACAGAGTCATCCCCTGTAGCTTTGACCGGTCCCGTGCATTGCACACACACAAGGGAGGTCCTGTGCATTGCACACACGCAGAGCCATCCCCTGTAACTCCTACCAGTCATGTGCATTGCACACATGCAGGGCCATCCCCTGTAGCTTCGACCGGTCCTGTGCATTGCACACACGCAGGGGATGTTCTGTGCATTGCACACACGCAGAGACATCCCCTGTAGCTTCGACCGGTCCTGTGCATTGCACACACGCAGTGGAGGTCCTGTGCATTGCACACACGCAGAGCCATCCCCTGTAGCTTCGACCAGTCCTGTGCATTGCACACACACAGGGGAGGTCCTGTGCATTGCACACACGCAGAGCCATCCCCTGTTGTAACTCCTACCGGTCATGTGCATTGCACACACGCAGGGGATGTCCTGTGCATTGCACACATGCAGAGCCATCCCCTGTAGCTTCGACCGATCCTGTGCATTGCACACACGCAGGGGAGGTCCTGTGCATTGCACACACGCAGAGCCATCCCCTGTAATTCCTACCGGTCATGTGCATTGCACACATGCAGAGCCATCCCCTGTAGCTTCGACCGGTCCTGTGCATTGCACACACGCAGGGGATGTTTTGTGCATTGCACACACGCAGAGACATCCCCTGTAGCTTCGACCAGTCCTGTGCATTGCACACACGCAGGGGAGGTCCTGTGCATTGCACACACGCAGAGCCATCCCCTGTAACTCCTACCGGTCCTGTGCATTGCACATATGCAGAGCCATCCCCTGTAGCTTTGACTGGTCCTGTGCATTGCACACACGTAGGGGATGTCCTGTGCATTGCACACATGCAGAGCCATCCCCTGTAACTCCTACCGGTCCTGTGCATTGCACACATGCACAGCCATCCTCTGTAGCTTCGACCACTCCTGTGCATTGCACACACGCAGGGGATGTCCTGTGCATTGCACAAACACAGAGCCATCTCCTGTAGCTTCGACCGGTCTTGTGTATTGCACACATGCAGGGGATGTCCAGTGCATTGCACACATGCATAGCCATCCCCTGTAGCTTCGACCGCTCCTGTCCATTGCACACAGCAGGGGATGTCCTGTGCATTGCACACATGCAGAGCAATCCCCTGCGTCTTCTACCGCTCCTGTGCATTGCAACCATGCAGGGGATGTCCTGTGCATTGCACACACGCAGAGCCATCCCCTGTAACTCCTACCGGTCCTGTGCATTGCACACACGCAGAGCCACCCCCTGTAGCTCCTACTGGTCCTGTGCATTGCACACATGCAGGGGATGTCCTGTGCATTGCACACACGCAGAGTCATCCCCTGTAGCTTCTACCCGTCCTGTGCATTGCACACACGAAGGGGATGTCCTGTGCATTGCACACACGCAGAGCCATCCCCTGTAACTCCTACCGGTCCTGTGCATTGCACACACGAAGGGGATGTCCTGTGCATTGCACACACGCAGAGCCATCCCCTGTAGCTTCTACCGGTCCTGTGCATTTCACACACTCAGGGGATGTCCTGTGCATTGCACAAACGCAGAGCTATCCCCTGTAACTCCTACCGGTCATGTGCATTTCACACACGCAGAGCCATCCCCTGTAGCTTTGACCGGTCCTGTGCATTGCACACACGCAGGGGATGTCCTGTGCATTGCACACACGCAGAGCTATCCCCTGTAACTCCTACCGGTCATGTGCATTTCACACATGCAGAGCCATCCCCTGTAACTCCTACCGGTCCTGTGCATTGCACACATGCACAGCCATCCTCTGTAGCTTCGACCACTCCTGTGCATTGCACACACGCAGGGGATGTCCTGTGCATTGCACAAACACATAGCCATCTCCTGTAGCTTCGACCGGTCTTGTGTATTGCACACTCGCAGGGGATGTCCAGTGCATTGCACACATGCATAGCCATCCCCTGTAGCTTCGACCGCTCCTGTCCATTGCACACACGCAGGGGATGTCCTGTGCATTGCACACATGCAGAACAATCCCCTGCATCTTCTACCGCTCCTGTGCATTGCAACCATGCAGGGGATGTCCTGTGCATTGCACACATGCAGAGCCATCCCCTGTAACTCCTACCGGTCCTGTGCATTGCACACACGCAGAGCCACCCCCTGTAGCTCCTACTGGTCCTGTGCATTGCACACATGCAGGGGATGTCATGTGCATTGCACACACACAGAGCCATCCCCTGTAGCTTCTACCCGTCCTGTGCATTGCACACACGAATGGGATGTCCTGTGCATTGCACACACGCAGAGCCATCCCCTGTAACTCCTACCGGTCATGTGCATTGCACACACGAAGGGGATGTCCTGTGCATTGCACACACGCAGAGCCATCCCCTGTAGCTTCTACCGGTCCTGTGCATTGCACACACGCAGGGGATGTCCTGTGCATTGCACACACGCAGAGCTATCCCCTGTAACTCCTACCGGTCATGTGCATTTCACGCATGCAGAGCCATCCCCTGTAGCTGCGACCGGTCCTGTGCATTGCACACACGCAGGGGATGTCCTGTGCATTGCACACACGCAGAGACATCCCCTGTAGCTTCTACCGGTCCTGTGCATTGCACACATGCAGAGACATCCCCTGCAGCTTCTACCGGTCCTGTGCATTTTCACACACGCAGAGTCATCCCCTGCAGCTTCTACCGGTCCTGTGCATTGCACAGACGCAGAGCCACCCCCTGTAGCTCCTACCAGTCCTGTGCATTGCACAGATGTGGAAAGAACACGTGTACCTTTGAAACCATTTGCCTGCAAAGGTCTGTGGGCACAAAGTGTGTGGTCCCACCACAGCCTCGCCGCCCCCCAAAACTAATTGTCAGATTCTTGTTGGGCTTCCAAGAGCTGCCAGGGGGGGTTCTGTTTCAAAGAATCGGTGTTTGCTGTAACGAGCCCCACTGTACAGCATGGGCCATAAACCCCGAACAATGTACGACGCGAACCTGAGATTTGATTGAAATCCTTTTGTTGAGTTCTGAACTCATGGACTTAATTGCTGGACTCGTCCGCTGGAGTCTTTTCTCCACAGCAGCCCCCTTCCCGGCGCCTGGAATTCCAAACATCTCAGGCTCCTGCTTTCTCATGCCCACCGCAGCACTTCATCTGTAACCTAACTAAAGGGCAAATCACCGCCTAATGCTTCGGGTTCCACAGTAAACACTCCAAGCACCATCCTAATAGAACAGAAAAAAAGCACTTAACCGAATGTAATACATAATACTTTGTATTTAATGAGTGCCCGTCTGCCTTACAGATGTGCAGCAGCAGTAAGCGGCTCATTGCATAATTCTAGCGTCATTTAGATTAGCGATTGGATTATAAATGCAGCGATGCAAAACACTGAGCATGTACAAATCAATGGCCAGACACATATGCATCAAATGCTACTTAGAAGAAAACGCACACAGGAAACATGGACTAGTTGGCTGTAACATGCTACTGCCTTGTCACCAAAACCTCACCCCGAAGGCTGAATTCATAACGAAAATCGCTTGATGTCTAATGGGCAGTACCCTATAAATCTACGGCACAAAGGAGGAACCATATAGTGCCATACAATTGTGATAATGTCACGTGGCGCAACGGCAACGTTCTGCCATCGCGCACGCAATGAAATAAAGGGTGCAGTCCCCCGAGACACGGCAGTGCACGCCGGGCGCCCGAGACGATGAGTCCTGTGTCCGTGTTCCTCATTTAAGGTACTGGGGGGGCAAGGCCTTCACACTGGGGTCACAGGGCTTATCCAACCATCACAACAATGATAACACTACCCAAACAAACACTTACAGGTAAGTGTGTTGGTTGGTGCAAGAATGGTAATGTCTGAGTCCTTGGAACCATAGATTCCCAACAAACAGTAAGTGAGTGTACTATTTTTGTGCCACTGTGTCAAATGTGGTTTCGTGTAACAAATTTCAAAAAGCTTTGTGTAAACATATGGTTTTTCCATTAACACATCTTACATGGCATTACGGTTTGCATGTGTTTCACGCCCTTACAGGGCTTCTTGAGCAGCCACAGTTACTATGGCATATATTAATTATAAGCTCTGTGTTATAACTCTAAAACAAAAAGGAACCTAGAAACAAACAAGAGTTGCCACTCTAGCACCTCTTCCAGGAATACATGCAGTGAGCAGGATGAACTAATCACCTGCAGAACTAATCACCTGCAGAGCTAACCACCCGCAGAGCTAATCACCTGCAAAACTAATCACCCGCAGAACTAATCACTTCCAGAACTAACCACCTGCAGAAGTAATCACCTGCAGAACTAATCACCTGCTGAACTAACCACCTGCAGAACTATCACCCAAAGAACTAATCACCTGCAGAACTAATCACCCGTAGAACTAACCACCCGCAGAGCTAATCACCTGCAGAACTTATCACCTGCAGAACTAATCTCCTTCAGAACTAATCACCTGCAGAACTAACCACCTGTAGAACTAATCACCTGGAGAGCTAACCACCTGCAGAACTAATCACCTGCACACACTCCGAGACAGCAGCACCGTGGAGCATGGATGCTCGAATGCGCTTCTGTTCCATGAGCTCGTGCACAGACACGAGATAAAGCAATGTGCATGGTTGCTTTGGGCAAGGGGTCATTGCAACACAGTCCAGACGGCTTTTCCCAGTGAACACTGTGCAGAGTGGGCCTACTCTGAGGCGGCCTTAATCGACAGGAAAGGCTTAGCAACAGCACCATGCAGGGGAATGTAGTTCTGTGAGGTGCGCTCTTGCAAAGACCAGGCGCAAAGTCATCTGCACAACGAGCTTTGGGGGAGGAGAGATTGCTATGAACAATCAAGACAAACAGCTACCTGCAGGGACCTTTTCACATGACGCTGCAATGAAGGTGGTCATACCAGTGCAGTCTCACCACAACGCGGCCCATCTAACACACGGTCTGGGGATATGGCCATCTACAAATGTTCACATGCTGTAGAATGATGGGCCATGGAGACATGTACCAGATTGAATGAGCTGCACCTAAATGCTCAGACCTTCTCACATCACTGAGGACACTACCTGCTAGACAATGCACAATGGCAGGGGTTTCGGGTGGTGGGGGCCAGGGGCAGTGATAATTGCCCACTAGAATATCTCCAATGGACTCATATGTTCCAGAACCCTATTATGCTTTGGAGAGCGGTAGGCGGAAACATTTTCTGCTTCTCTCTGTACATGAACAGTTGACTCTGCATGCTGCATCTGTGCAGAAGAGCTGCTGTGCCCTGCCTAATGGATGAAGTTGCCCCTGTGCCATGCAACAGGTCCTCATTCCATACCCTGTGGCCCAACGCCTCTTAGCCGAGGACTACTGGCAGAGAGCGCCTCGATTGGCATTCCTTTAATGTATGCCCACGTAGGCTCTGTAGGTTCAGTAACGGGGCTGCCGGCTCATCCAACCAAGGACCAGGTGGCGTGGGATCTGTCCCAGCACAGAAAACCTACTAGAGTGCCCTGCCACTGAGCTAATCACCGGAAGCTGTGCGACACTACACAGTTTTATCTTTTTGCTGATTTTTCATGAGGTCCTTAAACATAATAACTAACGGTGTCCAGTCAAATGTTCGAATGCATTTGATCGAATGACAAAATGCTCGAGTCAATTTGACCGAAAACAAAAAGGTTGCATTTTTTTTTAAGTATATATATTTTTTTTGCCCTAGTATAGGTGAAAAAGGTGTTTTAACACCAAAAACAGGGAGCCGCCCCCCAAAAAAAAAATCGACCCTTTTTTTCGGTCAAATTGACTCAAGCATATTGTCATTCGATCAAATGCATTCGAGCATTTGACCTATAACCCATAATAACATAGCATGATGAATACAAAAATCCACCATGTTGTGGCAAAAGCAGCGCCTCGTTGCCTGAAACTAGATTGTTTTCCGGACAACTGCAACCACATTTGTGTTGGTGCAGTAGTGTGAATTGCATCCCTCCCACACTGTCATGCTCATCCACATTGATGGCTGTGACAATCAGTATACTGAGGACTGGCATCTCTGCTCTGGTGGCATCTATTCACAAAGACAGCAGTGTTTTAATGCAACATCAATATTCTCACAATGTATGTACAGCATTCTTACAGAATGGACTACTCGAGGGCAGAACAGCCTGAGCTTTTTTAAAATTTGTATTCATATAATGATGCAGGGGTATCAGGTAATAAAATCGCGGCACAAATGCAGTGGTTTGACCCGGTAAAGGTGTACCCCATTATACCATTTAAGAGGAGCGGGGGTTGCGTTGGTGTCCCCCGCTCTCCTTAAATGGTATAATGGGTCCAGGGGTTGCGGGGGTGACCCCCGCATCCTTTACATGATTGTGGTGCAAAAAACCATGCCATTTTTGCCGCGATATTTTGTATTCCCAGCCATTTTTGCCACGATTTTAAGACATGGAACCGATACAGGTATATCTCTCATAGAAAGTGGAGCCTGCTAGTCAGACACCGTTTTATCATGCTACATGGTAGAAAAGCATAGTGAACATGCAACTTTGTTGAGCTTGTCTATTGACACCTCTGAACAGCTGACTTGTAGTGTGGCAACATGACGTGCATTCCTGCTAGCAACTGTTGGAACCATATGTTCAGAAGCTACAATCTGCCTTTAAAGATATGTAGTCCTGAGCCTGAACTAAGTTAGATCATTTTTGTGCTCCCAGAACCTGATGGCAATTGCAAATCTAAATATAAGACCTCTCTTGTTTAGGCATTGTGGTCTCTAGGATTCCACAATTGTAGGGCCAAATAACGATTGATGCAATTTTATTATAAGGTTGGTTACTTGTGACATTCCTGGTCAGGGGCTCCTGTACATTCACTGACAGAGGCTGAGTTTTGCCCAAAACAAGCCATTTGGTCTCTGCCCCAGCAAAGGCCTTTGCCTTCCCAGGGAAAGACTGTCACCATCTAGGAAGACATGATCAGTCCGTAGGGGAAGTTAGACGTCAAATGCTTCAACTAACAGGCTCTGCCCGGCCAAAAGAAATCCCACCATGGTGGTATCTAACAGAGACCCTCTGATGTAGGCAGACACACAAAGGGGGTGGATTAGAGTAACCAAGGAGAGGTCTTTCTAGTTAGAGATGGGATGCACCATCTTGGATTTCCCTAGGGCTCCTAAACTTCCTGTCCCTCTACCCATTTCCTATAGACAAAACACCCTGGGTATGACATCACCAAACATAAGATTCTAGCCACAGCAGCCATGATTGGACCCCTTGCCGAAAGCTACAAGGGAACAAATACACTGTGGCTTTCTGGCCATATAAGGCGGAGACCCTCCCCTTAGCTGATTCATCTGTGGGCACTTGAAGAAGAAAGATTCATCTGGAACCTGGTTGGGAGTACAGTCTGCTCCAAGGTCCTCTGTCATAGAGGTGAACAACAATATATCCAAGGAAAAGGTAACCTCTTCTACCTGACCATCATACAGGAACATTTGGGGTGACAAGCTGGGGGACAAAGCATGCTTGCAACAAGACACTGGAACCCAGGATCCTGCTCACTGAAGGCATCAGCCCCTTTAAGTGCCCTCAGGAACCTTCCTGGCTGGGAAGGGAATCACAAGGATTACCCTTATCCTTGGAAATCCTGGACAGGAAAACCCCAGCATTCAAAGTACCAAGGAAGTGTCCTCTGGCTGTGCCTGCATCTGTGAACCTCTTTAGCGTAGGCAACTGACCTTCAATGCTGTCCAAGTTGCTGCAGTCATCGACTTTGATGCAAAAGACACACGCATCTCAGAGTCTCATCCTACGGCAAAGCCGAAGCACAGCTGCTTAATTAATGTTTTTAGCCAGTTAAGTCTGCTCACTGCAGAACAAGTCCTTGCATTTCCGCACCCAAAGCCACTGAGCCTTCCAGTACCCCTGTCCTGATACCACCTGCCATTTCCCAGCATACTCGGCCTGCAAGCCATGCCGAACAGTACTGCATCGTTGGATTCCTTCACCACCGCTCCTAGAGTCCACCCCGGCTCAGTGCTGAAAGAGCCCAAACTCCCGGGTTTGACACCAAAAAGTCTGCAAGACAAGAATAAAGCTACTGATACTGGTTCTTTCCTCCTGTCTTGCTTTAAGTTAGACTCCAATCGATACTTTTTAAAAGAGATCTACAGTCACTTTGACATTGCTGCTGAAAAACATTGCCTGTGCACCTCCGCCTTTAAACCCAGAGGGAGCCTTTTATTCCAAAGTCTGCATTCTCTAGGTGTTCATTGACAGGAGTGGGTTATTTGTGTTTTTATTACTGATGTGTATTTGTAATTTTAAAAGATCCCCACAGTAGTACAGTCCAAGCCTGGGTGCCTGTTATCTGCTTTTGAGTTAGCTTGGCTTACCTCATGCAAGGCAACAGAAAAAAAAGAGTAGATCTGTGTCTGCGGGGTATGTGTGGGGGGTTATGGGAATGGAGCTTTTGAGCCTGAATATAGGTAACATGTTGATGTGGGTCAACATTATATATTGATTCTCACAGCACCACTCAAGGGGCTGATGGTATACAGTTCTGGGGTGTCTTGTCAAACCTTAAAATTGGTACCATTAGCAAAACAACTCTAAAGGTATCAGCTATTGTTTGAGTTCACAGACTTATAGAAACCGTCACCATGTATCTTGAAAAGCTTTCTTACTAGAGCTAATAATCACATGAGAAAGGAGAATGTGCCACGTATGTATCAACAGTGACCTCTCCGGCCCAACATCAGCATTTCTTCATTTACAAACTGAATAGGAAAGCTAATTGATGGTATTTTAAATCAGAAATGTAATCATTTAAAAAATATTTCTCTTTGAGGGAAGAGTTTAACAAACATGACAAATTATTGTGTAATGCAATAGCAGGCATATTTGTGGCCGTTGTGAGACTAGTCCTGAATTATATGTTTGCGAAATTAACATAGAAAATTCATTTTATTCATAGAAAATCGTGCAAAGTGATAAACCCCAGCAGTCCCTTATTTTGAAAATATGCAGGCAGAGCTATGTGTAATGTGACATGGAAAGAGTGTTTTAAAATTGTACATTTTACTAGAGAAGATGACATTTCTAGCCCAATGTTGTAGAGCTGAAGACAAACTCAATAGAAACAGATTGGAAACTACACACATGCACAGTGAAAGTTGCACAAATATATAGAATGAAAGTTGCACATAAATGTTAATTGAAAGCTGCTCGCACATATCCAGAAAATATTGCATACGCATGTAAGAATGCCCTGCACCACATTTAATGCTGAAAAAGTGTTCTTATAGATTGGTGTCATTGGGGAAAAAGAAGATTGCATTTTGATGCCTTGAAACAGAAATGCTATGCTTCATGCTGAAATGCTGTCATTGAAGTATACAGTGTTTCTTATTTGTTTGTTTGTTTTAGTCACTTATAATGCACACCAGACCCGAGGGTAATAGGGCGTAGCAGTACAGGATATGCGAAGCTTAGGTTACATGGTACAGATAATAATATACAGGCTGTGCCAGTAATAGAGGTAATAATATACAGATAATAATATACAGGCAATATCAGTAACCTAGATAAAGAGGAGTGGAAATGTACAGATACTGGGTGGGGAGTATATACACGCAGGTGGTGAGAGGAGCCGGGAAGCACTGGCTAGATGGACTTCAGCTGGTTGATATAGCTGGATCTAAATTTGAGGTAGGATTTCGCAGTGCGTAAAGGGTGGGGAAAAGAGTTCCATACTTGAGCCGCTTGGACGGGGAAGCTGGCACCCCCGGCCTTGGTCAATTTGAATCTTGGAATGATAAGGGTATTGACATTAGAGATTCTTGAGGGTCTGGAGGAGCTTCTCTCTACAAATCTATCCGTGAGATAGTGAGGTGCCGCATTATTCAAGGCTTTATGCGTAAGGGATGCAACGTTTAAGAGGATTTTGTCTTGGGTCGACAACCAGTTGTTATTACGCCTTATATTTGATATGTGTGATCTTTTAGATATACTGAGAGCTGCTCTCAAGGCATTGTTTTGTAAAATTTGGATTCTATGTGGGATAGATTTTAGATAGAAGCAGTCATAGAAGGAGATTACGGAAATTAATGTTTTCGTGAGAACCGGAAATTAGATTCTAGTAGACATGTAACACTTGTTTTACTGATCAGCTGTTCTTGTATCTATAACATTGTTGTGACTTCCTTGATATAAAGCTGCAGACCAATTTCATTTGAATTTAGTTATTTCTTTTAATAAAATATCGATGTTTTGAGCAATCAATGTGTTTATTGGCCGGAATTGTGAAGTGAAATTCTACATCGGGAATATTAAACTGTTTGTGTTGCCCTAGCAGAACCTATTCATAATTTCAACACATACACAAATATTTCCACATCGTTGGGGTTGGTGACAAGACTGGCGTCCATATTGGTGTATTGAGTAACACAAGATGTCCACAAAAGCAAAATGTGTGACAAAATTGCAGTGGTGCATTGAATTAGATGGTCCTTTTTGTACGTTTTCATAGAGTATGCAGACAGTGTTTATAAATGGTTCACTTAGAATTAAAAGTGGATATTTCATTTTGAAAGAGAAAACGATTCAAAGTGGATGTTTTAGGTGATTGAAGGTTGGTAAATCTAATATATTGATTGATCAGATTTTTAGAGATACAATACAGCCATGACGGCAGAGAAGTCAGAGCAGATTTGGAAGTGGCCCTTGACCATGCACCAAAAAGATACTTTTTGCATGGTCATTAGTAGACAAAAGACCTAGGAAAATAACGGATAGAAATTAAACATATGGTACAAGAAGGTGGCCCAGATATTTGGGCCCCACAAGGTCCACTAGATGAAGCCTTTCAAAAATCATACCCGACATCACAAAAGCTGATGACAGATTGACACTTGTAAATTGTTCGGCACATCTATTATTTTAGCTTCAAATAATGAGGAATACATTAGCTTAAAGCTCACGTGATCTGCAACACTTTACAGAAAATATCTAAGAGGCATCTGCAGAATTAGTACTTGTGCAAGAAGCCAAACTTTGCATAGAGACTACACTCTTAGATCTTAATGACATCCATACGCTATGCCTACAGATACACGATGAATTACAGGCCAAAATAACATATCAAACCACTCATACAAATGCCTTATTAGATACATTGATAATATACAAACCAAACTGAAACAGAGTCAAGATGCAAATAATAAAATTATAATGAGGGTCATTGACTCAGAGAAAGAATCTGATCAGCTATACAATTATGTAGATGTCCTTAAGAAGCAAAGAACTTAGTTAGCCTAAGAGAAAGATGCTGCCATGAATCAGCTCACCTCACAAGTGACAAACTCCCAAATGCAGAATTATCAAAATAAGGTGGCTGCGCAAGAATGAATGCACAGAACAGAGAAACATGTCTCTTTAAGAGAGAAAACAGACACATTAGACAAAGATCCTGATGATGTAAAATCAGAGATTGAACACCTGAAGAAAGAATGAACTAACTGGCAGATTAGTTGCCAGGAGTCACCTGGAGAACTACAAATTTACCAGCGAGAAAAAGATTCTTTACAGAAAGAGCTACAAAACACGAAGGAAACACTAGCTTCCAAAACTAGGGCATTTGACACAAGCCATGTTAGTCTGAAGGAGTCTAGTGAACAGCTACTGTGAAGCAAACAGCAAATCACAAATGTAAAGGACCATAATGCTAGATTGAGACAAGAAATTAAAGATTGTATTTTATTGTATTGTATTTTATTTCTATAGCGCACTAAGCCCTTAGGCATCTGGGCACATTTCTTACATTGAAGAAGCAGAGTAAGTTACATGTACATACAATCGATATATTACAAGATAACATTAATAGACATATTTACAAAGATGCTCAAGTGAGTTCGGACTCATAGTCTAAAACTCACAGACAGCTCTGTTTCCATTAAGAGGGGAGATTGTCCCCAATCCTCGAGACTATCTCACCATTGCCAAAAAACATCCCAGAGTCATACTGGAGGTTTTGACACACTTAGCAATAGTCAGGATATATGGTGCATCAGACACAGCATCTCTTTTTCCCAAACTCACCCAGACACCCAGGGAGACATGATTTCACTGTCAGAGACAGAGTAATACAGAAACATTCAAGGTAGAGGAGAGGAGAGTGGTACACTTAGCATGTCAGGGATGGACAGGAGAGGGAGCAAATGTACACCCAAACAGTGGATTTAGGAGTCAAGACATGAAAATGAGTTCAGGGAACAGGAATTACAGCACATGATTCAAAAGAGAGACCACTAAGCTCATTTGGCTGACTTTGTAACAAGGGCATTTTAAAAGTATCTATCTATGTCAGTGGGTATGGTGACCCATAGCCCCTGGTTAGATGGGAAAACACTAAGGATGTCTGACAATACTACGACATGTTATATTATCCCGCCCCTCGGAAAAGATTTTAGGTGTATAACCCAGAAAACCAATAGGAAAGGGAAAAGAGAGAGGGTCTCCAGTGCCATGCACATAGGAAACCGCCTGTGTGACTAAGGGGGTTCGGGGGTATCCAAGTAGGGAAAGGGAGATTAGTAGTGCCTTTGATAATGATGATGGAAGCTGTACCCCAATAAAGAGACATTGAAAAAGAAAGCCACAATCACAATTTGTGAAGACCCAATCAAACAGATGAATGCCATAAAAAGCGTTATGAAACCTTACCCTGAAAATGCTAAATGTTCTGTTTGGGAACATCTAGAATTGTACGAACAGATGATGGGATCATTTGGATTGAAGAATAATCAAAACAACAACTTCTTTCTTAAGTTTTCCTCTTCCTTTTCTGGACTGGATGATCAAAATCACTACAAGCGGTCCTCTTACAAGGTGGCCATATTTTAAATATTTTTCCATTTACAGAAAACCCCAAAAAGCCCGCTATGCAGCCTGCAATTTAATGTGTGCTGAGGATCAATCTCGTAGGGAGTTTGCTCATCAACTCAAAAGCTAATTTGCTCAGATTTCTCAGCATGTCAACACTGAAAGTTGAGACTTCAAAACTACATTCTTCCATGCCCTTCCCAAATACATAGTGACTCAGTTAGTGCGTGATTTCGATGACTCGAGAGCTCTCGGGTGGTTATCATGCTGGCTACCAAGTTCTATGAAGTCCAGAACTCAACAACTCCCAAAAATAAAGAAAATAACTCCTATCAAATGCATGCTCCAACCACCATTAAGGTAGCTGAGGTGGGGAGTACTCTTCAGTTGGACCTAGAGACACAGGGGACACAGACCTATTCCTCTGCTGTTAAGGAACTGAACAGACCGAGAAGATCCTCTGTTCAAAGACAGCTGACTAGTCCTCCGTCTGGTATGCAAAATACTGATCCCACAAAATCAGAGACTTGCATAAGTTCTCCGTATTTAGACTCAAAGCCTATCCTACAAATATGTTCCTCCTACAGAAAGAAATGCTCAGAACCAAGTATGAAATTCCCAGGAAAATCCAAGTCAGAGTGTTTCCAGGGAGAGAAGTCAATTACTAACTCCTAGGACTAATTACCACAGAAATTACCCTCCACCTCCTCCTAAGTTCCAGGATAACAAATCTCAATGCCAGGGTGAGTGGAGATGCAACAATACATATAACACTGCTCCCATAGAAGAGACTAGAGAAGAACAGAGATAGGACCAAAGAAGACCCTGCAGTCTGTGAAGTGGAGAGAGATTCTCACAACTGAAGTGACAGACAAATGACAGAGAGCATTGGCCAATTCATCACATCCCTACAGGGAAATCTTGATTCTAATGCTCATGGAAACCTAGGCCAGAATGAAATTGACAGGTCAGAGTGGACAATGAAGAAGGAAATTGTTCCATTCAAACTATACAAGGAGAAGAGGAAAGGGGGAAGCAGCAGAAAACATATGCCAAGCCTTAGACAAAGCTTCTGTTACCTAATGGGAAAATACCCCTGAGTTTGTTTGATGTTGGTAAAGGCTGATGGTGAACCCTCTTTATTCCTTGAAACAAAACCAGAAAAAGAAATGAAAAAGTGAAAATTTGTGAGGAGATAAATGTAAGCATTACATTTGAAAATGAAGAGAACTCTGTGGAGTTGAAAGCAAGCATTGAGTCCTTGACCAACCCACATGAACTTGACCCTGAGGAGAACGCCCAAGGTCAAGCTTATGAAATCACAAATATCGATCAAATGCGGTCTGAATGATCAACTAACTCACACTTTCTCTGTAAATTGGAGATGAAAGATGAATGTTTTTTCATGCCTGTCCAAGTTTAGGGACAGTGTTACTTGCTGTCTTTCATACATATGGGTCTCAATCCATCTTGCTATCTAGAGTAGTGTTTCAGACTCTCAACCAAGGACAGGGAAAAAGTAATTGCATTACCCTCAAATCTCTCCTTGGAGAACTGAACACATTTCATGGGAAGTACATCAAGTTGATGGGGATACTTAAATAGAAACCAAAATAGGGTGACATTGATTCACCTATCTGGTGATGGCTCTGGCTCCCCAGAGCACACATGTTTTACTGCTGGGAAACAATTTATTTCAGAGAATTTCACCTCTGATAGATTGTGGGAACCAGGGGCTCTGGATCTGGACCCAAACTCGCCACCCAATCAAACTGAAAAGAAGTGCCAACTATGTCAATTTGAATAGCACCTGCCATTTGATCGGAAAACATTCTGGCTGGGTGGAGATTCACTTCCAAAATACTCAAGTCCCAGACATCACTGTCATATCTGTGAAAGAACAAGATGAAAGTGAAGGGACATCCACAGAACCTTTGAGAATACATTTTCCTCCAAACAATGAGTCGTTCTCCACCTTGGAGGAAAATACCATGAAATTGTATCCATGGCCGACCTCCAGTGAGGACCAAGGTCAACCAGAGTTTAACTCAGAAAACAGAATCAGCAGTTTAGTTCCACTACAAAGAAAAGGAGAACTCATATTCTTCCCTATTCAACTTTATGAGGTAAGGAAACAATCTCTACAAAGTTTGCTCAACTCAAGAAAGAAGCTTTAGTAGCATAAGATTACTTGGGAACTTACAAAAGGATCAAACGATTCCCATATTTAATCTGAATGATAAAGAGGAATGTGGACTTGATGCATTGGATTCAAAACAAATGATTACCAGCAGATACATGCTGGAGGTACAAATCAGAAATAAAAAGGTAAGTCAAGGTTTTTGGGCCGTGAGAGATGTCATCTCTGATTTGTATATCGGCAATGACATACTACATCCATTCGCAATTCATTTGGATTTTATTAATAACAAAGTCTGGTCACAAATCATTGGATACCCGATGATCTACAAAATTAATTTCGGTCGGTGCAATTGCTGCCTTATGCTGCTGAAGTTCAAATGAAAGTATTTACTATTCCTGTAAATGCACGGAAATACACATTGCCAGTAAAAATTGGAAAGGACAGACCTTGTTTAAAGAAGATTTGTTTATTAATTTAAATAATAATCTTCAGCAACAGGGCCTGTCTTTGCATCCAACTCCATTAGTAGATCTCAGAAATGACACAATCTGAATATTGGTTGATAATAATGATACACAAAGCATCATTTTATCCCCAGATATTACCATTGGTATGCTACTGTTTCCAAACACTTTTCCATGGATTTATCCAATCTATCATTGGTTCCATACCAGAAGATTGTTATGACAATACTGATGGTAACAGACCAGCAACTCTTAATACTCGACATGGGGGGAGCTTTATGGTGGACTTCCTGTTCCCTTATGGAGCGGAGGATTTTACCTGTGAAAATATAGAAGATGGGATAATATTAAAAGTCACTAGTAACTACCTAGACACGAAGGAACCAACTGTTCAGGTAAACGCCATAAGCAAGGACCTCTCTACCCAACAAGAAGATACTTCCGAAATAGCCACCCCAGAAATATTTCCAGGTTTTCATCATCTGGTTGAAGAACAGGCCAGTGTGGCTGATGTCTGTGAGGCAGAAGAGCGAAAACAAAAATTAAGATAGATATTTATGAATTTTCAGAATGTTTTCTCCATAGATTCATGTAATTGTGGGCACACGCCTCTTTATTATACAACTATACCTATAGACCCACATATGGTGCTAGTATTTGTAAGATAGTACCAGTTACTTCTTGGACTCCCTCACAGAGGTTAGCAAGAACGTGGAATCACATGGGATTAGTCAACCAATCCAAAGTACTTTTAATAACCCAGTGCTTGGAATATTGAAACCCAATGGACAATCGAGACTCTGTACAGACCTAAGGCAAGTGAACAAGAGGATACAAATATCATGGTGGCCACTTCCTTATATTGATCAGGGCCTTGCACAGATCCAAGGTTGAAAGTGTATAATGCCTTGATTTGACTAATGAATATTGGACTGTATTGGTACTCCATGAACACCAATATAAACTTTCCTTCACCTTTGGGGGGGCAGCAGTACACGTGTAGCAGAACTCCCTCTGGGTACATTAACAGTGGAAATTAGTTTGATATATTCCTATATGGAAAGAGGGTATTTGGCTTATATGGATGACCTATTGATCAAAAGTAAGGTTGAAGAACACCTGGAGAAGATCTGCCACATGTTGACTCAACTAAGAAATGCAGTGGCCAAGTTACCACTTTAGAAAACACAATGATGCAGAACTAAAGTAATATTTCTAGATCATGAAATCACAGCCATGTGACTTAATCCTCAGATGGAGAAAAATGAGGCTCTACTGAAATTGAGGAACCCCAAAAATCTTTGTAAATTACGCAACCTCTAAGGATTGACTATCTACAGTTGGAAATTCATAGGGAATTACTCAGAGATCACTCAAACATTGGCCAATCTTTTAAATTTAGGGGCTAGGTGGGAGTTGGGGTGACTCCCAAAGAAAGGTTGTGAAACATCTGAAAAGAAGTTCATACCAAGCTCCATGCTTGACGTATCCCATCAAAAACAAAGAATTCTTACTAGAAAGAGGATTTTCTGACACCTGTTTAACCGCAGTCTTATATGAGAAGCATGACAAGGTTAATAAAGTGATCTCTTACACCAGCAAATGGTTTTCACCAGAGGAGATCAAATTTAATGAATGTGAGAAATCACTCCTGGCTAAGGCATGGGTCTTGAAAAACTACTGTCCGCTGATCCATGGGGAACATATTAGTTAACCAGAAAACAAAGGTACGCTTTGTGCAAACAACGAACTCCTGAAACATCGGAAGGCAATTGTAATATCTTGTGTTCGGGACCACAAGAATAGTAGGGGGTAATGTGGAATGTGAAGTGGGACAGTGCCATCTATGATGAGGGGAGCCGTTAGGAGATGTTATGAAGGAGGCTGGATGGATGGGGCCTGCATTGGTGAATCCTCAATCAATAAATTTTACTGCAGTGCAATGCAATTATAACTTGCACTCTTCTTATCATTCTCTTTATGATGAGTCTCTACTCTCTGCTAAATGTTCCTATTTTTCTGATCTTCTCTATACTCAATCAACTCATCCTAGGCGTCTTTTGCGAAGTCTTTCGTCTTCTTTCTCCCCCCACCCATGACCACTCTATTAATTCGACTTTATCAGCCACTGATTTTGCACAATTCTTTTCTTCAAAAGTGGCCTCTATCCGCTCTGTCATTGGGATTCTGGTAGCTGTAGTTGGCTCATGTTGCCAATTCGGTGACCAGGAACTGGCACTCCTCCTAATACCTAATACACAAGTCTTTCCCAAATTTGGGGGAGGGGAGAAAGCCATTAATATGGTTCTCTAAAGTGGGGCACAGTAACCCCGGTGCTGCTGCCTTGTGTATTAGGAGGGGTGTCAGTTCCTGGTCTCCTGATTGGCAACGTGAGACAACTACAGCTACCAGAATCCCTGGAGACTATTAGAGGTACTAATTGGAACCACCTGCATACCAGCACAGCCTCCCTGATGTTTTTTGTGACAGGAAAGCGCTAGGAGGAGAACAAAAGCAGAGCATCAGAACAGCAGAAGGCATCCAACCCTGTTAATACCTTTTCTTTGTTTTGGGAGTCAACGCTGTTAATACTTACTAAGTTGTTTTTGAGATCTAACCCAGTTATTTTTTATCAAGTATAATTTGACTGGGAACTGGAGTGCGCGCCTCGCCATCCTCTTTTTTCTGTTTCCTACAAGGTGGAGTTCCGGGCTCCAGAGAAAGCAGCACTGGGGTTACTGTGCCCCACTTTAGAGAACCCTATTAATGTTTCTTTTCCCCTCCCCCAAATTTGGTAAAGACTTGTGTATTAGGAGGGGTGTAAGTTCCTGGTCACGTGATTGGCAACATGAGACAACTACAGCTACCAGAATCCCTAGAGACTATTAGAGCTACTAATTGCAACCACCTGCATACCAGAACAGCCTCCCTGATGAATGTTTGTGACAGGAAAGCGCTAGGAGGAGAACAAAAACAGAGCAACAGAACAGCAGAAGGGATCCAACCCTGTTAATACTTTTTCATTGTTTTGGGATTCAACCTTGTTAATACCTACTAAGTTGTTTTTGGGATCTAACCCAGTGATTTTTGATTAGGTATAATTTGTCTGGGAACTGCAGTGCGCACCTCGCCATCCTCTTTTTTTCTGTTTAGAGAAGTGGGCTGCGTTGGTCAGGTGGGAAGTGAGTGTTTTGTGATCGATGAGGTCGAACGCAGCTGAGAGGTCTAATAGCAGTAGGAGGGCTGGTTTCCCTTTGTCCATTATTTTAGTAATTTGTTTTTTTAGGTCCAGGAGGGCAGTTTCAGTGCTGTGGCCTTTGCAGAATCTGGATTGTCTCTTGCCTAAGATGGAGTTCAACTCAAGGAAGTGTCGGATTTTTGATTGTGGGCGGCTTTATCCAGGATTTTTAGCAGGAAAGGGACGGTGGTGATGGGTCGGTAGTTGTTAGGGGATGAAGGATCAAGGGAGGGTTTCTTAAGAAGGGGGCGGACCCATGCTTCTTTTAGACTGGGTGGGACGGTGCCTGATGTGAATGAGGCGTTGATGAATGCGGTGATGAGAGGGGACAGGGAGTCAGCGCATTCTTTGATGATGCTGGGTGGGCAGATGTCCCCCTTGCATGTGAATGGTTTGAGGGATTGGAGGAGATCTGTGACTTCAGTCACTCTCTTCTCCTATCTTCTCTTGTTTACGTTGGTTTTACTGGATCGTTTCTTTCTTGGTTTAAATCTTATCTGTCCCAAAGGACATTTTCAGTCTCTTGGTCTGGTGCTTCTTCTGACTCACTTCAACTCATTCACGATGTCCCTCAAGGCTCAGTCCTTGGTCCTTTTCTTTCTCTCTTTATCCTTCTTTTTGCATCAATTACAATCTTTTCTTCGTTTGTTTTTTATTTTAATTATTTTCACAGTTTCTTATCGACAGTCTTTTAATTGTTTTCACAAATTCTCAGTGGGCCTCATTACGACCCAGGCAGCCACGGAATTAACGGTGCCGTAAGGGACCGGCAATGTTCATTCCGGGCCACCCTATTACGGATAGGAATGGATGTGTTAGGTCCAGTGGATATTGGAGGTGGTCAAGGGAAGTTTATTGTGGTTTTGTTGAATTTCTTGTCAATATGGGTTGAACTCAAAATTGTGAGAGAGGCAAGTGCAGTGGAGATGATTGATTTTTTGCAGGAGATATTTGGAAGGGAATGCTATCCGGAAATTGGCCTTATCAATAACGGAACCCAATCCGTAGAAAGATTAGAGAGTGAGTATCTGTAAAGGTGTGGAATTGTACACAAGAGGCTGGCTTTATATCATCCAGAGTATAATGGTGCAGTTGAAAGGGTGTAGGAGCATTATGGATGCAATACGGTTAGCAGGGGTGTATGGCAAGAGTAGAATGGAGCGTGTGAGGGATCGAATGTATGCTTTAGGGATGTCATTGCATGCAACGATGGGGGTCAGTCCATTCAAGATGATGAGAGGGAGGAAGTGAAATGCAAGGATATATTCTCCTTGGCTAGGAAGCGGGAGAGTATTTGAGATCAATGTTGGAGATGTGGTGAGGAGAGCAGACCAAAAGAAGGAGGAGCAGTTAAGGCATGCAAATGAGAGGAGAGGGTGTAAGGTACTGAAATAAGTGTTGCTGAATGGGCGAGGATAAGGAAGAGGGTTGTGAAAAGGAAGGGAGATCTTTTGTATAGTGAGCCAGTATAAGTTGAAAAAACTTTGAGGGGCTCTGTGAGAATCAGAGGTGGTCTCATGTGAAATTTGGGATGGGTCACGAAAGTGCAGAGTGGCAGAAGTGTGAATGGGGAGGATGAGGATGGAAGAGAAGTGTGTAATATCTTGTGTTGGGGACCACAAGAAAAGTAGGTGGGAATGTGGAGTATGAAGTGTCATCTATGATGAAGAGGGCGTTTCTAGAAGAGGCCATTAGAAGATGTTATGAAGGAGGCTGGATGTTTGGGGGCTGCATTGATGTATCCTAAATCAATACAGTCCAATGGTGAGGAGCCTCTTTATTTGAGTAATCAAAACAATAGAAGATTTAGTAGCATCAAAGTATATCACCATATTTTTGAAGAAATAAAGGGTAACTCAAAAGTTGAAGGTCCCAATAAAACAGGAAACTATTTGCCTGATCAACTTGTCAAATTTGGAGCAATCCAAGGTGAATATATTTACATGGAACACATCCTTGAAGAAATACAAGTCGCAGCAGTCACTCGATCACAAACTCAAGATGAAAATGAGCTTTCTATACTGCAATGCAGCGGAGATGCTCCAGAGCAAGATTTAATCACTGCACAGGAAGAAGATCCAATCATAGGACAATTCTAGAACTATCTACAAGACCCAGAAAACATTCCCCTGCCAGAACTGGATTGGCAGGAAAAGGAAGATCTTCAAGTATTGATGAAACAAAGATGTTCAAAATGCAATATGGACTTTTGGTTAGGATATATGTACTGGTTACTGTGCAACTTGTACCTGAAGCCCACAACCCTAAGGTCCAGAGACCAACCACTACTCTGTAAACTAGGGGTTTCTGCAATATATATCCTCAGCTTTACGGGAGGGTACGGTAGTAATAAAACTGTGAATGCTAACCAAGTGAAAGTCTCTCTGGTAAACTAGTAACAAGTAAAACATTGGCAGATAACATTTGCTGTGTTCTTGTAAGTGAATGTATTTAAGCTATACAGTGTTTGTGTAAATCTTGATGCAACTCGGCTTGAAACATTTTTTCAAGGAATTTGGCCTGTAAAGAATGATATGGCAAATGCAGTCAACCCTGAATCAGTTGGATTATGCTTACGCCTCAGACACACAATTCTGGTGGCCATCAGAATGTTCAGTCACTGGTCTACTGTTGTTGACTGCTTCCATGCACAAGTCAGGATCTGATCCAGCACAGTTGTCCACTTTTCTTATGGAATGTTTCATTTCAGATTTTTTTTTGATGAAAATTCATATGTCCCTAGGGAGAACTAAAGAGTAAAGTGGAGATCTTCCAAGCCTGGGAGACAGGAGCAGGCAGGAAATAGTGAGATTGGATGGGTGTTGCGTTCTGTTCTTGGTGTCAGATTTTAGGTCCCAATGCAGTACTGATTCAAAACAAATGAAGATAGGACTGAAATTCTAGATAATTCATTTGTTTCTCAATTGTTTGCATACCTTTTATGAAGCAAGGAAATACAGACTAAAGATACAGTGATCTTGTTAATGCTTTCCTTATGGGCAAGAAAATCTACTGGAATAGTACTTAAATAATATGCACAGCAACACACACACTCTTATGCAAGCCCATATGCATGCAAGGAGCCATTTCATGCAGATATCAGACTCAGGTGTGCCGGGTAGTTGAGCTGCGCAACAGCTGCACTTTTGAACAAGGACACAGTACAGCAAAGTGATAGCAAGCACACCTGTGGGATGAATAAACTACTTTGACATTGATATTTCCATTCCAATGAGAGTGTATATTCATATGGCAAAGATTGCAAAACCAGTCACCTCACTCCGATATTTCATACATTTCAATGCAAATAAGGACGTCATTAATATAGCAATTGCACATTGTGAACGTTCTAATATGCTACTTGTTAAGTGGCCACTTTATCAGCCATTGGGCCCTGTGTAGTCAATGGGAAGGGAATGTATTTTCGTGTTGTGTCAGTTTAATAAAAAAACATGTCAAATCCCTATTTGGTGACTTGAAATGACTTACATAGGCCAATATGGAGTCAGGGAAGATACATTAACACACTTCTAAAAAAGAGGATAAAGTGAAAAGATGGAAAGGGTTTAAAAACAAGTGAAATTATATGGGATATGCAGGTGAGTGACCACGAATGGGGTAAGCCCTCAAAGTAACATGCAAGTTGACGAAGAAGTAGCGTCGCAACAGAAGCATTTGAGGGACAAACTCTCCTTTTGACATATACTCTGTATTTTATCCCTGATATATTTCTCTGGATGCGAGGAGACAAAAGAATGGTCTCAGATGGAAGAATGTGCTCACCACAGGCATAGGTAACAGTGAGATATTTCTTTACTCCTGGAAGACATGGATTTCCAAAGTGTTGGTCGTTCACAGGGATCTTACATCTCTGCTTGCCATAACACTTCCTCGACAGAACTTGTAAAGCTGAATGGGACCAGCAGTCTGTAAGGAAAGAAATGCGGACATGGTCTTGAGGTAGCCCAATATGGGAAGAGGCACATGTGAATGAAAGAAGGCAATAAGTAATAGCTTCATTGAGTAGCATTCTATGGGCATATGTGATGAAGGGATCATGAGAACACACAAATCGTCACTATCGTTCAATAGACACAGGAATGATGCGCATGACATGACAGCATATATTGGGTTTCCCAACAAAGAAAAAAGGATACAAATATTAAAGTTGTCAGTGTGGGATGACTAAGTGTGGTTGGGAATACTATCCATGCTAGAGGGCTTTCCTTACTCCTGCCTAACCCCTTACACAGTCTCCAGGATATAGTGCGCCTGTGAGATTCCTGGCTCACTCTTGAAAGGGATGAGGAAGTAGCGCCCACTGGGTTTATTGTTTAACAGTAGCAGGGTTATAGTGTCCAGCTGCTTCTTTGCTATATTACATTCCCGGTGGTTTAGTGCCTAGTTCGCTTCCTGGCTTTGTTCACAGCCTGAGGGTTATATTAACGACTCACTTATTGATATGAAACAAACCAAGGGGTCAGGAGAAACTCGGTTTAAGCAGTGGTGGGAAACACAAGGAAGTGGGTGCACAAAAAAATAGAAGAATCATAAAAATTGAAAAACTTTAATCAAAATGGAAAAATAAAACAGCCACTCAATGGCTACAGGTATAACACACATTAACAAGTATAAGACTTATAAAAGCTCAAAAATGAAATGTCTTATAAACAATACAAAGTGCAAAGAAAAGACAACTGAATATAGTGTGAAGTATTGCCATGACTTCAAGTCTAACTCAGTTGGGACTGGCTGATTATGAAAACCAAATAAATCATCCTGGTCTGTGCAGAATACCAGATCATACTTAATATAAGGCTCAAAATTATATAGGGGCCTTTGCGTGATGCAAAGGCCGTGGCTCAACATGTTTCTGTTCATTGACCCAATCAATTGTGAACTTTCCTCAGGAGCTGGTAAGTATAGTCACTATTTGTTGTGGGGCTCTTTTATTGGTGCCCAAGGTGAGCTTTTAACATATTGGCAGAGCTTGTGTCTCGCACGACAATTGAAAGGCCCACATTGCAAAATATCAAAAAGACACAAAAATAGCCACTAGTGCCATATGTGATCAAGGAAAGGGAAAAAAAATACCCCTCTCTCCCACAAGCCCAGTAAAAATTAATTAATGTTCAATTACCTCCAAGGGCGTGTGGCAGGATTCTCTTCATAAGAACACAGGACAACCTTCCAAAGGAAGATTCTAATGTACGTCTGTGAACACACAAGGATGTGTAATTTCTTTGCAGCAACCTCCCCTCCGTGCCCCCCAGAGAGAGAGAGACGGGGGCCCCACTGGCATACTGGGAGGGCTGGTCCTTACTAACCTTGGAAATCGCTTTGCTGGACTCCAATTATGCCCAAGTACCTGCCTTGTTATAGGGCAAGGAACATGTCATCTGACGCTTAGAAGCCTCTCCCTATGGTGTGATATTCTGGACACTGCAATAAAAGGCCAATGCCTTGTAAGTATTATGAAGACTTTGTTCTCTGAAATAATTGTGTCTGTGCAGTCCAATTACTGGATGAACCGCGTATGTCCATGGCAAGAATGACAGAGCTCAACTTTGCATGTTTAATCATTAACTGACATAGGGCCTGATTTACTAAGTCATTTTCCAAAGGGGTTTTCCCATTGAAAAACCTTGTGCTAAATCAGACCCATAGTTAGATAACAGAGATGGTAAAAGTCTGTAAACTGGTGTGTGTGATCCTGCACCTACAAGGACCTATTCTAGCACCAAAAGAGATCAGTCATTGGACCATATAGCCCATGATGCAGACATGTCTGAAGCATATATCATGGGTCTGGTACCATTAATGATAGCTTGTTCTTGTTCCTTCTTTCTTTTCCCAGAAATGTCCCTCTTTGGTTTCCCAATCTGGAAAAAAGGATATGTTTCTATTGCTACAGGTTGTCTGAAAAGGGTCACTCTTAAGACAACATTTCTATTTTGGGGATTCCAGGGCCACTTTCTAGGGCCCCTAAAACATTTTCGATTTTCCCTCTTTTTAATTTTGGATCACTGACCTATTTCTAGTGGTCATAGGGACTACTACTGAATTTGCACTGTCATTTCAACCTTTTTTTTTACTCATTATGAGTATATGGTCCTGGGTTGCCCAAAGGTCTTCCAGTCCAGGGGTGCACCTTAAGCACGCCTTTTGTGCCCTGGGTGATTATATCATCCTAGATTGGTTTAAGGGAGCAAGTAGGTGGCAGGTGTAATTTAGTTTTGGCTTACCCGGGACTGCAAATCATTTTTCCACCTTGATAGCCCAAAGTGTTTTTTGGTAGAATGGAGAAAATGTTGGGGACATGTATCAGTGCAGTATCTGTGGAGAGTTTACGGTGGAAGCTAGATTGAAGTGGATCTCCAAGACCAATATCGTCAAGCTACTTAGTGATCTGGTTGAAGATGAACTGTTCAAGGATCTTTGAATGAAGGGGTAGGTGGCAAACTGGGTGATATGTCACTGGGATGCTTGTGTCCTCACAGGGTTTCCTCAAAAAGGAACAGTTATTGATTTGAATGAGGCAGGGATATAGGTAAAGGAGCTGGGAGAGATAATGGCAGACGATTGAGTGCATGAGAAGGGATGGCGCTGCAAAGTATGGGTGCTAATTTGTTAGGAGGAGTAGGGTAGATGCAGTTGAGAGTAGAAGACATACAGGGAGCAGATGTGGACAGAAAGAGGGGAGAGGGAGAGAGGAGGGCTATGAGAGTGCACCTACGTTTTAGAACTTTCAGAGGAGAAGTAATGAGTAAAGTCTTTAGCAAAGAGGGAGCAGATAATGGATATTGGCTTGAGTGGTGTGAGCAAAGTAGTGAGGGTAGATAAAAGGTGGCAGGGGTAATTTCAAAGGAAGGAAATTGGATTTGTGAAGTAGGAGTATTTGTCAGAGTCCGGTGCAGAAGTGAGGACAGCAAGGGAAATTGTGTAGGCTTGGAGAAGGGTGGTGATCCATGATTTGTGCCAGAACTGTAGGTCCCAATGAATGTTTGTTATGAGGGTTTGGATCTCAGAGGTGATCCAGGGCTGAGTATGGGGACGGGAAAATGTAAATGTGCATGCAGGATAGTGTTGGCCAAAGCATTTTATAAGTGCATAGTCAGAGAATAGGGGAGGTAGACAGGGGCGAGGACCTCACATCATCTTGGTAAGGGACTAAAGACTCCTGCTTGAATTTCCTCTTGGTCATTGAGGAGGGGAGAGAAGGAGCAGAGGGTGGAGGGACTACGATTTTAAAGTGAACACGGAGTGATCAGAAGAAGAAGAGGGGTCATTGCAGAGGTCATTTCAAGAGAGCGAAGTATAGGGAAAGGCCAGGTCATGGTCTGGCCTGATTAGGGAGCTAGAATGGCTATATACGGCAGGCTTGTAGATTGGCATATAAAACACCATTTCATATGGCAGCATATCATTATTGGAGTGGCAACTAGTTTGTCTGTCATTATTTTATTCTTTTACTCAACTTTATTTATTGTTTTTCAGCCTAAAGCAAACAAGAAGGATATTAGCAAATACAACGCTAGCATATGTTCCACAACAATTCCTTCAAGGAAATTATGAAGGGGGAGAGAATAGAGGACGGGGAAAATTAGTAGAGGAACCTAGTGGGCCTTTTACAAAGCATGTGTGTGAGTGTGATTACATTTGTGGAATTTCCACACAGTCGTCAAGAGTCTTGAAGTAGTCATGGGTTGGATTATGAATCCCCTCTTGCCCTCTCACCGGGGTCTCCTAAAGGCACTAGTATTGACGAGCCTGTTGATAAATCTACCATTGTGAAGCCGTGGCATAGGAAGAATCAAAAGGAAGATACATGGCTCAATGTGTTGGGTTTAGGTAGGGCGTCCAATGTGTCCCTACAGTAACTGACCCAAGGGGACCACGTTATAGAGAAGTTAGCCAGCTTGCTATTCAGGGTGGCTGTAACCTTCTCTAAGGACCATATCTCCCAGACATGTGCTCACCATGGAGCCAGGATCATCCAAGAGCGTGCCAGTGTCAGGCAGTCCACTGATGCTGAATCCTCTCCAACACAGGGGGGAGTAGCTTGAGGAGATCTTGTGAAGTTGCTGGGGTGGGAAGTCTTAGGAAGAATTTTAATTTCTTGTGCTAATTCCCCTCAACCTGAGAGATCCCCAGCACATTTGCTGGACTCTGGGATTTTTAGCTTTATTCTCCTGAGTAAGTGGGACATTTTAACACTCACTCATTCTTTTTGCTCTGAGATGGGAACCCTATTTTTCTGCTACTTTATCAGTTTTACTTTTAATGGAGTCATGCTTTCCTCCATGTAGTTCACTAAAGGCATCCATAATACATTGTTGCAACACACAGCACCCTATGTGCAGTGTTGCCAGGGCATCCCTTGGGCTCCCCTTCCTATTTGTAATACATTTTCCTGAGAACTACTGTTCTCAAGGATAGTAGGATACTTTTATCTTACTTAACTTTCTTTTTGAGGGATCAGCACACACCACCTTATGTGGAGGGCTGAGGGGCTACACTATAACTTGTGTTACTCTTGTAACTTTACTTTTATAGTGACAGTAACAGACAAACCTAAATGGCTGCTGGCAGTGGAAACCTTTTTAGCATTTTTGTGTCAGTTACTCACAGGCTGTTTTCACAGCTGTGGTACAGGGCCCATGGGTGACCATTTTCCCAAAATGGCCCCAGTCTTCTTTTATTGACATTTTTCAGTTGCGTTTTCCTTCTTGGTCCTTCTTCTACCATTCCAGGTGGGGCTGGGTCCGCTTTGAGTTTTGCCTTAGGTGGGATCCCGTTATGATGCCTGCCATGGCTCCAGTGTGTCTACTGGGGCAGGAAGTGAGGGTGGAGCCTGAAGCTTCTCTGGCCTTTGTCTGAAGGTATGCCTGGCTGAACCAGTTTGAACTGGGTATCTGGCTGTCCTGCAAGGAAAGCCACCCCCAGGTGATTGACAGGTCCATAGGACTGAATTAATTGGTTCCTGCATAAAAGGCAAGGCTTTCCGGACTGAAGGCTGAGTCGACCACTGGAACTGAAGCTTTGAAGAAGAAGATGACCAGAGAGGCCTGCAGCACCTCCAGCAACCACAGAAACACAGCTGAAGTACTGCTGCTGTCCTGCCCTCATTTTTGAATTGACAGGGGGGAAGCACTCTTCAATCTGAGACGCCAACGTCCTGCGACCGTCATGGGCTGCAGAATCCCAATACCTGGGGTACCACGACCACCTTGGAGTGAATCATCTTGCCACTGATGAATTTCGTTGGAACTTCAGTGGCATCTGTGTGGACCTCTAGAAGCACAAATCCTCTCCTCAGAGTCCCCTCATCAGCGTGCAGGACCGAGAAAAGAAGAAGATTCCAACCAGTGGTGATCGTTCACAACTGGTGCTGGGAAAAAGGCGCAAAAACCACGCACTGACGTGGGAGTAAAAAGAATTCTTTGCTGGCGAGTTCCTGTCTCGACTAGGTCCCCCCTTTCATCACCACGACCAAGGATCAGGAGACTGGGTTTGCACTCGTGCATCCAGAAGGTGTCCATTTGCATCATCTTCTTCACTCTCAAGGTACTGTGGGGCTCTTGGTAACCTTACCTTAAGCCATTTGTGTCGCCCCTTTGCTTTTGGGAGCACTGTTTCTACTGTTTGGGTGTTCACCCATTTTCAGTCGCCAAGGCCTAACAGCTTGTGCCGTACAGGAAGGCTTCTCCTAAACTCCTGTAATTTTTACAGAGACCAATGACCCTGTAATATACCTGTGCTAAGAAGATTTGCATCAGTACTATTGCTTTCCTTTTGACTTTGGCATTGCTTGTTCCCTTACAGTAAATCTGACCCACTTGGCTTTGGTATTGTTTGTTTCTCTTCAAAACCTGAACTGAATTACTCCTTTCTTGTTTGGGAAAAGACTGCCTAAACCTTATAAGAGTTGTAACGGTATTGCTTACCTGTGATTGTTGATCTTACCTATACTTGAATAATGCAGAATTAATTTGAAATAAGTATGTTTACTGTTTTACTGACCTGAAGTGAAGTCACTCCGTGTGTGGATAACAAAAGTATATAACAATTTACTCACCTGCTTTATTTTTCCTTATTATGCTTAATGTATGTTTAATGTTACTAGTTGATACAATATTCCTTTAGTTTCTAACTACCTTGTGTATATGTAAAATAAATCACTATTGCAAAAATAGCTACTGTCATGGCCACCGGACTGGAACCCCAATTCTCATCCCCTAAAGGGGCCAGCTGGACCCAGTCCTGATGCCTTTGGCGCCAGGCTCATAAGAAAGTGTGCTCTGCACACCTTTTCCCCTGGGCACGTGCTATTCCATCTTATATCAGTCAGCCACTCGAATCTGGGCTGGGCGTGGCCATAGGAATCCAAGAAGCAGCACGTGCAGGAGCATTTGGGAGTGGCATGGTGGAACCATCTAGCAGAGCAAGGGGGCGTGGCCGAGACCAGGCTATTTAAGCCTGCCCCGCCCAAAGGCTTAGGCTTCACATTATTCTGCCCAAGCAGCGTCACGCTCACCGCTGCCTGAGAAGCACCTTACCTATGTTCCACTGCAACCTCCTTGGGGAAGCATCTAGCCTGTTCTCCTACGACCCATCTCGGAGAAACCACCTACCTGTAATCCAGCAAAACCACTGTGGAGAGCATTTTACCTGCTGAAGCAGCAAACCATTGAGGAGAAGCATCTTACCTGCCATAGCAGCAAAACCATCGCGGAGAAAGCATCTTACCTGCAGAAACAGCAAAACCATCGCAGAGGCGCACTTACCCGTTTATCTCCATCAGAACCAGCTGCATCATCGCTGAAACGCCTCTTACCTGCTCGCAGTGACTCTATCCTCGACCGGCCAGAGAGCACTTACCTGGCTCGTGGAGTTCAACCACCGACTGTGCATTTTACCTGACCCTCGACTCGAGTGCCAGCTCTCCGCTCAGCTTCATCGCGGTCACAGGAGTCTTTCACCCACCGTCAGGTCTGCGCACCGCAACTCTTCTCTGGACACCGCCAGATCAGCCCTGCAGTAGAGAAGAAGAAATAAGGTTAGAAACCTGATTGGGACATTATTTTAAGGTTGCGCGCCATCACATCTCACGCTTACCTTCTTGGGGAACACTTTGAAGTCCTGCACAGCATAATGGCTCTGCTGGGTCGCCGTCACCTGTAAGAGAGAAAGAGACATTATAAAGAGAACAAACTTAAATAATGTGACAAGGCATACTCATATGAACAATAATCAACACAAAACTCTTACCTTCAAAGTGGTTCACTCACAGCTGGTCTGGGCACCACATCTATGGACCAGTGAAGCAACTGGGCCATCTGGAAGCACCCCTGCCTATAAGAAGCAGGACGGAGAGCTCGCCTTCACTAAACACCAGGTGAGCCTATATGGGTAAATGCTTACTCAACTCATTTTGGGACAAAAGATCCGGAGAGAGTCACGGTAAATCCACCCCATTCTCATCACCTCTCGTGTTCCCGCAGGGACAGTATCAGCATCCGGAACAGTGTACTGGGCAGCAGCTGGCGGTGAGACTCGATCCTGGGGAGCCGAATCCAGAGAGGGCTCCAACCGTGCCCCAACATCCCCGCAGAGACCAGGTGAGCGTAACAGCTACACGTCTTTAAGTGTTTCTTTGGGTCTGTGTATGTTCTGATTTCTTTGTACTGATTTACAGCTCATATTCCTCCTCCTAAGGTAACCCTGACTGCTCTACCACTCTACCAACCTTGGGTAGTACACACCCTTATTAGAAGTTTGGGCCCTAAAACCAAGGGATAAGTCCAATACCAATTGGACTTTAGAAAAACGTACCTAACACTGGTGGCAGTGGTGGGATTTGTGTAAATTGGATTACACAGACTATTGGAAATAATTGAGTCCAGAAAATCCAGCTCCAAGTCTAACACTACTGAGAAAAAGTCACTAACAACTGTTAAAATTGATAATTTTAAGGAAGAGGCTCTTACAGATCTTACAGTATAGAAACTTAAAGAGTTGTGTAAAGAGAGAAACCTTCATTGTAAGGGTAGAAATAATTACCTGATTCTAACTTTAATGAATCACCAAAACCATAGGAGTAGAACTGTAATTGCTACTCCTAAATTGATCTGGAAGAAATTGATGAGGATGAAAGTTTAGAGTTAAGCCCTAATTTGTCTCAGAGATCAGAAGATGAGGGGGAACCATGGGGGCCTGAAAGCCCCCTTGCCAATCCTTCACCTGTACCTCAGTTTCCTCCTAATGTGACCCCGTCCAGTCACAATCAAAGCCCTGAATACCTCCCTCTGGAGAAAGTGAGAATTGAACTACAATTCAGGAAACTAACCATCCAATCTGAACACAAAGACAAAGAGCGGAGACTCAGAGAAAGAGAAATGCAGCATGAATATGACACCAGCAAGTTGTCTCTTGACTCTACTTCCTTTTCAGATTCCTTTAAGTATGAGTCAAAGCTTGATATATTGTATTGGTTGGGTACTTTTGAGTTTAACTGTGGTATGCAAGATGTCAGTGGAAATGAGTTGATTCCATGGGTTATGTCTAGCTACCCCAGAATGGCTGTGATGCTGTAATGGAGTTGAATGTTGTGGACAGAAAGGACTATGGGAAAGTCAAAGAGGCTTTTATAGCCAGGTCTGAGAAAACTGCTTCCCAATATCTTAAAAGGTTCAGAGACCATAAAAAGAAAGATGGTGTGCTGTGAACTACTTGAATATGTGAGTGCCTGAAAAACTTAGCTGGTGGGATTAGGGTCCACAAGGGGTGCTCCTTTGAGGGTATGAGAAGTCTTTTCATGCTTGAAAGTATTTCTGATACCTGTTCCCCAGAGCTGAGACAAAATGTAGCTGACTCCAAAGAACTTGACCCCAAGAAGTCAGTACATGCTGCTGACTTGTGGGCAGCCAACAGGGCCACTCGCACAGATTCTGGGGCTCCTCATAAAAAGGAGGAGAGGAAGAAGCACAAGAAAGAAGGGAAAGAGAGCCCTAATAATTTAACATACAAAGAGGCCCCCAAACATAACAAAGGTACATTCCATTGGAAACCTTATAGGGCTAATACATTCTCTGGGGCCAAACCAGAAAGTGGTTACCAGAAATCCTCATTCCGGAACACCTTTGGTAAATGTGTGACTTGTGGGTCTGGTGACCATGTGAAATAGGATCCCAGATGTAAGGTTAGACCCTCAGGGATCCCAACTGTCTCCTTAGCCTTCATGCCTGAGGGAGAAGCTCCTATGGAATGTGCTAGCTTTCACACTCTAGCCGAAAAGCCCATTGTAGTTCAAGCCAGAGTTTCTTTAGTGTCCCTGGGTCTGTGGGAACAACAGAATGTGGAGGTTTACAATACCATTCCTGATAATACCAAAGAGTATTACAAGTACAGTGTACTCGGAAATGGTCAGGAGACTCATGCATTAGAGACACTGGGGCCAGCATAACTGTGGTGGATGACAGTTTTTTCAACCCTTAGGATTTAGGTAGGACACCCAATATGCCCACTCAGCTAGCAAGAGGCCCTCTGCAAATGTGTCCCATAATGCCAGCTCTCTTAAAGTGCAATAACATGATTGTCGGAATCCATGTAAGTATCCAGTCCGAAGTGCCTGGAAGGGTACTTCTGGGTAATGATCTAAAAACGCTGGGTCTAGTTTCCAGCACCCCAAGGCCTCCAAGTAAGAAGAAACAGAAACTTACTAGATTGGCCTGGGAAGCAAAATGAAAGGACTTCCCATTTGTGATCAAGGAGGAGTCCATTATCTCCAATGGACCCTCAGGTCTGTCAGCCACCTCTCTCACACAAAAGAAAGAAACCAAGGAGAAATCCAGAGTCTGAGGGAGGAGGAAGGGCCACAAGCTTGAACTGTCCGTAAAGAAGACAGTTTCTCCCAGAGTGAAACTTCATGTTACCCCAATGACCCCCTCCAGCTGAGGCTGAGGTGGAAGTAGAAGATCCCTCCACTGGTGAAAAAGAGGCAAAGGTAATTCTTCCCTGCATATAAGATCTCGATCCTAGAGACCATCGTGAGCTGCCAACTTTACTTGCAGAAGGTGGACCCTCCAGAACAGACATCAGCAGAGGAAGCAGAGAGTGTGTCTCTCTTGAAGGTATGAATCAGCAGGCAGCTTCCCAGCTGGAAGGGCTGGAGCCAGGGAAGCATAGACTCTACTGGGAGGTTGGGTTCCTCTACAGTGACCCTACAGGGACTGCTCTAGGGGACCCCAGGAGACTGGTAGTACCCCCAAGAGATAAGACCAACAACTTTACAGTTGGCCCATGAAATCCCTCTGGCTGGTAACATGAGCCCCAAGATGACCAAAGGAAGAATCTCCTTGTACTTCTACTGGCCCAAGATGGGTGCTGTTAGTATATGTATGTTTCCCTCCAGTTGTGAACCCCCGAACTGTTTGCTTTTGTCTGACCATCCTAGCCTGACTTTTACCAGTGGAGCCCAGCCTTCCACTGTACTCTGCTGGGCCTTGGCTCATCTTGTTAAGGGGAAACTTGGAGACTTTGTTTCTTTTAGTCTTTCACTTTGTTGCCATTTCTTGCTAACTTTTTATCAGTGCACAATGTACCTTCTAGTACAGTGGGCTGGGGTCTCTTTTTCATTTTCTGAAGGCCATAGACACCCTCAAAGGATTTTTGGTGAATGTACAAGAATGCCCAGGACAGAGCGGGTGGAAGCTGTTACATTTTAAAGCATTTTGATTCTTTTCAATGGTCCAAACAGCGTTTACCGCGTTTGGGCCAGGACAGAGGCCAGTGCCTAAAATGGCCATGTCACGAAGTCCTTTGTTCGGTCCTTTGGTCATTTTGTCCCTTTGCCTTCCCCAGGTCGAGCAGACCCAGAAAATTCCTTATTTGGTCATGCAGGCTCCCACGCAACCCAAGGTTTTCACAGGTTTCTGCATGCCTTGTGTGTGTGCGCCCAGGATGTGGGTAAGAACTGTCTAGTTCCAATAAACATCCTGGGTGCCAGGATGTCTGGTGTGCTGGGATTTCTGGGACCACTGTGGTTCACGATCGGTCCACGTCTGGGATGGTTGAATGCGAGCAGACCTCCCATTGGATGCCCTTCATTTTGGCGCGAAGCAAACTTTGGCTAAGAGAAGGCACTCTATTCCCATTCCAGGTTGATCTTCCGAGTTCTCACCGAACTTAGTAAACGAGCCAAGTATCCAGAACCAAAGAAATAGATCCGTGGAACAGCTGGAGACCCGCTGGAAGATTTGGCATCCTGACCCCCTGTTTTTCATAGATCACAGAAGACCTGCAAGGGCGCTTTGACCCATTGGAGTAGTGGGACCAACTACTCTCGGCACCTCTGGCTTAACCTGCAAATGAGCCCCTTCGGAAGTGTTCTTGGACTGCCCAGTGAACTGATCACCTCGTACGGGACCTTTGATATGGAACCACCGCTGTCTAGAGTTTTGTCCTGAGACTTTGGGATCCGTTA
Organism: Ambystoma mexicanum; assembly: GCF_040938575.1. Taxonomy (NCBI): domain Eukaryota; kingdom Metazoa; phylum Chordata; class Amphibia; order Caudata; family Ambystomatidae; genus Ambystoma; species Ambystoma mexicanum. The sequence goes on along the minus strand of NC_090939.1, from coordinate 272,413,330 downwards.
GCTCTGTGTAGAAGGTACTCTTCCGTTGATTTTTGTACACCTAGCCTTCCTAGGTCTGGAATTAGGAGAGTCCACCCGAACCCGAGCCTACGTGGTACTCGTGTTGCCTGCTTTGGTGACCAGCTTTGTGGGGGCCTTGCTGCTGCGCCCTCCTGTGCTCTAAGATGACCTGCATTGGAACTGGCCCAATCCCACCCCAGAAGTGGAGAAAAGGCCACTGTCCTGCCACGGACTGAGGTCCCGGAACGCAGCCCCTGAAAGCCAGAGAGAGGTGCAACTGCTGGACTCGAACCTGCAAGCGAACTGGACTAGACTGGCGAAGTTTGGTCTGTACTACGTCGTGGGTCGGTGAGTACTTGCAACACTTACCAGTGGCTCCTGATGCATCCATAGGCTTTTACGTACAAGTGTCCCCCAAGGGCCACTCTCTTTTGTTAGGGTAGCCTGAGCTACCAACCTATTCCCGATTCCTGGAAATTGCTCCGCCCTCTTGTAGAGACCCTCCTCAAATAGTGGAACTCTATTCTTCATCACCTCATCCCCCTTCCTGGGACACTACAGCCCTTTAAAGAGACCCGTTTTGTACTTTAACGCACGATCGAGTGCTGCCACAATAAACGTACTTTGGAGCACAAGACTCCACAGTTTATAGGGATTGGACTGCCTATTAGTTATGTTGTGCTTCCTGAATGATTGCCTTAAGTATATTTGCACAGTTTGACCCTCTTCTGTTACAAGGACAAATATGCTCATCCTTTTTGCATAGACTTGCATAATAGCCTGGCAGTTAAGGGGTTAATAAATGTATGTGTATTTGTGATATATACACCTGACTGAGAGTAATTTGTGGTGTTGTTTACTGTGTGTGCTCACTGTGAGTCTTCGATCACCCTCACCCCTCCTGAGACCTAGTCTTGACCGCCGCCAAAGCTACCTTGATTGGTCTGGCTTGCCCAGAAGGTTACCCTGTTCCAAGAAACTATGCTGTCCTTCTGAACCTCTGCCCATCAGGTCAGAGTTCAGAAATCCATCTTAACAGGTGCAGATGTAGACAAACACTGTAGAAGCTGCCACACTTGCCACTTGTTTGGCAAAAGTGGTTCCAGGAATGTGGCACCTTTAGTGCCCCTACAGTGGTGGGAGTTCCTTTTGAGAGAGTGGGGATTGACATTGTTGGTCCCCTTGACTCTCCAACCTCCTCAGGCAACCAGTTTATACTGGTTGTAGTAGATCATACTACTAGATACCCTGAGGCCATACCTATGAAAACTGTTACTGCTCAGGCAGTGGCTAAGGCCCTAATTGGTATTTTTACCAGAGTAGGTTTTCCTAATGCTGTAGTATCTGACAGGGGGTCAGACCTTATGACACACTGCATGCAAGCCATGTGGAAAAATGGTGGGGTCACCTACAAGATCTCAACATCCTACCATCTCCAAACCAATGGATTGGTAGAAAGGTTTAATAGAATCACGAAGAGCATGATATGTGCTTTAGAGGAACCTCTTAGAAGAAAGTGGGACTTATTACTGCCATGCCTTCTTTTTTGCTTACAGAGAGGTGTCTCAAGCTGGAGTGGGCTTTAGCCCCTTTTACCTCCTCTGCATCATCCATTAAAGAGGAGCTGAACAGTACTTCTTCCTTAATGCCAGTCTGAGTTATTGACTATGTGCTAGGCCTTAGACAGGGGATGGCACAGATTATGACTAAAGCTTCAGAAAACATGAAAGCTGGTCAAGTCCGGGACAAGTATTGGCATGGCCAGAAAGCTAACATGGTGGAGTTTGCATCAGAGCAGCTAGTTCTTGTTATGATCTGAACAAAACAAAGAGGTTTACAGGACAAATGGACAGGTCCCTTCAAGGTTGTAGGCATGCTTGTAGAGGTCAACTATTTGGTGAACTGGGGCAGTCCAAAGAAGGCCCCTAGGGTCTTTCACACCAACCAACTAAAGGCTTATGTCTCCAGACCAGAGGTGGGAGCGTTGCTTCTATCTCCTGAACATGAAGAGGAGGAGAGTGATTCTTCGGGGACATCACTCAGATGGATCTACAGGAGTCAAACTCTCTTCTAACATGACACTGCAGCAACAAGAGGAGTGCAAAGCTCTGTTAACTCAGTGAGCCCCTCTGCACACACCAGGCTCGACCACCCCTTGGGGTTAACATAATATTGATACTGGTGACAGTGTGCCTGTGAAAAGCAGGGGCCACAGAATGTCAGAGAAAGTGAGGAATCACATTAAAAAATAGGTCAAAGTAGTCCAGTTGTGCTAGTGACAAGGAATTAAGGTTCTGTGTGGACTATAGAGCAGTGAATGTAGTCATACAGACTGATGCCCATCCATTACCTAGGACAGATGAGCTGGTGGACACATTTTGTCTTAAATTATGTTGGTTGGGTTATTGGGTTGGGCAGTGGTATCAGGGCAGGTTGCTAACTCTTGTGCTGCGTGATGGGGAGTGCACTGTGCTGCGATGACCAATGCAGTGTTTTATTCTTCTGTGGTGCTGGGGATATTGCTCAGAGTGTGGGTGGTAACCTGTACCCAGAATGGCCTGGTTATTCGATATTTAGAACTGAAAGAGAACATTGAGTTTGAAAATGATGTAGACCACGTGGATTGTGTACGGTTCTGCATGTCAAGCTACGTCTGGGCAGCCTACTGTTGGGGATATTTTCTTGTCTTTGGAATAGAGGCACAGGCGATGCTTGCTTTTACTGAACACATTTTAAAGAGGGTGGTGTCGGGACTAAGCCTGATTTGCATAAGAACTTTCACCTTCTGTAATGCCATTGCAGTGTGAAAATCAATGGCACTGGGGTCGGGGGGTTAGGGGGATTGCCAAAACCAATGCCAGAGGTTATGATTCCTTCAGAACCTTCCAGTCATTTAGTACTAGTAGTAAAAAACATTTAGTGAGTGCAAAAAATTACCAGTAAAACCAGGTTGAGGCACTGTACACATAATTGGCAGGCATCAATCATACGTTACATGGAAAATAGGTCTACAATGCCTTTTGTTTCGCTTTACGTCTGCCCCCCACTCTTGCACCTTTGAGCTCTTCTACCCTGTTAACAATGTAAAATCATGCGCTTTGCTTTTATTCCACATGTATCATTTGTAATCGCTTTTTTGTAATTTTTTGTACCAGAACACATACTTTTCTACTTTTCTGCATTAGTGTTAGTACATTTCAGGGATAGGGCATCTGATGAAAAAACCCTATCTCCCTCATTACTTGAGTGATACAAGGCGTATCGCAAACTAACACTTGTTCGTCTATTTTGTGCCATTTGCATGCACACTCTGAGGCCCCTTATTGCGTGTAGGTCCTCACAAGTTTGAAAATTAAAATTGTGTGCCTGCTTCTTCCAGGTATTACACTATTTAAGCTCACCACAGTACTGACTTAATTTCCAGTGGTATTAATGCTTTGGGCCTCATGAGTTTGGTGGTAATTTGGTGGTAAATCTCAAACCTGCTTACCGTTCCTGCCACAAGTGGTAAAACTGTTTTTTGGCAGTAAAGTGCCGGATTCACCTCCAGCCTTTTGCTTGAGGTAAACCCTCCACTTCACCTCCAAATTTATAATTCGGCGGTGAGGGAAAAATTGCAGTAATTCCGTTACCACCAAAAAAGGGAGGGTAGTGGATTTGCCACCACTTTTTTCCGCCCTACTGCCAAACATCTAATGAGGCCCTTTGTATTTTACTGTGATGTGAATTGCTGGTGGTGGTAATGTAATTACCAGTGGTGAGAATTAATGTATTAACTCCAGTAATTTTACCACGAGCAGTAAACCGGCAGAGCGGAATTTACAATCAAGGAGAATTGTCCCCTTCTTTTAATTGTTGGCATTTTGCTGCCCGCAGTATTTTCCGTTTCACCACTGGCCATGGCGTAATCACCATTCCCTTAATAGGGCCCCCACTATCTTTGGCACCCGTGAAAACATTGCTGTTCAAGTCATGTAGAATAAATACACTAGGAATAAGTGGTATTCGATATGTTGCTTTATTGCTGTACGAAAACTATAACATCGAATAGCCCTCACCCAAGACGCACAATTAGAAAGGCTAGGCGTATTTATTGCTGTTTAGGGTTACTTTAAAAACGTGCACTCTGAATGGAATAAGCTGATACACATGGCCTTAGCTTACCAAACTTTGACCCTCTTTGCCCCCCTCTGGGAAAACCTATGCTTAGCTTACCAAACTCTACCCCTCTTTGCCCCACTCTAGGGACAACTACGCTTAGCTTCCCAAACTCTGCCCCCCTTTGGTCCCCTCTAGGGACACCTTTGCTTAGCTTACTAAACTCTGCCCCTCTTTGCACACCTTTAGGTACACCTATGGTTAGCTTACCAAACTCTGCCCCTCTTTGCCCCCCCCTATGTCTCAGGAGGATAGCTCAGGGGCAACGTGTACGCCTTGGAAGCGAGACGACACAGAGCACCACAGGTTTGATCCCCGGCTCCGCGCTTAGAAACCTCTAGGTATTAGGCGGATTATAAATAACCTATAACGTCATATCTACCCCTCTAGGGACACCTATGCTTAGTTTACCAAACTCTGCCCCTCTTTGCCCCCCCTCTGGGGACACTTATGCTTAGATTACCAAACTCTGCCCCTCTTTGCCCCCCTCTAGGAACACCTATGCTTATCTTACCAAACTCTGCCCCTCTTTGTCCCCTTCTAGGGACACCTATGCTTAGCTTACCAAACGCTTCCCCTCTTTGCTCACTCTAGGAACACCTATGCTTAGTTCACCAAACTCTGCCCCTCTTTGCCCACCTCTAGGGACACCTATGCGTAACTTACCAAACTCTGCCCCTCTTTGCCCCCCCTCTAGGGACACCTATACTTAGCTTACCAAACTCTGCCCCTCTTTGCCCCCCTCTAGGGACACCTATGCTTATCTTACCAAACTCTGCCCCTCTTTGCTCACCTCTAGGGACACCTATGCTTAGTTTACCAAACTCTGCCCCTCTTTGCCCACCTCTAGGGACACCTATGGATAGCTTACCACACTCTGGCCCTCTTTGTCCCCTTTAGGCACACCTATGCTTAGTTTACCAAACTCTGCCCCTCTTTGCCCCCCCTCTAGGGACACCTATGCTTAGTTTACCAAACTATGCCCCTCTTTGCCCACCTCTAGGGACACCTATGCTTAGTTTACCAAACTCTGGCCCTCTTTGCCCACCTCTAGGGACACCTATGCTTATCTTACCAAACTCTGCCCCTCTTTGCCCACCTCTAGGGACACCTATGCTTAGTTTACCAAACTCTGCCCCTCTTTTGCCATCCCAGGGACACCTATGCTTAGCTTACCAAACTCTTCCCCTCATTGCCCACCTCTAGGGACACCTATGCTTAGGTTACCAAACTCTGCCCCTCTTTGCCCCCCCCTCTAGGGACACCTATGCTTAGCTTACCAAAGCCTGCCCCTCTTTGCCACCCCTCTAGGGAGACCTATGCACTTCCTACCAAACTCTGCCCCTCTTTGCCCACCTCTAGGGATACCTATGCTTAGCTTACCAAACTCTGGCCCTCTTTGCCCACCTCTAGGGACACCTATGCTTAGTTTACCAAACTCTGCCCCTCTTTGCCCCCCTCTAGGGACACCTATGCTTATCTTACCAAACTCTGCCCCTCTTTGCCCATCTTTAGGGACACCTATGCTTAGCTTACCAAACTCTGCCCCTCTTTGCCCACCTCTAGGGACACATAGGATTAGTTTACCAGACTCTGCCCCTCTTTGCCCCCCCTCTAGGGACACCTATGCTTAGCTTACCAAACTCTGCCCCTCTTTGCCCACCTCTTGGGACACATAGGCTTAGTTTACCAAACTCTGCCCCTCTTTGACCCCTCTAGGGACACCTATGCTTAGCTTACCAAACTCTGCCCCTCTTTGCCCCCTCCTAGGAACACCTATGCTTAGCTTACCAAACTCTGCCCCTCTTTGCCCACCTATAGGGACACTTATTCTTAGTTTACCAAACTCTGGCCCTCTTTGCCCACCTCTAGGGACACCTATGCTTAGTTTACCAAACTCTGCCCCTCTTTGCCCCCCCCCTCTAGGGACACCTATGCTTAGCTTACCAAACGCTTCCCCTCTTTGCTCCCTCTAGGAACACCTATGCTTAGTTCACCAAACTCTGCCCCTCTTTGCCCACCTCTAGGGACACCTATGCATAGCTTACCAAACTCTGCCCCTCTTTGCCCCCCTCTAGGGACACCTATACTTAGCTTACCAAACTCTGCCCCTCTTTGCCCACCTCTAGGGACACATAGGCTTAGTTTGCCAAACTCTGCCCCTCTTTGCCCCCCTCTAGGGATACCTATGCTTAGCTTACCAAACTCTGCCCCTCTTTGCTCACCTCTAGGGACACCTGTGCTCAGTTTACCAAACTCTGCCCCTCTTTGCCCACCTCTAGGGACACCTATGGATAGCTTACCACACTCTGGCCCTCTTTGTCCCCTTTAGGCACACCTATGCTTAGTTTACCAAACTCTGCCCCTCTTTGCCCCCCCTCTAGGGACACCTATGCTTAGTTTACCAAACTATGCCCCTCTTTGCCCACCTCTAGGGACACCTATGCTTAGTTTACCAAACTCTGGCCCTCTTTGCCCACCTCTAGGGACACCTATGCTTATCTTACCAAACTCTGCCCCTTTTTTGCCCCCCCCAGGGACACCTATGCTTAGCTTACCAAACTCTTCCCCTCATTGCCCACCTCTAGGGACACCTATGCTTAGTTTACCAAGCTCTGCCCCTCTTTGCCCCCCCTCTAGGGACACCTATGCTTAGCTTACCAAAGCCTGCCCCTCTTTGCCACCCCTCTAGGGAGACCTATGCTCTTCCTCTGGCCCTCTTTGTCCCCTTTAGGCACACCTATGCTTAGTTTACCAAACTCTGCCCCTCTTTGCCCATCTTTAGGGACACCTATGCTTAGCTTACCAAACTCTGCCTCTCTTTGCCCACCTCTAGGGACACATAGGATTAGTTTACCAGACTCTGCCCCTCTTTGCCCCCCCTCTAGGGACACCTATGCTTATCTTACCAAACTCTGCCCCTCTTTGCCCAGCTCTTGGGACACATAGGCTTAGTTTACCAAACTAGGCCCCTCTTTGACCCCTCTAGGGACACTGATGCTTAGCTTACCAAACTCTGCCCCTCTTTGCCCCTTCTAGGAACACCTATGCTTAGCTTACCAAACTCTGCCCCTCTTTGCCCTCCTATAGGGACACTTATGCTTAGTTTACCAAACTCTGGCCCTCTTTGCCCACCTCTAGGGACACCTATGCTTAGCTTACCAAACTCTGGTCCTCTTTGCCCCCCCTAGGGACACCTATGCTTAGTTTACCAAACACTGCCCCTCTTTGCCCCCCCTCTAGGGACACCTATGCTTAGCTTACCAAACTCTGACCCTCTTTGCCCACCTCTAGGGACACCTATGCTTAGCTTACCAAACTCTGGCCTTCTTTGCCCACCTCTAGGGACACCTATGCTTATTATACCAAACTCTGCCCCTCTTTGCCCACCTCTAGGGACACCTATGCTTAGCTTACCAAACTCTGCCACTCTTTGCCCCCTCTCTAGGGACACCTATGCTTATCTTACCAAACTCTGCCCCTCTTTGCCCACCTCTAGGAACACCTATTCTTAGCTTACCAAACCCTGCCCCTCTTTGCCCCCCTCTAGGGACACCTATGCTTATCATACCAAACTCTGCCCATCTTTGCCCCCCTCTAGGGACACCTATGCTTAGCTTACCAAACTCTGCCCCTCTTTGCCCACCTCTAGGGACACCTATGCTTAGCTTACCAAACTCTGCCCCTCTTTGCCCACCTATAGGGACACTTATGCTTAGTTTACCAAACTCTGGCCCTCTTTGCCCACCTCTAGGGACACCTATGCTTAGCTTACCAAACTCTGGTCCTCTTTGCCCCCCCTAGGGACACCTATGCTTAGTTTACCAAACACTGCCCCTCTTTGCCCCCCCTCTAGGGACACCTATGCTTAGCTTACCAAACTCTGACCCTCTTTGCCCACCTCTAGGGACACCTATGCTTATCTTACCAAACTCTGGCCTTCTTTGCCCACCTCTAGGGACACCTATGCTTATTATACCAAACTCTGCCCCTCTTTGCCCACCTCTAGGGACACCTATGCTTAGCTTACCAAACTCTGCCACTCTTTGCCCCCTCTCTAGGGACACCTATGCTTATCTTACCAAACTCTGCCCCTCTTTGCCCACCTCTAGGGACACCTATTCTTAGCTTACCAAACCCTGCCCCTCTTTGCCCCCCTCTAGGGACACCCATGCTTATCATACCAAACTCTGCCCATCTTTGCCCCCCCTCTAGGGACACCTATGCTTAGCTTACCAAACTCTGCCCCTCTTTGCCCACCTCTAGGGACACCTATGCTTAGCTTACCAAACTCTGTGTCAGGCTGAGAGGTCCTGTATCCGCGGAAGCTGCTGAACCCCCGACAATCCCCCTGAGATGTATTTCCCAGAACTAGTTTTCAATACAGCTCTGTAAACTACACCCCAAAGGGAAAGGGGGAATGGGACAACAAAACAACACCAGGCAGACTGCGTCAAGGCTAATCAGTGCTGAACCTGCAGAGGATAAAGAATAACATATACACTTCCTTAATTCACTTACTTAACCTTATGAAGGGAAAGTCATTAATCCTTAACTAATAATTGAGAATCCTACCTGGTTCTTCTCTTGAAATTTCTTAGAGAAGCGGATAAGAAGCTGAAAATCTCTCTTACTTGCGATACTTGAAATTCCCAGCAACTTCTTACATTAGGCAAAACTGGAAGTCTTAGTTCTTTGTTTGTCTTTTTTCCAACATGCACTGGTAGTTCAATTAGATTGTCTTTAAAATGTTCTTTCTTGTCTTTTCAAAACTTTTCAAACTATTTATAATTATCTTGAGTCTTTGAATCCCTGAAGAAAGAGGAAACACGTGCTAACTGCACACGCAGGTTATTTCCATTAAAATTATCGATGAACTTCACATAGAAATCTTCCTGGTTGAAGAACACGCGCAAACGGATGAAGACGCGCGATCAAAATAATCCACACGCGCAAAAAATCCACACGCGCAATAATTAACACGCGCAATAGTCCACACGCACAATAATGTTCTGCTGCGAGACACGCGAAAAAAGAACACCCGCGCTATTGAGTTCAAACGCAACGAAGTGATTCTCACGCGCAAAATCACTCGCGATGGAAAAAACACACGCGCACTCACATGGCACGCGACGAACAGATTCTCGCGCTTTATACCCCCGTGCTAAAAATCACACGCGCTTAGTATTTCACACGCGCTTTGTACACCCGCGCTAAAAATCACACGCGCTTTGTATTTCACACGCGCTTTGTATTTCACACGCGCTTTGTACACTCGCGCTAAAAATCACACGCGCTTTGTATTTCACACGCGCTTAGTATTTCACACGCGCTTTGTAGTTCTCACGCAGCGTATAGCTTTTCGCGCAAAGGATCACCCGCGCAATAAAACACACACGCGTTTAAAATGGCACGAGACCAACCTCTACTCGCGCTCGGAATACACACGCTAGAAAGCACGCGCTCACTTGAATACGCACGCGACAGTCAAAATCTCGCGCTAAGGAACACCGCATTGGAAACACAAGCGCACTCCGATAGTTCAATAGTTTTAGTAGAAACACTACTTTTAACGAATTTTCAAGGAGACTGTTATTAAGATGAACAGATTTACAGTAGAAATAAAGTCACTTATCTCCTGAGCGAATTCACAAAGATTGCTTATCTTACCAAACTCTGCCCCTCTTTGCCACCCTTCTAGGGAGACCTATGCTTATCTTACCAAACTCTGCCCCTCTTTGCCCCCTCTAGGGACACCTATGCTTAGCTTACCAAACTCTGCCCCTCTTTGCTCCCTCTAGGGACACCTATGCTTATCTTACCAAACTCTGCCCCTCTTTGCCCCCTCTAGGGACACCTATGCATATCTTACCAAACTCTGCCCCTATTTGCCCCCTCTAGGGACACCTATGCTTAGCTTACCAAACTCTGCCCCTCTTTGCCCACCTCTAGGGACACATAGGCTTAGTTTACCAAACTCTGCCCCTCTTTACCCTCCTCTAGGGACACCTATGCTTATCTTACCAAACTCTGCCCCTCTTTGCTCACCTCTAGGGACACCTATGCTTAGTTTACCAAACTCTGGCCCTCTTTGCCCACCTCTAGGGACACCTATGGATAGCTTACCAAACTCTGGCCCTCTTTGTCCCCTCTAGGGACACCTATGCTTAGCTTACCAAACTCTGCCCCTCTTTGCCCACCTCTAGGGACACCTATGCTTAGCTTACCAAACTATGGCCCTCTTTGCCCACCTCTAAGGACACCTATGCTTATCTTACCAAACTCTGCCCCTCTTTGCCCCCTCTCTAGGGACACCTATGCTTATCTTACCAACCTCTGCCCCTCTTTGCCCATCTCTAGGGACACATATTCTTAGCTTACCAAACTCTGCCCCTGTTGGCCCCCCTCTAGGGACACCTATGCTTAGCTTACCAAACTCTGCCCCTCTTTGCTCACCTCTAGGGACACCTATGCTTAGTTTACCAAACTCTGGCCCTCTTTGCCAACCTCTAGGGACACCTATGGATAGCTTACCAAACTATGGCCCTCTTTGTCCCCTCTAGGGACACCTATGCTTAGTTTACCAAACTCTGGCCCTCTTCCCCCCCTCCAGGAACACCTATGCTTAGCTTACCAAACCCTGCCCCTCTTTGCCACCCCTCTAGGGAGACCTATGCTTATCTTACCAAACTCTGCCCCTCTTGGCCCACCTCTAGGGATACCTATGCTTAGCTTACCAAACTCTGACCCTATTTGCCCACCTCTAGGGACACCTATGCTTAGTTTACCAAACTCTGCCCCTCTTTGCCCCCCTCTAGGGACACCTATGCTTATCTTACCAACTCTGCCCCTCTTTGCCCATCTTTAGGGACACCTATGCTTAGCTTACCAAACTCTGCCCCTCTTTGCCCACCTCTTGGGACACATAGGCTTAGTTTACCAAACTCTGCCCCTCTTTGCCCCCCTCTAGGGACACCTATGCTTAGCTTACCAAACTCTGCCCCTCTTTGCCCCCTTCTAGGAACACCTATGCTTAGCTTACCAAACTCTGCCCCTCTTTGCCCACCTATAGGGACACTTATGCTTAGTTTACCAAACTCTGGCCCTCTTTGCCCACCTCTAGGGGCACCTATGCTTAGCTTACCAAACTCTGGTCCTATTTGCCCCCCTAGGGACACCTATGCTTAGTTTACCAAACTCTGCCCCTCTTTGCCCCCCTCTAGGGACACCTATGCTTAGCTTACCAAACTCTGCCCCTCTTTGCCCACGTCTAGGGACACCTATGCTTATCTTACCAAACTCTGGCCTTCTTTGCCCACCTCTAGGGACACCTATGCTTATTTTACCAAACTCTGCCCCTCTTTGCCCCCCCTCTAGGGACACCTATGCTTATCTTACCAAACTCTGCCCCTCTTTGCCCACCTATAGGGACACCTATGCTTAGCTTACCAAACTCTGCCCCTCTTTGCCCCCGCTCTAGGGACACCTATGCTTAGCTTACCAAACTCTGCCCCTCTGTGCCCACCTCTAGGGACACATATGCTTAGTTGACCAAACTCTGCCCCCCTCTAGGGACACCTATGCTTATCTTACCAAACTCTGCCCCTCTTTGCCCCCCCCTCTAGGAACACCTATGCTTATCTTATCAAACTCTGCCCCTCTTTGCCCACCTCTAAGGACACCTATGCTTATTTTACCAAACTCTGGTCCTCTTTGCCCACCTCTAGAGACACCTTTGCTTAGCTTACCACACTCTGACCCTCTTTGCCCACCTCTAGGGACACCTATGCTTATCTTACCAAACTCTGCCCCTCTTTGCCCACCTCTAGGGTCACCTATGCTTAGTTTACCAAACTCTGCCCCTCTTTGCCCCCCCCTCTACGGACACCTATGCTTAGCTTACCAAACTCTGCCCCTCTTTGCCCACCTATAGGGACACCTATGCTTAGCTTACCAAACTCTGCCCCTCTTTGCCCCCCCGCTACGGACACCTATACTTAGCTTACCAAACTCTGCCCCTCTTTGCCCACCTATAGGGACACCTATGCTTAGCTTACCAAACTCTGGCCCTCTTTGCCCCCCCCCCTTCTAGGGACACCTATGCTTAGCTTACCAAACTCTGCCCCTCTTTGCCCCCTCCAGGGACACCTATGTTTAGCTTGCCAAACTCTGCCCCTCTTTGCCCGTCTAGGGACACCTATGCTTATCTTACCAAACTCTGCCCCTCTTTGCCCCCTCTAGGGACACCTATGTTTATCTTACCAAACTCTGGCCCTCTTTGCCCCCTCTAGGGACACCTATGCTTAGCTTCCCAAACTCTGCCCCTCTTTGCCCCCTCTAGGGACACCTATGCTTATCTTACCAAACTCTGCCCCTCTTTGCCCCCTCTAGGGACACCTATGCTTATCTTACCAAACTCTGCCCCTCTTTGCCCCCTCTAGGGACACCTATGCTTATCTTACCAAACGTTGCCCCTCTTTGCCCCCTCTAGGGACACCTATTTTTAGCTTACCCTCTGCCCCTCTTTTCCCCCCTCTAGGGACACCTATGCTTAGCTTACCCTCTGCCCCTCTTTGCCCCCTCTAGGGACACCTATGTTTAGCTTACCAAACTCTGGCCCTCTTTGCCCACCTTTAGGGACACCTATACTTAGCTTACCCTCTGCCCCTCTTTGCCCCCTCTAGGGACACCTGTGTTTAGCTTACCCTATGCCCCTCTTTGCCCTCTCTAGGGACACCTATGCTTAGCTTACCCTCTGCCCCTCTTTTCCCCCTCTAGGGACACCTATGCTTAGCTTACCCTCTGCCCCTCTTTGCCCCCTCTAGGGACACCTATGCTTAGCTTACCCTCTGCCACTCTTTGCCCCCTCTAGGGACACCTATGCTTAGCTTACCCTCTGCCCCTCTTTGCCCCCTCTAGGGACACCTATGCTTAGCTTACCCTCTGCCCCTCTTTTCCCCCTCTAGGGACACCTATGCTTAGCTTACCCTCTGCCCCTCTTTGCCCCCTCTAGGGACTCTTATGTTTAGCTTACCCTCTGCCCCTCTTTGCCCCCTCTAGGGACTCTTATGTTTAGCTTACCAAACTGAGGCGCGCAGTCCGCGGGTGTCGAGCAGTTATTCTTCTCCTCCGACAATTGTCCGTAAACAGCAGAATAGATGTTAATGTATCGTGACTCAATGCAGTGCAGTTTCAGCTCGTTGTTTTCACACACTGACCGGGTTTTGTATTCAGCTGAAATAACAAAAAACACAAACACTTTTGCTGAAGAGTAACCGGGACAATGACTATTTACGCAACGCGCAGAGACAACAATATGAGGATACGCGCTCTCCCGTCATAATGCTGCCAACAAGAATTCGATCCGCCGGAGCGCCAAGAAACGACGCCGGTGGCAACAGCGCGCAGTATAAGAACCTTTAACGTAGCAATTCGCATGAGCTAAAGCATTCTCAGGATTCTCTTTTGAGGAGACCAGGGCATTTTAAATTCCGACAGATCATATAAAATCATTGAATTAACATGACTTTTGTAGTAAACATTGGAGAATGTCCTGAAACATTCATAGACTCCATTGACCTCTGAATAACTTAAGAAGTACATTTAACATCTTCAAAGATATCCCCAAGGAACGGTTAACACAACTGACTTACCTAAGATGGCAGCCACTACTCTAACATGCCTGGGTGTCACATTTGATTGGGTATGGGGAGGACCTCTGCTCACTACCTGAGAAAGCACTTCACCAGGACTGCGCTCATCCATGTCACTAATTGTCTAATCACTGCCCACCACTCCACTCTCCCTTCCATTCTCACCTTTCTAGACCTTTGACACTGACACCCTCAAAGTGTTGCCTTCTTTGCATCAAGGACACCACATGTGTTACTATCCTTATCATCTCTCCTTCTTCATCTCATGGGATTCAACCACCACCTCCCTCAAGGATCAGACCTGGGCCCACTCTTCTTGACTTCTGTCCGTCCTCTGCAAACACATTGCAACTAACTGCGTGTCTGGGAGGTGGAAAGCATGGATTTCATGTATAATAACTGAGGAAATCCAACCTTAAAGACAGCCCTGAAGCTGTCCAGTAAGGTTAGCAGGAGGCTACTGCTGGAAATAGATATGCAGGGTGCGTGGGGGGGGGGTGTTGTTTAGAGGGAATCTGCACCGTTTTCATATACTCAAGAACTCTATTAAAAAGGTTACAATTTATAGACATGTTCTGGCTGATACATTTAACATGTATTAGAATGTCTGTGAAATTGCATGACACAAATATTTTCCAATGTATTTCTTTCAGTAACCATATTGTTTCTTTTTATTTGGCAGATCGTATTTTACAGCTTGTTGGGGCATTATATAGACTGTGAAATACAGAAGAGAAAACTGAAAAAGAGGAATGTTGCAGCACAAGGAACTATTTTAATTGTCAACAACACAGTGCTGTCATGCACTTGTCCTGCGGCTCCAGGGGGCGTCCTATGAACAGAACAAACATTGGTAATGTTAACAGTTTTGGCGCTTGTGTATTCCTGGGAAAAGCATTTGCCAGACACTGTGGTAGTGGTATTAACTGGCAATTGGTGGTAGCAGCTGAATAATGGTGCAAATACCTGGACATATAATAGCACTGCCTGGCAAATGCTTAATACTTGTACACAAACCAAAAATGTTGGATTTGCTAATGCTTGTTTTTGACAGGATGTAAGTGAAGGACATACATAGTACTTATAAAACGAGTGGCTGACGGCAGACCTGGTTAAGACTTTTTTTATTACACGAGTAGCAGGTTTAAAACTCCAACTAAGTCATTACCTCTCAGAAGACTGTTTTGAGAAAAAAGTGGCAGGCACTTTGAGCACAACGTTTGATGGTAAGGCTTGAGAAGGCTAGCTCAAAGAGCTCCGTTGAGGATATGTTTTGAGCAGGCATGGACAGGAAGTGGGTGAGAATGGGCAGTCAATGGACGGGTAAAATAACCAAACAACACCTGAAAGCTGTGCGTCGCTCCTCATATGACAATTCTCCCTAGCTGTACTCTAATACAATTGTTTAGGCTTATAGGTGCCTCATAGGAAAGTGCCACCTAACAGCCAAAACTAATAATGGGTTAGCAATGAGGAGATGTACTCTGCAAATACATTGAGAACCGCCCTCAGATATCAAGGAATCTTTTGTGCCCATGGGTCATGCCAAAAACTGCCTCCCCAGCCCTCCCCCAGGCTCTGATTGGCTCCCCAGCCCCAGTGTGTTTCTGAGGCCTAAACCTCTGCACCAACGCTCCCTGCGCCATTTACCAGCCAGGCCACAGGTAAGCGTTTGCTCCGGTGCCCCCTAGGCTTGGAATCCACCTGCCAGGCCGTCCCTCGTGGCCTCCCCGCTCCTCCACTGCTCCTTTCCTCATCCCCATGCCCGCCTCCCCAGCCCTCCCCCAGGCTCTGATTGGCTCCCCAGCCCCGGTGTGTTTCTAAGGCCTAAACCTCTGCACCAACGCTCCCTGCGCCATTTACCAGCCAGGCCACAGGTAAGCGTTTGCTCCGGTGCCCCCTAGGCTTGGAATCCACCTGCCAGGCCGTCCCTCGCGGCCTCCCCGCTCCTCCACCGCTCCTTTCCTCATCCCCAGGCTCGCCTCCCCAGCCCTCCCCCAGGCTCTGATTGGCTCCCCAGCCCCGGTGTGTTTCTGAGGCCTAAACCTTTGCACCAACGCTCCCTGCGCCATTTACCAGCCAGGCCACAGGTAAGCGTTTGCTCCGGTGCCCCCTAGGCTTGGAATCCACCTGCCAGGCCGTCCCTCTCGGCCTCCCAGCTCCTCCACCGCTCCTTTCCTCATCCCCAGGCCCGCCTCCCCAGCCCTCCCCCAGGCTCTGATTGGCTCCCCAGCCCCGGTGTGTTTCTGAGGCCTAAACCTCTGCACCAACGCTCCCTGCGCCATTTACCAGCCAGGCCACAGGTAAGCGTTTGCTCCGGTGCCCCCTAGGCTTGGAGTCCACCTGCCAGGCCGTCCCTCGCGGCCTCCCCGCTCCTCCACTGCTCCTTTCCTCATCCCCAGGCCCGCCTCCCCAGCCCTCCCCCAGGCTCTGATTGGCTCCCCAGCCCCGGTGTGTTTCTGAGGCCTAAACCTCTGCACCAACGCTCCCTGCGCCATTTACCAGCCAGGCCACAGGTAAGCGTTTGCTCCGGTGCCCCCTAGGCTTGGAATCCACCTGCCAGGCCGTCCCTCGCGGCCTCCCTGCTCCTCCACCACTCCTTTCCTCATCCCCAGGCCCGCCTCCCCAGCCCTCCCCCAGGCTCTGATTGGCTCCCCAGCTCCAGTGTGTTTCTGAGGCCTAAACCTCTGCACCAACGCTCCCTGCGCCATTTACCAGCCAGGCCACAGGTAAGCGTTTGCTTCGGTGCCCCCTAGGCTTGGAATCCACCTGCCAGGCCGTTCCTCGCGGCGTCCCCGCTCCTCCACCGCTCCTTTCCTCATCCCCAGGCCCGCCTCCCCAGCCCTCCCCCAGGCTCTGATTTGCTCCCCAGCCCCGGTGTGTTTCTGGGTCCTAAACCTCTGCACCAACGCTCCCTGCGCCATTTACCAGCCAGGCCACAGGTAAGCGTTTGCTCTGGTGCCCCCTAGGCTTGGAATCCACCTGCCAGGCCGTCCCTCGCGGCCTCACCGCTCCTCCACTGCTCCTTTCCTCATCCCCAGGCCCGCCTCCCCAGCCCTCCCCCAGGCTCCATTTCCCCCAGCAGAGGCAGGTGAGTGGAGCTGCGGTGCGCGGCCCCCATTTTGCAAGAAAAACACTTTAAAAAGTGTTTTGGAACCCCTATGTGCCCCGGCCACCATTTCCTGGATTCTCCCCCTCCAGCCTGCCTCCCATCCCGCCCACGGGCAGTGATTGGATCACCCTCATCCCGTTAACCAACCCTCCCAGGGCCCCAAGGCAAAGGGCGGCTCCAACAGAGGCGGCTCCAGAAAGTGTCTGCAGGTGTCAGCAGGGGAAGCCAATGAAGCCAGCAGCTAACAGACACCAACAAAAACTGTAAGTGTGGCATGGGTGGGGTGTAGAGCAATTACTCTACACCAGAAAGCCCCCGCCACTCTACCTTACCTTATCTTCCCATAACATAGACTGCCACAGACTTAGCCCATGCATACTTAGAAACGTGTGTGACCACCAGTCGGATTTCAACCATGACAGTGTTTGAATTGTTGCCTTGCACTCCATCCTAACATACTAGTCAATGTTAACAAGTGTCACACCTGTAGGGCACTGGGGACGCTAGCCTGCATCGCATCTGGATAGGTTTGTAAATGTCAGCATCTGCCTACTTGGATGGAATTAGGAAGGCTTAGCATACACCACACTTGATAAAATTCCAATTGAAATGTTAGAAATATGAATGATGGCATGCGCCACACCTAGTTAGAACTCCTAGATTTGCCTCAATTCTAAATGTGATTATGAGTGTTAGCAAGCAGCATACTTAAATGGAACTGTAGATGTTAGCATGTGCCACACTTAGAATTGAGAACATTAGCCTGCGCCGTATCTAGACAAGATTGTGAATGTCGACATGTGCCACACTTAGAATTGAGAACATTAGCCTGTACCGTATCTAGACAGGATTGTGAATGTCAGCATGTGCCACACTTAGAATTGAGAACATTAGCCTGCGCCATATCTAGACAGGATTGGGAATGTCGGCATGTGCCACGCTTAGAATTGAGAACATTAGCATGCGCCGTATCTAGACAGGATTGTGAATGTTAGCATGTGCCACACCCAGACGGAACTTGATTGTTAGCATGTGCCAATCTTAAGCAGATTTCCTAGCTTCGCACTGCGTTGCATCTGGACAATATTGTGAAGGTTAGCGAGTGCCACATCTAGACGGAATTATGAAGATAACCAAGCACTACACTTAAAGGGAATTGAGAATGTTAGCATGTCCCGCACTTGGATGGAGTTGTGGGCACTGGCCTGTGCCGTATCTGGATGGTATTGTGAGGACTGGTGAGTGCCACACTCTGACTGAATTATGTAGGTCAGCAAGTGCCACACTTAGACAGAACTGTGAATGCTTGCATGTTAATGTCACATAACCCACTAACCGATATAAACTCAAACTCTCTGCATACTTAAAAAATTCACACAATCATCTCTCGCACAACAAGCTGCACGCACTTCACCACACTGCAACAACACATAAGCCGCACCAACAACATACGCGGACGGACACCGATCCAATACTCGCACCAAAGCTCAGCACCCGGTGTCTTCCGAGTTGAAGCTGCCAACAATACACCACTCCTCTCACTATCCTACTCCCGCTTTACCTCACTAACCCATCCCACCTTCTCGTTTACAGAATCCACCAGAGCGCCTGGGGACCAATTCCGTTGGTGACGGTGCGCTATATAAGTACCGATAACATAACATAACATAACAAATGTATAGATAACTTTACAAAACAGTTGGTTATTCATGAAATCGTGCCTTTTCCAAGTACCAGGGATAGGTCACCATGCTGCTGTGGAAAGTAATGTTTTCAAATGTCATTAATTCCACATCCACTTGTACTATTTCTGGGATCTGTGAGAAAAGTCCTATGCTTGAGTCTAGATGACGGGGCAAAGGTAACCCTGAGCACTGTGGACCGCCACCCGCTCCATTATGCGGGCCCTGGAGGCTACCCAATCCATCCAGAGCCTTTTTTTTAAAACTGCCTTAGTGTCCCTGAAAATCCCTGCGGACCTGAGAAAACTTCATTCTGGTTGGAAAAAGACCATTATTGTCCACGGCGCTGCACCTGGGGCATCTGCTGACTACCCCCTATTGATAAGGAAAACTGGTGTAATGTCCTCTGTCTATATCCATCAGGGACAAGCAGCCTCCCATCCGCTTTTGTTGTTCAGAGATAACAGGAGGCGGGGTTACCGCCATGAGGAGAAGGGGGAAAGTTCAGTTGAATAAAGGAGTTGAACGCTATCACATCGTGTCTGTCATCATTGGTGTCACGCTATCATTGCATACCGTATTGCCTGTCAAATTCTGGCAATGGCGACAAGGAAATTATGATACCCGCTCGTGCGAGCATTTTTGTCTCATTTACACATGTAGCGTGTCAGTACGTCTGGACCTGCTGGATGCTGAGTGTCGCGGCCGACAGAAAGCATGACGCATCCACTTGGCAAGTGCCCTGAAAAGAAAATACAATAGCAGCCATCGCTGTGGACATTATTTTACCTGAAGCAACACGTTTTGATAAGGCGCTCTGCGCTCCGCGCTCAAGTCCTGCATTGTTATCCTTGAAGCTTACACCCTGCAAGAGAGAGTGGCGCGCTGCACTCACGACATTCATATTTCCCTGGCAGGCGGCCCAACGTCGTCATCTACAGCACATGCTCACATCTGAAGGCCCAGCAGCACTGGAAGGCCCAGCAGTACTATATTACAGGAGGTGAGAACACGATCATACCTAGCTCTCAACCATTTATGTCGCAAAAGCAGGTGAGTTGAGAGCTATGGGTCATAATTACACATTCTACTACACCTTGCCACCATGTCCTATAATGAGGCGGAATACAAACGATTAGAGCTGGGGGTCCTCTTTTTTAGGGGGATGTGTGGCTGAGGACCAAATACAGATATATACAACAAAAAATGCCACTGGACAGCTTCCCACCTACACACGCACTAGGTGTGTCTAGTTGCAAAAAGTGCTACCAATCATGTCGGTCGATGGATCAAGACAGGAACAATAGAGATAAACATTTTTTAATCAATAAGTATAAAAACACTTGGAACAATTTCCGTATAAAAAAGACAAAAAAACATTTTGTTTACACAAGATTTCACATAAAACAACATTTTGTGAAAATCACTGATTGCGGTGAATCAAAGCTACCACAATTCCCAAATTCTAACAAATTTGTGAGGTTAGTAAGGGTGTGTGGTGGACATTTCGGATGTCTCTCATTCATATAACGTGTCCTTGGCTCTGTTTGAGGCGGACAGCAGTTCTTCCAGCCAAGCCTCTGCCCCCCCTGTGCCCGGTCACGCTGCCTGAGAAGAGAGTACTCATGAGTGCTTACAATTGCAGGTGGTCTGCCTTTTGACATATCAGATACCAGCAGCCTGGCACTGCGCTGGAACAGATGGCTTAAGGAGCTCAACATCTACATTGATGCAACGAGGGTGAGGGAAGAACGTCGACTCAGAGGCATCCTGATGCATTCACTAGGTCCGGTGGTATGAGACATTGTGTTTGAGATGCCAGAGAGTACAACCAACACATTCCAGGGCATCATTACCTCCCTAAATAACTATTTTGCCCCGCTAAGGAACGTATACTATGAACACCACATATTTCACAGGTCTACACAAGGGAAAGGAGATACACTTGACAATGTTGTCATGAGACTGCACAAGAGAGTGCAATACTGCGATTTTGAACATAATTCCACAGAAGAAGCATCGAAGTCTCAAACTATTGTTGGCTGTGAATCAGCTGATTTTTGCAAGAAACTATTTTTAAAAAAAACAGGTTATTGAAAGAAATTCTACAACTTGCGAGGGTAGACATGGCGCTGTCACTACAAACAGAATCCTTGGGCAACATTAAAATCACGCAGACAGCACAAGACGCACCCTCTGCCAAATGCGATCATCAGAAAAAACGCAGATGCAAGAACACAAAAAGTGTTATCGTTGTGGATACAATTTCCCTCGTGTAGGCCCATGCCTGGCTGTGGGGCACAACTGTGGAGGTGAAAATAATTTTCAGTCAGTGTGTAAGAATGTTAAATATTTCCAGAAGTCTCCTACTCACGGGGGCAAAGCAGGGGATGAGAAGACTCCCGTTCCAGACATTGTAGGTCTCCCACCAGCCGAAGACAGTGGTCCACCAGCAGAAAGCCAGAATCTCCACACAAATACCGACAACAAAGAGAGAGGAGGGACGACACCCAACGAAGACGCTCACCGGACGACTCAAGGAGAAGGTCGACTTGTCACAAAGTAAGATACATAGAGGCCTCACCCAGATGACACAATGACTCAGATTCATCTTCGTCCAGTGGTGACCGAAAAAGGGGTTACGTACACGCCATAAGCAACAAGATTGCAACCGAATACAGCCCAACACAATTGATGCAAATAAATGGAAGCCCTTATGAATTCCTAATCGACACAGGAGCCACAATCAACGTGGTAAGTGAAGCAACCTATCAAGGTCTTAAAATCAAGAGGATGCTACAGCCACCTGACATTGACATCTACCCTTATGGCACAAACATGCCACTAAACTGCAAGGGCATGTTCAAAGCCACGTGCACATACAAAGGCAAAAAAGCAAAGGTGACAATATAAGTACTTACAGGCAAAGTGCCTCGGGGTAGAATTCTCAGTTTTAAGTCCGCCATACAGATGGGACTGGTACACATCATGTATGATATGATATGAAAGGTTATTTATAATGCGCTTAATAGCCAGAGGTTTCTAAGCATGGACCCGGGGATTGAACCTGTGTTGTTCTGTGTCGTCTTGCTTCCAGACAAGCATGTTGTCCCTGAGCTATCCTCCCGAGACGTTGTATGTATGTACCAAATCATGACCGCTCACACCACAACATGTTGGTGAAAATGTTCCTGTCACTAGTCAAAGGTCTAGGCAAGATAAAAGGAAAACAGATCAAACTGGAGATCAAACCAGTGGCTGAACATTACAGAGGAATCCCATTAAACATCCAAAGGCAAGTAGAAGATGAGATACAATCCCTTCTCAACCAAGACATCATAGAACATGCAAAAGGACCAACACCATTGGTATCACCCCACGTTCCAGTTCACAAGAAAATAGCAACACTTTTTGCATTTGTGTGGACATGAGGGCGCCAAATATAGCCATTGAAAGAGAACGACATTTAGCATTGGGAATAACAGACATGATGCACCTGCTGCATGGAGCAAAAGTCTTCTCTAAGTTAGACCTCAACAAGGGGTATCATCAACTCGAACTACACCCAGAGTCCCGCTATATAACTACCTTCTCAACCCATCCAGGATTGTATTGCTACAAGCGACTATTCATAGGCATGTCTTCTGCAGCGGAAATTTTTCAAAATGAAATACACCAAGTTATCAAACATATTCCCAATGTCTGAACTATAGCATTACATTTTACAAACTGACATCGCACTTGCCACCAACGGTCAGAAAACTAAACGATCTACAACCGTTTCTGGTGAAACATCTAGACAGAAAACTCCGATCAACTCTTCTGCGGGCAAGGTTGAATTTATTGCCATCCAACGAGATCCTAAACATAAGAGGAATCTCATTGACTAACAGCTGTTGCTTTTGCAATACAAACACGAGGCCAGAGACACTGCGACATCTGTTGCTATCTTGCACAGGAACCAAGCATTGTAGGTCACCGTATCTGACTTCGCACTTGGCCAAAGGGCATTTGGCAGAAGAAGAGCTGTGGTGGGCCCGCTTAATAGGGGTCTCAGACCATCTTGGTCGATAGCTGCAGCATGAATCTTGGATTAGATTTTTGCCAACAAGCAACGGAGCCCTTGTCTGAGGTGAAAACTTCAGCAGCTAGCGTGTCTATTGGCCGCAATGCAAGACTGTCCTTGGAAAAAGTGAATTTTTCAGGCTTCTCCTTCAACTGCAATTTGATTTCTCTTTTTTCTTTTCTTACTCTACTGTTTTATGATTCTACTGTTTGATACTTGTAAAAATCACTTCGGTGATTTAATCTTGTAAATAAAAAAAATAAAAAAATTACATCTTAGTATTCGGAGTGACACAAGCAGCTCATGACGATGCATTACGCAGAGTATGCATGGCGCTAGAATAAGCTAATTTGACCCTCACCACCTCAAAATGTGAACTAGTAAAACTACACTCAAATTCTTTGGCCACATTTTCTCAAAAGATGGAATGCAACCAGATCGAGACAAAGTTCAAGCATTGGTTGACGTGCCCACGCCCATGTCTACATCGGCAGTCAGATTGTTTCTAGGCATGGCGAGCTATTGCACCAGGTACATTCAAGATTTCGCCTCTAAGTATGCCCCTGCATCTCCTCACGGGTAAGGGGAAGGACTTCACGTGGTTCTCATATTGTGAAGAAGCGTTCCAAGAAATCAAGGTATTTGGCATATTATCACCCTGACCTAGAAACGGAATTGACCATCCATGCTAGCCCTGTATGGCCGGGGGCCATTCTAGCTCAAGTGAAACGAAATTCAGCATCGTCCGCATCCACATCTGCTCGCCACATCGTAGCCTATGCAAGCCGCAGCTTATCCCTTATGGAGTGTGCCTACTCGCAACCCAAAAAAGGTTTTGCGGTGGTCTGGGCATGCAAGCATTACCATCTGTTTTATATGGGCATAGATTCACCATTGTTGCCGACCATCAGGCCCTCACCACCATTTACGGCAAGTCTACAGACAAAATGCCTCCTCGCATTGCTTGATGGGGGTTACGACTCCAAGAGTATTCATTCACAATTGTATATCGCCTGGGGAAGGACAACAATCCAGCTGATTTCGTACCAAGACACCCCCTGCCTGCGAAAGGAGAGGCACAGTCCACGAAAGCTAATCAATATATCAAATACATTGTCAGTAATGCACTACCCAAATCGCTCACCATTCCTGAGCTACTCCATGACATGCAGCAAGATCCCGTACTCATGACAGTGAAGGACAGCGTTTCCTCGGAGAGATGGCATTACTGGAAGAAAAGAAGAATGCTTTTTTTCTGAAATGGAACAAACACTGCTTCAAACATTCCACCTACTGAAGCAATCTCTATCCATATCCTGGGACGGGCTGCTCCTGAAAGAAGATTGAGTAGCCATCCCAGCGGGACTGCATGACAGAGTCATTGCCATGGCACACATGTGACACAGAGGTATTGTGTCCACCAAGAGGCAACTTAGGACAAAAGTATGGTTTACGCAAATGGACATAAAAATGTAGAAGATACTTGGAAACTGCATCTTTTCTGGGCAATTCTAAGGCACTTTATTTACATACACTAGGCATACATTGAAAGGTTGAGAGAAAGAGCCTATTGCTTCCCTCCACCAACTCCACTGGCTCTCAGCGAGCAGCCCCAATTTGGAAGTGGAACTACCCACTGGCAATGCTTGCCATATCTCGGCCTCCGACCTGCCTCGACCTGCAACTATCAAGCCTCCAGTATAGAGAGTGGCATAAACCACTGCTCTGGCCACTGAAAGTGAGAGGGTGTTAGTGGCTGCTGCCGCAAGTAGCTTTGCTATCATCACTGCTAGCTCTGTTTAGTGGTAGTCGTCTCACAACCTCTTTTCAGATATCAGGAACGGCAGAGACATCCCCTTTGCTAGACTGTATTAACAGGAGAGTGGAAGGAATTTGCGGAAGGAATTCCTTTCACGTCTCCAAATTGGAGAGGAGAACCGGCGTGAGCCATCTCTCGCCATCCAGTGTTTCAAGAAATCCACCTTTTGACAATTCTTCGGCCAGGCTGATGACCGCCAATGTGCTGCGATTAGGGCCAGATACAAAATAAAATGGAGCAGTTGCTCTGCCTCCCAGCCAGGCTGCCATGAGATGGAGTGATGTGGTGAAAGCTCTGATTCCACCAGGCTTTCTAAATAGGGGCTTGGTGTCCCTTGCAGCTGACGTTATATCCAATTTTATAGGCCCAATATTCTTTAAAAAGTCACATTTTTCACAAATTGCCCAGAAAAGGTCCTCCTTATACTACTCAGTTTGTTGTGTACAGTTATTAATTGTTTTTCATGATTGTGTGGCACATCACTTCCATTGACAATGGACGCATTCCACAAACAGGTAGAGCATGTGAGGGTCACTAAAAGTTTCCCTAACAACTAAGTATACACACGGCATGGAAAAGGCTTGTGCAGCATTCCATCTGAAGCAGATATAGCATTTATACAACAAGAGCAAACTTCTCATTCAAATGTTTCAGCATGTTCAAGTGTAGGCTGCCTCACATAAAAGTCAATGAAAGCGTCCCTCACAAACAAGCACAGTTATCGAGTGGATGGGTCAGTGCATGTTTCCATCACATGCGGGTACATGTACAAAACGGACAAGTCTATTACATGTTTCCCTAACAAATGGGTACGTGGACAGCATTGGTAGGGCCTGGCAAGCTTCCCTCGAAAACAGGTACAACATGTGCAGGGTTAGTGCATGTCCTGTGCAACCAGGTACTGGCACAACATTCCAAGGCCAATGTAAGTTTCCCTCACAAATATGCACGAGTAATGCTTTGGAAGAGCAACTGTTTGCAAGTGCCTGTGTACACATCACTCAAACTGGTACGTGTGGCACAAAAAAGATCAGTGCAAGGTTCCCCCACATACAGGTACAGCATGTGCATGGCCAGTGCATGTTTTCCTCCTAAACTTGTACAGGTGCAGCATGGTCAGAGACAGGGCAAGCTCCCTCAACAGGCATTGCACAGCATAGGCTATGACAGGTCAAGCTTCACTTGCAAAGACCAGGTACAGCATAAGCTCTAGAGTCATGCAGTCTGCTGTTTCCTGTGCTTGTGGATCGCTTTTTTTCATGTGACCCTCTACCACATCAGCGGCTTTTAGCAGTTACTATGTGCTGGCTACGTAGGAAGGGGAGGTACAGGAGGTGCACTGTGTAAACTCACGTGCTTCTTTGCACTCGTCAATTGCTTGTTACCAGACTTGCTTGTGTGGGGGTGGAAGGGTCAGGTGAAGAAGATGGGGTGGCAAGCACAGCTGTTGCTGACCTGCACAACACACACATCACCATTGCTCATTTCAGAAAGTCTCCAGTCCCAAGTTTTCCAAGTATGCCCACTAGCCATTCTCAAGCTTTCCAAGTAGGTGGGAAAGGGCAGCAAGAGAGCAGGTCCTAAGACTGCAGGGCAGTGCAGCTTGGCTGGAACATATGTGGCCCTTCTGAGGACGAAGGCACTGCAGGCAAAGTACCATCAGTGTCCCCTATGTTCACTGGTACCCCCAGTGGCTTAGTAGTTGCTCCAGCCTTGATTTTAATTTACATCAATTTGGAGGGTCAGATCTTTTTCCACCATCAAATTGCTGGTATGACCTTCCAAAATGTTCAATCTGTTTACTACTTTCATAGTAAGGTTAATGTTTGACCAGCTTTTTAACATCAGAAGACCGACATAAAACTTTGACAGGTTGAGTGCTATGCATTTACAGTCAACATGCACATATTCTCAGCCAGCATGCTTATCTAGGATTTATAACCTGCACTGGATATCAATATGCTGTCAAAGACAGCAAGAGTTGACCAGTACCGTTCAGTATTGCTTTGAAAAATAGCACAGAAAATCACAAATCAATTGGCCATCTTTTTATTAACTTTCCATGAAATACTAGATCATGTTTGCATATGTGAATTCACCCATGTGCAAAGAAATTCAACTTTCAAAAAGCGTGTGTGCCCAAAATAAAGTCTATTTGTTCATAAAGTCGTTTTAAAGTTGCACGAATAAATATGTATTTCTTCTACTTGAGAGCAAAGGCTGCAACAAACCAAATACATTGTGGGGTCAATTCATGGTGTCAGCTCTTCCAGCATTGCATACAAAGTTGTATCTATCAGTTACTAACTCAGATTGGTTTACATCTCTCATGATTCATGAAAGCAGAGGGAAATGCCTGCTTTTTGGCACCCCCTGCTGGTGCCTTGTTTGCTTAGTGCTTGCACTGGCCCTGCTTCTTTGGTACTGCCACATCAATGTCTACCAATTATGCCTTCACTTTATCTTTGAATACATCCATTGCTGGGCTAGTTTCATCATGTTCCTAACTAATAGTCTGCAAACAGATTCTCAATTGAAGGTACCTTAAGAAAATTGTTTTGGGTAGGCTGCACTGGTAGCAGACCTTGTTGAATGTGTCGATACTACGCGTAGAAAAGTGTTCCTCCAAAGTCTGCAACCGTGAATTCAGCAAGGAAACCCAGCTGATGCATCAAATCGCTCAGTAGAGTGGGGTCGTCGCGTCGCAGTAACTTGCAATACAGTGGTCTGACAACATCCTCTTTCAAAAACAGCCAGAGGACTTTGCCACTTTCTTGAAAAAAATCTTTAACATCCCTGGTTTTCCCCAAAAGTATAAAAACATGCTTTTAAAGGAATGGTTCGGTCAAAAATTTTTATTGCCCCTACTGGTCGGCCATGTGTTTTTAAGCCTAAGTCGCCCGGTTTTAGAAAAATTTCCTATGGACCTTAGCCGAGTTTTTCGTCCATTAAACGCTTGCGAAAACAGGCATCAGGGAGCCGCCATTTTGTGATAATCCTATCATTTCTCCCATCGGCCTGGCTGACCTGCTTTTGCGGCACTAAATCATATCCCCCGCCCCTGAGCCTGACATTATCAAAACAATCATATTCCCCGCCTCTCTCCGTGACGTTTCTGTGCTGCGTAGACAAACGCGCCAGGTCATCTTCTACGCGACTTCACACAGAACCCGGAAACCAACACAGATCAGCTCACAACACAGCGCGCCACAATTTGGAATATGAAACTGTACTTTAAAATCAAACAGCAAAACGGAACATTTGGTAAAGTACATTTATTTGACATTAAATGTTTATAGAACATTCAGCAATTGCCATATGAACTCCGAAAGTCATTTATTTTCTTTTATCTTTATCCGCAAATCCGTAAAAGTTTATCGTGACTCACGCGCTGTTCCTTTATGGTACACAGGGTGTTGGTTTTCGTTCAAAGAAGCACTTTTGTCGCACGTTGAACCACAAGGCTGTTCCATCAAGTAGGCACTAGGCCAGCGTAAAGGTTGATATGTTGCTTCTAGCCGCTAGTACCGCGTAAGGGCATATGGGCCCTTGGCGATCGTCCCATAAAATCATCAGGATGGTGCAGTTGTTTACATTAAGCTGCAGCTGGTGGTTAAAAAAACCATCTGCCGGTGTCTGAAACTGGTGGCAGTGGCAAAAGGGAAGGATATACCTGTTTTGAAAACATAAAATGTATAATTAGTCTCGCCAGCCGATCTTTATTGATATTATTCATTTTATTTATTACGGCCAAGCTGAAACTATTTGCTTTCAAGGATAGTGCAATGAAGTATGTTCGGCTCTAAAATCAATGCGAAAACTAACAAAATAAATCGAGGTTAGTACACAATGAGAAACGACTTTTTGTCTACATGCGTGTGGAATGTGGACCTGCATGCCCATGTGCCCGCTACAAGGACGATCCCACAAATGTTTTCAAAGCTCTTCATTCATTCATTTATTCATGCATCCATTCATTAGTTCTTCATTTCGGTATAAAAGCGTCTAAAGAGTTACTTACATTATATTTGCAATTTCCATTGTGTCTCTGCGTAATGCAGTCCGTAAATCCCACTGTGCTCTTGACAACGATTTTTCGTATACTGAACTAACATGAAACTCGGTCTAGTTTCAGAATTTTCTGCCTTATCGTCTCTTACGTTATTGCACCCCCACGCCCCCTTCAAATGAAGTTCTTTCGGCATGGTCCCTGTCTCTCAAGGTCAAAAAACAATAGAACCTTATCCTGCCAGTGCGAGTTGTGGGCCTCTTCAGGGCGCTAGCTGAAAATCAAAGCCGCTGACCTTCACTAGAAATGAGTATACATTCTTTCTTTGCAACATCCCTTAGTAAAGCCATCTGTGAGAACTTGAAGTTTCGAATCCATCTATGTAGTGCGCCTCAATGTGCAAATGCGAACTGGCTTCTCTCCCATCTGCAACGGCTCGCTTGGCGCGTTCTAAGGCCCCCAATTTTGTCCTTGTTGTCTGCGAGCTTTGAAGCCCTAAAGAACCATAACTATTGAGACTTTTAATTTTTTGGGGAAGGTCAGGGAAAGTATAAAGTACTTGAGGAGTTGAGTTGAAAGTGAGATTTATTGTTTGTTTGTTTTATTATTTGCAATACGCAAGCCTCCCCTCGGTTAACAGTGCCCAGCATTTAGAAGAGATTGCGAAAATTAGTTACATCAACAAAAATATATACATACACATATAGACAAGGTCAGCAATATGAGGTGAATAGAGAGAGAATTCAAAGATGACACCCAGGTTGTTCGGCACCCAGGATGGTGAATAACATGTATTTACAAAAAGACAATCGTATTATAATTATTAAAACCGGGATTTGTACTTCACAACCAGCTCTCCTTTGGGTGGACATGGCACAGTGGCAATGTTGGGTGGCAATGGATCAGTGCTCTGCACAGAAACGTTCAAAATTCCATATCTCTGCTTCTCTAATAAAGCAACAATAAGGCTTTTGACAAAGTTGAACTCCATTTCCTCATAGACTGGTTTGATCACCCATTGCTTACTTCTTTTTGAAAAGGCCTTAGTGTAGCGAGGCATCCTTACATTACCCTTGGTCCTAGATTGTTCACGGCCAAGATTCGCGTTATGGGCCAAGACCGCTAGTAGAGTCCTATGTCTCAAGCCCTGTATGCTGAAATGCAAGCGCTTTGGCCTGTACTTTAGGCACATATTGTGGAACACCTCCAAACCTCCTGTGTGACAGAATTCTGTCAGTCCCCTCAAATCTCTTGATAGAGTTTTATCGAAAACAATCTTCTCAATGGCTTTGTGTGTTGGTGAAGATGGATTCAACCACTTCTTCTTCTGTGCCTCCACTGGGGACAAAGGGCCATGTTCACATTGGTGGAAATGTAGGTTTTCTGACCAGCGGTGCACGTTGGTACAGTGGTGCATCAGTGACCGCCATTTTTCAAGTAGTATTTCCACTGACTGTACACAGGTTTTGGAGCTCCACCAAAGATGGTTGCTGATAGACTGGGACCACTCTGAAATACTTTCCAAACCTTTTTTTCCCCTGCAGCCGAGATTTTCTTATTGATTGATTTCGCAAGATGCCATACGTCAAATTGATGTTTAATATGTGGGAACTGCTCTCTCATTGTCTTGGCAATTGAAACATGTCTGTCCGTGGCCATGAGGTCGATGTGCATTCCCCTCGATTGCAGATATTCCACTGATTTTATAAATCCTAGTTTCTCCATGGCCACTGAGGATGTACATTGTGTTACCCGCACGACCACCGAACTCACAATTTTCTTACTATCCATGTCCTGAAAGTGGTAGGTGCAGTACTTGGCAGAAAATCCAGGGCTGTCGCACTGTCCATCGCCGGCTAGCCTGAATCGTTTGCCTTCGAATGTACTTGCTAGAGACAATTGTTCAATTTTCCAAGCATCACTAATGGCCGGAAACAGATAATCATGTTGGTATTTGTAGTACTGCGTTTTTGAAATGAAATGGAGTCCCACAAACTGAAAGAAAGACTTTAACTTTCTAAAACTGGAGCCACTAAAAAGTGATGCAGCTGCACACAGTAGATTGCCTGCTGGCAGATTCCCCAGCATCGGTTGTGCAGACCATGAGAACGTATGATGTAATCTACAGGTGGCATGTATAGTGACGTTACTGCCTTGTTTTTGACAAGTCACGTGAATCAATGGCTTCCCACATACTTTCCCTCTGACGGAATGCCCACATTTCAGCATACTTATAATATCCATCAAACAACTGTCGAATACTATGTATTTGCCCTCTTTCATTAGACTGTCATCCTGCGTCAAAGTTGTTTCGGCCTGTGACGTTGAGGACATTTCACCACATTTGAAAGAAATATCGCTGCTATCAAGTTCTGATGCGTCAGTGAATGCTGCTGCTGGTTCATTCTCTGTCATTTCAACATCTGCTACTTCAACATTGATGGGAGAACACAACAATGTTAACAGCTTTTTTGGTGGCAATTTTTTGGCGGGTGTAGATTGTGTAAATTGATCTGCGACTACTTCAGAGCTATCTTCAATACATCCAGTATCATGTTGTTGCGGTGGTGCGGTCGTACTGTAGCAATGGTCCTTTACAACTTTACTGGATTCTCCGGACACATTAATTTCATTTTCTGTACATTGGACATCAGCATCCCGAATCTCAACACGCCGCGTCTGAATTAATAGTTCCTCCATAGCCTCCATAGTAAATGGTCTGGAAAGCAACATCTCTCATTTGCTTCACTGTCTGTGTATGTATAGTTCGTAGACCCACGGGTAACTAGAGGACAGATTGGAAAAGGGATGTTCAGTTTAAACACAAGATAAAGTATAGTACAATTGACTTGAAAAAAACATAAAATAGTCCCCAGCACAAAAAAATGTCTAACGTTATGAACTGTTTGTAACTAACCTTATTTTTGTTTCTTTGCAACTTTTTTGACTCAACCTTCAACATCTGCACGCTGTTGCTCCGATACGTATCCGCATGTCTCCCCTTCCTCTTGCGCTGCAGCGACTATATATTCTGTATCCGCATAGACAGCACGGAATGAGGCTCCATCGACTCCCTGAAACATAGTATTTTCATTACTGTGTATCAAAATATTGTTAGCATAAAACACACGTGAGGACGAACACACATGTACATCTCAATAGCCAAACACGATTTAAACATTGTGTGGAACAATCAAACGACAAGTATTCGAGCTCTGATGACCTAGTTCAATGGAGCTGTCAGTATCCATACCTCTGGCTCTGCATGGACTGCCACGAATGATTGTTTTGAAGAGGAGGCATCAGCAACTCCCTGAAACACAGTACTTGCGTTAGTATGGTTGTCAATATTGTAAACATAACACACACTTGGGGTCGACGGCACAGGTAGATATAAAGAGATAACCACAAATGTTGCATTGTCTAAAAGAATCAAGGAATATTTAAATATGATCAGATTTAATCAACTTATTTCTCCTATTTCTTTACATCTGCATCATCTAAATGGGATCTTGTGATTGTAGTGGAAGCTCCATCGTCACCCTGAAACACAGTACTTGCGTTAATAGGGAAGAAAGTATAGCAAATGGAATCACGTTATATGATCACACTCGATGGAGCTGTCAGTATCCATACCTCGTGCTGCTGAAAAATATCTAGGGCTGTTCTCAATGTGGTGCGCACTTCCGAAAGCTGTTGCGCCGATTCGTATCCGCATGGTCCCGCTTCCACCGGAATTACTTGAATGTCAGGCTCTGCATCAAGTGCGTGGGTTGACAATTCAACAATTGCCTGAAACATAGTATTTGCATTAGTAAGGATTACAATATTGAAAACACAACACACGCTTGCGGTCGACCGCAGAGGTACATATCAACGGCTATCCATGAATGAAACATGGTGTAGAACAATCAAACGACAAGTGTTCCAGTCCTGATGATCACGGTCGATTGAGCTGTCAGTATCCATACCTCGTGCTGCTGAAGAACATCTAGGGCTGTTGTCAATGTGGTGGACGCTTCTGCATCACCCTGAAAGACAGTACTTGCATTAGTATGGATAACACTAATTATAACTCAAAACAAACACCAGGGGACGGCAACTAAGGTGTATATCAATTGGAAAGCACTAACCAAACAATTGGTAAAATAATCACACGATACATACAAACTCTTACTTGACATGCATAAAACAAGTCTGTAGCGGAATAGCCAAGTATGATTACCTGATACGCGCTAGAAGAGGCTGATAACTGCGAGCACATGACGGAAGTACAATGTTCTTGCTTCAGATTCAAGGGATAGTCAAGAAGTTGTAAAGGTAAATTGTTTGATAATGAAAAGCCAACTTTTAAAATTGCCATGTAAGGAGACAGAATACTTGAGTAATGCGCAATATATCACAGTTCCCTGTGCCCATATATAGATTTCTGTTTGTGGGTTATGAAATCTAAAAATAATATATTGATAAATGTCATTATTCAAAAAGCTATACACTCATATCAATGTCGAAAGTATTACAAATTGGAAACAACACCTAAAATATCAATGAATCCATTCGGCTACTTACACGCTACCGCAAGGCCTAAAGCTAAAAACGGACACTTGACTCACCAGTGGCGGATTGTGGACGAATAGAGTGGGAATAGCGTTTGCAAGCAATTTTCGTGTCGATCGCCGTTTATTCTTCTTTGTTACCCAAGATGTGGTATACATGTTCGAGGGAAAGTGCCAGCTGCAGATGCGGTATCGATCACCCCTCTTGTCTTCAAAGACTTGTTGGACTCTACTTTCCAGCTCATCCAGTGGATATCCACAATGTCTGACCCATTCTCTTATTCGATCAACAGTTTTCGGGAATACATGCATTGTAGTGCCTTCAGATTTAGCATGGGTTTTCGAAGGGCAACCGCTAATCGAACAGGCAGGCATTGTTGAAAATTCTGAAAAGTAAATATCAAGATTATTATAAAACCTTGATGAATAAAATGTCATAAAAAAGTAAATGAAACATACCATGCTCAATGCAAGGTTTGTTTTGGTCGCCGGAACTATTCCAGTTCATCATGTGCGGCTTAATATTTGCATAAGTTACAGAAATATTTTAAATTATGTGACTAAACTCTGAACATGTGACTCGTCCCTTGGATGTTCTGTCTTGCACGAAAAGGAACCATGCTTACATTATAGACTGGACCCCCGAAGGATGCAATTCGATGACAATTGACACAGATGAAAATAAATAGATCTATTTATAGCATAACAATTGAAACTCAAGTCAATAGCAATGAGACCAATGACCATAGCTCTATTGGGTACTGTAATAGCAAATAGATTGAAATGTAAAAATGACCGAAATATGACTAGGGTACATGGCCTTACCTTGACGAACAAACAGTTGGATTCAGCAGGCCGAGCAGTATGTTGCAGGAGAACAGGTAGATGGCCACAGGAAGCACACTGACGAGTTTGCTTGAAGTGGTTACAAATAGCACGGCGACAAGCAGATTAGCATAGATCTCAGTGCTTCTCAGGTAGAAGGTTCAGGAGTTGACTTGCAAAGCACAAAGATGTTCTCATGAGACATATCAAGTGGTTTATAAAGTATTAGAAACAGGGGTGTGTTTGTGAATGAATGACGTGTGTATGTCATGGTATTATGTTTATTGCAGGGGGGCGGCCTGCCTCGGGGAGGCCTGCCTGGAGACACGGGGTCTGAGTAGGCCATGTGAGCAATGTCCCCTGGGTGTGGGATACCTTTTGAAGTGTACATGCTGTTTGGCACCTTGGCCGTTTGCGCCCGTGACAGCCCCTCATGCCAACGCTCATCCCCGGGTGCGAACCGCCTTTGATAGAGGGGGGTGGATTGGATGGGCCTGGGGCGTGCAGATAAGGCACAGGAAGACTGCTGAATGGAGACACACTTATGTGGATTGCAGGGGGGCGGCCTGCCTGGGGGGAGGCCTGCCTGGAGACACAGGGTCTGAGTAGGCCATGTGAGCGATGGCCCCTGGGCGTGGGACACCTTTTGAAGTCTACATGCTGTTTGGCACCTTGGCCGTTTGCGCCCGTGACAGCCCCCCATTCCAGCGCTCATCCCCGGGTGCGAACCGCCTTTGATAGAGGGGGGTGGGATGGATGGGCCTAGGGCGTGTAGATAAGGCACAGGAAGACTGCTGAATGGAGACACACTTATGTGGATTGCAGGGGGGCGGCCTTCCTCGGGGGAGGCCTGCCTGGAGACACAGAGTCTGAGTAGGCCATGTGAGCGATGGCCCCTGGGCGTGGGATACCTTTTGAAGTGTACATGCTGTTTGGCACCTTGGCCGTTTGCGCCCGTGACAGCCCCCCATGCCAGTGCTCATCCCCGGGTACGAACCGCCTTTGATAGAGGGGGGTGGGATGGATGGGCCTGGGGCGTGCAGATAAGGCACAGGAAGACTGCTGAATGGAGACACACTTATGTGGATTGCAGGGGGGGCGGCTTGCCTCGGGGGAGGCCTGCCTGGAGACACGGGGTCTGAGTAGGCCATGTGAGCGATGGCCCCTGGGCGTGGGATACCTTTTGAAGTGTACATGCTGTTTGGCACCTTGGCCGTTTGCGCCCGTGACAGCCCCCCATGCCAGCGCTCATCCCCGGGTGTGAACCGCCTTTGATAGAGGGGGGTGGGATGGATGGGCCTGGGGCGTGCAGGCAAGTGTGTGGGAGCGAGGGGCCATCAGGCCCCTCTCATCCTTTACTTCTCAGTAGAAACTCGTACCAAGTGCCTCCAGTAGTGGGTTCGCCCCTTGCCCTTATGTGATGTTAACTTTGGATGACATTCGCGTAGATGGGAACACTGAGCAGGACACGGGGCATCCATTTTTGGACCCCCTTTCCACTCCATCTTGGTGACCAGGCCTCACTGGGTTAGTACAGCGCACAGAGCATATGGCCCACACCCTCGTTCCCACTCTGACTGGAAAACTCCAGAGGTATTTGCAACAGCTAATAAATGTAACACATCACTCTTCCTATGAGATCACGGTCCTGCATGTGAACCACCCTGAACCAAGCACGTAGCTCGTTCATCTCCACAAACGTGTCCTTGCCCACGCACCCTTGCCAGTGGAAACTTACTGCCATTCTGATCCTGTGTCCCTGCAAGGTATTCTCTTCATGTGCCAGACCACTGACCACACCATGATGCCCACCTAGCAGATCCCCAACTAACATTAGACCCCTACTGCAGTATATCGTTGCCTATCAATAACAAATGCCACATACCGGAGATTCTTGTGAGCACAGACCCACACTTCAAACAGTGTATTATAATGGTCAAGACCCTTGACCTAAGGCCTGTATAATCCAATGTTAATTGATAGTATATATATATATGTGTGACTTTTATAGAGACATAACCGACTGAAAGACTTTGAACAAGTGTTATTTAGTGCATGCGTTATTGATAATATATTATGTTAGCTTAGATAGTGACCACCCCGCTTCACAGCGACCTGAACTTCACCCATTCCGAGCACAGATGTCTGACGTCCATCCTTGAATGGAGACACACTTGATTCATTTAAAAAATCGAAACAACCGTTGTTAAAACATACGTGGTGTTTTATTTTGTATCTTATTTCGATGACACAAAAATACAAAACTTTACACATTGTACAGTTCAGGTTGCAGCACAGCGAGAGAAAATCCCCTGTACTGACCTCTGTCACTCTGGAACGTTTCTCTTATGGCACGAATGGCACAGGCGAGTATCACTCTTCGAATGCGGTGTCTAAGCCTCCCGTGAAGCCACCATGTAAAGGAACGATAGGCCACCAGCCTGTACCACCTGTGAAAAGGAATGAAACAAACTGTTTTTAAATGACCAAGATAAGTTTAATAAACGTTTGTTGTAAATGACAATTCTTGTAACCAATAGCATTCTGCTCGGACAAATGCTATCTAGACACTGCACACTATTGAACGACTTTCGTGCGTTACAATGATATGTATATGTAATTTTGGATATAGTAGAAGACCATGAAATAGGAGTGGCATGACAAGCAGAGTATACTTACTTGTTACTCGGATTACGAGGACGAACAGTTGCGCGAAGTTCGTGCATAAGCACCATCATCATCCTCAACACGGACCATGTGAGGCAGGCTGCCCTGAAGTCTGGCAGCTCGGTGATGCATTGCGGTCGTGGCTCGCCTTCCGAAATTTGTAGGCCACGCATCCCGAGTTTTCACAGCAACAGCAGTTATCGTCCTCGGTTGGCATTAGCTTGCACCGATTGCATGTGCACCAGGTGGAAACACCGTCCATGCGACTAGGTCCAGGCTCTTCAGCTGTTGAATCGTCCTCCCAACTGCCGTCCGAAGACCCATCTTTTTCGTGTGTTTCCCTTTCCAGTAGTTCCTCCTCGGTATACTCGGGCTCGTATATGTAGGGCATTATTGTAGCCATTGTGTGTTAAACAAACTAAAATAATTGATAGCGGTGGTACTGGTATCTGTTCACACGGGCTACAAGCAACGAAGGTAGCTGACCAGAGCACAGAAACGAGTCACAAAATACTCAAAGTAACACAGAGAGAGGAATGGAATCGAAAATCCGCTGCTGTGTGTTTTGAAACGGTCTGCTTATACTTATTGAGGAAAGAGGCGTCCTGCCATTTCCATGGCGACACGTCATTAGCTGAAGCGCAGCGAATGTTGACACGAGACGTGCTTTGGCGTTGTGAAATGGGTGGTACGCGTCTGCTGATGACAGGCTCAGGGGCGGGGGATATGATTTAGAGACGCAAAAGCAGGTCAGCCAGGGCGATGGGAGAAATTATAGGATTATCACAAAATGGCGCTCCCTGATGCCTGTTTTCGCGTGCGTTTAATGGATGAAAACTAGGGTAAGGTCCATAGGATATTTTTCTAAAATCGAGCGACTTAGGCTGAAAAACACATGGCTGACCAGTAGGGGCAATAAAATGTTTTGACCGAACCATTCCTTTAAGATTGTTCAGTGGAGAGACAAACGAAGAAGAGGGCTACTGGCCACTCTAAGCAACATTGCTCAGGTGTTTCATTCATGTGGTAAAGTTAGAACTTTCCTCAGAGCATATGGGGGAAGCTGGAGTTCCAGAACAAAGTTTTGACATCATGAAGCCGTTTTTTTAAAATGGTGATTGTTTTATTTATTAAACAGTACCCAGAAATACAATAGAAAACACAGCGTACAATCGAACTTGATCCCATTATCGATTCGGAATGCCCCCACAATTCACCAATTTTTCAAATCTCTCAAGACGTAGCTTTTTCCACAGCACCTGACCATGGACACATCCCAATGGATTCAGAGACTGCAGCTCACAGTAATGCGCTACTGTTAAAAGATGCCAGCCCAAATGCTGGCTACCCAAACCATGTTTGGCGCTTTAAACAATGAAATAAAAAAAAAAAGAAAATCAATAATGTTGGAGGTAACCATAGATTTAAAAAATATTGTTCTCTTTGTGTGTGGAATTTAGGACATAATACAAAGACATGTTCCAGAGTCTCATAGAATGTACATTATTGCGGCGTTATTCCCCGAGGTGGCGGACCCACCCTGTGGTTAACGGTCCGCCACCGAAGTTAAAGTTCTGAGTCAAGCAAGGGTACCTTAACAAGGGTGGCAGGCTTTTACCCATAGGGTGGGTCCAGCCACCAAGGGGCATATCGCCATTAGCACCCATGTAGTGCCCTATATGGGTGCTAATTGCTTTTTTTTTTAAAGGTATTTTCTCTCTGTGAACGGAACGCCTCGCGGCATCCCGTTCTCAGAGATAAAATACTATATGAATCTGGCCGCCAGGGAATTGGAAGACGGGGCTCCATACGGAGCCTCTCTTCCATTTTCATGGCGGCCACACATGGAAAGGAGTTGCAGCGGCAGATCCCCGCCGCCGCAATGAGGTAAGCGGGATGGGGAAGGTAGAGGGAACAAAAAAAATGAACAGGCTTGGCAGGGGAAGATGGGGGGGCTGCCATCAAGCAGCTTGGAACACAGGCTTTCACTTGTAGTGTCAGCTTGCGTTTCTAGCCACCTGATTCGCTGGCTACGCCACCCAGGGTGCTAATACAAAATCCACAATTCCGGTCAGACCTTGGGATTTTCAGCCTTCTTCCCTTGACTTTGTTATTGGGAAGAAGGTTAAACTTTAGTCTCATGAATAGATCCCTCATTTTACAATTAGGACATTGTGTTAAGTACTTGCTGACTTAATTGTATCTATTTTCTTTCCAGTAACCATTGTTTAAGAGTGTGTACCGGAACGTTGAGTCCTAAGTGGAGCACCAGTCTGTGCTGCATACAGTACGTTTAACTAAATGGGGTGTAAGCACTAAAGAATTCATAGACACATATATAGCACTCAAAATGTGCCTACAACCCTGTACCCACTTATTTGACTTGTAGCATTTATGATTAGACACCAAGGGCCCACGGCCTCAATCAGCTAGATTTATGGAGAAACAATTATTTTCCTTAAAATGGAGAGTTCTTTCCACTTGATCAAGCATCCCAATGAACTTAAACCTAATTAGAATCTATCTTAAAATGGCGATAGGAACACATCTAGGAAGAGATAAAAGCCTTCCTCCAAATCAACTCCTCAAGCTTTGACCAAAAACAGACATTCTCAAAATGAAAGAAAAGCACTATATATGTCAGATAGAGGACCACTTTGGCCTTATGATAAGTGATAAACTATAGCAGCGAGAATCAAGTTTCAAGTTTAGTTTCCGTATGTGAGTGGTAAACATAATAGCGTTGGCACAGTGAATAGCGATATTCAAGCCTATAGCCGGATTTTTATAAACAGTAAAGCCTAAGTTTGTTATTTGATCAGTGATATCAATGTTTCGTTATTTAGGTGCCACTTTAATTTAACTGGAGCTTTCCTTTTTCCTTTTCCTTCAATTTATCTTGTTAAATCAGTAAGTCGTTTTCCTTCACTTAGGCTAGTTGAAAGGCAGATGGGAATTTGATCAAGAATTAACAGGTCGGCGGCATAGCATTGGCAATGTAGTGGCATATTTTCCAGAAAATGAGGATACACTCTTGTTGTGTTAAGATAATTACCAATGTATGAGATGTAGCGCTTGAAGAGGACCAGAGCAAGGACACAGCCTTGTCGGAGACCTCTACAATTCCCTTCTCCCTTTCCATTGTGGACATTGTTGCTATGGAGCTGCACCAGGAACACAGAGTGTTCCCAGTGACGGACAAAGGAGCACAAGGTAAGTGGGAATTGGGTGGGGGTGGGTGGGTGATGTTGAAATTGGAGTTGGGGTGGGAGAAGGAGAGAAAGGGACGGGCGGGGGCGCACTTACCTCAGTACTGGCAGGGAAGAAAGCTCGGAGCGGGGGTTTTACCATGTGGCAATACCCCCATTCTGAGCAACAAACAACAACCAGAACAGATTAGGAATGCCTGTTCTGGTTTGCATTATTCACTGTATTTGTATCAGTATTAATGTTTAATTCAGTGCTTTGTGGAAAGCATTCTATACATTTAAATACAAAGCACTTTGTGGCCATGACAATGGCAGTTTAAAAATATCACAATACAGAACATCTCTCAGGAATTGGCAAAAATAAATGTCTGGACTATCTTGGTCAAACTCCCTTACATACATAACTATCTAAACATGCTGTTATACCTCTGGTCAGAGCAGTACAAACATGTCTCATTTTAAAATCTCATTCTAATACTGAGCTACCAAGAGCTTCACAAAGATTGGTTGACGCGTGTAGTCAAAGGTCTCCCTCTTTTAAAGCGATGGACATCTATCAGAAAATGATGTTGTAGGGAGCAGTACACATTCTTCTGTTGTGTCATAGAAATCAAGATACACTTAACAGGAGTGTCAGTTGAGAGGGAGGAGCCTGGGAGTGGTTGTGGCCACCGTTCTTTAGATTCTGAGCACATGCTTCCAACCACTTCTTGTTTGGCTTTGCCACAGCCTCTGCTATTGTATTGCCCAATGAGAAACATCTGGATTTTATGACTGAAGGAGATGGGCATGTAAATACTTAGAAATACCTTTCCTTTGTTTTTCTTATTTCCAAGCCCTTACGGTTTTCTTTATTAGTTTTGCAAATTGTAACAGTCGAATGGCTCAACTTGAACAGCACAGAAAATCTCTTTGGAGAGAGTGTCAACGGTGAAAAGCCATGCCTTTTTTATTTTGTATTAATAAATAGAATGATAAGGGTATTTCCATCTCCAAAATGGTAAAATGCCAACCGGATTCTACCTTTCCGTCAACTCCATGCCAAAAGTATAGTGTCCTTGTGCCCTGCTGCATCAGTGCCCTGAAACACGGAGTCTGCTCTACCCGTAGCACAGAGCAGGTTCAAAGGTTATAAGATGCCCACTCGACAACCGCAGTGACAGCCAAGTTCCTGTGGTGCAGGGGCGGCATTTAAGATCTGCCCCCCTGTACCAAAACTACAATGATCATAATTAACCAGTGAAGGTGGCAGGGTAATCACTCAAATTAAGCTATGTTCGAGTTTAGGCATAGTGCATGGCACTACTTATGATCATAGCTGCCACATCCCAATTGATATTGCACATGTACCAGCTCCTGTGAGCCAGTTTTGCTGTTGACGGTGATGTGTATCCTGGTCAGCCAGATGTAGACTACCAAATGACGGTACAGGAACCTGGAGGGCCGGGCCTCCTCTTTGATCTCTTTGTCAGGGCAGGTAACAACCTCTTCTGAGACAGCCGCACAGGAGGCAGCTGTCCAGGGTCCGGGCATCAAAGGAGTACACCCATTCAAAAGGAGTAACCTCACACCAGAGTGCTGCATCTCTAAGGGCCTTTGTTCTTAGTGAAAAAGGAAGGGGACTGGATTATGATATGCAGGAGTGCTCTGGTCAATGGAAGGAGACTTCCACCATTTTGTTTCTCTCTGTCTCTGTCTCCCGTTCCTGTTCCTCTGGAGCAAAGCACTTTGGGTGTGATATCAGAAGAGAAAATTTCACTCCATTCAAGAGCAAGGTTTGGACCACTAAGGCAGGCTAGATTTAGTCCAATCACCTGGGGATGTTTGGCTTTAAAAGAAGGTCTCTCCTTCCACTTCTTCGGATCCTCTCAAGACACTCTAAAGATTTGCTCTGGAACAACACCTCAGAAGAACTCACTGGGCTTCCTTTGGTAAAGCTGCACTTTCCAAAGCCCTCAGCCTGAGGTGAAGAAGGAGCGGTCCAAGGCAGAAGAAAGATCTCCTCCCTATCAACTCTCAGGAACACTGGTGTGAAATTTTCCTGTGGACACGGACCTGCCCCTCTGCACCAGATTCTCCTAAAGCTGGGAGACCAGATCCTGAATGGAACCATCCTGCCCTCGAGTCCCTCTGAGTGGGCCTCATAGCAGCCGGAGGACCAGAAAAGCCAAAGCTCCCTGTTCTGCCACACCAAACCGGTCGCTCCATGTTCACCGCACCTTGAACGAGAGGGAGGATGCCGGCGCTGGCTTTTGCTCTCTTCACCAATCCGAACTATTGCTTGCACTTCACCCAGCTCCACGCTGCATCGTGCCCTAGCTGCGCCCGTCACTTCCTAGGCCCAAATGCAATGTTTGACTGCAGTACTTGATCCGAACCATTGGAGTGTCACAATTCGACTCTGACCAGGGATTACAACCATGGCTTGACCCAGCTAGCCCCTGAAAGGCCGCCTCACTGACCTGCACATCATCGCACCCTAGATGACCACTTTTACGACCATCTTGCGCCGACTCGAACTAATGTAGCGTTACGCATCGACCTCTCCCAGCGGCTAAAAGCCTAACTCGGCCTGGCCGAACTTTGAAGAGATCCGGGGACCACCCTGACCTGTATTGATGAGACCCCCCCTTCGACTGCACAGAGTGACCACATTCGCCCCTGCTCGATGCCTGCTTTTTCCATGGGCCCACAAGATTGAACATGCCGGAACTAAGCCTGAACCAGTCGCATCAACTTTCGACACAAGCTTTGACATCCATCAGCCCACCGAGAACTGAAACCAGGTACTGTTGACCACAAACCACCCACTTGGTTTAATCGGACCCTAGAGACTGGTTAGGTCACGTTAGCACCTTCTTTCATCCAAGACATATTCTTTTGTGGTTGGTATTTGCCTACTACCCCTGTACTCACACACAGAGGGCTACTCCCTCCAGTCTGTTGCGTCATCTCTGTCTTTCACAGGGGTGGGTTTTTGTACAGTGTTTCTATTTGGTTCTACTGCAGATGGTGTGTTTAATTAAAGTGTATACATTTTTATAGAACCTTGATAAGACATTCCCTTTATTTTGGACTGTGTTATTGTGTTGTTCGGGTCACTGCTGAATCACATTCGCACCCCTCTTAAGAGCATTTCCTTCCGTCGGTCCAGGTTATCATAGAAAGGCAAAGGATGTAAGGATCTTAACTGTGCCTGTTTTACCTTCATGATTGCGCTGAGTTTTGGTTTGTAGAAGGGTGAGTGCTGAGTGGGCCATTTTACCCCTACTCATCCTGGTACTCCTGCAGAGCAGAATGCAATTCTTTGCAGAAGGGATGAGACTGGTCGGAATGGGGTCCGGCTGATCTGAATAGGGTCCATCCACTCTTGTTAGAGCACAGCTCCTCTAGGCCTGCATAAAGCCTCTTTCAGATTCCCTTGAGCAAACTGTTGTGAATTTCATTTGACCCTTAGAATCTCCAGATCTGCCCCAGTTGTATGCGTTGTGAAACAGGCATAAGATGGTAGCGGCAATCTGAGAAGACCCCAGGAATCACCTCATTTGCTTCAGTATACATCTTTTTGGATCTTGAAACAGCTATCTTCACTGGAAACAGTCTAGCTGAAGCAAGGTCTATGTTTCTTCCAAAAGGCCGATTACATTTAGGAAGATGGGTACTGTCTCCCATGACAACCAAAGAAAGTTTCATAGAATGCCTTGGAATGTTTGAATACAATATACCAGTGTGATAACTGTACTGATTACACAGACCACATATGTGGCGCTCTATTCCTACACACTCCGCAAACACTGACTGCAGTGTTGGCTTAGTAAACGTGGGACAAAGGAGACGCATTCAAACAATGAAACTCTATATGCATGAGGGCTGGGACAGTGGGAAGTGAGTTGCTGAGCGAGGGAAGTTAACCTTCATGCTATCCACTTTCCAGCAACAAGAATGCACACATGTTTAACAACTGATGACGTGGCTCATTAAAATGTGTGAATAGAATATTTGCATAGGGAGTGTTCAGGCTACTGCATAGCATAGTGACTAATTACAAATACCTATGATATACACAAATGCAGTTGCTTGATATTGTTTAGCGTTTTGCCTAATTAATATACCAGTCATTTATTCATTCATATGAACCAAATCTTTCTGGCCGCTGTGTGAAAAACTCCAAGAAATGATAGCCAGAAGTTTACTTATCATAAAGGGTATGCAAAAAAAGAATACTAGAATCTTAATTACTTTACATTTAATTGTTTTCTGCCACAACAAGTAACAATTGTATCATGCAATACATTGAATTAATGAAGCGAAGGATTTGTACTCATATAAACACAAATGACCCTAGCTTTTTTGTATTCATTTGAGAAGGAGGGGAAAGGTGCACACTACTGAGAGCAGAGAAAGAGATCAGAATCGCCAAATGTTCAGTATTTCCTTGAAGGGTGGGAATTCGGGAACAGGTTGAGGGTAAAAGTGCACGCCATAAGGCTCTGTCCCCTCAGCAGCAGGGGTGTTGCTAGGTCTGGAAAAGACCCGGGGCTAAGCTGATGTCAGAGCTGTCGGGACTGGGGGCTAGCTAGTCTTTTGGATGTAGCTCCTGAGATTCTATCCGGGGCTACAAACAAAAGACCAGGGGCTATAGCCCCCTTATTCCCCCCTACCAACACCTCTGCTCAGCAGTGTTGGCTGTGCGAGGGAAATCTGTTGATGGGCCTGAGTCCAACAGGGGAGGTGGCAGGTTGGGACTGTTCTGTTCATAACAGGGTTTTCAAGTCTATTCCTCGATAGCAAAATCCACTCCATGTTTTCAGGATATCCACACAACCTACATTTGAATGCAACGAATCAAGATGAAATGGGAGTTATTGACATAGTGAGTGGTTATCCTGAAAACCTGGTATGGATGAGACTCTCGCAGACTGGCCTTGGAAGCTGCTTCTGAGGTGCTTGGTGGGCTTGGGGGGGAAGTTAAATTGTTTGGTGAGAGTGAGTCAGTGATCGCTTTTCATGGAATGTTCATTTTCCTGTAACCTGTGATTAAACCCCTCTTAAGAGCGTTTCTTTCCATCGGTCCTGGTTACCACAAAAAGGCAAATGTATAGCTTTTAACTGTGCCTGTTTTTACCTTTATGATTGCGTTGGGTTCCTGTGTATTTGTTGTCTATATGTG
This sequence comes from Ambystoma mexicanum, assembly GCF_040938575.1. NCBI lineage: Eukaryota > Metazoa > Chordata > Amphibia > Caudata > Ambystomatidae > Ambystoma > Ambystoma mexicanum. Next base: position 272,368,404 of record NC_090939.1, on the reverse strand, counting down.
TTTTTGTATTTCTGGGCTACAGGTGTGTGCTTTAATTAAATATGCCATTTCCGGTTTTAAAAAGATTATTTAAACTACCCACATGGCACTGAATACGGATTTAATTCCTGAGGGTGTGGTGTGCACCAACAAAACGGAAACATATTGTCAAAGATTAGGCATATTGGCTACACTGCCTGCTCACTGCACCCCAATGTTACGTTTGAGGCAGAATCGGTCCCTAAAGTGCCCCAAATATAAAATAATATGCCATAACCCCAAGGCTTCAGGAATGAGTTGTGGGGAATCACTTGTGCTGCCACTTACTTTAAAGGGACAATAGGAACCGCCTTGCTTGAATGACGCGCGCTTGCCCATCCCGGCGCATATCGCTCCACTCAGAGACCCCATCACTTTGCATTAGACCCTGCCCTGGATCGTGGAGACAAGGAGTGGCAACTGGAAAACCTAATGGCCAGAGGCCTCGGCGTGCTTGCATTATTCATGAAGTGATTACCAAGCCCCCAGCAAAGGAGGCAAATAGGTGGCTTAGTTTGAAACATGGAAATCGGAAGAGGGAAGGAAGATCCCTATGGCACTGATTGGTGAAGAGAAAGACCGTGGAAGACAAACATGTATGCAAAGCTCATCTGAGAGCACATCAGGGAGTGTAACGAAAGGCTGCTTTGCTAAACCCTTTCCTCGTAAGGCAGCTGGCCAAAGAAGCAAGCAGTTCAAAATACACCAGCAAATCATGGCGCTGGATTCCCTCGACAACATGCTCAGGGAGTGGGACCCCGCTGACGCTCTGAACATCTCCTCGCCTTCTTAGACACCAACATCAACAAAATGCATGACACAATCCAGGAGACCAAGGGAAGCCTCCTGTCTACACACCACCCTATGTAGCTCACCATCCGCGTGGCTGAGGGACATTGCTGGCCTCCTCCTCACACCACTGAAAAGCTTGCAGAGATCACACAGAGAATCGAAGCATCTAACCCGCAGCTGACACATGACCCATAGAGATCCTAAAAGAAATCACTGAGGAGCGTGTACCATGTATCATGGAAGCAAATCAATTCCTGGCACATAGTGTAGTTTTGGGTACACTTAAACAGACACTACTAATATCCCCAAATAAAGAAATAATCTGCGGACCCAACATAAATGCCCATCTACTTTCCAACATCCCTTTCCATGGCGAGTTCTTGGAAGGTCAGCGCACAGTCCAACCACTAAGCTCTGGGGTTAACCCATGAGAACATCCACGACCCCTGATTTTGGATGCCTTTGGGCCACAGAGATGACAACCACCCACAATGGGGAAAATCAAACCACGGCACTAGAGTGCGATCAACGTCAAGAGCTGATCCTTCAAGACCTATCCTCGGCGTGTGACAGTATGACCCATGCAATCCTCATTGACCACTTGGGACAACATGCAGAGATCCTGATAACAGCTCTAATGTGGGTGTCTTGCTTCCTCTGGACAATTGTCAGCAAGTCAGGATTTGCTCAGGCACTTCTGCAATAAAAAGAATCAAGTGTTGAGTCCCCCATTTGTCTACGCTCCCTGTGCAAATGATTCAACATCGTGCCTGCAGTGGGGGCGTTCATGTGACATCTACTACAAATGCAAATATACGTTTACATATAAATATACATCAATCAGCTCTGAATGCCTACTTGACTTAGTAGAGTGGAACTTCCTGTGTGCAAGTTTGGGTTCAAGAACTACCTGATAGGTTTGGTTAAGCAGCTCCTCTGTAAAAGGTTGCACCAAAGGTTAGTTGTCTCCTTCATTTCAACTCAAATGCATGCGTCCACCTTCCCAAGATTGGTGCCCTCTGCAGACCAAATTCCCAGGACTTTGGTTTACATCACTGAGATCATTAGAATTAATCATTCAAAACCTGACGCAAATGATGCAAGCACAGCGCTGTCATCTCCCTCTATGCTGACAACACATTGGTGGTTGGTAACTTCATGCAAGGAACCAGGAATGCTTACACTTACGTGTTGCTGGCCCTTTGCCTGCCATTTTTAACACAGTCAAAGTGTAGTGGGAAAGTAGTGGAACTCATATTGAATGGGGCGGAATGTAAAGAAAATGGAGATTACGTTTCTCTGGGCCGTAATGCAAATGAAAAGTGTAAAAGCCTTGCGTAAGGCTTTTACCAGTTTCATTTAAATTACGCCCCATTTTCAATCATTTGTATGGCGGAGAGGAGGCGCGGATCACAACTTTCTAGTCCGCTGCCCCCTTCCCCTCTGCCATACAAATGCTGCAGCATTTGCACCAGTATGCATTTTCATGCCGGCGAAAATGCTGTGGATTCCTACAGAGGCAGAATTTACTCAATGTGCACAGCAGCATGCAAAAGTGTGGCATACAAGCATGTGCACTGCCTTTTTACCCTCACCATTTGCACTCCACAATGAAAATGAAGAAAATTAGGTGGTGGGGCTTGTTTACACAAAATTGGAGCCGCAACAGGTCTCGTCACAAGTCCCAAAGAGTAAAATGAGGTGAAATAACCTTAACTCTTTACTTTAACTCTTTGCCTTCAGCGAAATAAAACACTGCCTGAAAATACCCTTTGCAAGTGGTGATTTATAAAAGATTTCAGTGGAACCAGCCTTCTCACTGTGAGTTCCTTCGGAATCTATCTGTTTAACACCTGCATGTAAATCTCATGCAGGAGGAAATCAAAGTGCTCTCCTAAAATGGAGGGTGAAAGCAAAGGGGAGATGCTATTTCCACTTGGCTGCCCTCTTACGCCTCAGGATGTTGTTGTGCCTCTGCGACCCTGCTTCCATTAATACAAGACAGCTCTCTGTATGGGAAAGCCCTTCGGCTACGTTTAATGGAGAAAAAATGTGATTCTTCTTCTTACTGCTGGGACTGCAATATCCAACTCCTAATTTCTTTATTTCGATGATGTCTTGTTTGTTTCCAAAATTGGACAATCAAAATCAGCAGGGATTCCAAATCTTATATAACTTTAAGTCAAAAAGCACTTTGTCACTAATAATGAGAGATTATTTGAGTTACCTATATACCTGTTGAGCAGAGTGTTTATTGCAAACATTATCATGATTATTGCCTAGGAATCGTTATTTTCGAATCATCTGACCAATCAGTTAGTGAACAGTAATGGTGTAATAATGCAAAAACAGAAATTGAACTGGATACAACTTTAGCATGATTAAAAATAGACAATAAAATGGGGTTGTGTATTAATACCATTTGCATTAAGTATATGGAGACCTAAGAGAACGTGGCCATGGCAAGACAAAGATGTCTTGGATGAGTCAGTTCAACTTAGGAAACGCCTTATACGTACTCAATTGCATGGGGCAATCATGCTTGAGTATTTGAAAAATCAGGCCCTTCCTCAGGGCCTCATAGTGAAGAACGAGCCACGCTTATTTCTAGATAGCAAAGAATTTAAACGTAAATGGAGTTATATATCTAATAAGGGTGGCAGGGACTGGTTGGTCCTAATTATTGACACAGCGACAGAAGTCTCTAAGCAAATAGAGTTAGACATCACCAAACTGGAAGAAGAGATCAAAAAAGATCTAGATTTAGATGCCTTCAAAGTGAAGCTGGAACAACATCTGAAGGGATTAGTGGATTTTAAAAATGACACCACTCTAGAAAGAGTGAAAAGGTTGAAAAAAGATCTCAACAATTTTGTTCATGAAAAGTCTTTTCCCTATGTAATTGAGGGATACAAATTTGGCAGCACGTTTGTAACTCCCAAAAACAATAGACTTGTACATTTTAGAGATACTTCTTTCAGTTCGAGTGAAGAAAGTACAGGTGACAATGGTCCTGACGTCCAGTCTAACTCGAATAGAAGCAGAGGTAGGGGCCAGAGAGGGGCCAACAGACAAAGACAAAGGATGCCTTTTTTAGGGCAGGGTCCAAATCGAGGAGATTGGGACAACCAGGTCAGAACACGAAGTCGCACAAGGAATCAATGGTGATTAACCTGTCCAACTACACCCTCTCCCCTGAAGAAGAAAACATCCTCGATAAGGGGTTGAGCTTTGTCATTACGAAACCACATGATCCTTTTGAATTTAGAACAGAGTTTTTTGCATTCATGCGTAAAGTACGCCTTAATGAATATTTTAGGGAACATGATGGATACAATGGTAACAACTGCAGTGGGCTGCGTAATGCGTCCACTTTTTGTGCACCTAGCTACTCCCATACCGCCGAGTCTGTGGTCTTTGAGAGACAGGTCCTGGCGGAAGTTCGCAAATTGGAATTGTGTGAGAAATCTCACAATTCCAATATGAGTAAACTTCAAAGAGCTTCTGCATTGAAACTAGCCAAAGATAAGAGCCTCATTATTAGACAAGCGGATAAAGGGGGAGCAATTGTCCTAATGAATCGCAGTGACTATGTCAAAGAATGTGAGGGACTTCTATCAGACGGTGTCAGTTGTTTGAAACTGTCCAGTGATACTTCAGCCAGACTTATGAAAGTCATCAAAGAAAAAGTGACTTTGGCATTTGAGTCTGAGATGATCAGCAAACAGGAACATGATTTTTTAATCAGAGAGCAAGGTAGGGTTCCAGTTTTTTATATCTTGCCCAAGGTGCATAAAGGACTCGTTAATCCATCTGGACGTCCTATTGTCTCTGGGGTTAATTCTATTTTGGAACCCCTATCCAAATTTGCAGATTTTTATCTGCGACAGTTTGTGGTGAAAATGAAAAGCTATTTGAGGGATACCACTGATGCAATCAACAAAATTGAGAACACAGAATTTGTTCCGGGCCATTCCTTGCTTATAGGGTTGGATATTCAATCCCTCTACACTATGATACCTCAAAGAGCCACACTAGAGGTGGTGGAAGAGATTTTGCATAGTAGAGAGGATGGACACCCAGTGAGTAATGCTTTTATTCTTTGGTGTACAGAGTTTGCCCTTACTCAGAACTTTTTTCAATTCCAAGGGGTATTTTTCCAACAAATTGAGGGTACTGCCATGGGGGCTGCCATGGCCCCTAACCTAGCTAACCTATATGTTGAGTATTTTGAGAAAATGGTGTTTTACCCAGCCACTAATCCATATATCCATCATTTGAGAAAGTGGCTGAGGTATATTGATGATATACTGATCATATGGGATGGCACCAGGGAGGAGGCTGAGGATTTTTTGACTTGGCTTAATCTACAAAATCATTTTTTGAAATTCACAGGGTCAATTTGTGATTTTGAGACCCATTTCCTGGACATTACCATCTTTCATGACAATGGATTCTTACAAGTCAAGCCTTACAGTAAGACTACTGACAAGAATTCCTTATTGCATTTCAATAGTCACCATGCTAAGCACTTGAAAACCAATTTACCTTTTGGACAATTTCTAAGGTTGAAACGTAATAGTAGTAGGAAAGAGGATTTCAGTAAGCGTGCGGATGTACTGACCCAAAAATTGTTAGCCAAAGGCTATCCACCTAAAGTCATCAGAACAGCCTCTAAAAGAGCATATAACAACAACCGGGAAGCTCTTCTAGAGAAAAATACCAAAACAAAGAGAGAGGTTGGTACTGTGTTTGTGAATACTTTTTCCAATTTATCCTACAAAATCAAAAGCATTGTTACGAAAAATTGGAAGAAGGTTTACCGAGGTAAAGATGTTTTGCCACCGTTGGTGGCCTTTAAAAAAAGTCAGAATTTACAAAATGTATTGATTAGGAATGATGTCACGGAAACCAATGCACCTCCGATTAGACAAACTAGACTGTGGGGCCTGCCGGAAGTTAAAGGACATTTTCCATGTGCCAAATGCAGTATGTGTGCTCAGACTAAAGAGATAAGATCTTTACAGATTTTGCCCAATGTCAAATGGGTATTCAATGAAATGACCAATTGTAATACATCAAATGTTGTGTATTTAATTACGTGCCCTTGTGGCCTACATTATGTGGGCAAGACTAATAGGCAATGTAAAGTCAGAATGGTGGAACATCGGAGCTGCATTAAAAATCAAGTAATTGCAGCTCCCTTAGTGAAACACTTCATTGATATGAAACATGGCTGTAATGATTTCACCTGGCTTGTATTGAAAAAAGTACTTGGCCGTAACAAAGTGGAGATAGATCAAAGACTTGTGAACTTGGAACAGAAAATTATTTTCCAATTGCAAAGTAATGTTTTGGGGCTGAATGAAAGTATTGATTGGCATCTGGTGAGCCAAGCATGAAAAATGAAAAAGGAAACTATTATATGTACAGATTTCAATCTGTGTATGTACACATTTAATGTTATAACTTTTGCAGCAATTTGAAATACTGTGTTCTGATATATGTTGTTAGCATAGTGTTATTTGTTACCAATTGTAGTTTGCTACTTCTGTGAATTTTAGCAAACGATTTGATTTTCAGGTAGCTATTTCACTGTGGTTCTTGATGGTGTCGAAGTACTGTTCATTATATGCTTTGGTGTATCCAGAATGTTTTTTGTCAACTATTGCATTCTGTATGCTGTTTACACTTTTGATCGAATTAGTGTACTATTCTCCTCAACACTGATCCGTTCCATGATGGCCACTCCCCTTTGTTAATCCTTTCACAACTTCTGGACTATTTTAGTCCTTCTTCAGTGTTCATTAACGTGGAGGGAGTCGGTTTGTTTCTTGTAATAGTGCCGTGCTCGTTCATAGAGTTTGGACTATTTTAGTCCTTTTTCAGTGTTCATTAACGTGGAGGGAGTCGGTCTGCTCCTCGTAATAGTGCCGCGCTCGTTAATAGCCCCGTGTTCACTTGCGGGAAGTTTGCGAATTACTTGTGTTGCTCCGGGGCTCCCAGCTAAATGCTGCGTGTGGGAGTATTGTACACCATATCAAAGGTAAACGTGCGTTTGTTATGAGGGCATTTGTACCATTACATTGCATGTTGTTTCTTTAAAATGCACTAATGGTTTTTTTTTGTACCCACGATATCGAGTGCACTGGGCTTCATTGTATTTCGAACAGTATGTCACCCTTTTGCGATCAATGAAAGGATTGGCATTTCAATGGTATTGTTTACATTCTTCGATACACTAACACACGGGCTCGCACTGCATGTCATGCTACTTACCATCGGTTGGGACGAGATAAAGTAGTCCAGACACCACCTTTCCTGTGCACACAGATGTAACGTATGATTGTGTCTTCCATTCTTTTGAATCATACACGATGACACCCTCTATGTTTTGTTAATGTATGCAGGAAAAAGATGGTTATTCTGAGTTGTGGAGACACCATAGGTGGTTGTTTTTGTTATTCCAGATTGGTGCTGTGAATTGATATAGAATTGGCTTACAGTATGGTCCGGCTGGCGGCATTAGGGAGTACTGATTTGTGTTCCCTGCCCATCTATGGACATCTCTACTCGTGTGGAGGTAAAAATCTTTTTTATCATGAAAATGCCAGAGCCCTAGCTTTCGCAGTGATTATTGGCTGCTTTAGAGTTTTTAGAGTATTTGGTTATTGAAAATTGGTTTGTCCTTTACAGGTGTTGCTATATCTTGGTGGATTGTGACGCCATGTGAAGTTGTGTGGTTTCTCATTGACGAGAGATTAACATACTGGTCAATTACAGACGTGTTTTGGAGATTCACCATTCCAAGGTAAATTAAAAAGGGCTGGTTACCCGTGTGAGGCGGGTTCTATGGTTAGAGCCTATTTCACTTCTACATTTGTGTAGCTTCCCTCTTTTCCTCTTTGGTACTCATTAGTGTCCTCTGGTTTTCCTTTTCAGGCTCCGTTGGGCCTGACACTACCACTCTTCACGGTGTTGAGGAGAATAGTGGATGTTTTAAGCTGTCCCATGAAGAATGTTCGCCCGAAAGGGGCTTTGAAGAACAGAAACATGTTGGGATTATATGTTTTTTAATGGCACATTTAGGTTTTGTTGTATTTTTATGTGATATCGTTTTTGTCTTGGGTATGTGTAAAATGTGAGGTTTAAGTTTTAGATACTTTAGTTTTAGTGTTAGCTATCACACTGTGTTAGGTGCTGGTAGTGTTTTATGTTCTATTTGAAGAATTTTGAATAAACAAAAGATTGTTTGAAAGTCAAAATACGGCACGCAGTCTATGTTTTCAAGACATGCAGTGCCGGGAAATCTACCAGAGAAATATGGGAGGCGAAGGGGTGTGAGTAGATAAATGGCATCATCTTACTCCTTGTTTTTGTAATAAAGACAAAGATGTCTGCCATGAGATGAGAAAAAGCAGTCATGACACAGTGCATGAGTAATCAGAACATTGTGAGCAATGAGTTAGTCAGGCATAAGGACGCATAAACAGAAAATACTATCTATGGTACTGCAAACCATTAACAGTGCACGGAGCACGAATGCCAAGGGAAAATAAATGTTGACTAGAAAAGTAAGTACGCCGATAAAAAGAACAGTGAGCCTATGAAAAAAGAAAGATCGACAATAGGTCCAATTGAGTAAGAAGTGATATGATTTTAGTAACCAGTGATTACATTGCAGGAAAAACCAGAGACACGATAAATAAAGGGGTAAATATTATGAAATACAAAACTGAAGAGGGAAAAAAACAGTGGCAGGATGGAATAAATATCGAAATATTGCCAATAATATAGTACTGCAGGTTTGGGTTTAAGTGGGAAAAAAGACAAATAGATTTCAGTTAAATAAAAGTATAAAGGGGTGGACAAAAAGAGGATTTAATCCAAGTATCTGAAGAACTTCATTTGTCCAATCCTTGGGGGCACCGATTGGTTGTTGCCTTTTGTTCAAATGAATGAATTGGTTGGATCTGAGCTGAAGTGCAGGCCGTTAGCTCGCCTGCTGTCATGGAGCATTTCAGCAATAGCTTTGCGGTCCAGCCTTCTTGCACTGGGGATGTGAGGAGCCCTGGGTGGCGCCAGGTGAAAGTGAAGCCTTGTTAATTGTGAGAAATCTTTTCCCAAGCCCCTTGAGTGCAAGCCCCGTGCATCACTGGAGTATGGCAGCGCCGCGGCCGTCGCTTTTGCAGCGAGCTGCTCGAAGAGAAGAGACTTTGTAGAAAAGCATTGTTATTGAAGAGGCGAAGAGAAAGGCCCAGAGCCCAGGTCTCCTCCTACCCAAGGCATGCAGCCCCGGAAACCAACAACAGCCAGGGCCCCGTCCCTCAGCTGCACCGGACGTCTCATTACCTGAAAGCACCGCTAAGCTCTTCATTTATTGTCTCATAATGATCCATTGGGAATTCACAAAAAGAAGAAAAAGAAAAAAGGGTCTTTCAAGAGCCACAATCGAAAAGGCTTCAAGGTGAAAGGGGGATTTCAGGAGTGGGCCTGTAAGTTTCAGCCAGTAGATAACCATGCACATATGCTTAGAAGATGGGGTAGGGCGCACCAGGGCATGTGCAGAGCACACACTATGGGAGATGGAAGGATACAGGGTGAGGAGTGCAGATAGGAAACTGTTTTTTTTTTTATTTCATCTGAACATTGTCAAGGAGAAGAAACATAAGTACAATTCAGTGCACAAATTGTCCATTTTTGCTGCCGGCTTTTTTCTTGGATTTCCTGGAACAGGAGAGAGGAACACACATATTCTAGGATTCAAGCACCGTTGATAAGTGGTCACGTGTGATGTGTGGCAGCTTCCGCCAGGCCCTTCTTTTTAGTACAAATCAAGGTGCATGTTGAGACATGCAGGGAACAGTAAAACTGCAAGTCACAGAAAGAAAAGTGATATTGCCTGGCTGATGGGCATGCAGATGACAGAGGCGCGTTTACTGGGAGGATAGCTCAGGGGCAACGTGCTCGCCTTGGAAGCAAGACGACACGGAGCAACAAGTTCGTATTAAGCACATAATAAATAAACAATTACAATTACCAGGGAGTCTGCCAGTGGAACACCGCTTTACATTTCCTAATCTTCCCTTTTGGTGACAATATGCTCAGTTAAAGTTAACCAATACTACAACTCCCATAATGCTATTTACTAAACGAAGCCCATTGGCCTCCTGGTCACATAGAATCAACTGGCACAGCCGCCTACATAGCTAAGCGATTTAGGCGTGCATTTAAGACATCTGTGTTGAGGCTGCAAGACACATATTCGATTCACAGCCAAAACTTGGCTGGTAGCACAGGACTGCTAAAGCCTACACCAGACTCAATGCTCACAATAACTTACTTTGTTGTCTGCTGATCTGCCGTCATGCCGAACACCACTGTAAGTACCTACTGTATGTAAATGGATCTGTAAAAATTTGATTTATATGCATCATCTGTATATTTATGCAACTGTAACCTTAAAGAAATGCGCCCAGATGCATTTGAGCCAGGCGCGCTATACAAATAAACAAAATACAAAATACAAATATAAAATACAGCAGGGCTAACTCAGCCCTTCATGCCCCCAAGACCGACACATTGAATACCATGAACTTGGGTATTGATAACTGGAGTGTCCTGGATCACAGGAGACACAGGAAGGACTCAGGACTCAACTTTGCCCTGGTGCAAAAATGCATCGAAAATGTATCTTATTTGCACTTGGGACATTTAAGCGCCAACCTGGGGATCGGGACCTGTGTTGCTCCGTGTCGTCTTGCTTCCAAGGCGAGCCCGTTGCCCCTGAGCTATCCTCCCGAACCATGCTGCACTTGTCATGGTGCAATGGTTTTAGAATATTTGCAAATGTTTTTAGAAATAGGGCAAACTTTGCCCTAGTGCTAATACTGTGCAAACTTTGCACTTGGACCAGTGCAAAGCTTCTGTAATCTGGCCCCAGGAGTCGCAATACAAGATGCCATTTTAATCCGGCAAAGATCATTTTCAGAGTGGCCAGCTGGACACGGGTCATCTAGAGCACCTTCATCCAGCCCTGGCTTTTAGGCCAACATGGCTTTGCAGGCTGCGGCTTGAGGGGGTTTATTTGAAAACGAGCGAGAGGAAACTGAAAGAGTAACACTGCTTGCTTTTGCACTTCCCTTTGTCGCTCCATTTAAGTACCGTTCCAAGGCGTAGTAGGGCTGCAAAGCAGAGTTTGCATCTCTGCTTTACTTTAGTCCTCCATCTTGGAAGAGCACTATGCTTTACGCTTCCATCATGCAGGCGTAACACAAAAGTATTCCAATGGAATATATCCTTGCATAGCACGTGCTAAAGACCAGGCGGAGTCCATAGGAATCCATTATAAAACGCTGCCTCCGAGGCGTAATGCAGGCAATGTTTTAACTCTCGCAAGGCGGAGAGTAAAAGTGATGAGTAGAGGCGATTGTGCCTTCATTTACTCTTCACAGAGTGAGCGTGGATGGCCTCCTACAGTGCAAATGAGCTTATCTTTGAAAATGACCCCTTAATGCATTTCTAATAGAAAAATCAAAGCTGTGAGCCTCACCCAGCGTTGAAAGTGCAGCTGGCTAAAATAGCCAGACTGGATAAGGGTGCCTCTGGTGACATTGGACCAGTTGGCAAATCTGCCTTTTAATTTTTTATTTTTTTAAATAATCTGAAAGTTCATTACACATGAAACTGTGATGCATATTTAACGAGTACAACAAAAAAACAAGAGAAAATATAGGAAATGCAAAATAGAAGATCCGGGATACACAATACGTTTACAAAGCGTATTGTGCCATGGTTGGTCCAATATAATGTCTTAAATAACTGTAAACCTTTTGGGGAGAACACGTGCCATCCGTGTGTCTTATGACAAAGTTCTGAATTATCATGGGAGACTCTTGGGGTCCCTCTACCAACCCAAGGTCTGAACTCCCCAACCCCTCTTGCCCATAAGCAGGGACTGAGCTCCCCTCTCTTCCCTCCCCAAGGTAGGTTCTGACCTCACCCTTCCCTTCCGCCCCATGGCAGGTTCTGAGCTGCCCTTTCCACCCGGAGACAGGGTCTGGTCTCCCCCTGAAAACCCCAAGCAGGGCCTAGGTAGGCACCCTCTCCTCTTAGCCCATAAGCAGGTTTTGGTCAACACTCCTGTTCAAGGCCACGGCAGGTTTTGGCCTAGGGCTCCCATCCCTTGTACGTCAATAAAGCTGCATGTCTCACTTTTGCAATCCATCTGTGGATGCTCCCAGACCATGTTGTATTTATCAAAACACTGTGGGGCTCGTATTCGAAGTCCGCATGAAAATACGGCGGGGACCTGTAATGTTAGCACTTTAGCATCGACAGGCTCCCCCTGTGTCATTTTTTCTCATTCGCAAGGCGCAGTGCAAAAGGGGATGGTAAAAAGGCAACATACACCCTTGTACGCCACCCTTTCGCAAACCGCCATGCAAATTGAGTAAAAGCCGCCTGCAATATGCACGCCGGTGTGCGAAAGGGCGGGCAGCGTTTACACTGGATTCTTGCGGTGTCTGCTTGCTTTTTGCTGGGGCAAAAAGCTGGCGTACTATGTAAGGAACCCCAGCATTTGTGCCTCCTCTCCGACATACAAGTGAATGAAAATAGGGCGTGACATGAATGAAAGGCATAAAAGCATCACGCAAGGCTTACGTTATGCCCTGGAGCAACATGAGCTTGATTCTGCTTTCACCAATAAACTACAAAGACAATCCAAACACATCTGCGCATAGGCCGGTGTGTGTTGTTCAGGCTTCTAAATTATGGCATCTGGCATCCTGTTTAAAAAGGGAGATACCTGGAAGTGTGGCAGTGGCATACTCCATCCACCACTGCTTCACCGATGCGGCATAGTTGTACAGATTACATCTACATCTGTTTCTGACCCGTTCTTTCTTTTTCTCTTAACTTGTTGTTTTGCTTGTTCCATTTTTTCTTTTTTTTCTTTTTTCTTCTTTTCTAATAGATGTAAGATACATTGCATAGGGATAATGTCTAGGTTGTGTAAAAAGGACGAGTGTATTTAAATTTTTATATCTGACTAGGATATGTTATGTTATTGGGCATTTTACCATTGGTAGCGCTGTGGGGTGAACGCCCGTGGGGACCGCAGTTCAGGTCAGTGGAGTGAGTACTGTAGTAAAGTGTGCTTGTGTGCACTCGGTATGCGTGATGCCAGTGTGAAATAAGTAGTGTGTAGCTGCATACTAGTGCTAGGTGTGGTGGGGTAGTTGTGTGAGATCAGTAGAATGTGTGCAGCAAGGCCAATGGACTTGGGTATCTATCTGCATTCTAGTAGCGCTGGAGTTTGTGAATGAGGTTGTGTGCAGCTAGGCTGATTTCGAGGGGGAAAGCTGCTTTCAAACGACTGTATAGGAAATCGTGGAGGTGTAAAAGTATGTGTGCAGCTAACCCGAATTAATTGAGGGGTATAGCTGCATTTGATTGTTTGTTGGTGCAGAGGAAAGAGTTAGCATAATGGTCTGTTTGAGTGTTTGTGTGCCCTCCAATTGGACCCTGTTGAGCTTCCAGTGCCTGTCGAGGGGGTGGCATCTCCCTTTAGGCAGATCTGTCCCAACTCACGTCGTTAGTGTAAAGGTGCTAGAGACGTCATTGGTTGGTAGTTCTGCTAAATACATTCCCAGATAGTTGGGTTTAGCAAGGAATAGGTGCTAGACTGTGCTCTGTGTATAGTTTTGCTCAGGGATTTGCAGATGTGTAGGATTAGGAAGCTGGGGCATTTCCTGGACTTGTAGCATAGTGCCTATTTGCAGAGCAATGATTAACTTCCTAAGTGCTATTAGTGCTTGGGTTGGTAGTTCTGCTAGATGGATTCCCGGGAGGTAGTTCTGCTAAATACATTCCCAGATAGGTGCGATTAGCAAAATAAGTGCTAGACGGCCCCCGGTATCTAGTTCTTCTCATGGATTTCCAGATTAGTCGGGTTAGCAAGCATGTGCATTTCTTGGACTGATAGCCTGGTGCTTAATTGCATAATTGCATGGCATTGATCAAGCTCATAAGTGCTATTAGTGCTAGGGTTGCAAGTCTAGCACAATCGGTCCAGATTATCGGAGATAGACATCGCTAGGCCTCAGAGCGTACAGTATTACTGTTGGAAAAAGGCAACGATTCAATTCCGTCATGTACATAGGTGCTACTACGATTCAGGTTTTAAACCTGGGGCAAACGATCCAGATAATGGGGGTAGATCTCGTCTGGCCTGAGAGTCTATAAAATAACCCGTATTGAGTGGGATACCACACCAATTCTTGGTCGTGGTGGTAAATCGAGTGGTCAGGGCATTCCCTTATGTGTTTTTAGGCAAAGAACCAGCTTTTGAGTGCCTTCCAGAAAGCCATGTAATCTTCGCTGTGTCTAATGCGGGGAGGCAGTGAGTTCCACAAAGTTGGCACCAGGGTTGAGTAGGCGGATCCTCTGATCCTGGCTGAATTGGAGGTAGGGACCACTAGGAGGAGGGCAGTGCTTGACCTTAGGGTGTGAGTTGGCTGGTACGGCGTAATCTCTTCTTGTAGGAATTTAGAGCCTGCTTTGTGCACTGTTCAGCGGGTAATACATAGAAATTTGAAGGTGGCCATGTGTCCAATTGCGAGACAATGTAGGGTGCAGAGAGCTGGTGATAAGTGGTCCCTTCGTCCCAATGTGAGAAGCAGTCTGGCAGCCGAGTTTTGTTCTCTTTGGCGTTCGTTTAGCTGGTAGGTCAGTGTAGCCTAGAGGGAGTTTGCATAATCAAGTCTGGACATGACTATGGACATAACTGCAGCCAGTCCGTTGAGATAGGTGAGGTAAGGGAAGATGCGTTTCAGAAACCGAGGTGGGAATGACAGGATTTAGATGCATTGTTGATGTGGTGAGACAGAGTTAGGTCAGAGTCCATTGTGCAGCCAAGGATTTTGACAGTGGTGTTGGTTGGGGGGGGGCCTAGTGAGGGTGGCCAGGGAGTCGGTTGGGAAAATAAAGCAGTTTTTTCTACCTATCATGATCTCTGTTTTACCTAGGTTCAGAAGGAGATGGTTAGTCATCATCCAGTGCTCAATATCTGTGAGACATGTTGCTAGATCAGGGCGAGGGTAGGTGGTTGATTTAGGAATTCTCAAGATGATTTGTGTGTTATCCGCATAGTTATAGCAGGTGAGGTTGTGAGAGCAGATGATCCTGGGAAGGGGCTTCATTTAAAGGTTGAAGAGAAGTCAGAGTCAGGTGCCTTGGGATACTCCAGGGTTTACCAAGCATGCAGAGGAGAGAAAAGGTGGGAGATGGGTGATTTGCTGTCTATTAGTGAGGAATGAGGTGATCCAGGTGAGCGCTGAATCTCGCATTCCTAGGGAGTGCAGTCTTTCAGGGAGGACCATGTGGTTAATGATGTCAAACGCTGACAAGAGGTCAAGAAGAACAAGTGCTGCACATCCTTCTGAGTCTGCTGTGACTTTGAGGTCATCCCAGATAGAGATCAGCATGATTTCTGTTGCATGGCGCAGATGAAAACCTGATTGTGCGCGGTCTAGAAGATTGTTAGATTCCACGCAACCTTTGAGCTGTGAGTATGCAGTGCAGCTGATAAGTTTTGCCAGGAATCGGGTGTTGGAGATGGGCCTGTAGTTGATTGGTAGGGGACGGTTGAGGGATGCTTTTTTAAGCAGAGGTTTGACATGCGCGGTTTTGAAGAATTCTGGGAAGTTGCCAGTGGTGAGGGAGTCGTTAAGAATGGATCTAGCCAATTCTCCTGCACAGGTGGAGGTGAAGATTTCTTTGAGGAGAGAGGCGGGGCCATGAGTCAAGGAGGGAGCCGGAGGGTCGGCTGACAGATCGTACTTTCACAAACTCCTCGCTCGAGATAGGGTTGAAAGAGCAGAAAGAAGGGTTCTCGGGGGTGGGTTGGGGGAGGGTTGTTTTTTGTAGAGCAAGTGTCGGGCGAGCGGACAGGATGGAGGGTTTGGCATTGGGGTTGCCGGGCATTTGTGAGAAGGCAGTCGGGGCTGCGGTGCAGGGCAGGATCAAGAATGCTGTGATAATCCTGTGGAGCTCTTTGCGAGTTTTCATGTGGGGGGTGAACCATTTGGGGGTAGGTCCTTTGTGGGAGGTAGCGGACTTGGAAAGGGTTTGGGAAATGAGAGAGTTGTTTAGCCAGGAGTCGAAGAGCTCTATGGGTAAAGGTCTGTCTGTGGTTGGGAGTGAGGTGAGGTGGTAGTACCTTGGCCTTGTTCCAACACTTGAACTGAAATGTAGGGGTAGAGGAGGACCTGGGGGGTGGTGGCAGTGTGAGGAGAGAGAAGGTTATGGCAGAGTGGTCTGTCCAGATGAGGGGTTGAGGGGTAGACGTAGAGATCAGGTCGCAAGAGCTGAAAATGGCATTGAGGGTGTGGGCAACAGTATGCGTGGGTCCTGTGATATGCTGGGTGAGATTGAGTGACTCTAGGCTTTCGACCAGAGGTAGAGTCATGGAGTTGTTGGGGAGGTCGCAACCAGATGTTAAAGTTTCCCAGTAGGGTGAGTGTAGGGTGGTTAACTAGAATAGCCGCCAGTGAGTAGCAGAGGCTGTTGGCGAAGTGTCTGTAATAGCTGGGGGTCTGTAAACGAGTAGGAAGCTGAGTGAGAAAGTAGGCAAGAGAGAGAGTTTGACTAGGAAGGATTCACAGTTAGCTGTGCCGGGATGTGTTACAGTGGAGGTAATAGAGTTGTGAGGTTTGTGGAGGATGGCTAATTTGCCTCCCTCTGGAAGGTCTGTTGTGGGTGATGAGTCAGTAGTCAGATGGGAAGGCTTTCTGAGTGATAGGCTTGAGGTCATCCGAGAACCAGGTTTCCGTGATGAAGATACAGTCGGGGTTCTCGGAGGTTCAGAAATCATGGATGCTGTGTCTGTTCTTGGCTACGGAGCGGGCATTGAAGAGGAGGCAGGTGACTTTGTGAGAGGTAGCAGTGGCAGTGTTTTTCCGGTTGTCTGTTGTTGACAGGGCTGCGATGGTCAGGGTCACTGGTAGATTGGTGGTGGTGGTGGTGGTGGGGAGAGTGTCAATTGGGTAAGGCAGAGTAACAGGAGGAATAGAGGTGGTCGGGGATACTGTAAATGGGTTCGTAGAGGGTCATGGGTGGTTTGGGACTGGGAAAAGCAGGCATGCGGTTGCAGGCCTTCGACTAAGTAGTGGAGTGGGATGGACTGTTCGGTTGGTAACCAATGGCTCAGAAGATTGAGGTATAGTGGTGAGAGGTACTCAGTTGTTCAGAGGTGCCTAGCTGGGTGTTGTTACAGATTGGAGCACAGGGGATGGGAATGGGGAGAGGATGAGGGTTAAAGGAGAAGGAAGGGGGGATGTTGTCTTCAAGGAGGGAAGTGGGAGGCAGGGGTAACAGAGGGGATGTGATAGTGGGGCTAGGAGAGGCGAGGTGGATCGGGCGGTGTAGGGCTGGTGAGGCATGTAGAGCTGAGGGCCAGGGGTGTCATCTACCTCTGAGTTATGTGCGTTTGGGTGCTGAAGAAGTGTGCGAGAGGGTGGGGGGTCTGCAGGGAAGGGGATTGAGATGATAGTTCCGGAAAGGGCAAGACATGCCAAGCTGATAAAGGGACTGGGGTGGCCCTGAGTGGCCTTCTGGTTGCTGTCGGTGTGATGGAGAGGATGGTAGGTTGGCAGGCAATGCTTGTCAAGGGAGGTGTGGTCAGGGCAAGGAAGGTGGAGGTAGCACCGGAGTTGGCGGTGAAGGCAACCCTGAGCCGGGGAGGGGTTGGACGTAACCTGTTGCAGCACCCCCGGGATTCTTCTGTGGTGGTTTTGAAGTGAGTGTGGGACAGGTTGAAAGTGTATGTGAGGGAGGGTGTGTGGTTGGAGGATGTGGGAGAATAGGAGGTGCATTCGGGCAGAGGTAGACTGAGAATGATGTGTGGTGGTCCCTGGGGTTGTAGCTGTGGGGGTGAGGTAAAGGGGCATGGCGGGAGAGGTGCAGGGTGTGTTCCCGAAGGTAGGTGTAAGTGTTGAGCTTGCGGTGGGGCCATGATTTTTAGAGCTCCAGACGGCTCCTCTGGACTGAGAGTTGGATTCTGGGCAGTGGAACGCTTTGGGGGGGGAAGGCTTTCCGCCTGTGGAAGCAGAAAGGGGAGGTGGGGAGTGGGAGGGGGTGGGCAGGGGTTGTTGTGAACGGTGCCGGGATCAGTTGTTTCTGGGTGCGCCAGAGTGCCCCTCTGGTCTGAGAGTTGTAGTGTCTGCGCTGAGAGGATGTGGGAGGCTGTGGGATCTCTGAGATGGTGGGTGGGAAAGAGGGTTTGGAGGTGGTAGGAGGGTCAGCGGCGGTACTTTGGAGGGGGCAGGCAGTGAGCGACTCATGGTGGCCCAGAGAGCTCCTCTGGTCACAGAGTTGGGGGGGTGTGGTGAGTGGTGGTGGCGATGGGTCGGTATGTGTGCAGGGTTCCAGTGGAGGGGTCAGAGGTAAAAATGTTTTGTGGGGTGTGATGTGGGTTCAGGAAAGATGGTGCGAGAGTGAAGGATGTGGGGCGGATGGGGTGTAAGCAAACACAAGAAATAAAAAATGTTTAAAAAGCATACGTGGACAGTGCATGTATTGGGAGCACAGCTTACTGATGGGCACAAACATGACTTCCTCATACCATCACCAGGCAGAAAGGCTTGCGTGGCATAACAGGCCAGTTTTAATTTCTTCTCCTGGTTCACAAATCTATCCAAGGCAGCACTGTATCTATCCTCCTCTATCCAACTCTACAAGCCTTCTCGTAATCTCTGCTCTGCCACTTCGACTACCCTTGTGGCACATCGTCCTCCCTGTGTTTCCTCACGCTTTCACTTTCGCTCTTCTTGCTCCACTTGCATGCAATTCTCCTCCACATCAGACAAACAGTCCACACTGCTTTGTTCAAAACCAACCTAAAGGCCTACCTCCTTGCCTCAGAATGACCCTCTTAACCTACCTCTCATCTGCCTTCTAGCTAACATTTTTTTCCTTTGCCTCTAACCTCCCTCTGTCCCTCAATTTCTCTGCCTCCACTCTAGCACTTCACCATCATGGTCACATCGCTAGCACAGCTGGCCATACCGCCTATCTGCAGTTAAAAATGGCAAATGTTGGTGGTCATTAATCTATGTATCTCCACCTGTGTATTGTCCCCGGTGACTGTTCCATTTACTCTCCTCCATAACCTGCTCAGAATGTCAATCGAACTCACCCCATTGTAAGAAGCTCACTGCTTCCCGTCAAATTTGATTTCTTATCTATTTTAGGTTCTTTTGGGATGAAAAGAGCATTCTTCCTCCCTGTATATAAATTAATAAATAAATAAAAAAGAAATACATAAAACATGCATAGCAACTGGTTTCTTAGAACTCACTTTATCAGGGAAATAGTGGTTTGAACAGAGCAAATCTGGCCCATGAATATCCGGACTTATAAAGTAGAGAAATTGCATGTTGCCTTAAGCGTAATCCCACCTTTCACATTAGCAAATAAGAGAAAATATTATTTGCTCCATTGCTAAGTACATAGACACAGCAAAAATAATACAAAATCAATTTGCTACATTTTTTTGACACATTGAAAATATTTCTGCATGATCGCCTTTTTGCAGCCTTTTATTTTTAAGCAATTTTAAAAGATGTTTTGGTTTGTTCCCAAGGGGATGCTGGCCGAAATGTTCTAACTGGAACTACAGGTGGGGGAGTGAGAGCTGGTCGACCCCGGTTAATGCCAAATGTCTGGCTCTAGTTTGGCTTGAGTGCCTTTGTGAAAGGGGAGCCAAAATGGAGCCGAGCCAAGCCAAGCATCACTTCATCCTCAGTTACATTCACAAGTAAATTAAGTGACACAGCCGCCCAGTGACAGTGAAAACAACTGCATTATATCATCTACTCCCACAGAGTACTTTATCACTTAGCAGGAATTGCATGTGGGTGCAAAAAAGAAAGATTTACTGTTAGCATATGTGGTCTGAAACCCGCACAATTGCAAACTGTGCCACCAGAAAATAAACCTGGCGTCCAAACTTGATCAATATGTGCAATCCTGGACAAACTGCTTTACTTAAATGGTTCATATTATCTCTGACTCACAATTGGGAAAACTTACAAGTGATTCAGATAAATGTTAATTATCCAAAAAGCCACAAATATATAGTGTATCAAACAATAGTGTTTGTTCCAAAGATGATAGCAATATTGTTCATTTATAATGTGCAAACCAGAGGCAGAAGTATCCCTTAACTTGCTAATTGTACTCTCCTAACGTAAAAGTTAAATAGATGATGTACTGCACTGTTTGGTGGGTAAGAGGGTGTTCATGTGACATATTTCTTTACTGTAGTGACATGATCATTTCTTTTATACCTCCCTGTGCTCGGGGCAGTGGCCATGGTCTCTCCACACACTACGCAGTTTATGAATTAGACAGTGGGAAGTCACTCTGATCTTGGTCAAGGGGGATACTTAATTAGACATGAGGCTTTCCACCTGCCACACAGACCTTTAATTTGTTTATCTCAATCATCATCCACCATCCAAGATATGTGGGTGCTGCATGTTGCTTCCACATGTCCCTTCTGAAAACCTGAGGATAGCACCATAGGGTTTAAACCCATTAGAAGTGTGCACAATATTTAGCTGCAAGTCTGGGTGAAGCAATGACTACAGCTAGCTGACCTTTTTAAACAGTTTTGTTGTTGTGTATGTGAGTCTAGAGAGTACAGTTTCAAAACACAGGGGCTTGTTTAGGAGGACATTACTTAGTCTTCTTTTAGGTGTAGGGTTCCATTTGTAATGGTGAAATTAAAGACTTAAGCACTCTTTTGCTTAGCCTAGGGTTTTATGTATTTGTTAGGTTGGTATATATTGTGATGTGTGTAATTTTTTAAGTTATATTTATGAAGCAGAATATTATTTTAGCTCCTTATAACTGTGCATTAACACACTAGGGGTGAAAAGGTATGTTGTTGTGGGGGCAGACCCCTAATTATGTCAAGCCAAGCAGGCCCACCACCTGAGGAACGAGTGTACGTTTTGTACGTAAAGCAAGTTTATTGTACACTTGTCTGGGAGCAGTTAGATGGTGTCATGGAACATCTTATATACATTATTGCAACAGTTAAAACACTCCCAGATACGTTATTACAATACACCCCCCACATGTGATTGGAGAAAACCTCTTAAAATCTTTTTAAAAAATCCCAAAATCCCATCTTTATCCAATTCCTTCACTCTCATTGGTAGCCATTATCTTAACTACCATCTTCAGCTCATGTGCAGAACACACCTCCTTTTAGGATTTGTCAGTAGTAGGTCATCACATCATCAACCAGTTAAACATTTGTATGCAAACATAATTCAGTACTAGTAATAATTGGACTAAGCCCTTTTAACCTCAACTCTTAATTGCACCTGGTTTGCATAAATACTTCAAGCGATATGAAGAAGGTGAGTAAACCAGTTCTTCTTTGAACTAGTGATAAATCTCATCCCCCGGTTCACTGGGCTCCATTGGTACATCCTAATCTAAATAACTGCCACGTCATCACCCACTGCATATCTGAAAATACAATTGAAACTTCTGGGTTTCAATCACTTTAGCCTTGAGCATTGATTCACCCCATGTTTTACTGCTGGTCAAAAACAAATAGCGAAAACCTTCTGTTAAGCTCCCATGCATTCAAGAGATACATCTGCTGTCTGCGATAATTATCAGACCATAAAACCCATGGCAACTCCTTGAGTTGACCATCACAAAGATTGAAGTTACTTATTTACCCATCCTCTGGCCTCTGAAACTCCATGGAACCAGTTACTCAAACGTCAACCACCAAGCCTGCAAAACCAGAACTTCCCAGTTACCTAAAATGCATTGCACTAACTGCTAGCTGCAAAGTCTGAATGAATTAATCAAACAAGCCTACTACATGCAGATATATATAAACTCCTTTTGTATGTTCCTCAGTGTGGAATTTCTAATAAATATTATTTCTCCACCTGTAAATCGTGTTCATGTTACATTTGGCGGTTTTTACATTTTATCTTTCTGCGCACGTGCATATCTAATATTTATCAGTTCAACTCAAAAAGTAACACTAAGTAACATATCGAAACTACACTGGATACGTAGGAAATTGCAACATCGCGCTCAGATCGCCACACGACTCAGTCATCAATATGGCGTGCGCAGCATGTACCCCTCGTGTTCATGGTGACCTTTTCTGATCACCCCAACATTATCAAGGGTTCACAGTGCAGACTGGGATACAATCCAATCTTACAAAAAGTTTGTGATCCTGGACAAATCATGTCATTTCACTTTGCCATATCTTTTAAAATTGGGATGCCAGATAGGTTTCTTGTTATGGGGGTAGGAAGGCAGGACATCAGGTATGGGTTTGGGTTGTGAGGGGCAGAGAGGAATACCAGTTTTGTGTAGGGAGTGAGGAAGCAAGAAGACAGGTATGGGTTTTGTGTTTGAGGGTACGCATCTAGGCAGCAAGACATGCATCTTTTGCCGGCTCAGCTCACATTTGGCTCTTAGAGCCAAGACGGGCCTCATGGCTCAGCTCTGCCCATTAAGGATTTGGTTCCCCCACCTCTAACTGGAACTGAATGGTTTAAACGCACATCTTCCCTTTCCTTGTGAGTTCCCATCACATACCCTCCTTGGAGTCCCACTCTCTCCCACACACCTAATCCTATTCCTCTTCCGACCCCATGTCTTATTTCAATTTTTCTTTTATCAACAACATATGTTTTTTTTTTAACAGTAGTTTCACGCCTTTTTAGGTCTTTTTATGGTTAATGGATGTGTCAGCGAATATTTTGCACCAGATGATGCTACACACTACACTATGGGTCCGATTATCAAAGCAAAATATGGTTGCAGCAAAATGTGATTCACTAATAATTAAGCGTTTGCACCTGGGTGCATGTGTGCAAATTACACTGCATGTAATGAACAGGAGGGATAGGAAGGCTATAAACAGCAAGTTTATACCTGCAAAATGGGTGTGTCTGGAGGAATGGGAATGGCCAGGAAATGCAAATTACCGCCGCCTACAATAGTATGGCACTTGCTCTGTAGCAATGTGCCCATGATCCACCCTGAAGTCAATTTCAGGATGCGTGCAAATCTGCAGGGATTTACGCCACTTTTTAAACAATCTTCCCCAAAAGTGCTTCACTTGCTTTGGCGTTTGGCGGCCCTTTTAGGTAAAAACGCAGTGTAGCAAAGTTTTCACCTTTTTCCTGCTCAGGTTAATTTACACTGCCAAGGATTTGCGCCTGGTGATTTGTTCTTCATTTGTGAATCAGAGATATTTGCTCGTGCAAATTGCACCTGCCCACGCGGGATTACTCATGAATCACCTCTGATTTGCAGAGGCGGCCTACCCCACCTTGTAACCAGTGGAGTAACTTTGCTGAAAATGTTGGGGGGTCATGACACCTGAAGAAAAGGTGTCCCAGCCAAATGAATGGGGATAAAACGGTCTGCCATGAAAGTTGGGCGGGACAAACACCCCTGTCCCCCCTAAAACTACGCCCATACTTGTAACCGCAAATGGATTTCTTTGCGGATCGGACCCGTCATTTTTCTGTAAACAAAAAATGAAATCATAAACACCTCTAAACTCATTCTGATATTCCCATGCTTGTGTTTCCGTGGCCTTGTAGGAGATAGTATGTCCTTAGAACATACAGAGAGGTACATTTTCCAAGAAGCACACACAGTAAACAAAGAAAGCATGATATTATTTTTCGACAATACTTTCGACAGCAGCCGCGGGTAAAATGGCGGCCAGAAAAGCCGCTTGGCAGCGGCCGCAGATTAGCCTTACTTACCAGGTTTGCACTTAAAGGAAACAAGGAGGTATTTAGCGGTGCCGGGGCAGGGGTCAGGTCCAAAAACACGGCTATTGACAGGCACTTGGCAGGCTCGCAGGTTCTGGCACTCGTCCAGCACTTTCTAGAACAATAAGGGTTGCACATGATAGCCTTGAAAATGCAGACATTAAAGTGCAGTAAACGCACAAGCCCCTCAACCGTGAAAGCCTTTGCATCTAGTTAACAACTTGAACACATGTTTTGTTCACCCAAAAGCTAAAGATACATTCTATAGCAGGATCACTGATTAAATAATCGATTAACGCATCTATAAAAAAGCAGATACAGTTTTCCAATACTTTTTAAAAACATTTTTTCAGCTCTATACAACTATGCAATTATATTTACTCTGAAAATACAATTTAAATTATAAGAATGCTTTGTATTAGCCAAACATATTAAACCTTGGTTTTAAAATAATGTATGAGTAGGTCAGAGACCTTTCTGAATGTTTGCACTCACTTTTGCATTATAAAAGTGCTTGGGCACCGTTTCCCTGTATAGTTTGTTTAATATTTCATCAGAAGGAACCCAGAGAAAGATTACAGGAAATACAATGCAGGTACTTGTTATACGTGCACATATATGTTGGAGCTGTTACTGTTGTATCTAGGAAGAGACAAAGACCCTGAATATTGAGCCACTGTGTGTCATAATGCTGGCCTTTGAAGGCCACTAGCAAAATAGAGGCAGCTGCATTCCCTCTGCCCCAGTAGTGGGCTTGGGGCTTCCGGTAAGATGGAGGGGGACTAAGGGTGGTACCAGAGGGCTATCCCCTGTAAAGGAAAAAAATAACAAGCACAGGCGTACGATAGGCATTTTCCAGGCACTGTCATTATGGTAATACCTGGCAATAAGATGGCAACGGCATGTGAATACCAGGGCATATGATAGCTATGCCTGGAAAATGCTAACAGCTTTAGAAAAGCCACAATTGTATGCTTGTTAGTTTGGGCTATTAGGTGTCGCTTGCAGCACCTATAAGCCAAAACGATTGCATTGGAGTACAGATATGGAGGAATGTCATCTGAGGAGGGGCACACAGCCTGTAGGTGTTGCTTGGTTATTGGTCTACCCATTGACAGCCCATGGCCATGCTAATCCCTATGGCCATTCCCACCCAGTTCCCGACCCCCCCACCCAAAACGACTCCCCATGGCAACTCTTAGAGCTCACTTTAACCAAATGTTAGCATCAAACGTTCAATTTAAAGTGACTGCAGGCGAAGAGCGATGGTCTGGAGGGTTGCCCAGAGCAATGCCAGAGACTCAGATTCATTTGAAGCCTTTTAGTCATCACCACTTTTGTTTTGCGGGAGTCTTGTGCAGGAGGTATGTGACCCAGTAGTTCGGGCTGGACTGACCCTTTTTGGGTGGGACCAAGCCTGATTTGCATATGGTCTTTGCCCTTTTGTAATGGCTTGACAGGCAAAGAATGATGGTCTGGAGGGTTGCCCAGAGCAATGCCAGAGGTTCAGATGAATTCAAAACTTTCCAGCCATCACCTCTTTTGTTTTGCTGTAATCACCCGGAGTGGGACTGGTATGCCCCATGTGGGTCCTGTGCCTGCTGGGCTTAGAGACCCAACCTACTCTGCACTGATGATGCCGAACGAGGCCGAAACATGTTTGGGGATGCTTGTGGTCTCGTGCAGAAGGGATGTGACCCATCAGTTTGGGCTGGACTGCCGCTTTTGGGGCGGGACCAAGACTGATTTGCTCATGGTCTTTCCCGTTTTGCAATGGCTTGGTAGTTGGCAGGCGAAGAACTATGGTCTGGAGGATTTCCCAGTGCAAGGCCAGAGGTTCAGATTCATTTGAAACCTTCCAGCCATCACCTCTTTTGTTTTGCTAGGGTTTTTCAAAGCAGTCTTCTAAGCGTTAATGACTTAATTGGAGTTGTAAACCCACTACTGGTTTAATAAAAAGGTGTCTTAAGCAGGTCTGCCTTCAGCCACTTGAGTTATAAGCACTCTGCATGTCCTTCAGTTTAGTCCTGTTAAAAACAAGCATTGGCAAAGCCAACAGTTTTGTCTTGTGTTTAAGTATTAGGCATTTGCCAGGCGCTGCTATTAAATGCCCAGGTATTCACACCATTTTGTACCTGCTACCACCCATGGCCAGTTAATACCACTATGGATGTGCCTGGCAAGTGGCTTTACCATGCCTACACAACAGCCCAAACTGTTTGCATTGCCAATGCTTGTTTTTAACAGGGATTTGGTACATGGAACACATATAAATCAAGAATGTACACTTGGTTAAGACATTTTTATTTTATAGCACCACAAGAGCATTTACAGTTGCAATTCATCCATTAACTCTCACAATGCTGCCTAGAAATACCACTGGCAGGTCAAATGTGGATCCCATTGCTTGATATAATTGTTCAAATTGGTCCCAGGAGGATGTGTTTTGGCTAGGCAGTGGGTGCAAATGGCCACTGGGATTAGTATGTCCATGGGCAGTCAATTGGTAGGTAAATAACCATATAACATCCACAATTTGCATGTCTTTATTAACATGGCGTCTCCTGCCTAGCCGTAATCCAATGCAATAGTTTCAATTCATTGATAGTGCTTAAGTGCCATCTAGAAGCCCAAACTAACACAGGAATGCTGCCAGGGATTCCCTGCATGCAGCATTTAAATGCAGGGATTAGGGCACAGACCCAATTGAACAGTCAGAAGATAGCAGACAGACTCTTGAACACAGTTCACATTGCACTGGCACGCTGTGAAGTTTGGATTGTGCAGATTGCACTCTGTATAATCTGAATGTTTCCCAGTGTCCCTTCAGGGGTGGTGAGAGGGTGTATCCCTTCTCAGATTATGCGCCATATTGGTGCCCTCCCTCCCTTATAATGTGTTCTGAATTGATGTTGTTAGTGTGAATGCGGTGTATCCCTCTGCTAGTGGCTCCCTGAACAGCCAATGAGAATTGCCTTCATAAAGCTGACCCGAGTCCCCAGCAATGAATATGAGATGTGTAGTTATATTTCCATGCAAATGCGTCAGTGCAGAATTACAGGGTCGGAATAAGTTGAACTAGTGCCATCATGCATGCGTGCATGCGACAGTATGCAGTTTGGCGTGTAAATTGGACGACAAGGGTGAAGGAGCGCTGTCACTAGTGTGGATCCTGGGTTTCCATGCACTGAATCCCTGATCTGCCTCTGCCATGTGTGCAGACTGATCAGAATCACAGGTCAGACCACAAATTAGTAGCAATGATCATGGTGAAGGCCTTACCTGAGATTTCAGCTGGTTCTATGGCGGGGGGGGGGCATCCTAATCTCATATATCGAGGTGGAAATTCTATATTAAATAACCTGGTTCCCTCGTTTTACACAATAAACCGCATGGACTCCAGCAACATGACTGCTGTAACATGAGGGACTGGCGGCAGTTAGTTTCAAAACACATTCTCTTGAGAATTAATCAACAAGTGCTTATTTATAATTCAAGGAAAAATGTGCAGCCCTTTGGCAATTTGTTTAGGATAATGATACATTTCCTTTACTTCTCTAACACGTTCTTCTCGTGCCACAGAATGTTAGCTAGAGGGCTCAAGCCTCCTTGGCTTACCCACCACCCCCTGACAGACATTTTAGCTCATGAAATACCTGTAAAGTAGTTTCTGCCATGCAATCTACACTTCCTTTCTCCATAGCTTCTGGCTCTAGCGTAGGACACATGTGGTAGGTCTGCAGCCTACGTCCGTAAAACGCGGACTGAATGCTTATGGTGGAATGTCGGGGACACTGCAAGCTTAGGTGGTCCCCGTCACAAGCGTACACAGTGTGGTTCCGCAGAAGTTTAGTCAGGTAATCTGGAAGAAAAATGGCACATCAGAAGTACTGTAAATAATTGCAAGAAATTGAAGATCACAAACGGTTGCAACGATAGTCAGGCACTGGCTACTGCTCACAGGACAAAAAGCAGGGATATGCAGACACAATGCGACATCAACATGGTAAGACGCACAACCGCAAAATGGCTTCCGATACATAACTCTGTTGACTCAAGATAGTGGTTAAAGCAGTGTCCAATGGGGAATTATTATCCTATGTGTCTCCACTGACTGTCTACCAGTAAATAATGAGCTACATATCTGAAGGGGACAGGGATGGACTGGCCCATACAGAACTCTGGAGATTTCCCGGTAGGCCTCTGCACCCTGGGTCTCTTTTGTGTGCTATTTCCAAATTTTCTCATAGGAAAAGCACTGGGCTTGCTGAAAATGTGTAATATGGGGCCACTTTGAAAATGATTTCCAGGGCCTCTTTTGGTTCCCAGTATTTATTTCCAGGACCTCTTTTGGTTCTCAGTGATTATTTCCAGGGCCTCTTTTGGTTCTCGGTGATTATTTCCAGGGCCTCTTTTGGTTCCCTGTCCACCCCTAGAAGGGGATGTTGTCAGCCTTTCAAATGTTGTGTATATTCATTGCTCGTGTACGATTGAAAAAAAGGAGTTAACTATCCAGGGAGCATGATTGGCATTTTGTTCTTCATTGTTACATTATATTAAACAAAGGGAGACCAAGCCAAAACTTTTGGCGTGTTTTTACGTTGGAAGGTCGTATTTAGGACGGATTTGAGGCAGGAGTGATGAAGGAAATAAGCAATGAGTAGTAAAGCAGTAAAGTAAATGGGTCTTCATTAACAATGTTACAACTAATCATTGTAGGTGGCTTCCCACAAAAGTCACACTGACAACAGTCATCTTTCCCAATAAAACTGGTAAGAAACAAGGAGCCTGATTTACAAAAGCATTTCTCATAGGGAAAATCCCATCGAAAAATGCTTTGTAAATCAGGCCCAAGTTACCTCAACTAAGGTAATCTCTCTTATTTTTTGTTATTGGGGGATCTGATTCTCGAAAAAACGGGAGAGTAATAATAAGCTACATATGACAAAAATGAGAAAACAGATTACCCCACTCATCGTCTATAAATGTCGGGTTGGATGATCTTCACTATTGCACAGCGGAAAAACATAATTTCTTCCTTCAAAACCACACTCGATACAACCTCAATTAATCACATACCATAGTGCCCCAATGCTAATAAACCACTTTTCACTATTTACTTTACAAAAAAGAGCAATTTTATTCAATATCACAAAATATAAAAATACCTACATAAAAGACATACAAGTCGTCGCGTTTCCTCCCGACGACTTTGGCAACCCGGCGTGACGCACGCGAACGAAGCAGCGGTCCCCGCCTTGACTGTTGGAACTCTCACGGCTACCGCTGGAGACCGCTCGAGCAGGGTGTACGAACTTGACAGGGCAAGAATCTGTCCATACTTACCAGTTAAGGTGCATTTGCTGCCTACCTGAAAATGAGACGAGCCGTGGAGCCTCTAAAATATGCTAGTCTCCCGTTAAAAGAAAAAAGGTTCTACATGTAAGATACCTAAAGAAATTAAATAGTGGGTGGAAACATATATCCCACCTAAATAAGAAATCGTTGGGGGACTTGATGAACCATAATTTCTTGAAACCAGTAACAGTACCAGCTACAATTGAGCCAGTGCATTCTCACACCTATATTGAATATGTGTGTTCTTTGTATATGGGGTATACAACAGTATTAATACTATATTGAAGAAATGTACCAGTCCTGAAGAAGGCCATAAAATCACGAGTTCTACAAGCACTAGAGATAGTGCTTAATCCTACCCAAGGGCCAAAAAATGTCGACTACTGTATAAGACTAGAAAACAACTAAGTCAAACATCTAACAGCTACAATCTATTGTAATCTGTTGTATTGATAACAGAAACCCCAATTAAAGAGTTGTTGTTTTTCAACAACTTTTTTAACTGTATTTTGAAAATCGCAAATAATTGTATGTCCTTTATGTAGATATTTTTATATTTTGTGATATTGAATAAAATTGCTCTTTTTTGTAAAGTAAATAGTGAAAAGTGGTTTATCAGCATTGGGGCACTATGGTATGTGATTAATTGAGGTTGTATTGAGTGTGGTTTTGAAGGAAGAAATTATGTTTTTCCCTGTGCAATAGCGAAGATCATCCAACCCGACATTTATAGACAGTCAGGCCCAAGGACACATCCTCAATACACTGGAGAGACTATAAGCAATGGTTTTACAAATACTGCAGCTTAAGACAAAATGGGAAACAGGTGACAGCAAGAGAGGCAGGTGTAATGGAATTATAATACAAGCATAAATATGCACACTATGTTCTGACTTCTTGAAAAAGCATGTCCTTAATGTTTGTTTAAAATCCATGCATCTCTAAAGACACTTGTCACCAGTCTCTCCAACTTTAAACATCTAGCTTTCTGTTGCAGTTATGAACTGTTTGCTACTAAGCTTATTTTTCTTCATGCAATTAGTCGGCATATTTGACATGTATTACACCTGTTTTCCCAAGATTGACTCAGATGAAGAAATAACATTTAACTAAAAATCAAACATATGTTTTTTTAGTGCCTAGGCCAATGCTTAACTGGCTGTACTTTTGTGTGTGGTTTAGTGTTCGGCGGGTGGCGGGACACACGCCATGCAAAGAAAACCAAAGAGTTACTACATATTGACATTAGCACCTTTCCTAATACACTGCTGTGAGGCTTGCCACCCAAGTGCGCCAAAGGCGACTCTTGAAACTAAAACTAATCAATGATGTTGTAAATCTTCATATTTATTTCTAAGCAAAATGTCATCAGCTCAGAACATACAGAAAGTGAGGATAAGTGATAGGACGATAGATGGCTGGATCCCACTGATCAAGGAAAGTCTTCTTTAAGAGAGGGAGTAATAAGGCATATTGCAACTCAGCTACTATAAGGCCAGTTCTAGGAGAAGATTACAATTGAAAGCCTGTTTTCCTGAGAGACCAGAGATTAAATCTGCTTAAATATGTTTGCAGGACACATTTCCATGGGGTTCTGGGGTTTAATCAAAGGCCCAAAAAAACATAATTAAAAGGCCAACTGGAAAAATTACCTGCCAGCTTTCAAAAACCTTCACACTGAAAATGAGCCTATGAAGGCATACTATGTGGGTGCTTTCTGCAGTTGAAATCCAGATAATAAGAAATGTAATCAGAAAGGCATAACACATTGTTGGCAGAGAGACAAATGCTATATACGAGGGGGTAGTCCTGTCCTCAAATGTATGTAACTGCAATTATTTATTACAGTGATAATTTCGAAACCTCCAGAGATCAACAGTAAGACATTCAAAGTATGTATTTACTTAAAGAGGAATGATCCAAACACAGAGTTGCATAAACAAGTGTGTCACAAGGTATAATGAACACAACACTTTTAAATCAAATAGATACATCAAAAAGTGTCCTGTGGCCATAAGTACGAAAATCCAAAAAACAATTGTGTGGTATCAACTAACATATGCATAATTTGGTTAAATATTGCTCCATATTAATCCACACGCATATTGAGAAGATACATATAATGCAGTGAGTATTTACAAATGCACCCACTTTTCAGCCCAAACAGTCTACGGTGTGTCATAGGTGTTCAAGGAGTACAAGTATCACCCAAACAGAAACACACGTTTTCAAGAGACATAAAGATATTGTTCATCTGATAACAGACTGGTGTCCAAAGAACTGGTGGGCTGGTCCCCTTTTGAGTGGAATATAAACCTTAAAAATAGGGTCTGTTGTAGCCTGGCTTAAGAGGGATAACCAAATGACTGGTCGACGTCAAAAATAGAATTAGTAGTGGTTCTGACGGTCAGCATTCACAGTTGTTCCAGAAAGAACATGGTGACCTTGGACGTTTAGGTTGGGTGGTGTTAGAGCCTTCTTCTGGGGCCAAGTGGAAACAGGTCTCCCTATGAATAAAAACATATATAGTGGTGTATTTAGAATAAGTCCAAGTGGTGGAAAAAGTCTAGGGTGGAATGGCAAGAAGGTTAAAAACAGGGCTCCCTATAGGCGGTAGGAGCGGATCAAGTGAAAGGATTTTTTGGGGGGAAGGTCCTTGGACCCAGTAAACTAACCTTGGGTGGTGCTGGTGGTGGTTGCAGGTTCAGGTTGGTTGTAACTGCAGCTCATAGAAAAGTGTGATGCTGGTTATGATGAGGCAGGCTGGATGTGGTAGCCTGTGGCAACAGAAAAGTGAAAAGAGGGACAGGGGTCCCAGTGAGCTTGGGCGCAGATTGCTGAGGCTGGGGAGTCAGGTTAAACAGTGGCCGTTCCAAAAAACGTTAAGGGTGGTTACCTTAAATGACTGGGGGGAACAGCTTTGGACTGCTGGTCCTTGTGGAGTGGATCCTGGTGAGTCTGATCCTGTTTGCGCCTGCCGATGGGTCTGGAGCATAGAAACGAGCGTATCAGCTGTGCAGGCTGTATATGAAGTCAGCTGTGCGTCCGTCTCTAGTGTGGACCAGAGCTGTGTGCTGAGATGCCTGTGCGCATGTGCAGAGATGTAGTGTCTCTGAGGAGCACATTCTCATGATCACTGTGGTCCCAAGCTCTGTTGCCCTGGCGGCCGGGCCCGGCGCCTGTCACGTAGGCAAACAGAACTGGGGCTGCTTGAAAGTGAAAGTGGCATGTCTGGAGGGCTCGAGTTGGCGAGGCACATGTGGGGCAAAGGTGCAGACAAATTAAGTGCACATTAGGGGGGGCGGGTGGTGGATGGCCTTGGTCTGAGTTGGGGTGGAGACAAAATTGGCAAAAGGGCTGCCATGAGGCTGCAGGGTGTAATGGATCCCTGGTGTTCTAGCAGGATGAATGCAGGAGAAAAGCAGAGAAAAAAAGGAGAGAAAAAAGGGGAAGGACTGGTTTGTTGGTCCGGATGAATGTGGCCCTGTGGAATGACAGGTCTGGGGCACCCCTTGGGGATAAGGACCAGTAGAATGGACCGGCTGTGTATAAATGGGGTTGCATTGATGCTTGGCTGGTAACTAGACCCGGATACCCTGGCGGAGAGGAGTGGAGGCTGAAGGGTAGTTATTGATATTCAGAAGGTGCTATCTCATTGAGCCCGTGGGTGGCAGTTTGTAGTTTAAAAAGCCACCACGCCTCTTTGAAATTGAGTGCCTTGGTGCTGTTGGAAGATTTCTGGACTTTGTCTATCACCCACCATTTGAAGGAGTCGAAACTGTGCTGATATTCAAGGAAGTGGGAGACTAGCGGTGCTGTATGTGTTCTGCACCTAATCCTGGACTTGTGTTCTCCGATCCTGATGTGGACAGGTCAGGAGGTTTGTCCCACGTATCGAAGTTTGCAAGGACATTCAATTAGATAAATGACATTTGGTGTTTTGCAATTGGAAAATTGGCGAAGTTCCCACTCTTTGTCTTCTGTAGAGTAGGATTTTATTTTCAGAGTTTGATTGCAGACTGCACAATTGCCACATGGATGGTGACCCTGGATCTCCCGCATGTTCCATAGTGAGGACCTTGCATATTTCTGTTTGTATCTCGCATGGGTAAGGACGTCTTTGAGATTTTTAGATCTCTTGAGAGCCATCCTGGGTAGAAGTTCTTCAGGTAGGCTCAGCCGTACTATGGGCCAGAATGCGCATGTGCTCCTCAGAGACACTACATCTCTGCACATGCACCCAGGCATCTCAGCACACAGCTCCGGTCCACACTCAGAGACGGACGCATGGCTGACTTCATATACAGCCTGCACAGCTGATACGCTCGTTTCTATGCTCCAGATCCATCGGCTGGTGCAAACAGGATCAGACTCACCAGGATCCACTCCACAGGGACCAGCAGTCCAAAGCTGTTCCCCCCAGTCATTTAAGGTAACCACACTTAACCATTTTTTGAACGGCCACTGTTTAACCTGACTCCCCAGTCTCAGCAATCTGCGCCCAAGCTCACTGGGACCCCTGTCCCTCTTTTCACTTTTCTGTTGCCACAGGCTACCACATCCAGCCTGCCTCATCATAACCAGCATCGCACTTTTCTACGAACTGCAGTTACAACCAACCTGAACCTGCAACCACCACCAGCACCACCCAAGGTTAGTTTACTGGGTCCGAGGACCTTCCCCCTCAAAAATCCTTTTGCTTGATCCGCTCCTACCGCCTATAGGGAGCCCTGTTTTTAACCTTCTTGCCATTCCACTCTAGGCTTTTTCCACCACTTGGACGTATTCTAAATACACCACTATATGTGTTTTTATTCATAGGGAGACCTGTTTCCACTTGGCCCCAGAAGAAGGCTCTAACACCACCCAGCCGAAACGTCCAAGGTCACCATGTTCTTTCTGGAACAACTGTGAACGCTGACCATCAGAACCACTACTCCTTCTATTTTGACGTCGACCAGTCATTTGGTTATCCCTCTTAAGCCAGGCTACAACAGACCCTATTTTTAAGGTTTATATTCCACTCAAAAGTGGACCAGCCCACCAGTTCTTTGGACACCAGTCTGTTATCAGATGAACAATATCTTTATGTCTCTTGAAAACGTGTGTTTCTGTTTGGGTGATACTTGTACTCCTTGAACACCTATGACACACCGTAGACTGTTTGGGCTGAAAAGTTGGTGCATTTGTAAATACTCACTGCATTAGATGTATTTTCTCAATATGCGTGTGGATTAATATGAAGCAATATTTAAACACATTATGCATATGTTAGTTGATACCACACAATTGTTTTTGGATTTTTGTACTTATTCCCACAGGACACTTTTTGATTTATCTATTTGATTTAAAAGTGTGTGTTCATTATACCTTGTGACACACTTGTTTATGCAACTCTGCGGATTCATTTTGACAGAATACTTGAGCAACCTGTGACCCTCTTGATTTAAAGTGTTTTTGTTGAAACTTCCCACTTGTAAACCTATATGTGTAGCCAAATTAATAAAGGCTACTACTGTAGAAGTCCAGTGTTTGGATCATTCCTCTTTCAGTAAAAACATACTTTTGAATGGCTTACTGTTGATCTCTGGAGGTTTTGAAATTATCACTGTAATAAATAATTGCAGTTACATACATTTGAGGACAGGACTACCCCCTCGTATATAGCGTTATGCCAGCCTGCTTGTCCTGCCGACCTTAGGCTGTACCTTATGTTACAAATGAGAGATAAATGCAGCATTTTCACAGAAACTGCTACCCATCAAAAGGAGGTGCACTATGACAACTCAGACCCACTTTTCAGCATAAAATGAACAGCATAATTAAAAATACATTTTATTAAGGACTGAAATAAACAGCCCTGTATGTTTAGCTGTCATATTTAAAAATCCAGTGCTGTGTAAAAAAAAAAGAAGAAATCCACTGATGCAAAAGCAAAGTGAACCATGATTAGTAAAATACAGAGTATTGCAAAGAATAATGTCTTACGTTAGAAAATGACATATCTGAGTTAATTTCAGCAAAGGACAATCGGTGGGTCTCTGGGCAGAATTTGCAGATGGCTTCCCCCACTTCAAGCCTGTTGGCCTCTGGTTCGGAAAGGGAATTCTTTTGAAGCTCTTGCATCCCAGCTATTTACAACTGCAATAAAGTGTGGTCTGCCCTTTATGGTGTTCAAAACAAACTTCCCCCATTGCCAGACCTGTTGTCTCTGAAGGCTCATTCCTTTGCATAGCAAATGGACTAGCCAGTGCGGGGCTGCAATGTAAACAGGGGCTGCAAACAAGGGAAGCTGAACTCTGAAAAAAATACAAGAAAATAGAAGGTTTTCAGATCAAAATGGTGGTCAACTTCAGATAACAGGACACAATGCCAGTTGTCAGCTTGGCCTTGTGACATCACAGGGCCGGCCTTGCTAATTATCTGCAGTGGGAGATCTCTGTGTAGCTGATGCATCCCAACTATTTTTGACATGCAGCCCACCAACTTCAAACAGCAAAGAGGATAATGGCTTCCACTCCGGCCTTAAAAAAACAGAGGGATAAGATTTGCATACATATGAAGATCTGTCAGTCATTAGTTTAAATGGACTATCATAACTGATGCATTTTCTCAGCATCCACAAGTCACAATGCATCCATTTATGTGTCATTTTAAAGATAGTTTCAAGGTGATTTTGTTGAAATAAAATGTATCCACCTGCGACTTAGGGTATTTTAATAACAAGCTAAAATATGTTTCTGGCTGCTTTGAAAATGTCTCGAATTTAAGAATTGGCGAGCTGGTGGAGAGTAAAATTAGGCATTGGGAGATTAAATTGCATGTTTGTAACTATTATGCTTTTTGTATAAACGGCAGAAAATTGACACTCGCTTGTGCAAAATGGTGCGAACCCGGCTGTCATTTTATTAAATCCCCATGATTAGCTGAAGCAGAATATATATATTATGGCAGTTACTACTAAATTCCGAGGTTTTGCCATGTAGCTACTATCTGGTTAAAGTTGACATAAGAAAAAAGTGGAATTTCAAATGGGAGTTGCAATATTTCTGTTCTAGACTCCTAAACCAGTCCTTAGACAGGGGCTCGATCTGGGGTTGGAGAGAAATGTAAATGTCCAATCTGGGTTGCTAGAACATAAGTTAGCACCTCCTGATTTGGGGAGGGGCTTAAAGGGTAAAAAGGGCTTGCACCATGGAAAAAGGGAGAGCTGTTAAAAAATGACCAATGAGAGAGCTGCTAAAACAATTACCAACAGGCAGAGCTGATAAACAAATTACCAATAGAAAGAGCTGCAAAAAAGATTACCAAGGGAGAGAGCTGCTAAAAATTACCAACAAAAGAGCTGCTAAAATAATTACCAACAGAAGGAGCTGTAAAAAGATTACCAGGGCGGACAGCTGCCCAAAATTACTAAATGAGATTTGCTGAAGTTTCATCTGGTTGGAAATATTGCTGGGGAGACTAGAAAAGCAGGGGCTGTGATTCTTCACTGGAGCCAGCAGAGAGAGAGAGAGAAGTGCTGTGGGATCCAATTGACTGAAATGCTGTCTAGAATCCTGTTTTTCCCTACAGGTGAAACTGCTCAGTCCCTGAGTGCCAAGCCTAGAGATTTCCAAAAGTAAGAAGATGGTTCAACAAAAGGTCAGTGGGGGGAGGGGTCTATTCAATTAACCCATTCCCTTTCATTTGTGGGTTCTTTTCCATTAGGGGTGGGGAAAACTGTGTAGATCCTTAGCCTATTTGACTGAATATACATTTAATTAATACCGCATCTCCAGTACAAGGGCTTCATCCCATATATACGCTAAACTCTGGGTAATGCTACCTATATTAATGCATCAGCCTGAAATATCTAAACAGAACATAGAATGAAAATATCTGATCACCTCATGGGGCTGTTTTGAAGTGCCTAGTAGGTAGTATTCAAGAATTCATTTAATGGCACTACTGCAATATCTTAAAATCAGGACATAAAGGGCCTTATCCCTAAATAGTATTTGCCTTGAGGACGACCCTGTGGTCAAAACACGTGTCGGCTGTGATCACAAATAAAAAAATCTCCATTCACGACACTGGATGGGAATTTCTTCACTTACCTTAGGACACTGAGATTTGAAATTGGAAATGAGTGTTCATTTGCGCAGCTTGACTACACATCTTCCACACTCATTTAGCAAAATACTCTGGGGTGATTTTTGTTAACATTCAAAATTAACAAACCTCATTCCCAGTATACACTGAAAACTATAGCCTGTAATATAATTGGGTAATGCCTATTTTTCCTGTTGACCCCAACTTCTTTAAGGAAGAGGGGTGTCCTTGTCCCTAAACTAAAAGAATCCCTCCACTTCCTACTACACTATCACAGGCCTTTAAGTGGAGGGGGTCTGAAAATCTAAAGTTCTTAATCATCCCCATTTGTATGTCCAACTTCCCTAACACAGGTCTTTAAGTGAAGGGGGGGGGTCTGAAAAACAAACTTCTAAACTGCTCCACTCCCTACACCTGGCCTTTGAATAGAAGGGTGCTGCATTTAATTGATGCTTCGGACTGGGGGGAGAAGTGCTTGCAAAAGGGAGACCTTGTGTATCCAACACTGTAAACCAAACTGCTAGCCCTTTAGTCGCACAGGAAAATCGAATTTGCACAGCACTGCATATGTAAATTGGTTTTGTTCCTTGAATAGAAATGTGTATAAAGTATTGTGATTTATGTTTTCCAAACTAACTTTTGTGATTTATTTATGTAAAAAGAAGTTTAATTGGGAGCCACAGAGAAGTTGGCATGTGTAGTTTTAGTGTGATCTTCATTAACTTTAATTCAAATAAATAATTATATTTTCTTTACACCGGCCTGGTTTTTGGCTCATTGGTGGCACAGGGGGAGGGACCCAAGGGGCACGATCCGAGTCTGAAATAGGGCTGATCAAAGAATCCATTAAACAGTTTGTTGTGTGACACCTTGATTGGGGAGGGAAGGAAATCCCCATGTTGAGGGTGGCCTCGCAATAAACTGTTACAGGGGAACCAAATGCTCTTGGGCTAGCTATTAAAGGATTAATCTGGGGAGCAGTTAATGTAGTGAACAAGCCAATCTTTCATAGATAAGTCTTTGAGTCCCACACAAGGAAGAAAACATCAGGGTTGGGAGAAGGGGAGTGCATGCAGAGTTGAAGCAGATAATGTTCACATACTTCTAGAGAAGCTATAACTGAACTTGAGTAGCTGCATATGATTTCATATCATCTAGCTGTACCCTGAAAAGTTCCTTAGAACAGCTTTGGGTATAAACAATATTGTTGGAGTAGGAGTTCTTCTTACTGATATTTATGTTTTTCCAAAATATTTTTAAAGCTTGTGTAAGACTCAGCTTATCTTTTTCAGATTGGGAAAGGTGCCATTTGGGATTCAATTTCTCAGTGTTGTTTTCCTGATAGGCAGTATATTAGAATACCAAGGAAGGTGTGTTTTCATTGTTTAAAAGTTCTAATTCAGGGTCACATTTAAAAGCGTTAAAAGTCAGAGTGTCAGAGTTATCGGAAGAGTTGACAGATGTTGTCAATGAATCAGGCAGATGAGGGATAGTGCTTCCTGCATGAATAAGGTTCCTTTATTTAGTGAGAAGTACCACCAAATTTTGGTTTAATACTTTTTGATCATAGACTGGAAAAATATAAAGGATGACATTCATAGTTCGACTAGCTAACGATTTCAGAAGATCTGAGTAAAAGGAGGAATCAAGTGTAAATAGGAGGTCCAATATGTGTGTGTGGGTTTCGGCACCAGTCAATTGAGGGAGGCCAAGATTTTCCACCTAGCAGAAGGGACTTGGTGCATGAGTGGTTGGGGTTCTCCAACCAGTAGTTAAAACCAGCAGTCATGCACAGATGAGAAGACCTGGGAAGAATTGCAGATAGGAAATCATAGAATCATTCTTCAAAGGTAGGGATCAGGAGGGGGACACTAGAAAATAACTAAACCAAGGGATATTTTGGGATGATTTATACATGTAGTGTGCAGCAATACAGGATTAAACTCAGTGTGTACCAGAGGATAGTCATGGTGGTGTACACTATGAAAAGGAGGTTGACAATACCAGCAACCTTCTTTAAATCATTATGACATAAAATTGCTTAGCCAGTGAAAGGCCACTCATAGTACAAATATTCGCATCAGAAAACGAGCATCAAAGGAAATGAAATGATAATTGAGGAACCTTTATTTTACAGTGGAGTGGGTATTGATAGCATAAAAGTTTAGAAGGGAATTAGGAAGTGGTTTAGGAATACTACTAACACCATGTGGGTGGAGGCTAAGAGAGATTCCCCTTTCTGTTTATTCAATACCTCAGGAGGAGTGCCACGTTTTAATAAAACAAATAAGGGAGGTAGAACTATGCTGAGGAAAACCATGAGGGTCAAGCAATAGTTCTATGAGATCTGGACCTAAGCAGGCTCAGTCAGGATTACCTCAATGAAACCTATAGTGACCGCACGGCAAGCCTGCTGAGTGGACGTGCAGCGCATGGCATATAAGTAATGTGTCCTAGTTCTTTTTTCAATAGGGTATGGTGATCCTAATATCAGATGTTGGCATTCATTACAGGCCTGTTTCATTGCAAAGAGCTCCTTTTTTCGAACAGAGTGTAGTTGCGTTCAGATGCAGAGAGTGTGCGTGACAAATAGGCCAAGGGATGTTCGTTTCCGGGGTCTTGTTCTTGTTTTAAAACAGCACCTACAGCGTCATTGGAGGCATCTGACTCTATGATGAAGGGTCAACGAATCCCCGCTGACAAAAGATGGGAGCTTTTGTGAAGGCTTTTTAAACTCCTGAAATGCCTTCTCTGTAGTGTCACAACCACGTGCAGCATACACCCTTCTTTAACAATCTGGTAAAGGGAAGGATCTTCTCAGAGTAGCTGGGGATTACCTTCCTGTAGAAATTAACAACTCCCAGGAAACGTGTTTATTTTACTGATCGTGGGGCTGACCAATCTTTGATAGCTGATATGTTGTGCTGATCCATAGTGATCCCTTCAGAAGATAAGACATACCCCAGATAGGGAATGGATGTCTGGTGAAAACACTTCTCCGGTTTGGCAAGAAAGTGATTGAAGCATAACAACTGAAGAACTGTCTTCACAGGACCTTGATGTTCAACAGGATCTTTGGAGCAAATCAGGCTATCATCCAGGTATACAAAGTGGAGTAACAGGTCTGCAAAGATCTTATCCACAAATCTTTGAAAAACAGAGGGCGCATTAGCGAGCCGAAAGGGCATTACCCTGTACTCGAAATGTCCAAACAATGCTCTAAAGGTCATCTTCCACTCGTCCCCAGATGTTATTCGGTGGTAAACCCTATAAGGTCCAATTTTGTGAAAATGGTTGCCCCATGAACTGCCTCTAGGATGTCCAATATGAGGAGAAGTGGGTATCTGTCTTTCACTGTGACCTTATTGAGGCCTCTGCGGTCCAGGCATGCTCTTCATTCTGAGCACTCTTTAGAAAAAAGTGATGCACTGACTGGGGATTTGGAAACAGTGATAAGACTGTTGCATGAATTGTTTTGTGGGTACTTGTGGAGAGCTTTCTTCTCGTGTTCTGAGAGGATGTACATGCGTCCAAACGATATAAGGTCGCCAGGAATCAAGTCAATTGCAGTCCTCTGGTCGGTGAGGAGGGAGTCAGCTCTCTGTGCTTTCCACAAACACATCCTTGAACTCCTGAACTACTGGATCAGAATCACTTAGAGATGATTTGACTGAAGTCGTTTGAGTAGGCATGAAGGTTTTCTTTGCTACAACAGTTTGTTCACAGGAACGGGAAGAAAGACAATGTTGAACACAGTACTCAGACCCCAAAAACAGGGTAGCCGAGGTCCAATTTATATGGGCTCATGAACTCTCAGACATGGGAGGCCTAGGATGATAGGGTAATGTGCCACCTTTATGAGGATAAATCGGAGTTGTTCATGATGACTACCTAGGAAAAAAGTCAGTAAGCGAGTTTCTTCTGTTATGGGCCCAGGCACTAGGGGTTGCCCATCTACGCCTTCAACCATCAGGCTGTACTGCTTCTGAAGCCAAGGCACATCATGGTTGTCGGCCCACTGGTTTCCATTAAAATACCTGCAACACCACAATCCACTAAGGCAGGTTATTCGAGTGTGGTAGACCCAGAAACATGAAGGTGAACTTCAAGCACTAGTAACTTCTCAGTTGTATTTGAGGTTTGTGAAAGGAGAGAAGGTAACAGACGTTTTGACGTATTCTCCCGGTCAGATGTCCTTACTGTGGCCAGGAACTTGCATTTCCCAAATGCCTGGGAAGAGCAATAGGAAAGTCTTGCACTACATGTTCCTGGGAGGCACAGTACGTGCATAATCCCTGTGTTTTTATCCTTCGCCTTTCGTCTTCAGAAAGAGGCCCTCTAGTACTACTGATCAGCATTGGTTCAGGTTCGTCATTGTTCTTTATCAAGGTTTGAGGTATAACAGATCAATGGATGGCCTCTCTGTCCTTTCATCTCTCGACTTGTCTATCCTGTAGAAGGTAATCCATTTGAAGGACTAAAGTAATCAGATCTGCAAGTCTCCATGGTCTAGGAACACGAGCCAACACATCCTTCAAGGTCTCATTTAGGCCCGTGTGGAAAACAGTGATTTAGGCCTCTTCCAACCAGGTTGTTTCAAAGACCAATTGTTTGAAATGTGTAGCATATATTAGAATGCCCTGGTTTCCCTGATGGAGGCCCAAGATATTTCCCTGGTTGGAGTAAGTCAGTTCCAGACATCCAAACATGGCTCTTAGGGAATTGGTGAAGCCAAGATAATCATCCAATATTTGGTTGTTCGAAATCATGAACCCAGTGTTGGCACAATCTGAAGGGAAGGAGGACGTCTTGAAAGTAACTGAACACAAATTTATGAATTCCTTAAGTCTTCTGGAGTCCCCTTCAAATTTGCCATATAGAAGGCTGCCCGATAAGGCTTCCACCCCCCGAGCAGGTCTTTCTGCGACCATTTGTTTCAGGGTTACGTTTTCTACTTTTAAAGTTTACACCTCAATAGTGAGGGCTTGAACAGCAGCAACTAACTGTTGGAGCTGATCCATTTTAGGCATCACAAACTGTTATGTCTTGGAATTAAACAGTGAGTATCTGTGGTCTCTGGTCTTTATGTGTCGAATGAAAGATGTCTGTGGGCAGTCGCCAGTGTGCTCCAACTGCCCACTAGATAGAAATCTGGCAATTGAAACCCCATGTCGGCTGCCAAAGGGAAAACCAAAGAACTGGGTAAAAACCCTCAGACGGAGTCTTCAGAAACAATACGGCAGCAGGCAGGGTAGGAATTCTCACAGGTAAGATAGGGCTGCAGCAGGCAGAATCTAATTTAGCAAGAAGAGAATATGGCAACAGGCAGAATTGTGACGTTAGCAGGTATGGACCAGAAAGGTAACAACGAAAAGAGGGGAAGCAAGAGATTGGAGGAGGAACAAGAATAAGGTTGAAGGAGGGATCATAAAGAGGGCAAGGACAATGGGGACAGCGTCCACAGAGAAAAGCTAATCTGAGAGTTGCAATACATCGTTCACCAAACTCAGCTTCCTTTTGAAGTACTGATCCCTGGTGTGCACTGTGCTAAGAGCGGGCAGCGCCATCTTGGATTGGCGTTGTGATGTTGCACTGTGGCCATCTTGGGTGAGGCACATCACGGACCCAAGCACCACCCTCACCAGAGAGACCATCCAAGGTTGTAGCATGACAACCCCTATGCCTCGGTCTAAGGTCCTGAGTGCACTTGCAGCTTAGCCGTAGGCAGCCACAAGTTGAAGTCTGCTGGCCACAATGGAAGGCCATGAGTTTTAACTAGGGGCAAGGTCCAGAAGCTGGGTTTTAGTTCGTTCCCTTATTCCTGAGCTGGAGGTGTTGGCTCTTCTTCCAACCCCCTATGCCTACTACCTCCTAGAGGAGTGAGAACAGTTTCATTTCTATGAGGCTCTCTTCTTATCTTTCTCTTCTGGCTGCTCCTCTTCTCTGGTCTATTACATCCTTAATGCTCTACCAGATATCCATTCATCCTCTTCACCTCTCTCCTCTCTCACAGACTTACAGCATGCCTGTTTCTCCTCTCATCTCCTTCTGTGCTAAACCCAACCAGGGCAAGGTTTGGCCACCTCTCCTTCCAGTCCTCCCACTCTCCTTCCAAATGATAGCTTATTCTCCACATTCTGGCCTCTTTCCTCCTCGCCCTGCTTATATGTTGCCTCCTCCCTGTCCTTCTTGTTTGCCTTCAGCTCCTGCTCATGCCACCTGATTTTCCTTAGCTTCTATTTGCACACTTCCTCCTTACATCTCCACTTCCCTCCTTTTTCTCTCTGACTTAATTTTGTCTGCCTCCTTTTTTCTCCTCTCTTGCTCCTCTTTCTGCTCTCCAGTTCCTCGTAGGGCCTATTTTTCCCAGCATCCCTCTCTGCTCTCCAGCTCCTCTTCCACCTTCCTCTTCCTCCAGCACGCTCCTATACTACTCTATTTATGACAACACTCCGTCTTTTATAGGGGATTGGTGCCACCTACGGAAATCACGTCTGTGCAACTATGCTCTGGTGTGAGGATGTTTGTGTGTGGGAACATGATTGGGTATTCTTACTTAGACCACAGCCTTCCTGTTGCTCTTTTGGCTGCCCTTTCCTCCCTTGGTGGACTACAGACTCTGTATTTAGATTGGCTCCAAGCCACTATTGACTTAGAGTTTGGTCCTGTGTGAAGGAAAGCGTGACAGCAAAGCTATGCACTCCACGTCTTGTGCTTGTGAACAGGCCCTAGAAACTGAAGAGCTCTGTGTGTGATTGGTTTGTACTGGTTGGTTGCATTCCGCATAATTTACAGGAATTTCTGAGGCCAATACTCACAGTGTGCCTACAGCTGACATTCTCATTTCATTACACCGGGCTTGCGGGTGGGGTTACAGTTTCAGTGTGCAGCGTGACTGAGGGTGCAGTATGTCAATGCAAAACTGGATTGCTCTTAGAGTTGTCCGGATTACCAAGGCCCCTTAAAGTGTCAGGGTCACTAAAGAGCTCTTTGCCAACAGCCCCTGCCATATCATTCGGGCGAGGTGGGCCAAGCTAGGCATCCTCCCTGCACCACCCCTTTTCCCTGCACCACAGAGCAGGAAGTGGCACCCAACCCCCTAGTAACTGCACCACTCACCATAAGTGCTAGGCAAGGGACTTTGTCGCAAACTGTAGGTGGAAACAAATTTCTTAGTTCAGCAATTACCATGTCAAGGTATCTTACCACCCTCTAGTGTGAGCGTCTGGTGCCCAGGGTTAGGGTTAGGGTTACTACACTTCCGGCATACCACTGCGCCCAGTGACATAGGAAGGTGTGAGACATGGATCTTATTTGCTTTCTTTTTGGCTTGTTCAAAGTGTTGGTAGGAGGTAAATCATGAGTTGAGAATGGGTGGTGATATTGTGGGAAAGGGGAAGTCTCAAGAATGCAGCTGTTTAAGGAGCAAGTCCTAGCAGTCTTTGGAAAGTAAAAGGCCAACGCCGTCTTCGTGGTGCTGCTGTGAAGCGTATAGTGGATCCGTGAGGACTTCAGGTTTGCTTGTCCCCCGGCAGACATGGAACAGCTCCGTAGTTTTATTTGATGCCTCAATTGTGTGGGAAAAGTGGTAGAGTTTCTTACCCATATCTGCTACTTTGTAATAGACCT
Organism: Ambystoma mexicanum; assembly: GCF_040938575.1. NCBI lineage: Eukaryota > Metazoa > Chordata > Amphibia > Caudata > Ambystomatidae > Ambystoma > Ambystoma mexicanum. The sequence continues at coordinate 272,323,669 of NC_090939.1, read as the reverse complement.
GCACATGGATCCTACAGTGAGATTTGCACTAGCACCATTCAATGTAATGTTTCTGGGCCAAATCAGAACTATTCCAGACATTACCAAAGCAGCCGATGCCATTTATTGGAGGTATTGTTTCTTTATGTGCTCTACTTTGCACATTCAATCAGCAATTATATCTGTTCTGCCAATACCTAGTCCACTGGGAAGTAGCAAACGCCAGGACACAGTGCCGGCTGCTTAGAAGATACTGCAGACAAGCTAACTCTGAACAACATTTCACTCCACCCCCATGGGAGGCAAGACAGGAAATCCATTTTCTTTAATCCTTCGTGTTCATCTGATTGCAATGAACACATTAAACCAAAGTGCTTTTCAAATTATTCCAAATTTGGATCAACCTTAATTTGAACCAATTTAATCCATCAACCAATTGAAATAATGCTAATTGTTTCATAGCAACACCAACTCAGGAATTTGCTAGAAATTCTCGCTACATTTTTTACAAAATAAAAATAAAGTCACACTCAAGAAATACTTGCTGCCACACCTATTCAAGGAACTACTCCCAAAAACCCACACTCCCTATATCCATATACTATTATTAGCAGGTCACCAGCTCAGAGGTCAATAAAGGTGGACACGCTGCTTTGTTCGGTGTCCTCCTGACTACACCCATGCATAGAGTAGCAACTATAAGCACATTATTACCAAAGCAATATTCCGGAATTTCTAATCCATGCATGGCACCTGTGAGCAGCACTGCGGACCCCATGCGCTGGGTGTCTCTTATACCAACTCAAGGTAGGAACTATTCCTATTAGAACTGACTTGCCATCTACTGTGTGGTGGCATATAGGGGCTTTCATGCACTGGGGGTGCCCACCTGCACAGGGTGTGGAGTTGTAGTCTCCCTGTGGCATGGGGGGCCCAGGTATGAAGAACTTGCCCGTCGGATATCTGATTGACACAGGTAATCAATCAAGGTCTCTGGTGATCTGAAAATATGAACTCCGGCAATGCTGTAAAGACTCCTTCAGTGAAAAGTAATGGAAATTGACATATGCTCTGAAAATTGGTTTAAGCAAACATTTGGGCTGTAATCTCCTCTATGACATTGCTTCTATCTTACTGCGCCTATTCTGCCTTTTCATGCCTGCACTGGGGGCGAGGCTGGGGAATCATGCAGCCACAAAGGGGGGAGATAGCCCTTTTATAAGGTGAGAATCCAGGGTGTGAGTAAGGCTGAGGCTTTATTGCCTGCATTTCAAGCTCATAGTGACCAGCAGAAGGCAAACATTTCCTACGATTGTGACTGGCTCGGGCCATATACATCTATGTACAGCCCACATCTGGGACAGGAATCGCTCCGATCCCCAGTGCCCAAATCGTGCCACGAGAAAGGCTCCAGTTCATTAGGACTATCCAGGTCATGAGACTGGGCGAGGCATTATATTCCCTGCACCGAGTGAAGGGTTGCAACTCGCCACCTAAGCCTGGTCAGTGAAGAGTGGTGATTTCCATCTGCAAATCCAGAAGAACAAATAGCGTCAGCGGCTTTCATTCCAGAGGGATCAGGAGGCATAGTACCGACGAACGGCTTATCCAGGGCACCAGCCATTCATCAGGTGCTGATCTGGTGATCCCTGGGTCTGCAATCCTTGTCATCCTCACCATCGACTTGTCGGAGTCCACACAGAGAGTGTCCACAAGCGAATTTCAGATATAGGGGCTAGGGTCCAGGGAAGAGCGCCACTGCCACTTTCACAGCAGCACACACATATTCTTAAACTATGGCTATTATTCCTGGTTCGTAAATTGTTTGTCTTGCTCCTACGGTCACAGTGGCCCTTGTACACAGTGAATAATTCACTGCAGCATTCTGTTGGAACAAGACCGAAGGCTCCGTGGTCGCTATGGGGTAATTGGCCATGGACTTCTTGCACTGGTAAAAAAATCAGAACTTCTCTGCAGTGCTGTCTATTTGTCAGAAGTTGAGGACATGAAGGTAGCGTGGTGTATCAGTTGAGATCCTTGTTTGATGGGGGGATACCCACAGTTGAACTTCTTTGCTAAGCCAATACATCACGTGCACAAAACGCATGCACTGCATGGACAGAGACCCCTCAGGAACCCTGTTCTTCTTAACTGGTCAGTGAGATTCTTGTATACTTTCTATCACGTCCACTAGATCATGGAGGTTCACGTCCAAGAGCACCTCCAAGATTATCAGAATTGCCTCATTGGAACCAGGCGCCGCACGCTCTTAATCTGGGGCAGTGAGTTTGCCCGTGGAGACGACCCACTTGTGTGTAGAGGTAACAGGTGAGTTACAGGTACCACCAAGACCTGGGCATCCAAGGTAATGCATTTGGAAATAACTTTGCAATAATCAGACCAGACACAAACACTCAAGGAGTGATAGTTACAGACGCCATTTCCATGACCTGAGTCATCCATTACCCACTGTAAAGGAGCTACATGTGTGAGGGCATTTGAACATTGGCCTGGAAGCCATATCTTTCAGGTGGGGTAGCTCATCATCTCAGCACTGCAGGAATACACACGAGGACATGAAGCACCCCAGGTTCTTTGGAACCTGCGAGAATATCCAAGGCAGGGAGGCTCCAATGCCTCAAATGCCAAAAGGCAAGCCGCTGGGGTCTCCAAATACTACTCCATCAGTGGCAAGGGCACTCCTAGAGCCTCTCCATGCCCATCCCGCTGACCGCAGCGACTACTACATGGCCAGGCGAGTCAGCGAGCGAGAATGATCACATGCTAAATGCTGATTATAGATCCAGCACGATAACACATGTTATATATTACATCAAAGGCTAAGTGCACATTCGCCTCAAAAGGCATTCCCCCCAAAAGCATTAAAACTAATAAATAAAGGTATTATGTTTAAGCAAGTTATCACGATTCTCAATATGTCCTAGCATAGGCTTAGGGATTCCAAATGGTCGGAGACAGGTAGACGCTAGGTCACCACCTTGTTTTTTTATCCTAGGGGTACACAAATGCAGAACCGGTTCATCTTCATGGGCGAGAATATCAGCAAAGATGGTCTGCATGTCATTCCCGGTCCCCGGGGGAAAAACCGGACTGGTGTCCCTTGGCATATGTATTATGTACCGGATGGGAGTGTACAACAAGTGGAGCTCCTCAATGAGCAACACAAAGAGTGATATTAAGCATATTCCTAAATGATTTGGACAAGGAGAGCCGTAGCTGCTTCCGGATATATATCATTACATAAATGATGGTGAATTTGGCAGACACTAAAAAAGATCTGTATGAGATGTTACTCACATATATGTAGAGGCTTGCATCCAGTTGGGAAGAATCTGAAAAAATGTAAGTAAAGAATGAGTACTTATTAGTATTTATATTCTTCTAAAGGACACACCACAAAGTGAATTGTTGCTAGGCACTAGGTTGATCAAGAGGAAGCAAGAACACAGAGAGGGAAGGTAGCGGTAAAGAAGAGGGTGAGTCTAAGAAAGGAAGTTCTTCAGGCTTGATTGAATAGTCATGTTGGTAGGATTCACCTGATCTGGAGCAAAGGTATGGCTTGACAAATGTGGATAGGCAAATTCTTCTATGTGGCCGGGGCAGTCACTGAGAACCTTAGATCTCCCTTGCGGGGTATCTAGTGGTGGAGGCTTTTAGGAGATGTTGATTAGCTGAGTCTGGAACTTTGTCCGAGCACTACAACTGAATACAGTCTTCAAGGTACGCGGGAGATGAGACATGTCGGCATTTGTAGGTCAGGCAAAAGAGTTTAAAGCAATGCAGCATTTTTCTGGGAGCCAGTTGATGTCTCTCAGAAAGGGGCAAATACTAGCCAGTTTGAAATGCTAGTGGCAAGCCGTCCCATTGCATTTTGTACCATCGAAAACCTTTTGATCTGGCGGTCAAGAAGACTGGTACAGAGGATGTTGGTGAAGTATAGATAGACATTTACATGGGAGCCAACAACTGTAGAGGGTTTTCTGAGGGATGAAGGGGGAATTCCCTTAAGCGCCTTCAGTTGGAAGAAGCATGGTTCGACCACTGCTTACAATTTGGAAGTTTGTGTTTAAGTTTGTGTCCCTTGTGACATCAAGGATTTGGGCATTAGTGGATACGGTGATGGGTGAGCCGAAGCTAGGATTTTTTAGTAGATATTTGAGGGCAAATATTTCTGTTTCTTTGCTGTTTCTTAGCCTAGGTCATTGTTATTCATGCAGTTTTGAGGGGGCCCAAGCCTCTTGACAACTTTAGATATTGATGCTCATCGGTAGGCACACAGATTTGCATGTCACCCACAGAGGAGAGAAAATGAAGGTGCTGATATTGGAGGTGATCATTGAGAGGTTTAAACAGCAGCAATGAAAGAGGGGAGCCTGGTGGAGCTCTGTAAACTACTGGAGATCAAGGTAAGACACATTTTCCTTGTCTGATTTGCTGTCGATGGTTGTTCAGAATCTCTTGTAAGCAACTTAGTGTCTGTCCAGAGACACCAGCTATCCGTTCTAGCTGCCCTAGGAGTTATGAGTGCTTAAAGCAGCCAACAGTCCTGGGAGCATAAGCATGGCTGAAGAGTCTTCATTTGCTCAGGCAAAATACCATCCTCGATGTTCTCCAGAGCCTATCTGTGCCATGTTTGGCATAAACCAGAACAAAAGGCCTTTTATTTGGCTTTCATGACCCGGCAGGAGGGTGGACATGGCTGGTAATGGCCCGCCAGCCCGAGCCATGGTAGACCTTAGTGAAACGAGAGCCTCGGCTTGTGCTGTGGGCCATTACCGACCATGTCCGCTCTCCCACCAGGGCATGAAAGCCATTCACACCACGAGATTCATCCGAGTTTGAATGGCTTTCTTTTTTTTCCTTGAGAGATTGGTGCTACAAGTGAACCAATCTCTGAAAAAATGGCTGCCGCCATAGGGGAAAGGGACTAAGTCCCTCTTCCATTTTTATGGCAGTGGTCAGAGCGGGAGGTGTGAGGGACTAGAGCTCAAAGCTCTGGCCTCGCAGGTAAGTGTGGAGGGATGGGTTGGGGGAACAGATTTTGTCTGATTGGGGGTATGGGGTTGTTGGGGCAACAGGAAGAGGCTCCCTGTTACCTCCCCACATAAAAAAACAAAAAAGCCCTGGGTGGCTGGAACATGTATATTCTCGCCCGCTGTTCCAGCTACCTGATTGGTCAATGGCTCTTCCCCAGGTGTGAATATACCATTGCAGCTGCTTAGAGATGACTTGTTTGAGTAGTTTAGCAATTGGCAGTAGACCTGCCACAGAGAGATAGCAGGCTAGCATTATATTTTGAATGATTGCTTTTTGAGAAGAGGGGTGCTAACAGATCTCTTGGGTGCTTTGCTAGTACTGAACCCTGAAGGGGAGGAGGGAGAGGTTTATGAAATATGTTCCATGGTCCACCAGGATGTTAGCGAGCGTAGTTATCTGCAAGGGCTGCAGAACCGTTGGCATTGGATTCTTTGGTGGATTTGAGTCTTTTGTAGGGAGCAGTGACTCCTCAGGCAGGGCTCACTTGAAGATAAAGGCAAGTTTAGGTTTTTGAATGCTGTTGAAGGTCCAGTCTGGATTAAAGTTGATTGAGAAAAAGACTAAAACTTTGCGGACTGTTGACAATTTTAACCACTTTGTTGGTGCAGAGGATGTTTGGTGGCTTGGGATTAAAGTCGCCATGGGAAATGTTTAGGTATGATAGTATAGAACAAACTAGACCGGAGCTGCTAATGTGATTGGTGAGTCAATAACATAAAAGCAAACAGCTGCCCATGGGACCCCTAGTCAACTGATTAGCCTTTGACTTAACTGTTGTTGGGAAGGGGAGATGGCCACTCCCCACCCCCAGCAGTTTAGGATAAGGCCAAGAATGTGAGATGTAATGCAAGAGACCCGGGGGCTTGGGCTGCTGTTAAAGTCCTTTACACAATTACATTATTGCATGGTTTGTACATGTAGTATAGTGTAAGAACAAATGCCATCTCAGATATTAGCAGCCATATTGAAAAGTAAGGCCTTAACGCAGAACAGCAGCATGCATCACAGGCTGCAAACATGAGGGAAGGAATAGGATGTAGTCCGGGCAGTGATGCGAAAGGCCAGAGCAGCAGAGATCCATAAACCCTTCATTGTCTTAAAAGTTGCAAGCCTTCCTGCTCTGGAAGAATGTGCCCTGCAATCCCACAAGAAGGAGGGCATGGGCCTCCGACCCCCACCAGTCACAACTCTAAGTTATAGCACCAAAAGGCTCTAGCCTTCAGACCTCTGAATTCCAAGGAACCAGTCAGCCACAGACCACTGATATGAAGCTGTTAGACCTCTGATCGATCAAGAAAGATCAGAAAGCAGGGTTTCTTGAGTACACTACTGGGTCATGTGATTTGTGCTGCGGGGAGCAGGGAGGGATACAATTATAGCCCAAAACAAGAGTGGAAGACCTTGGAGAGGTGCCGGCATGTCTGTAATCAAGTGAATGCCGTGAGTTAGTATGACCTCTGCTTTTTCCCTCTGGCCCCTGTCTGCTTGGACCAGGTGCACTTCAGCATAGATAGAGATGTATTGTTTAATTTGTACATAATTGCCATTTGGCCACCACCTCATGACCGATGACGAATGCAGCATCACCCACACGGAAGAAGATGGGCAGAAGGGGCTGGGACCAATAACCTGGCATCCCTTATGGAGCAGGCAGCCTATGGATAGTTTTTTTTTTTTTTTTTTTTTTTTTTTTTTAATAACCACTGAACAGGTTATCATGTCTGTTCTTGCGAGAGAGGGGCGCCCGCTACCTTGGTAAAACTATTTTTAAGGAACCTGGGATTGGTAACCCTAGGTCTCCTGGGGGCAACCAGACGTGGTCTCCCTCTCACTGTGCTTAGAGAGGCATCAGCTTCACCTCACTGATGATCCCCAACAAGGGTGAAACACGTGTATGGGGTTGCTGGTGGTACTCTCGTTCAGATTGGAATTGCCATTGTATTTCGGTGCTGGACTGCCCCTGGGCAGGACAAAGACTGATATGCAAATGGATATTTCCCATCTGTGAAAGGCACAGTGAGTAAAAGCAGTGGCTGCGAACTCTCAAGTGGTTAATAACCACTGAACAGGTTATCATGTCTGTTCTTGCGAGAGAGGGGCGCCCGCTACCTTGGTAAAACTATTTTTAAGGAACCTGGGATTGGTAACCCTAGGTCTCCTGGGGGCAACCAGACGTGGTCTCCCTCTCACTGTGCTTAGAGAGGCATCAGCTTCACCTCACTGATGATCCCCAACAAGGGTGAAACACGTGTATGGGGTTGCTGGTGGTACTCTCGTTCAGATTGGAATTGCCATTGTATTTCGGTGCTGGACTGCCCCTGGGCAGGACAAAGACTGATATGCAAATGGATATTTCCCATCTGTGAAAGGCACAGTGAGTAAAAGCAGTGGCTGCGAACTCTCAAGTGGTTAATAACCACTGAACAGGTTATCATGTCTGTTCTTGCGAGAGAGGGGCGCCCGCTACCTTGGTAAAACTATTTTTAAGGAACCTGGGATTGGTAACCCTAGGTCTCCTGGGGGCAACCAGACGTGGTCTCCCTCTCACTGTGCTTAGAGAGGCATCAGCTTCACCTCACTGATGATCCCCAACAAGGGTGAAACACGTGTATGGGGTTGCTGGTGGTACTCTCGTTCAGATTGGAATTGCCATTGTATTTCGGTGCTGGACTGCCCCTGGGCAGGACAAAGACTGATATGCAAATGGATATTTCCCATCTGTGAAAGGCACAGTGAGTAAAAGCAGTGGCTGCGAACTCTCAAGTGGTTAATAACCACTGAACAGGTTATCATGTCTGTTCTTGCGAGAGAGGGGCGCCCGCTACCTTGGTAAAACAGCCTATGGATAGGGTGTCACCAACCAGCCACGCGGGTTTCTACTGTATTATTTTACTTTATTTTAATAATATATACCGCGCTATTCATGGACCTAAAGGCTTAAGGGTGCCAATAACAAAAAACAAAACCAAGGACACAAGTCAAACAAACAACAAAAGCGTAGCATGAGCAAATCCTAAAGCTAGGAAGAGTTAGTTAAAAAAGCCAGGTTTTCAATCTCTTTTTGAAAATTTCTGTTGATTTAATACCCCTTAAATCAGGGGGTAATTCATTCCAGGCTCTTGGAGCCGCATGCAAGAAAGCCCCATTACTAGCCTTGACCGTATTACATTTGGGTGCATTCAGCTTATCAGTATTATTGGACCTGAGACACCTGGAGTGGCTCTTTTCTTCAATCAAGGCCTGAAGATACTGTATGTAATGATGTCACTGATGACGCTATGTACCTTCTTAATCTGCTGCTCATGCAGATATTGGCAGAACGTTCGGCGGCAGCAGAGCTCTTTGCTGGTGCACTCTTATTATTTATGAATAAAATACTTGGATTTTTGTTTATGGAAAAAAAGTGGTTTTTACCACAAAAAACAGGGGTTGAGAGGGACCCCGCCCCAAAAAAAAATGTTTAAAAAAAACAAATGTCGATCCTTTTGTTTTCGGTCCTTTGGTATTGACCCTTTGGCCATTCAATCCTTTGGTTGTCGATCCTTTGACCTACAACCAAATACTTGTTATCCTTGCAAGAGTTGTCTTCAGCCTTTTTCACTAGCATGTATTTTTTTTTTTGGTTGAGCATTCATGGGCATTTCTACACTGTCCGTGAGAAGTGCTTTCAAGAAATGTGTAAAGATCCGGCGTAGGGCAGAATGCAAATCCACCTACAAGAGACGGGCATCCCTACACTCAGAAGATCCGGGGAAGTACATGTCTGGACCCACCTGAACTGATCTATTCCCCTCCATGTTAGGTTATGAGGATTTATGAGGCACACCTGCCACAAATGAACTCTTGGAGCATGAAACACAATGTTGGACCAGAGTGTGGGCCTTCACTCAAAGAAAGTGCATGTTATAATGTGCCTCGGAGCTGTGCATGAACATAGAGGATGCTGGTCGGTAGCACATTTTAAAGTGCAAGTGCACCCACCTGAACCGGGAAGGCATAGTCAGAAGGCTATATGAGAGAGGCATACCGGAAGTGTCCAGGCTTCAGACAAATATTAACTGCTTTTTAGATCTACATACTTTGACTCAGAAGCAGGAGTTTGTTCTCATCCTCCACTAGACATTCCTGAAAAATATATCATTTGTTTTTCGATAAGCACGAAATAGTTGGAGTTAGAAATGGGTTCTCTAAAAAAGTGTGTGCCTGAAGGCTTTGCAGTCTTTCTTCAATGCTAGAAGGCGATACACCTCGCTGTCTGGATTGTGACGCTACTTGGGCGTGCAGAATTCATTATCTTAGTCGTTTTGTATTTAATCCTGAAATGTTATCAACCGACAGACGACTTTTGGATCCCCCAAATGCAGGCACCCCACATTCCATAATAATGCCTTTGATTGCTCTTTGGAATTCATGATTTTATATTTTAATTGATACACAATGTTATGATGCTTACTGTCATGTGAGGGTGCTCTTATAAAACTATGCACAGTAAATGGTGTAAGAGCATTTTTGGGCAGGCCTCATTTCCTTGCCATCAGGAGCCAGGTGTGGTAATACAGGCTGCGACCGAGGGAGTGAACATTTACTGACCGTGGGGCATGGTGTGGTAGCACCCTCATACACACTGCGACCGAGGGAGTGCACATTTACTGGCCATGGGGCATGGTGTGGTGGCACCTTCATAGAGACTGCGACCGAGGGAGGGCACATTTACTGGCCGTGGGGCATGGTGTGGTGGCACCTTCATAGAGACTGCGACCGAGGGAGGGCACATTTACTGGCCGTGGGGCATGGTGTGGTGGCACCTTCATAGAGACTGCGACCGAGGGAGGGCACATTTACTGGCCGTGGGGCCAGGTGCGGTAGCACCTTCAAACAGACTGCGACCGAGGGAGGGTACATTTACTCGCCGTGGGGCGAGGTGCGATAGCACCTTCAAACAGACTGCGACCAAGGGAGGGTACATTCACTCGCTGTGGGGCCAGGTGCGGTAGCACCTCCGTACAGACTGCGACCGAAGGAGGGTACATTTACTGGCCATGGGGCCAGGTGCGGTAGCACCTTCATAGAGACGGCGACCGTTGGATGGCACATTTACTGGCCGTGGGGCCCAGTGCAGTACCACCTTCGTACAGATTGCGACCGAGGTAGTACACATTTACTGGCCATGGGGCCAGGTGCGGTAGCTCCTTCGTACAGGTTGCGATCGAGGGAGTGCACATTTACTGGCCATAAGGAGCCAGGTGTGGTAGCACCTTCATACAGACTGCGACCGAGGGAGTGCACATTTACTGGCCATGGGGCCAGGTGTGGTAGCACCCTCATACAGACTGTGACCGAGGGAGTGCACATTTACTGGCCGTGGGGCCAGGTGTGGTAGCACCCTCATACAGACTGCGACCGAGGGAGTGCACATTTACTGGCCGTGGGGCATAGTATGGTAGCACCCTCATGCAGACTGCGACCAACAGAGTGCACATTTACTGGCCGTGGGGCCAGGTGTGGTAGCACCTTCATACAGACTGTGACCGAGGGAGTGCACATTTCCTGGCCATCAGGAGCCAGGTCTGGTAGCACCCTCATACAGACTGCGACCGAGGGAGTGCAAATTTACTGCCCATGGGGCCAGGTGTGGTAGCACCCTCATACAGACTGCGATCGAGGGAGTGCACATTTACTGGCCATCAGGGGCCAGGTGTGAGAGCACCCTCATACAGACTGGGACCGAGGGAGTGCACATTTACTGGCCATGGGGCCAGGCGTGGTAGCACCTTCATAGAGACTGTGACCGAGGGAGGGCACATTTACTGGCTGTGGGGCCAGGCGTGGTAGCACCTTCATAGAGACTGCGACCGAGTGAGGGCACATTTACTGGCTGTGGGGCCAGGCGTGGTAGCACCTTCATAGAGACTGCGACCGAGGGAGGGCACATTTACTGGCCGTGGGGCCAGGTGGGTAGCATCTTCATACAGACTGCGACCGAGGGAGGGCACATTTACTGGCTATGGGGCCTTGCTATATTAGCTTACGGTCTTGTTGCAAAGTCTTTATGAAAGGTTCTAAAACGTTCTAAAGTAACTAGCATGAGCTCAGTCTGTTCTGACACTGGTGAAGGACCCAGGCATATCACAAACCTACATGGTTGTGGCATGCCTACCCTAAGGAGCGCAAGAGCAACAATGATCCAGGCTCACCTTCCATTGTAAAGGAGGCATACAAACTTTCACAACTATCAAGATCTGCCTGTGTCTGCTTTGGCTAACATGTCTGATCAACTAACAGTGCCAAAGTACTCTCAGGCCAGTACATAATCAGCTTAACATATCATCATTACTCTATGGAACAACACTGTAGTCCTGTTCGTCAATGTGTTCAGCACATCTATTATTGGTGATCTATACCACGCTTAGTGCTGGATCGTGGCTCGAACCCATGTTGCACGGCATCGGCTCCTTCTCGCGCAGCATGTCGCCACAGAGCTATGTAAAACAATGTTATAATGTGTTGTGTGAAATAATCAGCCACTGGACGTTGGCTTGCGATTAGTGATTGGCTCGCTGCCCATGAAGGGACCCAGAAGATGCCCAAGCAAATTCCTTTCAATGGGCCAAGGATCCAATTCCGATCCCTATCCAGGATTGCCCTTGTTTGCCCAAGATCCAGTGTAACGCTGGTTTTTTTTGTACCTCCATTTGGTGACTGGTAGGGGCAGCCATACTAGAAGGACATTATATACCCTAGCTCCCCCAACCCTGCCCTCTGGGGAAGCAGGAAGAGGAATAGAGTGCTTGGGCGGTACAGGAAAGGGCCACTCTGCCACTGCGGTGGCAAGCCTGTGTTCTTGAAGAGAGAACCTGGGCATAATCCCCAACCCCTGGGGGGCGGGGAGGAAGGCAGCACCTCTGGATCCACTGATAATACCCCGTATAAAGCACCAGTTAGTACGATACGACAAATAAAACACAGGATACTTGGAAAACATTTAGGCCGCAAAGATCTCTGCCCGCCCCCCCATCGCGAACCATAAACAGCAAAGTGTTCACAGCACACTTCTCATTTCACCCATGGCGCCCCTTGGTGGCTAAACACAGGTAGGAAACAATCCATAGCAGTTCTGTGCCCTCAATCAGACGCATAGGCGGGTCAGGGTGACACTGGTGCCTAAAGCACAATAAGAGATAATATTATGTGTGGTTGCTTTCTGGATTTGCAGTCCTCATTCACACCCTTATCGCACAGACGGCTCGCAGGGAGTGGCTTTAGACAAGACAGAGTGCTGCCGTCTCCCATGGCTCACGCTCTGTTGCTGGGTCAGCATTGACATCTGGAGAACCAAAGGTTGCAGTCCCTTGCTCTGTTGCAACAATTAATTGGGGCTCCAAACAAATACAAGGACTGTCAGCCGGTTTAATTATCCTTCTCCATCCATATTCCCCAAGCCTCCATGCCAATACTCTGGCCTGCCACATGTCAGTCTCGACTCCTCAGACCCCGCCGCGCATATTCCCTATGCCTCCATGACAATACTCTGGCCTGCCGCACGTCACTGTGGACTTCTCAGACCCCGCCGTGCATATTCCCCAAGCCTCCATGACAATACTCTGGCCTGCCACAGGTCAGTCTCGACTCCTCAGACCCCGCAGTGCATATTCCCCAAGCCTCCATGACAATACTCTGGCCTCCCACAGGTCAGTCTCGACTCCTCAGACCCCGCCGTGCATATTCCTCAAGCCTCCATGACAATACTCTGGCCTGCCACAGGTCAGTCTCGACTCCTCAGACCCCGCCGTGCATATTCCCCAAATCTCCATGTCAATACTCTGGCCTGCCACAGGTCAGTCTGGACTCCTCAGAACCCACCGTGCATATTCGCCAAGCCTCCATGACAATACTCTGGCCTGCCACAGGTCAGTGTGGACTTCTCAGACCCTGCCGTGCATATTCCCCAAGTCTCCATGTCAATACTCTGGCCTGCCACAGGTCAGTCTGGACCCCTCAGAACCCGCCGTGCATATTCCTCAAGCCTCCATGACAATACTCTGGCCTGCCACAGGTCAGTCTCGACTCCTCAGACCCCGCCGTGCATATTCCCCAAGTCTCCATGTCAATACTCTGGCCTGCCACAGGTCAGTCTCCACTCCTCAGACCCCGCCGTGCATATTCCCCAACTCTCCATGTCAATACTCTGGCCTGCCACAGGTCCGTCTGGACTCCTCAGACCCCGCCGTGCATATTCCCCAAGTATCCATGTCAATACTCTGGCCTGCCACAGGTCAGTCTCGACTCCTCAGACCCCGCCGTGCATATTCCCCAAGTCTCCATGTCAATACTCTGGCCTGCCACAGGTCAGTCTCGACTCCTCAGACCCCGCCGTGCATATTCCCCAAGTCTCCATGACAATACTCTGGCCTGCCACAGGTCAGTCTGGACTACTCAGACCCCGCCGTGCATATTCGCCAAGCCTCCATGACAATACTCTGGCCTGCCACAGGTCAGTCTGCACTCCTCAGAACCCGCCGTGCATATTCCCCAAGCCTCCATGTCAATACTCTGGCCTGCCACAGTTCAGTCTGGACTCCTCAGACCCCGCCGTGCATATTCACCAAGCCTCCATGCCAATACTCTGGCCTGCCACTGGTCAGTCTGGACTCCTCAGACCCCGCCGTGCATATTCCCCAAGCCTCCATGCCAATACTCTGGCCTGCCACAGGTCAGTCTGGACTCCTCAGACCCCGCCGTGCATATTCCCCAAGCCTCCATGTCAATACTCTGGCCTGCCACACGTCAGTCTGGACTCCTCAGACCCCGCCGTGCATATTCCCCAAGCCTCCATGTCAATACTCTGGCCTGCCACAGGTCAGTCTCGACTCCTCAGACCCCGCCGTGCATATTCCCCAAGTCTCCATGACAATACTCTGGCCTGCCACAGGTCAGTCTGGACTACTCAGACCCCGCCGTGCATATTCGCCAAGCCTCCATGACAATACTCTGGCCTGCCACAGGTCAGTCTGCACTCCTCAGAACCCGCCGTGCATATTCCCCAAGCCTCCATGTCAATACTCTGGCCTGCCACAGTTCAGTCTGGACTACTCAGACCCCGCCGTGCATATTCACCAAGCCTCCATGCCAATACTCTGGCCTGCCACTGGTCAGTCTGGACTCCTCAGACCCCGCCGTGCATATTCCCCAAGCCTCCATGCCAATACTCTGGCCTGCCACAGGTCAGTCTGGACTCCTCAGACCCCGCCGTGCATATTACCCAAGCCTCCATGTCAATACTCTGGCCTGCCACAGTTCAGTCTGGACTACTCAGACCCCGCCGTGCATATTCACCAAGCCTCCATGCCAATACTCTGGCCTGCCACTGGTCAGTCTGGACTCCTCAGACCCCGCCGTGCATATTCCCCAAGCCTCCATGTCAATACTCTGGCCTGCCACACGTCAGTCTGGACTACTCAGACCCCGCCGTGCATATTCACCAAGCCTCCATGCCAATACTCTGGCCTGCCACAGGTCAGTCTGGACTCCTCAGACCCCGCCGTGCATATTACCCAAGCCTCCATGTCAATACTCTGGCCTGCCACAGGTCAGTCTTGGCTCCTCAGACCCCGCCGTGCATATTCCCCAAGCCTCCATGTCAATACTCTGGCCTGCCACACGTCAGTCTGGACTCCTCAGACCCCGCCGTGCATATTCCCCAAGCCTCCATGTCAATACTCTGGCCTGCCACAGGTCAGTCTGGACTCCTCAGACCCCGCCGTGCATATTCCCCAAGCCTCCATGCCAATACTCTGGCCTGCCACAGGTCAGTCTGGACTCCTCAGACCCCGCCGTGCATATTCCCCAAGCCTCCATGCCAATACTCTGGCCTGCCACTGGTCAGTCTGGACTCCTCAGACCCCGCCGTGCATATTCCCCAAGCCTCCATGCCAATACTCTGGCCTGCCACAGGTCAGTCTGGACTCCTCAGACCCCGCCGTGCATATTACCCAAGCCTCCATGTCAATACTCTGGCCTGCCACAGGTCAGTCTTGGCTCCTCAGACCCCGCCGTGCATATTCCCCAAGCCTTCATGTCAATACTCTGGCCTGCTAGCACACAAAGGGGAGTCCCCCAGATGAACCATTAACCAAATAGTTCGGAGACCCAGTTTTTGCTACGACTGGGCCCTATTCCATGGGTTATTAAATGACCTCAAAGAACAGTGCACACAGAGAATAGTATTTTTGTTATACTAAAAATTTCATAGTTTATTACGTAGGCCATAGGTCCTACGATTACAAGCTTAAAAAAGACCAATTAGGTCTATTTGTAATTATGTAAATAAATCAAAACATAAATACATGAACCAGTATAGAAAATGCATGCATACATACATCAACATTTTATGAATTAATCAATTAAAACTTAAGTGACATGGTGTAATAATCAATTTTGAGGAAACACAGGCATAAAAACTCTATCTTGCTAGCCCTGTCTGTCTAATGAATCACAGACATCCTCGATTAGCCAATGTCACTTAGTTTGCATTCTACAAATCCTTATTCATGACCAAAAGCACATCCCAGGTCTGCCACAGTTCAGTCTGGACTCCTCAGACCCCGCCGTGCATATTACCCAAGCCTCCATGTCAATACTCTGGCCTGCCACAGTTCAGTCTGGACTACTCAGAACCCGCCGTGCATATTCACCAAGCCTCCATGCCAATACTCTGGCCTGCCACAGGTCAGTCTGGACTCCTCAGACCGCGCCCTGCCGCAGTGGCTTGGCAGGTCATCTTTTAATTTCGGACTATTAGGTGGCGCTTTACAACCTACAAGCAGAAACGATTGCGTAGAGATAGGGAGAAATGGCATATGAGGAGGGACACTAAGCTTATAGATGTTCTTTGGTTATCTGCCCGTGCTTTGGCTGCTCAAGCCATGCTAATCCCTAGGGCCATTCCTACCCAGTACCTGCCCCTCACTGCCCAAAACACCTCCTCTTTGGTACTCTTTGAGCTTGCTTTAATCAAGCCTTACCATCAAAAGTGTGCACTCAATGTGCCTGCCAGTGTTTTTCAAAGCAGTATTCTGAGAGTTAATGACTTAACTGGTGATTTAAACGTGCTACTGGTGTAATAAAAATGCCTTAACCAGTTCTGTCTTCAGCCACTCCATTTATAAGCACTATGCTTCACTGAAGTCCTGTTAAAAACAAGCATTGGAAAAGCCACCAGTTTTGGTTTGTTTATAAGTATTAGGCACTTGCCAGGCACTGCTATTAAATGCCCAGGTACTCGCACCATTTTCACCTGCTACCATCAATAGCCGGTTATTGCCACTACAGCATTGCCTGGCATTTGCCTTTCCCTTGCCTACACAAAAGTCCAATCTGTTGGCATTGTCAATGCGTGTTTCCTGCTGGGACTGTTCACAGCTATTGCACGTGCTGTTCCACTGGCACCTGGGAGACTTGCAAACTGAGTGCCCAGACAGGCCCATTTCTTCTTCCTCTGCGTGGGCCAGCCCATTGTAGGGGGTCGATATGACGCATGAGCCGTGAGTCCAGGGTAAACTCTAGCCGATTTTCTGTCATTCTGACCGTAAGTTACTAGGCTATCAATCAACAAGCTCAATATCTATACATTCATTGCACCTATTTCTTTTTCCTAGAACAAAACATTAAGGATATATGCAACATGCTTTATACTGTTCATTGACATCACATTGTGTATATTGTGTGGTTGCAGACAGGGTAACGTCCCAATCCAGTTTTAAATATATAAAGTTTTATCAAAAAATTCCAGACAAACGCCAACACGTGTTTCATGCATGTTTAGTGCTTTCTCAGGGCTGCATTTCTGTGTAATAAACTGGAGCTCAACGGATGGAGTGTTTGTGAATAGTGTCACAAAGGCCCCCAGATGTCAGGATATGGTGGGCTCAGCTGTAGCCAGCATGCTCTGGGGTTACTAAGTGCCATCCACACCACACCCACCCACCCACACACGCACGCGCGCGCGCGCACACACACACACACACTCTCTCTCTCTCTCTCTCTCTCTCTCTCTCTCACACACACACACACACACACACACACACACACACACACACACACACACACACACACACACACACACACACACACACACACACACACACACACACACACACGTTTTACCTACCTTGTGGGGACTATGTGTGGAAACCAGCCTTGTGGGGACTAACCTTTCCCAATGTTTTAAAAATATGCTAACAGCAGAAATATATTCAGAAAAAAATGCTAATATAGGATCCAGCTTCAAATGTGCAAAAATGCTAATTTTTAATCGCGTGTCCGGTACCATCTCTGTGGGGACCTGAACGCGTGTTACCATCCTTGTGAGGACTTAATTATTCTTATTTGGAATTGAATGTATCCCTATGCAAAAGCTAAATGTTTGTTTCATAGGCATCTTTGTAAATTGCACAATTCTATTTCTACATATGTGTACCTACCCACACCGTAGATATACACAATAGATGGATTGTAATGGTGGTGTATTTTCCATAAGAACCTCACTAAACATTTCCTAAATCTGGCATGCGACCATATTACAAAAAACTCAGTGTGTCAGAAAGGAGAACTGGGGAACTGAAATATTAGGTGAATGGCTCAGCATCACACAATGTGGTCAGGTGGAGAAGCAGAGATTTGAATACAGGTTTCATTGTTTCACAGTCACCATCTTGTCCACTGAAACATCTCTCTATGATTGGTCTGATGACGAATATGTTACAGTCCCCATTAAAATGGTGTTTGATGTTGGTGATGTTGAAGTCTGAATAGAGATTGTCTGTCATGATACTGATTTCAGATCCTCACAGAGATGGTTTGTACGAATAATCGTGTTTAAGACAGCATTCCTATGTTGTTTTATAATACTGTTGTTAAAGACCACACAGAGTTGGTGTGTGATTAACATGATGATAAAGTACTAATACGCATGGTGTTTGATGTTGGTGATGGTGAAGTCCCAGCAGAGATTGTATTTTGTGATACTGATATCCAGGTCCTCACAAAGATGGTATGTGATATTTATGTTAAAGTCCCCACAGAACTGGTGTGTGTTTATAATAACTTTAAAGGCCCCACAGTGATGGTATGTGATAATAATGATATTAAAGTCCCCACAGAGATGGTGTGTGATTAGCTTGATGCTAAAGTCCCCACAGAGATGGTGTGTGATTATCTTGATGTTAAAGTCCCCACAACGATGGTGTCTGATTATCTTGATGTTAAAGTCTCTATGGATGTGGTATTTGATGTTGGTGATGTTGAAGTCCCAATATATATTGTATGTCATGATACTGATAACCAGGTCCTTACAAAGACAGTTTGTGATATTTATGTTAAAGTCCCCACAGAACTGGTGTGTGTTTATAATAACTTTAAAGTCCCCACAGTGATGGTATGTGATAATAATGATATTAAAGTCCCCACAGAGATGGTGTGTGATTATCTTGATGCTAAGTCCCCACAGAGATGGTGTGTGATTATCTTGATTTTAAAGTCTCCAGATATGTTGTGTTTGATGTTGGTGATGTTGAAGTACCAATATATATTGTATGTCATGATACTGATCTCCAGGTGCTCACAGAGATGGTGTGTGATATTTACGTTAACGTCCCCACAGAGATGGTGTGTGATTATCTTGATGCTAAAGTCCCCACAGAGATGGAATGTGATAATAATGATATTAAAGTCCCCACAGAGATGGTGTGTGATTATCTTGATGTTAAAGTCTCCAGATATGTTGTGTTTGATGTTGGTGATGTTAAAGTATCAATATATATTGTATGCCATGATTCTGATCTCCAGGTGCTCACAGAGATGGTGTGTTATTTACGTTAAAGTCCCCACAGAGCTGGTGTGTGTTTATAATAACTTCCCCACAGTGATGGTATGTAGTAATAATGATATTAAAGTCCCCACTCAAATGATGTCTGATTTTCTTGATGTTAAAGTCCCCACAGAGATGGTGTGTGATTATCTTGATGTTAAAGTCTCCATAGATGTGGTGTTTGATGTTGGTGATGTTGAAGTACCAATATATATTGTATGTCATGATACTGATGTCCAGGTCCTCACATAGATGGTGTGTGAGGTTTATGTTAAAGTTCCCACAAAGGTGTGTGTGATAATGATGTTAGTTTCCTCACATAGACAGTGGCCCTCATTACGACCCTGGCGGAAATCGAAAAACGATGGCGGAAATGCAATACCGCCATCGAATACCGCCCGTTGCGATTATGACCCGTCACCGTTAAGTACGATGCCATTAGCGACACCGTAGTGAACGCCAATGCTAACTGCACCAAGTACGCGCACGCGCGCACTGCGAAACCGTAATTACCACCATGGCGCAACGGTACGGGAATTCTGACCCTAGCGGACATGTACCTAACGCCATCAAGCATGGCGGAAAGTACCATTCCGCCATGGTGAGAAGTACGGCATCGCAAACCAACCGTAAAAGGCCCTACTGAGTGCCTGTACACCACTCCCTGGCCACATTGCACAACTCCTCGTAGGTGCAATGAAGTCACACAATGCAACCAGTGAAATGTACAAGTCACCCATGCATGCCAACGAACAAATGAATGTAGGGGCTCCAAGTGCCTTGTGAGTGGCCATCCATATTAGCCATGGCACCATTGCCGTACTGATGCAGCACAGGCATGTGAAGCTCCAAGTACAGCAACATGAACTGAAAACTGAGACAAACAAAAACAGGCCCCCCATCGCTTGACACCAGTGCAAGGCAACATACAAAGCAGTATCCTGAGTGAGACTGCACCAGCCCTGTACTCCTGCCAGTAAACAAACCAACCAGCAGCATAAGCATGTACCACACAAGTTGGCAGAGTGACTGAGCAGCCAGGCACATCTCAAGAGGGGCCAATGGGAGCAGCAGGGCACAGATGGCACGAATACAGAAGCTATTCCAATGGACATGACCTCAGTCTACCTCCAAGAAACGCACGCAAACACAGGCACCTGTGACCAGCCATATTCTGAAAATCACATCATTCCACCAATCCACCTGGCTGACCGGCATCTGTTACACAAAAGCCAATCCCCCTCCCATGAGCATGACATCATCAAAACAGACATAATTGCAGCCCCTATCCCTGACCTTACTGGCCTTCGTAGGCAAACGCGCCCAGTACAGTACCACGCAACTATACTCAGAAGGCCGAACCCAAAGCAGATCTCCTCACAATACATCGCTCCACAAATAGGAATATGCTACATTACTTGCAAAGAATAACGCTACACGGTCAATATCATAATCAAAATTTAATGCACAACAAAATCACCCGGGCCATACAGCTATTAGGTCATGAACTCCAAATCATATCTCATAATTGTGGGCTGCATCCGCAATAAATGACCAGCTTCTTCTTGTGTGACGCCCTGTTCCTCCATGGTACACAGGGGCTACATTCACGTTGAAAAAGGCAACAAGGAAGCGCCTAGAACCGCAGGGCCGTCCCATTAGGTAGGCACTAGTCCAGCTGAAAGCTCGAAATGTTGCTCGTAGCCACTAGTACTGCGTAAGGGCATGTGGGCCATTGGCGATCGTCCCATAAGATCGTAATGGTGCTCCACTGATTAACACGAAGCAGCAGGTGTCGGGAGTAAAAGCCATCTGCAGGAGTGGCATACAGATGGCAGCGGCAAAAGGGGAGGAGATACCTGTCACCCAAATGAAACGAAAAAGAATAGTATGGGCATCTGAACTCCATTTGAATTACTCACTTCAAAGATCACACTAAATCCACAGCCATATGCATGCTAGCCCACTCAAAAGGATTATTCGCACCCAATAATCACTTGCGAATCATAACTATATAAATTGAGGTGAAAACACTATTACAAACGAGTGTTTGTGTGCATGCGTCTGTTAAAACAGAAGCCATTAGATGGGATTAGTAACGTGCATAGACACAAGTGTTTGAAGGCGCGTCGAGACAGGGAGGGTTCAACAAGGGCAGATAGACGATGGTCCCACTATGGCAGCCCTGCATCACATAGCGCAGAGGAAGTTGATAGATTCCAAAAAGCCATGTACATGGCAGACTCTCTATTAAATCATCTGTCCATGCATCCATACATCATTCCCTCATCCCGGTATAAAAACGCCTGATTATTTACTCACATAACATTAGAAATTTCCATTGAATCTGTGCTTAATGCAGTCTGCAAAATCCACTGTGCTCCAGGCCGGAATTCTAGTGTTGTGAAGTAACATGTATTTGGGAACGTCCTGCCTTATCCTCCACTACGCTATTGCGCATCCCATACTATTCATATCAATCATTGCATTCTCGGCATGGCCCCTGTCCCAAGGACATTAAACAATAGAACTTTCTATCTGCAGTCAGACCTGTGGGCGTCTCCTCGCCGCTAGCTGGAAACCGAAAGCGCTGTCCTTCGAATTCCTCATTTGCAACATCACGTCGAAAAGGCATCTGTGACCGCTTGAAATCACAAATCCATCCATTTAGTGCAGCAGTGTGTGAAAATGGCAACTGGCTACACTCACAAATGGGACGCCCCGCCCGTCGGTGAACCGCGGTACAGCGCTGCATGAGGGTCCACCGTTAATCGAGTACTACATTCCACTGACCCTTCACAAGTTTGTTCCCGACTGCAAAGATAGTATGTGAAACAATGGGAGCATAGCAGAATTAACATATGAAGCAATATCTCACTGCCATCGGGATGAAATACATGATTGTAATAGCAAGATGCCATGCGTCGATTTGCAGCGTTGTGTGCGGGACGTGCTCGCCCAAAGGGGATTGCAGCTTGCACAGGTGGAATGAATCACCACAGGTGGAGGCTATACAGCTTGGAAACACATAAATTGCACACCCAACCCCCTCCCACAACCACACCCACTCCAAAATGCTACCGCCAGGACTTGCGATGTTGGCCCTGGGGGACCTGATAGCACTGCAAGTACTCCAACTTCAAGAAGAAGACGAACACCAACTACTACAACAACCGGCCGCACAGAGGAGACGCAGGAGGAGGAGGAGGGCAAGGCAGGGCCAGCAAGGCCCACCAGCACAGCCACTACCACCACGCAGGCAGCCCGCAATCCCACGCCTCCGAGCACATCCGTTCAACCTCACTGATGAGCAGATCCACACCCTCTACCGTTTGGACCGGGACACCATAACCGCCATTGTGGACATGACACACGCTGACCTTGTCAGCATGATAGATAGCCCAACCGCCATCCCACCCCTACTGAAGGTGGTGTCTGTACTCCACTTCCTGGCCACAGGCACCTACCAGCACACAGTCGGACAGTTGCATGGCATTTCACAGCCACTGTTGTCACGGACACTATTGCAAGTGCTTGATGCCCTCCTGAAGCACGCAGACGACTACATCTCTCTACCACGCTCGGAGCAGGAAATTACGAACACAAAAGTGGGATTCCATGCACTTGCCGGCATACCGGGTTGCATTGGTGCCATCGACTGCACCCATGTGGAATTGGTTGTCCCACATGCCATGGAGGCCCAGTACCGCAACCGAAAACAATATCATTCTCTTAATGTACAAATGGTGTGTGACTCAAACAGGATCATTACACATTGTTGTGCCCGATTTCCTGGATCAACCCATGATTCCATGGTCTTACGGAACTCTACAATACCACGCTACATGGAGCGACATGCAGGGAACAGATCCTGGCTACTCGGTGAGTCTCATTTCATGCATGATAATGTGGGGTATGTGATGCGGCAATGACCTGCCAGGAAGGGGGGGGGTGCTTACGTAGCAATGTCATTCCTCAAACATCCTTTATTGTCCACATACAGGTGATGCCGGGTATCCACTGAAGAGATGGCTCCTTACACCACTCCGGAACCCACAGGACCAGCATGAGGAGGACTACAACCATGCCCACTCACGTACCCGTGTAGTCATAGAACAGGCATTCGGCCTACTGAAGGGTCGTTTCCGCTGCCTCAGCAGGTCTGGCGGGGCACTCCTGTACCGCCATGAGAAGGTTGCTAAGATGGTCATGGCATGTGTCATGCTACACAACATGTGCATACGTAGAAATGTGCCCATGCCCCCTGACGCAGAACTGCAAGCACCAGAATATGGTCATGATGTGGGTGGGGATGTGGCAGAACCTCAAGGAGTCCGCGAGGCACAGGAGGGCCGTGAAATTCGTCAGATTATCATAGATTCATGCTTCTAGCACTCACGCCTGGTGGTTGATACATGGACACGGGAGTTGTGGCACTGTGTGTGTCTGGAACATGCACAATATGGACTGTACGCCTATGATGGCCTCGTACACAAAGATCAATGTCCACACATCTCATTGGATGATTGTGAAATGTTTATAGCATATGTGAAATTGTGTTACACACCCCATCAACCCGCCACCCAAGTAAGCCCAACACACCCCCTCCACCCTCTTACCTCCCCCCCGAACACCAGTGTCCAAAGATGCTCATTGTCAGTGGGCAGACGCTATTGCAAGCCCCCTCTCCGGGTATCAGGGGCACCCCTGCCTGTGGAGCGCAGGTTCCTCCCAGATCTACGTTGGGGGCTGCCCTGGACGGAACTTGCAACGGATGATGTCTCTGCCTGCTCACGTCCATTCATGTCCCTAAGGGTTTGTGAGAGCTCAGTGAGCACACGGCGCACAGCGGCAAGTTCAGCACATACGTCTTTGGACGTCGCATGCAGTTCCCCCCTCAGGCTCTCGGTGCTTCTCTCCATTTGTACTCTCAGGCTCTCGGTGCTTCTCTCCATTTGTACTCTCAGGCTCTCGGTGCTTCTCTCCATTTCTGCCCTTAGTGTCTCTGTACATGTTTCTATGGCTGCCTTGGTACCCCCACATTCATCAGCATGGTCCTTGAGGAGCGTGGCCAGTTGCTGCTGTTGCACGATCACCTGGTCGAGGGACTGTTGCCTCTGCTGGGCCATGGCCATTTGCGGTGGTGTCACAGAGGGGCTGATCACCTCATGTTGCCTTGACACAGGGCTTGTGGGGGATGGCCAGTCGTCGTCTTGTGAGTGCCCCTGCGTGGTATCCTCATGTTGTACGGGATGAAACAAACAGGGGGATTGAGACAGGTCATGGATGGATCGTACATCGACATCACCGTTTTCTGTGTCGGAGCATGCTGCCATTAATGCAGTGTCACCTATGGTGCTGCTGCCACCAGAAGCAGTGCCTTCTGTGGCATCCATTGGGGGGTCCTGTGGTGGTGGTGGTGTTGTGGCCATGCTGGCTGCTGGGGTGCCTGTTGAAGTCCCCTCCTGTGTGCTGCCACTTGATTTGTGCTGCTGCCGTGTCTTGATGCATGCAGCTGAGGTGGAGGGTCTTTGGCCGTTGGTCTTGGCCCTCTTTGCAGGTGTGCTGGTAGGGGTGTCCTGGAGCTCGTCGTTTGAATCGGACCCTGTGGTGGAGTAAAGGAGGGTGAGCGTTATTGATGGGTCTGTGGAAATTGGAATGGCAATGTATCACATGCATTGGGGTGGTACCTGAGGGTGATTTGGGTCAGGGCCTTGGGGGTGGTTTCATTTTTGTGTGGATTGAGGGTGCAGTTGTATTGCAGCCTGCAGTTAGGGGGTGCCTGCTTCACGTGTAGAGGGTGTTTTTAGGAATTTTAATTATTTATTTATTTAATTTGACTTTTAATGTCCGCTATCAGGCCAATGTAAGTGGACGTTCTCCTGGACATGTGTTTCTGTTGCACTATGTGGACACATGGTACTTCACATGATTGGACATTGTGGTTTCAGCATAGTTTTATTTGGCCCACCTACCTGATTCTTCGGATGTCTGCACTCCTTTCTCCATCCCTCCGACTCCCTCTATGGTCTCCATTCCAATGGTGGAGGCACAGATTTCTTCCCAGGGGGTCAACTTGATGGGTGATTCCGATCCTCCCCCGGTAGCTGTGGCAATGTTACGGTTGGCGGATAGTATGCTCCGTACGCGTATCCGCAAGTCGTCCCATCGCTTTCTGCATTGCTGTGGGTTGCGGGGTGCGGTCCCCACCGCACTTACCCGCTGTGCCACCAGGGCCCATATGGCCTTCTTGTTCGCAAGTGCCGTCCTGGTCATTTGCGTCGAGAAGACGACGGCAGCATTCTCCTGGAGGGTCTCTGTGAGCACCGTGAGGTCCTCACGTGAGAAGTTTTTCGCTACTTTTCCCATTGTTTTGGTTTCACTAGGGTGGATGACGGGTTGGGATGTCTCTCAGGGTAGTATTTTTAATGGTTGTGTGAATATTCTGATTTTATAGGTGTACGGCGTGCTGTTTCCCGTTCCGGGACCATGTTTTTGCTTCCGTTTCCGTATATTTACGGTCACCGTATTTTCCGATTGCCGCTCATTACGGTGACCGCTATGTCCGGTGGCGGAATTGCACCTAGGTTGCCGTACGACGGCGGTGAGGGGCATTTTGGGGACATTTCCGCCATCGCGGACTTTGCACTTCCGCCAAGGCGTACTGCTCGTGCCCGATGGGTCAGAATTAGCCGCACTTTACTCTGTCGTGCCATGGCGGAAACGCTATTTACGCTATGGCGGTCAGGTCAGTTGCTTTCCGCCAGGGTCGTAATGAGGGCCAGTGTGTTATTTTCATGATGTTAAGGTTCCCATAGACATTGTGTGAAGTTGGGGATGTTAAAGTCCCAATAGAGATTCTGTGTCCTTATACTGATATTCAGGTCCCCACAGAGATGGTGTGTGATAATGGTGATTCTAAAGTCTCCCTTAAACGTAGTGTGTTAAAAATAGGTGTGATGCTGGAAATGCATCTGAGGGACAGGGCCTCTGAATCCTTGTCCTTTTTCTGTTTTTACCGTGTGTTCTGTCATGTTTTCTGCCCAGGAGTCCATGAGGGACTCCTGGCAGTGCAGCTCTCTTTTGGTTTGGTGAACAGACCCATGGGATACCCTTATGGCACCCATGGGTAGGGGTACAACCCTGTGCCCCTAGTGTATGTTTTTGGGCACCTGTGGGTGGCCCACAGAGCAGGGTATGGGCTGGTAGCAGCTCCATGCTGAATTGGACAGGTGCTCTGGGTGTCCTCCATTTTGGGATACCCAGGCCCTGCCATTGGGATCAGTTGATTCCTGATAGAAACAAGATGGCCCCTGTGGCCTCTTGCTTTCTATTGCCTGTTGTCTTGTTTTTCCCAAAGTCCTGGGAAGCCCTGACTCTGTCCCTTCCCCCTGACTGGCTGTTGGGTGGAAGATCCATATATGGTGTTGTTGTGAAGGCCCAGCTAGACTGACTGGAGCCTTCCCTTTGACTGTATGTTGTGGGTACCTCCTGTGGGTGGGACCTGGGTGAATGGAGTGTGTGACCAATATACACTCCTTGTTGTGGTTGTCTGGTTTCTGGCATATGAGACAAAGACTGAGACAGCCCTGCCCGAAACTGGCCTGAATGCAGTGTGTAGTGTTGAATGGCTGGGTACTTGTCCCAATCCACATTCCTTGTTGTGAGTGTCTGAAAGGGAGGAGTGTGGCCTGAATGCACTGTGTGCCTGATTGGCTGACTGACTGCATGAATGCCCTTCTGTGTGATTGGCTGCTGTGTGTGTGCCAGCAGTGTGGATGAGAGACAGAATAGTATATCTGGGGACCTCTCACCACTGGAAATTGTTCAGAAGCATTCAGAAGCTGAGTCTCCACTCAAGAGTAACTGGATTTGCTGATCCTCGACGTCCAGCTGGAAGAAGAAGACTTGCTGTGGCATTTGCTTCGACGGAACTGAAGGTTGTCGAAATCGTCGAGGACTGACCCGAGAGAGGACCTGGCTAGGCGCCCTCTTCCCGTGCTCCGAGGGACCATCGAGCACCGCTGAATCTTCGCCGAAGCGCCCTAGAAGTCAGACCCTCGAAAGGCTGCCGACCCGAGACGGGACCGCCGAGGAGATCGAAGTGAAGCACCCGGACATCGACGCTGTCGAAGTCCATTGCCGTCGACCAGGGTTCGCAGGTCTGTGTAACCGCTGGAGGCCCGTCGAAGTTGTGTTGCCCAGCCGTGGGAACCACTTGACGCCGTGCCGCCGACGACCGGAGCCGTCCGCTCCTTGCCTAAGAACATTTGACTCGAAGGACTCCCTCGTCCGCACCGTCGACCGCTTTTGTCCTGCCGGAGAAAGTCGAGGACGACCAACGCGCCGAGGAGAATCCGCCGGTGGGTTTCCCGCCACCTCACGACCCCAAAGACTCGAGCGACTCGACGCCCTTGTTGGGCTACCGTCATTCACAATCTTTGCGGTCCAGAACTAGTGTCGCCGAGGTGCCCCGCACGCCTCTTCCTCGCAGGACGCCGACGTCTCGACGCCGACGAGCACCGCTCGGATCGAAGCCTGCCGCCTCATCGACGCCGTTCTACCCTGTTTGTTGTCGGACGTTCGACGCCCCGTGTCTCCCGCTTGAAAGGGAAGGCATTCAAGAAGGGCCGTCGATTCCCCGACACCGAACACCGAGTTCCTCGACGCTTCTCGACGCCTCTCGACGATCCGTGACTCCTGCTTTAAAGGGGGTCATTCAAGAAGGATCTGTCGACGCCTCTTCGAAGAACTCGACTCCACCAGGTACATTGGGGGGGTAAAAACATTGTAGGAGAGAATAAGACTATTGAACAATATATGGACTGGGCTTGTGTTATATCTCTTTATTTTACAGGTTGCCCAGGTGGGGGGATCTCCACACAGAACTGTGTCCAGTAGCAAGGGCCAGTATTCTGCCTATTGTTTCAACCATCTTTTATCTCTCCTCTCTCTATTGCTGGTTTCCTTCTTATTGATCTGTGTGCCATTTTTACATTATTGTGAATGCACTTTAATGAGGTCTAATATTAGTGGTACCACTTTAGAATTGTAGATATTTACCGTTATTGATTTTCCTGAGCACAAAGTGCGTTATTGTGATAAGTGTACATAACCCTTGAATATTAATTATATAAAGACTGTGTTTTCAGTAATACAGTGTGTGGACATTCCTTTGTGGGGGCTTGGGGATACACTGTACTTAAGAACCAGCCTGCATCACCTCCTGAGAAGCTAGGCCTTGATTGCTCGTCCATCGCTACCGTAATCGAGAATCTTGGCTGGGGTCTTCTGTGCCTCTCCTCTACCATATAGAGAGCGGAAGTACAGACCCCCCCACCGGTCTTGACAAGCTGGTGGCAGCGGTGGGATGCTTATGGTTTTAAGACTCAGTGTATAACCGTGCCACTTACAAAATATCCGCACTTTATTAGATTAAGGTTTGGGTGTGTACCAAATAACTGCATTACAAGCAATGGAGCCCATTGCGAATGGTAAATTGACTCGGATGAGCTTAGAGGCTCTCCAGAGTGCTTGTGAAGCCAGGGAGTTAGACTTTGTGGATAAGTCTAGGGCTGAGCTGATAGCTGCCCTGGTGGACTACCAGACTGATGGTGAAACCCTTGATGAAGGGGGGGATGCAACCAGTGAGGACTCTGCCCCTGGGGTTGTCGCTGAATCTGTTTCTGGGAATGCCACCATTCCTGCTGCCTCTGTTCCAAACCCCAGCAATTCCATGGAACTTGAGTTATTAAGGATGAAGTTAGCCTTTGAATATCGCAAGTTGGAAATAGAAGCTGAGCTTAAGAAAGAGGAGCTGGCACAGCAAGTGGAACTCAAGAATAGGGATCTTGCGCTCAAAGAAAAGGACACTGAATGTCAGAGAATCCAGTTAGAGAAAGCTCGAGTGGAGACTTCAGCTAGACCAATTCAGAGTGGCAGGTCCCCAGCCACCAAGTTTATGAAAGATTTGGTTGGTGTGTTTGTGGAGGGTTCAGATATCCTCCAATGGATTGAAGCGTTTGAAATGGCTGGTGCAATTCATGATGTAGATAAAAGAGATTGGGCTAAGTGTTTGTTAAGCAGAGTGCCTCAAACTGGATATGACTGTATTCTGAAGCTGAGTGTGGAAGAAAGGGGTCAGTATGAGTGTATGAAATCTGCTTTGATTGCCAAGTTTGGCAAGACACCTACCCAATACCTTAAAAGGTTCAGGGATTTTAAGAAAAGAGAGAATGTGTCTTGGGTTGACTGGGTGAGTACTGCGCACATGAACATGATGGGGTGGATTGATGGATACAAGGTGAAAACTTTTGTTGAGTTGTCCCACCTCTTGTTTTTTGAGCATTTTTCTGAAGCCTGTTCACCAGAGCTGCGTCAGTATGTGGCTGACCAGAACATTTTGGACCCCTTTAAGCTGGCTAGGCTGGCTGACAAGTGGGTCTCCCACCGGGTGTCCCCTAAGGACTCCAGTGGGAAGGACAAGGACAAAGAAAAGGGGACCTCTCAGAAAGCTGAGGAGTCCCAAAAGCCATCACAGTCGGGTAAACCAAAACCTTCCTCTCCTAAGACCCAAAAATCTAGTGGGGATAAGTCCTCTGTGGGTGGGAATAAGAGTAGTGGTCCACCTGCTGCAAAGCAGGTTCCCCGTGGTTCCAGTACCGTACCCCGCACTCCTGGCACTTGTTGGGATTGTGGGGCTCTGGATCACAAAAGGGGTGACCCCAAGTGTAAAGGTAAGGCACTTGGAGTACAGGCTGTCAGCCTGACCTACCCTTACCCCGTGTCTGAGGTGGAGGCCACTGTCCTCCCCTCCTCTACAGGAATCACATTTGGTGCTCCGGTAGAGATTTCCTTAGTGTCCCTTGGGGCCTGGGACCAGTACGCAGAAGTACTGGCAACTATCCCGCAGAACACCCGTAGGTTTTTGAGAAGTGTCCTCTTGAATGGCCAGCCTTCTACTGGTTTGAGAGACACTGGGGCAAGCATGACAGTGGTGGACAGGACCCTGCTCAAGCCAGAGGACTATGTAGGTGCTCCTCTGAGAACCACCAGGTTAGCTGGTGGGCCTCCCAAATTATCGCCTGTAGCCCTAGTCACACTCATGATTGGGGACAAGACAGCAAAGCTTCCTGTCCTGGTTCAGGACAATGTCCCTGCTAACATTCTGTTAGGAAATGATCTAGTAGAGTTGGGGTTGATCTCGGATGGTCTTCCCATGACTGCTGCTGCAGTCACTAGGTCACAGGTGACACCGGGTCTGGCTGTGAGTCAGGTACCCGAGCCAAAGGCGAGGCCTAAGGCAAGAAGAAGGAAGACCAAGAAGGCCACCTCTGTGGAGGGAACACCTTCTCTTCCTGCTGTTCCGACAGCACCCATTGGGATCCATGCTCCGGACGGGCTGGGTCCAGTGGAAAACCCAAACTCAACTCCTGTGGGAGAAGAGACAGAAGACTCTCCTGTGGGAGAGGTTCTCAACCCGGAGGATCATCCCGACCTTCAATGCTTGTTAGCTGAAGGGGGACCCTCCCGGGCAGACTTCTGTAAGGGACAGAGAGAGTGCCACTCTCTCGAGGGCCTGAGGAAACAGGCCCTGTCCCAGGCACAAGGTGAAGTGCCTAGGACATTCAAGATTTATTGGGAGGGTGAGCTCCTTGTTAGTGAGCCCACTAAGCCCGAACCTGGTGCCCGCAAGAGGTTGGTGGTACCCCAGGTTTACAGGCCCTTCCTACTGCAGTTGGCGCATGAGGTGCCCTTGGCTGGTCATCTTGGGACCAAGAAGACTAAGCAGAGGCTCTCTGCCCATTTCTACTGGCCACGGATGGGAGTAGAGGTGGAGTCCCACTGCAGGACCTGCCCAACTTGTCAGTTGTCTGGCAAGACTGGAGGCAGGGTCATTGCCCCACTGCAGCCATTACCAGTGGTTGGCACACCATTTGAGAGGGTGGGCATCGACATCGTCGGTCCCCTTGACCCTCCCACTTCAGGTGGACATCGGTTCATCCTGGTCTTGGTAGATCATGCCACCAGGTACCCTGAGGCAATACCCCTTCGGACTGTTACTGCCAAGGTGGTTGCCAGGGCTCTCCTGGGCATTTTCACCCGTGTTGGATTCCCCAAGGAGGTTGTCTCTGACAGAGGATCCAACTTCATGTCTAGTTACATGAAAACCATGTGGAAAGAGTGCGGGGTAACCTACAAGTTCTCCACCTCTTACCACCCCCAGACCAATGGTCTGGTTGAGAGATTTAACAAAACTCTCAAGGGCATGCTAGGTGCTTTGGAAGAGCCCCTAAGGAGGAAATGGGATCTCCTCCTGCCATGCCTGCTGTTTGCTTACAGAGAGGTACCTCAAGAGGGTGTTGGTTTCAGCCCCTTTGAGTTACTCTTTGGACATCCCGTGAGGGGGCCCCTCGCCTTGATCCGAGAAGGCTTGGAAGCCACCCCTCCAGGTCCCGCCAAGCAAGTGGGGGACTATGTGTTAGGCCTCCGGCGGAGGATGACACAAATGATGGGTCAGGCAACAGCAAATCTCAAGGCCAGCCAGGAATTGAATAAGTACTGGCATGACCTGAAAGCTTCGCAAGTGGATTGGACTCCGGGACAGGAAATCCTTGTGATGGAGCCTACCAAGCCTAGAGCTTTGGCAGACAAGTGGACTGGACCCTTCAGGATCATCTCCAAGATGGGCGAAGTCAATTATCTGGTTGACATGGGAGCCTCTGGGGTAGCCCCCCAGGTATTCCATGTCAACAGGCTCAAGCCTTTCCACAGGCGAGCAGAGGTCTCATGTCTCTTGCTAGCTTCAGGGCAAGAGGAGGATGAGAGTGAGCCCCTTCCTGATTTGCTGCATAGCAACCCTCAGGATGGCTCAGTGGAGGGAGTACAACTCTCTCCAGATTTGACAACAGAGCAGCAGAGGGCCTGCCGGGCTTTGCTCCAGCAGTATGCCTCTCTGTTTTCACTGACACCGGGCCTTACACCGTGGTGTAAGCACGAAATTGACACTGGTGACAGTGTGCCTGTCAAGAGCAGGAGCTATCGTATGTCAGATACCGTCAAAAACCACATCCAGGCTGAGGTCGCCAAGATGTTGGATCTGGGTGTTATTGAACCCTCAACCAGTCCCTGGTCCAGTCCAGTGGTCCTTGTCCCCAAGGCAAGTTCCCAGGCGGGTACCAAGGATTGGAGGTTCTGTGTGGACTACCGAGGAGTCAATGCCGTCACCAAAACTGACGCGCACCCATTGCCCAGGGCTGATGAGCTCGTGGACACTATAGGTGCTGCCAAATTTGTGAGCACCTTTGACCTTACCTCAGGCTATTGGCAAATAGCTCTGACGGACCATGCCAAGGAAAAGACGGCATTCTCCACACCTGAGGGACTCTACCAGTTTAGGGTCATGCCCTTTGGGTAGAAGAATGCCCCTGCCACCTTCCAGAGATTGGTCAACCATGCGCTCAGTGGGCTGGAAGCCTTTTGTGTGGCTTACTTAGACGACATTGCCGTCTACAGTTCCACCTGGGAAGAGCATTTGACACATCTGGATAAGGTGTTGCAGGCCTTGAAAAGGGCTAACCTCACTATCAAGGCCACCAAGTGCCAGATAGCTCAGGGGAAAGTTACCTATCTTGGTCATGAGGTAGGAGGGGGTCAAATCCAACCTCTCTCCAGTAAAGTACAGGACGTACAGAACTGGGAGGCTCCCACTACTCAAACCCAGGTGAGAGCCTTTTTGGGCCTCACTGGGTACTATCGCAATTTCATGGCAGACTATGGAACCATAGCTGCACCCCTGACAGCTCTAACTTCACCCAAACAGCCTAGGAAGGTTAATTGGACTGAAGACTGTCAGAGGGCCTTTGATGGCTTGAAAGAAAGTCTGTGTAGGGCACCTGTGTTAAGTGCGCCTGACTACAGCCGACCCTTTATCGTCCAGACGGATGCCTGCGACACCGGAATTGGAGCTGTCTTGTCCCAGTTAGATGACAAAGGGAGAGAACATCCTATCATATTCATCAGTAGACAACTCAAGGGTAGAGAACTTAGGTGGGCTACTGTTGAAAAGGAATGTTTTAGTATAGTTTGGAGCCTTAGGCGTTTTAGGCCCTACCTTACGGGGTCCACCTTCAAGGTCCAAACAGATCATAAGCCCCTGAAGTGGCTTATGCAGATGAAGGGTGAGAATCCGAAATTGCTCAGGTGGTCGATTAGCCTACAAGGGCTAGACTTCACCATAGAGCACAGACCAGGGAAGAGTCACGATAATGCAGATGGCCTTTCCAGAAGGTATGTTGACCGTCTGGATGAGGGTGTCTATCCCGTGGGAGATTAGGCACCCTCCACCTCAGTCTGGGGGGGGCGACTGTGATGCTGGAAATGCATCTGAGGGACAGGGCCTCTGAATCCTTGTCCTTTTTCTGTTTTTACCGTGTGTTCTGTCATGTTTTCTGCCCAGGAGTCCATGAGGGACTCCTGGCAGTGCAGCTCTCTTTTGGTTTGGTGAACAGACCCATGGGATACCCTTATGGCACCCATGGGTAGGGGTACAACCCTGTGCCCCTAGTGTATGTTTTTGGGCACCTGTGGGTGGCCCACAGAGCAGGGTATGGGCTGGTGGCAGCTCCATGCTGAATTGGACAGGTGCTCTGGGTGTCCTCCATTTTGGGATACCCAGGCCCTGCCATTGGGATCAGTTGATTCCTGATAGAAACAAGATGGCCCCTGTGGCCTCTTGCTTTCTATTGCCTGTTGTCCTGTTTTTCCCAAAGTCCTGGGAAGCCCTGACTCTGTCCCTTCCCCCTGACTGGCTGTTGGGTGGAAGATCCATATATGGTGTTGTTGTGAAGGCCCAGCTAGACTGACTGGAGCCTTCCCTTTGACTGTATGTTGTGGGTACCTCCTGTGGGTGGGACCTGGGTGAATGGAGTGTGTGACCAATATACACTCCTTGTTGTGGTTGTCTGGTTTCTGGCATATGAGACAAAGACTGAGACAGCCCTGCCCGAAACTGGCCTGAATGCAGTGTGTAGTGTTGAATGGCTGGGTACTTGTCCCAATCCACATTCCTTGTTGTGAGTGTCTGAAAGGGAGGAGTGTGGCCTGAATGCACTGTGTGCCTGATTGGCTGACTGACTGCATGAATGCCCTTCTGTTTGATTGGCTGCTGTGTGTGTGCCAGCAGTGTGGATGAGAGACAGAATAGTATATCTGGGGACCTCTCACCACTGGAAATTGTTCAGAAGCATTCAGAAGCTGAGTCTCCACTCAAGAGTAACTGGATTTGCTGATCCTCGACGTCCAGCTGGAAGAAGAAGACTTGCTGTGGCATTTGCTTCGACGGAACTGAAGGTTGTCGAAATCGTCGAGGACTGACCCGAGAGAGGACCTGGCTAGGCGCCCTCTTCCCGTGCTCCGAGGGACCATCGAGCACCGCTGAATCTTCGCCGAAGCGCCCTGGAAGTCAGACCCTCGAAAGGCTGCCGACCCGAGACGGGACCGCCGAGGAGATCGAAGTGAAGCACCCGGACATCGACGCTGTCGAAGTCCATTGCCGTCGACCAAGGTTCGCAGGTCTGTGTAACCGCTGGAGGCCCGTCGAAGTTGTGTTGCCCAGCCGTGGGAACCACTTGACGCCGTGCCGCCGACGACCGGAGCCGTCCGCTCCTTGCCTAAGAACATTTGACTCGAAGGACTCCCTCGTCCGCACCGTCGACCGCTTTTGTCCTGCCGGAGAAAGTCGAGGACGACCAACGCGCCGAGGAGAATCCGCCGGTGGGTTTCCCGCCACCTCACGACCCCAAAGACTCGAGCGACTCGACGCCCTTGTTGGGCTACCGTCATTCACAATCTTTGCGGTCCAGAACTAGTGTCGCCGAGGTGCCCCGCACGCCTCTTCCTCGCAGGACGCCGACGTCTCGACGCCGACGAGCACCGCTCGGATCGAAGCCTGCCGCCTCATCGACGCCGTTCTACCCTGTTTGTTGTCGGACGTTCGACGCCCCGTGTCTCCCGCTTGAAAGGGAAAGCATTCAAGAAGGGCCGTCGATTCCCCGACACCGAACACCGAGTTCCTCGATGCTTCTCGACGCCTCTCGACGATCCGTGACTCCTGCTTTAAAGGGGGTCATTCAAGAAGGATCTGTCGACGCCTCTTCGAAGAACTCGACTCCACCAGGTACATTGGGGGGGTAAAAACATTGTAGGAGAGAATAAGACTATTGAACAATATATGGACTGGGCTTGTGTTATATCTCTTTATTTTACAGGTTGCCCAGGTGGGGGGGTCTCCACACAGAACTGTGTCCAGTAGCAAGGGCCAGTATTCTGCCTATTGTTTCAACCATCTTTTATCTCTCCTCTCTCTATTGCTGGTTTCCTTCTTATTGATCTGTGTGCCATTTTTACAGTATTGTGAATGCACTTTAATGAGGTCTAATATTAGTGGTACCACTTTAGAATTGTAGATATTTACCGTTATTGATTTTCCTGAGCACAAAGTGCGTTATTGTGATAAGTGTACATAACCCTTGAATATTAATTATATAAAGACTGTGTTTTCAGTAATACAGTGTGTGGACATTCCTTTGTGGGGGCTTGGGGATACACTGTACTTAAGAACCAGCCTGCATCACCTCCTGAGAAGCTAGGCCTTGATTGCTCGTCCATCGCTACCGTAATCGAGAATCTTGGCTGGGGTCTTCTGTGCCTCTCCTCTACCATATAGAGAGCGGAAGTACAGACCCCCCCACCGGTCTTGACAATAGGACATACAAGTCTCCATAGAATTGTGTGGGTTTGGAAAAGGGGTGATGATGACATTGATGATGTTACAGCCTAGACAAAAAATGTTTTCTCTTGGTTATGTTGCAGTCCCAACCGAGATTGTGTTTGTTAATAAGGATGTTGAAATCCCCACAGTAATTCTTTGTGATGAAAATGGTGTTACAGTCCACGTTGGGATGGTATGTGGTTATGATGATGTGAAGGAACCCATAGAGAGGGTGTATCGGCCCTCACAGAGCCAGTGTGATTGAAAATGGCAATGTTGATATCCCCCCAGATACCTTGAATGTGATAATAATATTGTTAAAATTCCCTCTGAGATGGTGTGTGATAGTAATGGTGATCAGGTCCTCAAATTAATAGTGTGTGATAATGGTAATGTCAAAATCATTGCAAACATGGTGTTTTAAGTTTTGATTTCTCTGCATTGATAGATTGTGATTATCTTGATGTTAAACTTTCAACAGAGATTTTGAGCGAGTTGAGGAGTTCTGTGTCACCAGAGGTATGGAGCGTAATAACAGGAAAGAAGAGAACAATGTAGTATAAGTCAAGTTTCAGTGATCCACTATCATCAAATGAGCAAATAAACCATCTCTACTACAGAAAGTAGACCACATATTTGTAGCACTTGTTTGATGTTAGTTACATTTCAAAATAGATATACTATGTCATATTAGTGATGTGAAAGGATTATGCACAAAGAGAAAGCACCAACACCTTGAGTTAAACTAAGTTTATTTACACAGCCAAAATATAAGGAAAATAACAACATATAAGTTAAGTCTCTTGAATCACAATCTCGGGCTTAAGAGTTTCCAAGCACACTTCTTCACCTACCACAGGGTCAATGCCAAGGTGTATTCATCTGGCTTTAATGGGGTTCCCACATTCTGCCAGTAGGCAATTTTGTTCTCTGATCTTCTGTCTGTAATTGTTGCCCAAGTAAACAGGTACATGTGGAGTGTCTCAGATCAGATGTGGTCAAGAAACACTGGGTTGGAGCACCTCTCGGATGGCAAGCCTTATTCTCCTGCCCCTCATCGTTACTCCTCTGCTTAACCATTCCTCCTTTCACCATGGGTTTAACCCCTTCAGACTGGGATTTGCCCCTACCTCCTGCCTTGGGCCAAGATCTCCCACTCTGTCCTTCATAGGCTGTATAACTATGCCCTTTGTTACCTCCTCCAATGTTTCACTTCTGCCTCCTCCTGATCACCAACTTCTTCCTCCATCTCCTGTTGTACACCTCCAACCACTTCTTGCTCTTCATCTTCAACCGCTTTCTTTTGTTCATCTCCAGCCATCTCATGCGTACACCTCCAGCCAACTCCTGCTGTTCACCTCAAACCACACATGCTGTTATTTCTCCTCCTCTAGTGGCTCTCCCTCCTCCAATTTTTCCAAACACTATCCAATGGGTAATTGGCTGAAGTCCTGTGATTGGGTGTTAAATGATTGACCTGAGTCAAATGGGGACCTGGGAGATTGGGTAAAGTTTGAATATTACACAATACCCATCTTCAAAACCCTTTCGCTTTGTGTGCCACACTGCAGACATCCTGGATGTGGCTGTTCTCCAGAGACCAGGTTTATGAGCAGTGAACAGGCATATCAATGGCAAACAATGACTAAAAAAACATTGGAGCATGGCACTGGTTTCCTGTCAGCTTGTGGCAACTTTGTGTTGCAGGAAACCATGTGTGGAGCCTCTTGAGTGAACAAGCTTTCTGGACAGATGTCAATGAGAACTGCAATATTGTAATGTTTACATTATTGGTCTGTGAACTGAGTGCATAGTGTCAAGACCTTGTGGTCCTTCATGTGTTATTTCCTGTCACACTATGTCAGAGCCTACAAAGTACTCTGGCGCTTGAGGCAAACATCTAAGAGCCCTTTCCAATCTGGATATCACCACACATGAACATGAGAGAAGTTCCTCTCTGGAAAAGGGATGCCATTGTCCGTTATTAATGGCATAAGGTCCTTTCCTTGAATAGAAGGATGCTTGTCTCATGCAGAAGGGTTGTGACCAAGCAGTTCAGGCTGGACTGACCCTTTTGGTGTGGGGCCAAGCCTGATTTTGCATTTGGCTTTCCCTTTTTGTAATGGCTTGGCAGGCGAAGAACGATGTTCTGGAGGGTTGCCCAGAGAAATGCCAGATGTTAAGATTAACTCTAAACCTTCCATCACCCCTTTTGTTCTGCTATAGTTACCGTGAGTGGGACAGGTACGCCCAGACATGGGTCTCGTGCCTGTTGGGCCTAAAGACCCAAACAACTCCTCGCTGATGAGATCCAACACGGCTGAAACATGTTTGCAGATGCTTGTGGTCTCGTGCAGAAGGGATGTGACCAAGCCGTTAAGGCTGGACTGCCCCCTTTGGGGTGGCACCAACCCCGATTTTGCATATGGTCTTTCCCCTTCTGTAATGGCTTGGCAGGCGAAGAAAGATGGTCTGGGGGGTTGCTCAGAGCAATGCCAGAGGTGAAGGTTAGTTCTAAACCTTCCAGCCATCACCCCTTTTATTTTGCCATGATGGGTGTGGGGCATGATTCATTACAACATACTTCAGACCAAGAGCAAGTGTTTGCTTCATCCTCAATCAGATCTTGCTGTTTAAAATGTTATAGTTATGAGACAGTTAAGTTGTTCGTCTTTATTCCAATGGTGTTGTTATGCTACATCTCACTCGGCCTGTGGTATTAAGACACCATGGTCCATTGGCCATGGAATGTGGCCACTTTGCAGCAATTAGTGATTCGGACTAATGTGTATGCTCCTCTGGCTGTGTTCTAGCAGACATTTAGAAAAGAGTTCCTTGTGTCCCGCTTTTTTATTCTGACAAGATTTACTCATGGAATTTAACCACAAGTAAATATCTCAAGATTATAATTGTGTTTTCCGATTGCTATGAGAATTGCCACAACCTGGCTTAATTATACTTTTTTACAAGACTCCTCAAACTTTACATGTGCACACATCCTCTTTTATTGTCTACCCAGATCCATCCTGAAGGCAAAGTGCCACCAGGCTATCTGCCAATATCATTTTAAGAATGTTTAATCTTGTGATGCACATCCAATTCCTGTGAGAACCCTGCAGTTTTTGTGAAGTGGCAGTGGAAACAGTACATACAAAGCAACAAAAAAGTTAGGAACTAAACATATTTCATAATCCTCCTTAATTTCCTAACTCACCAATTAGACCGGTTTCACCCTCTCCTCATCCACCCTGAAAGAATACATTCCTTTACTTCATTCCTAGTAACATTGTAAGCACATTTCTTTTTCTGTCTTTGCAGGAATTCTTGCGAAAATTTCTCACACTGAAGGAACAAATGTGTGACTTTTCATTTCTGAAATGTCTTTCTTGCTTCAACGCACCACGGGAGATATTCTGTTATGTTATGTTATTTTGCATTTATATAGCGCCTTATATACCATTGATATGGTCTGAAGGCGCTGGTAGGTTGAACACCCTTGGGAACCGAAGTTCAGATCAGTAGAGAGAGAGAGAGTCAACGGTGCGTGTGAGCACCGGGTATGTGTGCAGCTGGTGCGGTATTCGTGTAGTAGCTGCTTCTTAGCGGTAGGTGCGGTGGTTGAGAGATCAGGAATATGTGATCGTTCTGGCAGGATTTATCCAGACCGAGTGTGGCTGCGTTAGGCCTGAGGAGAACGCCTGGCTGGGGGGTGCGTAACCAGCAGTGTTTACTTAGAATGATGTGTAGTAAGCGGCGGATGTTGGTATGAGAACAGTTATACCAAATGGTGTCATAGTATCTCTGTGTTCTAGTTGAGTGGTGGTGTAAAGAAGAGAGTAAGCATGGTGGTGAGATATGATGGGTTATATGCTTTTTCAAAACAATCTCTGCATTCCAAACCATACTATATACGTCACGCAATTCTATGCGCTCCAGTCTGTTCCATGCACTCCTATCCACTCCCTGCATCCTAATCTGCTCCAGGAACTCTGGTTCGCTCGACGCACTCATGCACTCCAGTCCGCCTGCGCGCTCCAGTCCGCCCCGCGCGCTCCAGTCCGCCCCACGTATGCACTCTTGTCTGCTCCACGCATGCACTCCTGTCTGCCCCACGCATGCATTCTTGTCTGCCACATGCACTCCACTTCACTCGTTCCATCCGCTCTATGCATTCGGCTGCTCTATGTACTCATCCGCTCAACGCAACTCGTCCGCACTATCCGACACATCCCTTCCACTCTAGTCACTCGTTCCCTCTAGGCATCCGTTCGCTCCAGGCACTCGTCCTCTTTATGCCCTCACACGCATTCGGCTGCTCTATGTACTCATCCGCTCAATGCAACTCTTCCGCACTATCCGACACGTCCGTTCTACTCTAGTCACTCGTTCGCTCTAGGCATCCGTTCGCTCCAGGCACTCGTCCTCTTTATGCCGTCACACGCACTATGCTTTCACCTGTTTTGCTCACTCACCCGCTCTACGCACTCGTCCCCTCTACGTACTCGTCCCTTCTTCGCACTTGCCCCCTCTACGCACTCAGCCCCCTCTACGCTCTCAGCCCTCTCTACGCTCTCAGCCCTCTCTACGCTCTCAGCCCTCTCTGCGCACTCTGCCCCTCTGCGCACTCTGCCCCTCTGCCCCTCTGCACACTCTGCCCCTCTGCGCACTCTGCCCCTCTGCGCACTCTGCCCCTCTGCGCACTCTGCCCCTCTGCGCACTCTGCCCCTCTGCGCACTCTGCCCCTCTGCGCACTCTGCCCCTCTGCGCACTCCGCCCCTCTGCGCATTCATCTGCTCTACGCACTCATCTCCTTCTACGCACCCCTTTTTCATATGCACTCTTTCGATCATATGCACACGTCTGCTCTATATACTTGTCAGCCCTACATACTAGTCTGTTCTATGGAGTCCTCCACTCTATACATTCTTCCGCTCAGCTCATCCATCCCGCTACGCTCATCCATCAGTTCCTGGCACTCATCTGTTCTATATAGTCATCTACTATGCATGCATTCCGCACTCATCGGTTCTACATGCTTATCCGTTCTGCGCACTCACATGGTCTATGTAACTCCTCCGCTCTAGGCATTTGTTCGCTTTATCCCCTCGTATGCACCATACCTTCATCTGCTCTATGCATTCATCCACCCGACGCAATCACGTTCTCCTCGCACTCGCTCGC
Source organism: Ambystoma mexicanum (assembly GCF_040938575.1). Taxonomy (NCBI): domain Eukaryota; kingdom Metazoa; phylum Chordata; class Amphibia; order Caudata; family Ambystomatidae; genus Ambystoma; species Ambystoma mexicanum. The sequence goes on along the minus strand of NC_090939.1, from coordinate 272,282,816 downwards.
TCCCGGAACTCACCAGCTCTCCACGCACATTTGCGCTCCACGCGCGTCCGCCCTCGACACTCATCCGCTCCCCGCACTCATCCGCTCCCCGCGGTCATCCGCTCCCCGCACTCATCCGGTCTCCACGCATTCAATAGCAATATGCACCCATCTGCCTTATACAGTCATTCGCTAGTACGCAGTAATCCTGTTCTATCTATTCGTTTGCCCTCTACACTCATCTGCTCTATACTTCATCCGCTCTGTGCACTCATCCGCTCTGTACATTCATTAGCTCTGTACACTCATCCGCTCTGTACACTCATCCGCTCTGTACACTCATCCGCTCTGTAACACTCATCCGCTATCCGCTCCCCGCACTCATCCACTCCCCGGCACTCATCCACTCCCCGGCACTCATCCACTCCCCGGCACTCCCCCCCCCCAGCACTCGTCCGCTCCCCGGCGCTCATCCGCTCCCCGCGCATTCAACAGCAACATGCACTCATCGGCCTTATAAAGTCATTCGCTAGTAGGCAGTAATCCTGTTCTATCTATTCGTCTGCCCTCTACACTCATTCGCTCTATACCTTCATTTGTTTTTTATACTCATCCGCTCTGTACAGCCATCCGCTCTGTACACCCATCCGCTCTGTACACCCATGCGCTCTGTACACCCATGCGCTCTGTACATCCATCCGCTCTGTACACCCATCCGCTCTGTACACCCATCCGCTCTGTACACTCAGGCGCTCTATACAGATATGTACAGATACAGGAGCACCCCAATATCCATATTTAAACAAAATACTGGATGGATTTGTACCAAACTACCACGAGGTACAACTGCATTGCTTCCTGCCCAACCTGTTTTGTATTTTAAGCAAATCCATGGAGCTCTTTGGGTTCTGAGACTGTTTAATGCAAAAGAGGAAAAGCACCCCTTTCTTCAATGCTTTACATCTTTTAAACCGTTAGATGAATTTGTAAACAACTTTAGGGAGATGGTGGTAGGAAACATATTTGGAAAATTTCACACAGATACATCAAAAGAGACAAGCGTTATTAGCAATCTAAGCCGATGGATCTTAGGGTTCACCCTTATCTTAGGGTGACAAACATTGCTGTATAAAATATATACAGTTATGGTGAACCCTAAGATCCATCCACTTTGCAAAAATAATATTGCTAATAACTTTTAACTCCTATATAGTATTTGTGCACTTGTAGTTCCAGAGAGAGAGAGAGAATTTTTTAAAAAGCATTTAAATTAAATATACCATTACTCGCATACTTTTGTATGACTTCTTTCTCGAAGATGTCCATAATTATTTATATACATATGTATAATGATGGGAGAATTGTGTGCATACCGTGATATTTCCTGCGTGTCCCGTGTCCACCCTGAAACACAAGAGAAGGTACTAATGCTGGAATAAGATCAAACATTGTTTGTTGGTAATATTCAGGGTTGTGAGTGACAGAAATAACCTCTTGTGGACTGTGCAACACACTGCCTCCTTGTTCCTTGTGCAGCTAGCATCACATGGGGTAAAATGTATTACAAAAGTATCTCCAAAGATGGTTTGTGACGGTACTGATTGGCATGCTGATTCAAATCTCTATATCTAGATATTAGAATCAATCAATGGGATTGGTTTCTCACATTTATCCACAGATATTGGCAGATACTTAAGTCCAAATTTAAAACATCTCTCACAACATAGAAATAGTAACTATTCTTGTGTCAGGTACTTATTTAACATATTCTGAAAGATGATAATATCAGAGCATGGGAGGTTTGATCCAAAGAAAGTGATCACATTTTCTGTCCCTATGTTTCAATAATTTAATTTTGAAATAGCACCTCCAACCATGTTAATCCAGCATCTGAGTGCTGCCCAACAGATGATATTATTTTACCCCAATCCCATTGGGCTCAATTTATCAACAGCAGTAATATGAAAGGTTAAATCTGTCCTGGTGGGATTCAAGCCAGTGACTGCACATTTTTTAAACAGATTTCAAAGACGAGTGCTTAATTCACTGAGATTTATTCCCAGCTTACATAATAAATCAAAGTTTGTGAATATAATATGGAGGCTTCTAAGAAGTGTTTTTAGCAGCAGAATGAGACTAGGATTTGGATATACATATCAATGACCTTTGTTCTTTGAATACAGTTGCTCACGTATATCTATTACCCCAATGTTCTTTGTGAAGTGGTTTTAGGAGGTTTCTCATAAACCCATTTTTTTCACATGTGTCCATTCCCAAATGGACCTTTCTGGAAAAAAAGATGTCCTTTGTAATAAACTGACAATTGTCTTATTTTGACCGCTTAATTTAGTACATTTAAATGCTTGCTTCCTAATTCAGTCCTTTTGGCTATTGCTGCAGACTTACCTGCTGCCCTATTTATCATTAAGAGTCATTGAATATATGCATTATTGATGTTTATAAAGCACTAAGTACCAAATACCTCAGAAAGAATCAAAGAGGGGAAGATGAAAAGTAAATAATGAGAGCTCTTATCATAGTTAGAGGTCTACACTGAAAGAGGATGAATGTCATTTTGTGAGCTGAGTATATTGAGTTCCTTCCAAAAGATAGAAGAGTCTTGCTTATACGAAGTAGCTATCAATTTAGTAAGGCTGTAGGTGACATCGAGGAGAGCTGTTTCTGTGCTTCGTCCTGGACGTAAACCTGTCTGGCAATCTCCAGGCTAGTTTAACTGCGGTAAATGCTTTCTTAACTGAAGGGAGGCAATCTTGTTCATCATTTCCACAAGAAATTAATAGTTGAAGATAGGTCTGTAGCTCGCACAGTCAGTAGGAACTAAACTGTTTTTTTAGAAGGTTATACCAAGTCAAGGGTACTTTTTTTATTAGCCTTAGAAAAATGATAAACTGTCATTCTTTCCTTATCTGGACCTGTATGTATGTATGTAGGTCATTAATATAGTGTGTACCTATTTTAGGGAGTGGAGCATAGTGGAGTAGGATCATCTTGTCAGTCTATGGCACTCATTGGTTGGTTAAGTGTTCCTTGAAGAATAGGATTTTTAGATTTATCCAGGAATGCAGGAGAGAGGGAGCCAGACTTATGTTAGCAAGAAGGTTGTTCCAGACTGTGGTAGCATTGCACGAGAATTCTTCTTATCTGGTCTTCTCGTTCCTACACCTCTTGTATTCCAGTCTGCTGATATCTTGGCTTCTGGTTTAACATTGACACCCTGAGAGGGGGATCTTTGTAGCGAAGTATAATGTTGTTTTGGAGGTTACAGCTTTGTAAGTGAAGTAGGCTGTCTTGCAGGTGATGCAGGCTTCAGGGTAGACCAGTGTAGTTCCTTTAGAGTGGGGTAAATGTGGCTGAATTTCTTCAGTTCTGCAATGAGTCAAGCAGCAGCATGCTGGACGGCTTTCTGGAGCCAGAATAGCGGTTGGGACACGGGTGGGGGTGGGGCATGGCAACCATCCAGGTTGGTGAGCACTAGGGCCTGGAATTTGTAGCTGATGTCTGAAGCAGAGATGAAGGAGCTGATTTAATGTGAGCAATGCGGGATACATGACACACCCTTAATGTGACAAATTAGGTTCTTTGTAGATGTGTTTTTTACACTTGACTCCTTTCCTGAATATGACCTACCGTGGTCTGTGGGCCTTGATAGTTGGATTTTTCCATTGTGTTTGTGATTGCCAGCCATATTCTACAGGAAAACAGGCAGTGTAACATTCATTGTGGGATGTCCAACCTGCAAATGAACAATCATGTACTCATAAGCATGAACGTTGCTGCCAACCTACAGTAGTCAGATTCTTCACCCCGCATGTAAGCCGTATTAAGGATACTGCTGAACGTCTCCTCCCAGTAAGTCACTTTAGTGGTCTCCTTGTGGTGGAGTGCCAAGAGATCACAGACCATGGCCTTAAAATAAATTCACTGTTTCTTGATCTCCTCTGTGTTAGGGAGAATTCTCCAGAACGGCTAATTTCCTTTACCTGTTGAGTGCCTCAGCAGCTTTGCTGGATTTCTAGGATACATTTTTTCACCTGGTCAGAGTGTGAGCCTTTTTCCCACTCATACATTTGTTTTGCTGTGTGTTTTACATTTTTGTTTTTTGTGTTCATAGACTCTGGAGTCTCCCCTACTCCATAGGCATCATCTTTTTACTGTGTGTCACACAGCACCTTTAGTGCAGTGACACAGGGTTGTCTTTTTCAGACTTCCCACTCTAAACTCCATTTTCTGGGACTGACTACTGTCTCCCAGAACATGTAAAGTTGCCATTGACTTTATTAGTCTTTTTATATTCACAGACCCAGTACAAACTATCTTACATAGAGTACTGGAAAGGGTTAATAGTTATCCCTTTTTGTCTGTTTCTCAGGGAACATTATTTCGTTCCCCTTTCTTTAAGATTTGGCTGGTGGCAGTGGAATCTACCCTATTTTTCTATGTAAATAGCCTTGGTACTGTTTTAGGCTAGGTTAGTAGCCTCAAACTTAAATCCGCTAGACCCCTTTTATTTTATTTTGGTTCCAGCTGGGTTTATTCACCATTTCTTTTTGTAAAGGTCATTTACTCTGCGCGCCAAACCAGGTTTGGTTCCTTTGTTCGCAGTCCTTTGGTGGGCTTCAGCACAGAAGCCCTCCTTAGGCTTCTGAATGTCTGAGGGGGACAGGATGTGAGGGAGGGGTTTGCGACTCCCTGCACAGGGTCTCCTTGGAAACCCATGTCGCACTCTGTATGATTGGCTGTGGTGACTGTCCCACCAGGAAACCAACCGTGCTGTGTGATTGACAGCCAGGCTGTGTGAATGGGGGAAAACTGCATAAAAACCAGGTCTCTGGGACTGAAAGGCAGAGTCGCCACTGGATCGAGAGAACCGAAGAGAAGCTGAAGGAAGAGGACCACTACCATGACTGAACCTCCAGGTGAAGCCCTGCTGCGGTTCCGAATCGTCAAACTTCGACGACAGAGAAGATCTGCAATGAATCTTCTTCTCTTGTCTTCTTCCCTTGAGCTGGTGGGACCAACCAGTTCACCAAACTCCAAGCCAGGCCTCCTTCCTCAGGTCGAATTTTCTGTGTACAGCTACAGTGAACCGGATAGCCAGGAGGACCGGACCCTGCTTGGGTTTTAAAGAGCGCACCTTTTATTTGTTGCTTTGCCCTGCTGCTGGTTTCTTCCCTGGGCAGTGCAGGACCCTCCATTCTTCCTTCTTCGTGTCAGTCCGACAGTCGCTTCAGGAACCGTGAGCCTGCAGGATCTGCCAGGAACTTCTGCCTCAGCTACAACGTTTCATCCGACCGCGGTGAAAGTGTCTAAAATCTTTTGCCAATTCGAGGGCTTGTCCTTCTCTACTCTTTCAAGTAACTTTTCTTCTGACCAACTTCGTTTCGAACTTTTGGCAAAGACTTAACCACAAACTACTCTGAACTGTGTGATCCTCTGCAAAGACCCTGAACCACAGACATTGGCCCAGGCCTATTGATTTGAATCCTCATTGTAGTAAGCCTTTTCTAGATTGCCCTGCCTACTCACTTGTTGGTGCTGCTTAATTGTGAATAACCTCGTCTTTCCCTCCCTTTTTAAATTACTGGAGTGCCATTTTGCTCACACTTCGTTTTGAGCTTAACTTGTCCAGCATTCATTGAGTGTGGTGTAGTGTATTACGATTGTGATTTTCTACTACTTTACTTTAGTGAGCTGTTTTACAAATGAGGTGTACATAAATGTATATTCTTTTACTCAGAAACCTTGAGTCAGTATTTGCTTGAACCATAGTAACTGCTGTCCTTTGTGTAACTTCTGATACTGCTCACTTTCCTCTTGAGATAAGTCTGGCTGCTCAGCCATCGCTACCACTTTACTGTGTAGTACAAGCTTGTACCAAAGGTGAATTTGTACTGTCACTTGTAGTCTTAATTGTGTGTGGTGTTCCCAAAGGGTACTGCATATGATTCTGCCTAACACTCTGCACCCCTTTGCACCGTCCCAACTGCCACCACCTTTTCAAGCAGGCATATTCAGATGGCAGACTTCCTCTGGTGTGTGCTTTTCCACCTTGTGCCACAAATACCTCTAGCACATGAGCCACATCTTCCTAAGTCATTACAGTGAGCTCTCATTCAGTAAACTTTGGCTTCCTCAGCCCAATTTCTGAGATTTTGGATTTGGTCTTGTCCCCTGACATGTTTGCTGTGGATTTCTCCCATAGATGGCATCAGAAAATGGGTGGTTATTCAATGGATTCTATTTTTAAAGATGTTTGCTGCTCAGCTTCCCGTTTCCAATGGAGGAATACCAAGGGTTAATGTTGAAAGTTCTTGGAGGAATTGCCACTCAGTAATTCCTCCATGTACAGCTAGTGGTAACGGTAAATCTTCCAATTGATACTTATTCGTCAAGAAGTAATTAAAGTTACTGCCAGGCCGATTGTTGCATGCCCATGGGCCTGTAAAACAATGGTAATTCCATTGGACACTTAGGTGGGTGGTAACAATAATTACATTTGGAAGAATTAACACCATAATTACTGCTAATATTGTAATTAAGTCCTATGTAACAATTTGTAGTCATTTGTACATTCCAAGTATCTAAGTAGATTGGGGGGAAGGGTACAAAATCCTGGGACCAAAGACAAGTAAAGTGTGGCAATAATAGCGAAAGTGCACAAGAGATTCTGGGAGAACAAAACAGGGAGAGGCAATTGGAGAATAGAAAAGATATTATGAAGCAATACGTTTGTCATGCATCTATAGATTTTATGTGTGAAATTACTAGTAAATAGGAGGACATAAGATGCCTGGCGATCAGGACACAAAAATCTTTATAAAAAGGTCTGTAGTTTTTACCTGATAAACAGGTAGTTTTCCACATCTCCAGGTGCCATGGGTAAATCTTTCACGGCGCTGGAGCTCTACTGGCACCGTTAACCCCCTACCGCCTTCCTCGTAATGAGGCCTATAGGCTTGACCGTGCAGTGGCATAATGAGCCCCCACCAGGGGTATCCAGACCTTATTCTCCTGGAGGAATGGAAATTAGAGCGGGCAAGGAAAAGACGATGGGAACGTGTGAAGTAGATCTTTCAAAGGGAGGCATGCAGCAGGGTAGCAATGTTTCGAGATGGCATATGTGCATGTTATGCCCATAGTTGTAGAAAAGGGAGGAAGCAGATAAGTCCTACATTGTTGTGATTATTGGATTGTGTTTCTAATGGGATTTTAAAGAATTGTAAGTTAGTACAAAGTTTAATGTTGGAAGCATTAAAGGTTTGAGAATCGGCTCCAGCAATCCTGTACGTTTGCTGGCTTATTTTCCTGGGTCTTTCTATACGTTGTACCTCAAGTAAAACTCTAGAAAGTTAATTCTGTGACTACCAAACTTGAGTCAGGAATGGGGTAGTCAAGAATAGAGTGCTACTTGCTCCAATCATTTTCAAACTTTATTGGGGTGTTAGCAATAAATGTTTCCAACACATACAATTAACAATAGAACAGTTAATTCAAATTGATTCAAAGAAGAAAGCCCCAACACATTCTCTACATAAAATTGTAAAAACAAGCAATTAAACAAACATCAACAATTAAATATAAAAATAAAAGTCATTACATAAAATTCCAATTGGGCTAATAAACCATGCACAAATTTCCAAAATTAGTGACTAAACATCACTATTACAGTTGGGGGACTAACATTAACCAACCCATCCGCGCACCATGATTGGTCCCTCCTCTCCATATCGTGATCCCCCCCCCAGGGCAGCCCTCTGCCCGGCAGCCCCTGCGGCTAAGGGCCCCAAGGCAAAGGGCGGCTCCCACACTGGCGGCTCCAAGACGTGTCTGCAGGTGTCCGCTGGGGAAGCAAAGGAAGACAACAGACACCAACAAAACTGTAAGTGTGGCATGGGTGGGGTGTAGAGCAATTACTCTACTCCAGAAAGCCCTCGCCACTCTATTTTACCTTTCCATAACGTAGACTGCCATAGAATTACACCATGCATACTTGAGATTTGTGACCACCAACCAAAATCCACTATTGGCTAGACTGTAAATGCTGCATTGCACTACACATTCACATACTAGCCAATGTTAACTAGTGCCACACCCACAGAGAACAGTCAAGAGAAGCCTGCGTCGCATCTAGACAGGATTATGAATGTTAGCATGCTCCACACTCAGATGGAATTCTTAACCTTAGCTTTCGCCGCATCTAGACATGATTATGAATGTTAGCATGCTCCACACTTAGATGGAATTCTTAACCTTAGCTTTCACCACATCTAGATAGAAATGTGAATGTTGGCATGCACCACACTTAAATGATACTGTGCACAATGACAAGTGCCACACTGGGATGGAATTGTGGTCACTGGTCTGCCTCTCATCTAGACAGGATGTTGAAGATTAGCAAATGCTGCACTCAGATGAAATGGTGAATGATAGCAATCATCACACCTAGACATAATTGCAAGGACAGCAATGCCAACTAACCAATCCACTAACAATTTCATCCCTCTGCACACACCTCTCAAACTCTAACCAAACACAACCACAAACTTAAATACAGCAATCCACACAAATGTCACGACATTGCTACAACAAAACAAACCACACATAGACTTGCACAACAGCACATGATGACTACCGACCATAAAACACCCCAAGGCCGCCAACAGCACATAGCGCCAACAGCACATCACTGCTCTCTTGCACTTTTCCAGCTAATTCCCACTAACTTACCCCCCTCCTCCCTTTTTCAGAGCCGCCAGAACACCAGGGCACCACTCCGGTGGTGATAGTGCGCGGTACAAATATCCTTTAACATTAACATAACATTAACACTTTAGGCTTCTTCAACCAAGTTCCATGTATAAACTTTGCAACAAAATGAACTACTGTCAAGTCACAAGTGTTCCTACAGTTCACTGTTGCCAAGTCAACTTGACTAATGCCAACCAGCCTAAGAATGGGGACTAGGTATTTTTCTTGCAGGTCCTTGTACCCCTCACAAAAAAACAAGAAAATAATGATGGACTTGCCCCACAGACTGGGCAAACTCAGTTGTTATATTCAAACCAGTTCTGTTTGAATGATGTCAATTTCAAAATGCCAAGACGGAATTCCAGGTAGAGGGAGTGTGCAAAGTGAGGCCTTATCACATCCAGATAGGCCTCATAGCCAAAATCGTGCTTGATCAACAAATAGAGACGTCCAGTGCTAAGATTAGCACAGGCTGCCTCCATAGACAGACAAGATGAAACAACACTCGCTCGTTTGATCATTTCCTTGCTTTCAGTGGTCATGGATTCCGGTGACCTCCATAAGTGCCAAAGATTCAAAGCCAGGAGCCAGGATTTCGCATGTTTAAGCCACTGAAGGGAACACGAGCTTTTGAGAGTCATAGCATACATAGGAGCATCTCTATAACAAGCTAAACCTGGGGAGGTCCATAATGCCGCCCAATATAAAATAGGTTTCAACTTAATAAAATAACTCACCAGTTTAAGATCACTTTCCATATGGAAAAGTGCTAGCATTGGGGGCAGACAATGGTAACATTAATAACAGTTTCAGGAATGTATTATCCACAAGGAGGGAATTCACGCCTAATATGTCTTAGTTGAAAGCATGTACATCAATCGTTGGTCAGTGGTATGAGCAGCATGGATTGCTTACCAAGCACCGAAAATGTCTTCAGCAGAAGTATAGACATCGCCTAGTTGTTATTACGGTAGGTGGTAAAAGTGATGCTGTTAGTAGTATAAGCTTTGGCCAACACAATTAGATCTAGTGCTCTTCCCTGACTAAAACAAAGGGGCTGACACCCAGGGCTTTCACTGCTGAACTCACGGTCAGTCTTGCACATAATAATATCACATTTTTAAATAGCCTTTATACTGGGTCCCTCCCACTTAGGAGTGCTCCAATAACATGTGTTATAATAACAGATTGTAAATGTACTCAATTTACCCATTTCAGAAGGATAAAGGACTGAGTCAGGCCTGCCAGAATTCCAAACTATCGGCATGCTGAATGCAGGTGATTTAAGTGAGCACTTACCTCACCATCTTGACAGCTACAATGATTAACCAGGAAACTACAACTGTTAATGAACTCAGCAGCACCACTGGTCACATCAGGTCAAATGGATTATATCTAAAATGACTCTATGCACTCGGTGGATGGACGTCAGAAGCAAGTTTAAAATCTTGTGCTTATGCTAAAATGCATTCGTGTATGGCACCGCTAAGGCAACCTCTCACAAAAAAAGAATTTGCAGCATTTCTAACAAAGCCTCTCTCCCCTCGCATAAAATATAATGCAGAACTGTCAGATTAGACGATTTACTATGGTGGATTTACATGCACACCAGTACGCCGTTTTAGATGATCACACTATCAAAAGCGCTTCAGAATAATTGTAAAATGTTCACTTTTCAAACGAACCAATACTGCTGTGTGTCTCCATACTGCTCCCTTCCCCCTTCACCTGCCTCTTTTTCTGAGTAGGGCTGAAGCCGTTTTAAACATGAGGGAAGCAGGGGGAGGGAAAGAGCCCTTCCCAGAGCATTGTTCACAAGGCCCACAGTGATTCAGGTGCATGTGGCTGAGCATTAGTAATACGTTAACTGGTGATTTATTATTTATTTTATTTTACAAAAACTTCCTAAACAGATTTTGCACAATCTGTGAGTAAATTACCAAAGTATTTACTGCTCTTATGCAGGAATACTGGTGCATGTTGCTCTGCAACCAGCTCCTGTGGCTTTGAATTTGAATGGCTTGTTAAGGAGGTGTGAAAATGTGTCTCCTGGAAGTTGCCTGCAGCCACGACATGTAAACAGAGTCCTTTGTAGAAAGCCTGGCTCTTTGTTTCATCAACAGGAAATCACTTGACCAACAATTCCACTTTTGTCTATGGAACAGCACAGCATAGATGTAAAGTTATCTTCACTTTGCCCTCACTTTGAATTATAAAATGACCCGTTTCTTTCCGTGGTCAGCATTCAAAAGAGAATTCCAGTCCCACGCATTTACAAGAGGTTAAAGTTTAATTAGAATTACAATTGCAGAGGTGTTTTTTTATTTTTAAATAACGTGTATATCTGTGTATTATATGACATATCCTTAAGAAAGTCTACCACTAACATTTTAGGCCAGAAACATACATTTAAAGGAAGAGTGTGCAGTCACTAAGAAATCGAAGACGATCACTGTGTTTTTGGGCCGTGACAATTACTCTGCCATTGACGCCTGGCACCATCTTTGAAGAAAGAAATGTTTTTCTATGATGGCATGTAACGAGCTATCTTATCAAGTTAATCCAGCTGCTTAACAAATTATGTTTTAGTTTTCCAGGTCCCTCAAAACAAATTGCAATTTTGTCGACTGATTGTAATCCCTGTTATTTACTGTGCACCAGTGAATGCTGTGAAAACGGGCATATTGTAAAATGCATTATGCAATTGAGATTAGCCATTCAACCTGTGTATTTAGGATCTATTTATCTATTTGGAATATATGTTACTATTTTGCTTGCAGAGTATAATCCATCAGTGTAGGACATCTGCTGACATCAATGGCTAAACAAACTGTTTCTTCAAAAAAATCAAGTACACAACATGCAACATCAACAATGACAACGCTGCGCACATACAGAGAGCATGTACTGCATCGGGTTGTCTTTGTATATCAAGTTTAGTCGAACACATTAGGAAGTCAAAGAAATCTGTTGGGTGGTGGTGGGGGCACATGCCAATAAGAACTGTTGCTGAAGACAGGTGCTTGTTTTTAATTGTAAATCATAGCTCTCCACCTTTTGTGTCGCTAAGGTGGTAAAAAACACCCAATATTTTTTTTTTTGGGTTGGTGAGCGACCATTGGAGTGAATGGCTGTATAGGAAACTTGGCAATTGAGTCAGCTGATTGCAAGACGTGTCACCCACCAAAAGCATGTGGGTTGAGAGCTATGGTAAATACATTCTGTATACAAAATTTACTAAACAGTGTAATATACCATGTATTCCATATTACACTTTTTTTTATAGACGAGATGACCATGGCTCACATGTCACTTTGACAAAGTCGAATAAAGATACAAATCATGTTGTGTGCACTATTTAAATAGGCGTCTCTCCACATTATGCCCCTCCGTGGCCTCACTCGACCTCCATCCCCCACTGGCACCTACCAGCATTCGAGCTCTGCATCTACCATCCAGCAACCCGCTCCCACCACCGACCACAACACTAAGTTTTGATCAGGGTGGCCGCCACAGGACTGCATCGCCAAGCATCCCCTGCTGGAATGTTCCAGAAAGCTGCTTCTGCCTACCAGTATTGCCGTTGGCCGCATCATCGACGTAAAACCAGCTTCCCAGTGGCCACATTGTTGCTGTGACCCCACCAACTACCCCAGCCCCGACATGAGGCTCTCCCCTTTCTGCCTCTCAGTGGCCTCACTCGACCTCCATCCCCCACTGGCACCTGCCAGCACATGGGTACTGCATCTTCCATCCAGTAGCCCGCAACCACCACCGACAGCAACCTTGTGAGCTTTGAGCAGGGCGGCCACCACAACAATCCATCTCCCTGCCTCCCCTGCTCTATCACACCAGACTGCTGCTCCTGACTCCCAGCACCGCCATTGGCCGCATCATAGCTGGAACCCCAGCACCACCATTGGCTACATTGTCACCGGCAAACCCAGCTCCCTGTTGGCTGCATTGTTGCTCTGACCCCCCCCCCAACTACAACCAGCCCTGTGGTGAGGCTCTCCCCATTCTACCCCTCTGTGACCTCACTCAACCTCCATCCCCCGCTGGCACTGCACATAGAGCAACCCACTCCCACCACCAACTGCAACACAATTAGTTTGAGCAGGGGAGCCGCCATAGGACTTCATAGGACCCCATCTCCCAGTCTCACCTGCACTGTCACTCCAAACTGATGCTTCTGCCTTCCAGCACCGCCAGGGTCGCATTATTGCTGGAAACCCAGATCCCCATTGGCGGCTGTTAGGAAAGATTTCGTTATTGTAGGGAACTTTCCTTCCATGTGGCAACCCCTAAACTTTTTGCTATTGTTTTCAACCTGTTTCTTGACTTTGCCAGAGAAGTGCAGCCTCCTGCCGTACTCCTCTGGGCTTTCGCTCCTTTCTTACGGGGAAACTGACATGCCCTTAAGACAGTCAGTACCGGGGAACGCTGTTTCCCGTAGTTTCTTTTATCGTGTCGCCATTTTAGTGCAACACGACACAAGAGGGCACTGTAAGCTAAGTTACAGCTCTCTTGGGTCTCTAGCCTTCTACAGACCCTAGACACTCTTTTAGGATGGTTTTTGGATCGGTGCAAGTCATTCAGGGACTGGACTGGTGGCAGCGATCATTTGGTTTATTTTGAGCTCCTTTTGCCGTTCTGAGCACCTTTTTGCCGCGAACACAAAAGGGTGGCCCGGCTACCCAAAATGGCCGGACCACGAGGCTCCTTTGTCTCGTCCACTGTCCGTCTTGCTCCCTTTACCTTCCCCCGGGTCAGGCGACCCGGGGCCTTCCTTATTTGGGCATGTAGTTTCCCGCGAAACACGGTTGCTTTCGCGGGCTTCTACATGTCGTTTGAGTGCCCCCAGGATGTGGGCTGGGCTGTCTGGTCCCAATACACATCCTGGGTGCCAGAGAGTCTAGGGTGGTGTGAATGCCTGGGACCACTGTGGTCCGTGATTGGTCCACGTATGGTATGTGTGTTGATGAGCGGATCTCCCATTGGCTCCCCTCCATTTTGGCGCGAAGGGAACCATGGATAAGAGGGAGCTGGAAACACCACTACCAGGTCGATCTCCTGAGTTCTTACGAACCCAGGGATACAGGAGCCAAGTATCCTGCGAACACGAGGCTGGACCGAGGAATCGCTGGTGACCCCCTGAAGAACTTCTGCTCCTCATTGCTGTCGTCCGGTGAAGCCCTTTCCACCTAAGATCGAACAAGAAGGCCTGTACTGGCGCTTCGACCTATTGGAATAGCAGGACCAGCTATTCCCGGCACCTTCATCAACTCCTGCCGTAAGCCTTCGGAAGTGTCTCTGGGCCATCCAGTTGACTGACCAGCTTACTAAGGAGTCCTGCTCTGTAATCGCCGACAGGTTGGGTGGTATTCTGAGTCCGGGGCACGCTCACACGCTTCGTTTGCTTAGCAACCCTAAGCTAGAGGTGAGCGGTGCTCGTTTGGCTTGAATACACCCGGCCGTTCCGTTGCCCTGCCGTGGCGACAAAACTGTGCTTGTTTCTTCGATCGGGACGTCTTTTTACTCTGCACGACGACGAGACGTTCCCTGCTCTTCAGAACCTGCCAGAAGCTGCATCTATCGAGGAGAAGCTCGGGCCTGCTTGCTTCGGGGACCGGTGAGTAGATTAGCTAGGATCTGGTCGCCCTCCTGCAGTGCCCCTTGCTTTTCCCCGCTGTAAATACAGCACCCCTTGTCCGTACTCGCGCCCTGCTTCTGCCTCACAGTGGAGGCTGCGCTAGAGTCGCGGACCGTGTTCTCCTTCATTAGGGCACCCTACAGAGCTGTCCAACGTCCTCCGAAGAGCTTCACCTTCTGCCCATTGGCACCGGCGTGTGCAGGTACTTTTGAGCGCTAGGCTCCACTCTTCGTAGGGATTGGACTACCATCCAGTTAGGGGCCTCAGAAGGCGGACATATCACACGCATTGGTTCGCACTGCCTGTTTTCCTTCCCCTGCAGGTGGATAACCTATTTCGTGCTGCTAATGCTGTGAAACTGTGTATTCTGTATATATATTGGGTGGATAGTGTATGTGTTGGTTTAATATCGTTGTATATTGCTGCTTTTACTGTGGTTATTAGTTTCAAGGCCTTATAATAAATGTGTATCTATTTTTGATATAAACAACTGTTTGGAGTAGTTTGTAAGCGCTCTTGCTTTGTGTGCTCACTGCGGGCTTTCAGTCACCCTCACCCCTCTTGAGACCTAGTCTTGACCGCCGCGATCGCTACCTTGATTGGTCTGGCTTGTCCAGAGGTTACCCTGTTCCAAGTAATTAGGTTGGCCTTCTGAACTTCTGCGCCACCAGGACAGAGTTCAGAAATCCGTCTTAACAAATTGGTGTACAGCGGTGGGATACGACTGAAGGTATCCAGTGTTGGGCACGAGCTAAGGCGTTTTCAGGTTATTCCAACCAGGACACGCAGTACAGTATTGAATATAACGTTAAAAAGGCCATAGTCCTATCAACAGTATGGAAACGAATACTTTATTAACCTTAAATGCTTCGAAATCTGAAACATTGAAGAAGATGTGTGCGGAGAGAGGGGTTTCCTCTCAAGGCACTAAATTGGAAATGATCCAGAGAATCGTGGCGTGGCAAGAAGCGCAGCTTGACGCTATAACTTCCGAGGACAGTGCAGAAGGTGGTGGGGCTGCTCTCACTGGCAGAACCGACGGTTCTGCCGCTGCACTGATCCACCGCGACCACGAGGACAGGGAGGATGTAATGTCTAATGTTTCCTCTGCCAGTGTTGATGGGGAGGCTATGCTTGAATTCAAGAAGCAAGAGCTGCGGTTTAGGCAGCAGGAGCTTGAATTCAGCATAGCCAAACTAAAAATCGACCAGGCAGAAAAACAAAAAGACAGGGATCACCAGTTGGAACTGGCCAAGCTTCAGTTCGCAAATGGGTCCAAGGGTCCTGGACATGGTTCTGGGGCTTCCTCTCATCCACGGTTTCCAAAAGATCTGCTCAGTGTGTATGAGGAACGAAATGACATTATGGACTGGTTAAATGCGTTTGAGTATGCATGCGAGGTTCAAGAGGTTGATAATGCGGATAAGATTGCATGGTTACTCAGCAGACTGCCCCATTCTGGTTGCAGTGCCATTATGGAAATGTCGAAGGCTGAGCGCGCTGATTTTGCAATGTTGAAGCAGACTCTCATTTTAAAGTTTGGGAAGACTCCGACCCAATATTTGAAAAGGTTTAGAGAGTATAAGAAAAAGGAAGGTGGTACTTGGGTGTCGTATGTCGCTGAGTCCCTGAAAAACTTGACTGGCTGGGTTGAAGGTTATAAGGTTTCTACCTTCGAAGGCATGATCAATCTGGTCATGCTGGAACACATTTTTGCTTCTTCTTCCCCGGAGCTTAAGCAGCATTTTGCCGATTCGAAGGAGATAGATCCTAAGAAGCTGGCCATTGCAGCAGACTTATGGGTGTCACATCGAGTGTCCCATAAGGACAAAACTCATCCTGATAAGCAGGAGGAAGGGAAAAAGTACAAGGATGTGGTGGGTGGGGAATCTGCTAAATCTTCTTCCCAAAAGGGCCACAAAAAGAAAAATAAGGGTAAGCCATACGAGAACTCACAGGGTAGCGGAGGTTCGCCTCCGAAACAGAACTCTGGTTATAATAAGCCTCCCTACGTAAACAGACCCAATGGGGCTTGTTTTTCTTGTGGAGCAACTGACCATGTGAAGGGGGATCCCCGGTGTAAGGTTAAACCTTTGGGGGTCCACTCCGCTAATCTGGCCTTCTCCTCCTACGAGGAAGAAGAGATTACAGGAGCATCCTTCTCCTCAGACTCGTTTCCCAGCGGGATAGAGGCTGAGGTAGTTTTAGTGTCCCTGGGTTCCTGGGAGCCTAAAGTCGCAGAGGCTTATGCTAGGATTCCGGATAATACCAAGCACTACTTTAAAGACAGTGTGCTGATCAATGGAGTGGATACTCCAGCTCTTAGGGATAGTGGGTACAGTCGAACTGTAGTGGATTCTACCTTGGTAGACTCAGAGGAAGTTGCCAGAGCTACTCTGATGCCCACTAAGTTGGCTGACGGCCCCCTCCGTATGTTTCCCGTGATCCCTGTAAATCTTACTTTAGATGGTACAGCAGTTAGGATTCCAGTGAGCATTCAGAGAAACGTCCCGGGAAAGGTCTTGTTGGGCAATGATCTCAGAGCTCTAGGGCTCGTAGGAGACACTGCCGAAAGACCCTACACACGGTCTCAAGCACGGGCAGCATTGGCCAAGTCCAATACGCCGCCCCAGCCGAAGGGGAAACCCAAGGCGAAAGGAGTCAACAAGTCCCGACGGGGGAAAGAGAATATTCCCCCGAGCTCGCCTACCACTGCGGTGGAGGGAGTTGGTCAATCGCCCGAGCCTGACGAGGAGGTGGCGATGCCTGAAGTGTTCGACCCCAACGACCATCCTGAACTAAAAGACTTGTTAGTTGAAGGAGGTCCTGATACGGACGACTTCAGTAAGGGCCAACGTGAGTGCCCATCTCTGGAAGGCCTAAGGAGACAGGCCTGCTCCCAGCTTGAGGGTGAACCTCCTGGGTTGCAAAGGATTTACCAGGAAGGTGGACTCCTGTATAGTGAGCCCACAGAGTCTACAGAAGGAGACCATAGGAGGTTGGTGGTTCCCCTTGCTGTTAGGCCCTTCCTCCTGCAGTTGGCGCATGAAGTCCCCCTTGCTGGTCCCCTCGGTATGAGGAAGACCAAGCAAGGGTTATCCATGCACTTCTACTGGCCCAAGATGGGGGTGCAAGTAGACAGTCACTGTAGGAGTTGTGCCTCCTGCCAGTTGTCTGGTAAGGTTGGCGCGACAATCCAAGCTCCGTTGGTACCGCTCCCAGTTGTGGGGGTACCATTTGAAAGGGTAGGGATCGACATCGTTGGTCCCCTTGACCCGCAAACATCCTCAGGCAATAGGTTTATCCTGGTGCTGGTCGACCATGCAACCAGGTATCCTGAGGCCGTCCCATTTACAACTGTAACTGCCAAGCCAGTTGCAGAAGCTTTACTCGGCATGTTTACTAGGGTTGGCTTCCCTAAAGGAGTTGTGTCAGATCATGGCGGCAACTTTATGTCGAAGTATAGGCAGGCTATGTGGAAAGAATGTGGGGACACCTACAGGTTCTCTTCTGCATACCGCCCCCAGACCAATGGTCTGGGGGGGCGTTTTAACAGGACGTTAAAGAGCATGATTGGGGCTCTGGAGGAGCCTCAGAGAAGAAAATGGGATCTTCTTGTTTCATGCTTACAGTTTGCCTACCGAGAGGTACCACAGGAGGGTGTTGGCTTCAGCCCCTTCGAACTTCTGTTCGGTCATCCCGTACGGGGACCCTTAGCCATCGTCAAAGAGGGATGGGAGATGCCCACTCCCCCTGTTACTACCAATGTAGTTGATTATGTGCTAGGGCTCAGAAAACGGATGGTACTTCTGATGGGCTTGGCTAGTGATAAATTGAAGGCAGGGCAAGCGCTGGTGAAACATTGGTACGACCAGAAAGCTTCCCTCATCAACTTTACACATGGTCAGCAAGCCCTGATCATGAATCCCATAAGGCCTCGAGCCTTACAGGACAAATGGTCAGGCCCTTACCCAGTGGTGGAGCCCCTGGGTGAGGTTAACTATTCAGTGGACCTTGGAAGGCCTGGACAGGCTCTAAAAGTGCTTCACGTGAATGGGCTGAAGGCTTTCGTCCCAAGCGTCGGAATCGCAGCACTGCTATTGGCTTCAGACGTTGAGGAAGAGGAGTCTGAACCTCTCCCCGACCTGTTCCCAAGCAGTCCTTCAGTTAGCTCTTTTGAGGGTGTCCGAGTGGCCCCTCACCAAAATGGACAAGGCTCAGTGGTTTACCTTGGACATGAAGTAGGTGGAGGGAGGAGACAGCCTCTACTCAGTCAGGTACCAGCAGTACCAGACTGGCCTACCCCCACTACGCAAACCCAAGTGAGAGCCTTTTTAGGACTCACAGGGTTTTACCGCACTCTTGTGGCAGACTATGGCACCATAGCTGCTCCTCTGACTGCCCTCACAACTCCGAAGAAACCCAACAAGGTAACTTGGACTGACGAGTGTGAGAAGGCCTTCAATGGCTTGAAAGACTCCTTGTGCCAGGCCCCTGTGCTCAGGGCCCCTGATTATCAAAGACCTTTTATCGTGCAGACGGATGCCTCTGACACTGGGATAGGAGCTGTACTATCACAAGTAGATGAGAAGGGTAAGGAACACCCTATCGGTTTTATTAGTCGCCAGCTTAAGGACAGAGAGCTCAGATGGTCCACGGTAGAGAAAGAATGTTTCTCTGTTGTGTGGGCCCTAAGGAAGCTGCGGCCCTACCTCTATGGGACCCACTTCACTGTGCAGACTGACCATAAGCCGTTAAAGTGGCTAATGAACATGAAGGGGGAGAATCCAAAGTTGCTTAGGTGGTCCATAAGTCTACAAGGCTTCGACTTCACTATTGAGCATAGGCCAGGTGTCCAACATAGCAATGCTGATGGGTTGTCCAGAATGTTTTACCGACCTGAACAAGAGACTCATCCAGGGGTGGATTAGTTCCCCCTGTCCATAGTCTGGGAGGGGCGAGTGTTAGGAAAGATTTCGTTATTGTAGGGAACTTTCCTTCCATGTGGCAACCCCTAAACTTTTTGCTATTGTTTTCAACCTGTTTCTTGACTTTGCCAGAGAAGTGCAGCCTCCTGCCGTACTCCTCTGGGCTTTCGCTCCTTTCTTACGGGGAAACTGACATGCCCTTAAGACAGTCAGTACCGGGGAACGCTGTTTCCCGTAGTTTCTTTTATCGTGTCGCCATTTTAGTGCAACACGACACAAGAGGGCACTGTAAGCTAAGTTACAGCTCTCTTGGGTCTCTAGCCTTCTACAGACCCTAGACACTCTTTTAGGATGGTTTTTGGATCGGTGCAAGTCATTCAGGGACTGGACTGGTGGCAGCGATCATTTGGTTTATTTTGAGCTCCTTTTGCCGTTCTGAGCACCTTTTTGCCGCGAACACAAAAGGGTGGCCCGGCTACCCAAAATGGCCGGACCACGAGGCTCCTTTGTCTCGTCCACTGTCCGTCTTGCTCCCTTTACCTTCCCCCGGGTCAGGCGACCCGGGGCCTTCCTTATTTGGGCATGTAGTTTCCCGCGAAACACGGTTGCTTTCGCGGGCTTCTACATGTCGTTTGAGTGCCCCCAGGATGTGGGCTGGGCTGTCTGGTCCCAATACACATCCTGGGTGCCAGAGAGTCTAGGGTGGTGTGAATGCCTGGGACCACTGTGGTCCGTGATTGGTCCACGTATGGTATGTGTGTTGATGAGCGGATCTCCCATTGGCTCCCCTCCATTTTGGCGCGAAGGGAACCATGGATAAGAGGGAGCTGGAAACACCACTACCAGGTCGATCTCCTGAGTTCTTACGAACCCAGGGATACAGGAGCCAAGTATCCTGCGAACACGAGGCTGGACCGAGGAATCGCTGGTGACCCCCTGAAGAACTTCTGCTCCTCATTGCTGTCGTCCGGTGAAGCCCTTTCCACCTAAGATCGAACAAGAAGGCCTGTACTGGCGCTTCGACCTATTGGAATAGCAGGACCAGCTATTCCCGGCACCTTCATCAACTCCTGCCGTAAGCCTTCGGAAGTGTCTCTGGGCCATCCAGTTGACTGACCAGCTTACTAAGGAGTCCTGCTCTGTAATCGCCGACAGGTTGGGTGGTATTCTGAGTCCGGGGCACGCTCACACGCTTCGTTTGCTTAGCAACCCTAAGCTAGAGGTGAGCGGTGCTCGTTTGGCTTGAATACACCCGGCCGTTCCGTTGCCCTGCCGTGGCGACAAAACTGTGCTTGTTTCTTCGATCGGGACGTCTTTTTACTCTGCACGACGACGAGACGTTCCCTGCTCTTCAGAACCTGCCAGAAGCTGCATCTATCGAGGAGAAGCTCGGGCCTGCTTGCTTCGGGGACCGTTGAGTAGATTAGCTAGGATCTGGTCGCCCTCCTGCAGTGCCCCTTGCTTTTCCCCGCTGTAAATACAGCACCCCTTGTCCGTACTCGCGCCCTGCTTCTGCCTCACAGTGGAGGCTGCGCTAGAGTCGCGGACCGTGTTCTCCTTCATTAGGGCACCCTACAGAGCTGTCCAACGTCCTCCGAAGAGCTTCACCTTCTGCCCATTGGCACCGGCGTGTGCAGGTACTTTTGAGCGCTAGGCTCCACTCTTCGTAGGGATTGGACTACCATCCAGTTAGGGGCCTCAGAAGGCGGACATATCACACGCATTGGTTCGCACTGCCTGTTTTCCTTCCCCTGCAGGTGGATAACCTATTTCGTGCTGCTAATGCTGTGAAACTGTGTATTCTGTATATATATTGGGTGGATAGTGTATGTGTTGGTTTAATATCGTTGTATATTGCTGCTTTTACTGTGGTTATTAGTTTCAAGGCCTTATAATAAATGTGTATCTATTTTTGATATAAACAACTGTTTGGAGTAGTTTGTAAGCGCTCTTGCTTTGTGTGCTCACTGCGGGCTTTCAGTCACCCTCACCCCTCTTGAGACCTAGTCTTGACCGCCGCGATCGCTACCTTGATTGGTCTGGCTTGTCCAGAGGTTACCCTGTTCCAAGTAATTAGGTTGGCCTTCTGAACTTCTGCGCCACCAGGACAGAGTTCAGAAATCCGTCTTAACAGCGGCTCCCCATCACTCCTACCATTTTACCTCCTACCTTTGGGGCAACCCTAGCCCTGGGGTGTTCCAGCAAAGGTCCAACATCTAAGGGACATTATTCCAGTCTTCCTGCAGCCTCTTTGCTTACGAGCTATTGCTATACTCTACCCTCCAACTGTTCTATAGGTTATACCTGCACCTCTCCCCTAACCCTACCATCACCATGTTCTGCTCTTCCTACCCATTCCTCTGCTTCCTACTTCTCTCCTCTGCCCATTACCAGTTTACCTCCCTCCGGATTCCCATCGCCACATTTGCTCGACATCACCCCCTCCTCTCTCTCCTCTGCTCTCCCTATCCACCACTCATCTCCTCCCTAATCCCAAGTACCCTCCCCTCCCCCATCTACCGGCATCATCTCTTCACCTCCCAATCTCAACATCTCTATGGTTCTATGTCTCACTCTCTTTCTATTCCTCTCTGAAATGCTCAATGTGTCTGCAACAAAACCTCCTTTAGCGCTGATTTCCTTCGTTCTCAATCCCACTCTCTTGACCTTATTACCCATCATTGAAACCTGGATCTCTCCCTCTGACTCTGCTACACTTTCTGCCCTTCATGACGCTGCATACACCGTCACCAATTCTCCTCGCCTTACTGGTAGGGTGGTGGCATAGGACTTTTCTCTTCCTACAAACTACCCATCTCCACCACTCCTCCATTGTCTGCTGTCTCTCCCTCTCTTGAATTCACATTATCCACTACCCCTATGGAATTCATGTTATCTCCCTTTTTTGGCCACCTGGCCCACCTGGTCTATTCTTTGATCACATCTCCTAGCTAATTGATTCCCTCCGCCTAACCACCACCTCAAACATTGGTGACTTCAACCTATCCTCTCTCTCCACTACTCTGTCCATGAAATTCAGCCTTGGCCTCTCCAGCCATGCACTAGTGTCTCCCCACAGCTTTCCTGCACTAGTGGCAACTCCCTCAACCTTATTCTCATCTCCTCCCAACTCTCTGCCTCCAATATCTCTGACCACTATCGTCTTTGCCTCTGTCTTCACTACCACCTTCTCCTCTCTCTCCCAACCCACTGTTATGATTACCAAGCACAGGTTTCCCTCCTCCAAACTCTCATCATACCTATCCGGCCTACAACACTCTCTCTCCTCTTTTAAGGACACCGACCACTGACAAAGCCTTCAATCATTTTAACGTGGCCCTCCATGCTCCCTTCTCCTCTCACTTCCCTCTATCAACAATTACTCCTAAAGCCTCCCTTCCTCGTCCTTGCATTACACCTTTCATTTGCATCTTGAAAACAACAATGAGAAAAAAAACCCTTACACTTGGCAAAAGACTAGCATCCCATTTGATCTCCAACTCTATCTCATCTCTCTCCAAAGCTTCACCTCTACTCTCATCACGGTCAAACTTGATTTCATCCCAATCTGCTCAACCTAAGCTGCCCCAGAGATCACTAACATCTATTCTCTCTCTTCCCAAGCCCTGCTTCATCCTATCTACTCTATCTGCTACTGATCTTGCGACCTACTTTGCCTAGACAATTTCCACCATTCAAACTACCTAACTACGTATCTGGCCTCCTCCCCCACGTGTACTTCTCTTCTACTCCCCTACCCTCCTCTCCCGCCATCATGTTGTTCTTCACCCCCACAAATGCAGAAGAAATTCCTACCCTCCTCTTCAGGTCTAATCCATCCTGCATCTCCATCTGGTCAAAATCATAGCACCAAATGTTACTCCACTATTTCCTTCCCTCTACAACACCTCTCTAAACCATGCCAGCTTTCCAGACTCGTACAAGTCTGCAACTGTCATCCACATTCTTAAGAAACCTGACCTTGATCCCAACTACTCTCAGAATGGAGAATATTTCTCTGGTATTCAAATTCGCTTTTTTTGATTCTGTCATTAAAGGTCTCTTTTTTAGCCTGAATGATTTGTTTTTTGTAGCTGTTAGTGAGCCCAGTGAGAAGGTCTTTGTTATGGGGAGAGGGGTTTTTTCTCCAACAGGCTTCTGCATGTCGTTTCTCTTTGCTTAAGGCTTTTAGGGCTGGGGTGAACCAGGTGTTCAGATGGGCAATAGGTTTTGATTTAGTGGGTTTCAGCGGCGCAATGGCGTCGATCGCCGAGTTGATGGTGTTGTTGTACAGGTCGACTATATCGTTAGGGTAAGAGGACTGGCTAGAGTGATTAGTGATGGGTTGGAGCAGGGGGAGAAGATTAGTGAGTGTTATATTTTTTTTGCAGCGGGTGAGGGCCGGTGCAGTATGAGGGTGCGCGTACAGCACTAAATGCGTAATCGTAGCTTCAGGAGGAAGGGTTCGGAACACGGTAGTGTACTCACAGATTTTTTGCCAGTGATATTGGTCGACGGGCCGGAGCATGGTTATGTGAGTCCATCATGGCAGCGGGCAGGGACCTTGCAGCAAACTTCAGGGAGCAGGATCAAGGGAGCAGGCCACGCCGCGCCTCCCATGCGCCGAACAGGGCGCTAAATAGGGCCTTTGTATGGCCTTTGGGCTGGCCGCCGGCGACTGTGCCTGCCGGCAGATGTTTTCGGATCAAAACGAGGTTCAGCCTCGTTGTGGTGCCGCTCAGCGCCCGGCATGAGCAAGTCAGGCACAGTATGGGGACAGGGTCAGGCAGGCCCTACTCGTCGAGGCAGCAACTTGCCTTGCAGCACGCTCGGTGCACGGATCCTCTTCTGGGCTGGGGGGCTCCTGCCCTCAGCCCTCTATGAGGATGGCTGAAGTGGGGGACCTGCGGCGCAAACAGGGCCTTTGTATGGCCTTCGGGCTGGCCGCCTGCGACTTCGCCTGCCGGCGGATGTTTTCGGATCAAAACGAGGTTCAGCCTCGTTGTGGTGCCGCTCAGCACCCGGCATGAGCCTTACCCTTGCACTATGGGCCTCATTATGACCCAGACACTAAGTGTTTAACGGCGCCGAAAAAGGCTGCGGCGCCGTTAAACACTTAGCGCCTAATTACGAGGTCCCTTTGCGGGACCCGACCTTAACGGCTGGTTTTACCAGCCGTTAAAGTAGGGTGCCGCAAAGGGACCTTGGTGCTAAGTATGGTGCCGCAATTTGCGGCACCGTACTTAGCGCCTTCCCCATTCCCATTGAGCCCTATGGGGCAAAAATGGGAATGGGGAAGGGCCCATGGTGAATGGGGAATTACCGCCCAGCCAACCTTGGAATGAGGCGGTAATTCCGCCATTCACCATGGCGGACCCCGGCATGGACCATGGTGCTAATAGCACCATGGTTTAGCGCCGGGGTCGTAATGAGGCCCTATGTGTCCAATCGTCACAAGGCAAAGTAACCAAAGCAGTCAACAAATGCACACACCAATGTAACAATGTAGCTCTGTTCTGACAGGCAGCACTCATGTATTCCATTGCTTGGACCACACACATCTCTTTCAATGCACCTCAACCTTGAAAAGCTTTGCCATCTAATTCTCTGAAAACATATCTTTTCTACTTGTCCTGTTTGTTACCTACAGCATCTGTACATTTTGACACTGAGAGCACACACAAACACAGCTCTAACAACGCACGCTGCTCGTCATACAGTGTTCCCCTTCCTGATATCCCACGCATGCTGAAAGGAGTCTATGCCAGATACATTTGTATGTTTTCAAATAGACAAACAAAAATGACAACTAAAGAGTTGTGTGTGATTACTCCCTGCAACTAAAAGCGTGTCATTACGATTCAGCGCTTTTCCTTTGAAGCAGGTCAGATTTCAGAAATGCTCTTCTGAAACTTCGGAAAACCTAATGAAAACATTGGCCGTTTTCAAACAAAAGCAAGATGCCTCACGTCTAGTAAAATCTGCAAGTACTGAAACTGGCAGGCCACTTCAGAGTGACCCTTCCTGCCCTTGATTGATCTGCTGGGTGTGCCTCCTTGGCAGCAGACAAACTCAAATTGTCATGGTTACCAGGCAGAGAGGTGCGAATGGTAGCTGGTCAAGTTCTACATGACAAAGGCTTTGAGCTTTGCGCATATCACGGCCCCATCACCCACCCTCAGCTTCTCCTGATTCTGCAAGCCAGAAAGCGCCATGAATGAACTTCATGAAAAGGATGTAAAACGATTGCGATGTACGGCATGAGTTTAAAAACAATGATTTAATTAAAAGTCAAGTACAGTATTTAAAGTATTCAAAACAAAACCACATTTCACATAACATACATTATGGTACGCAACAGAAATTGATCTTTTTGCATCTTTTCAGAGATAATCATCTCCCAGCAGCAGCATTAAAGTTGTAATCCAATCCAGTGGTGAAATGATAAATAAATAAATAAATAACTAGGCATAAACATCATGAGTTGGGGGTAGCCCTTAAATGCTGCGGTAATGCTATTACCGCTGCATTTAAGGGTCCGCCCAAACATGAGTCTGGCAGCTTTTACCCCCAGCAATAAGCTGGGGGTAAATGCGCCCAATAAATTCCTATTTCAGGCACATTTAGCGCTGCGCTATTTGCGCGGAAAATTGGGAATTACAGTTACACCCCTGCTCATGCCCCGTGTCTCCCTCATGTTCCCCCACCCCGCGCTCATGCCCCGTGTCTCCCTGCTGTTGCCCCAGACCCCTGCTCATGCCACGTGTCTCTCTCCTGTTACCCCCCACCCCCCTCTCATGCCCCGTGTCTCTCTCTTGTTGCCCCCCACCCCCAGGTCAAGCCCTGTGTCTCTCTCCTGTTGCCCCGACCCCCCAGCCATGCCCTGTGTCTCTCTGTTGCCCCCCACCCCCCGGTCATGCCCCGTGTCTCCCTGCTTTTGCCCCCCGCTCATGTCCCGTGTCTCTCTTCTGTTACCCCACCCCCCTCTCATGCCCCGTGTCTCCCTCGTTTTCCCCCCACTCATACCCCGTGTCTCCCTGCTGTTGCCTCCCATCCCCCTCTCATGCCCCGTGTCTCTCTCCTGTTGCCCCGACCCCCCGGTCATGCCCCGTGTCTCCCACCTGTTGCCCCCCACCCCCCGCTCATGCCCCGTGTCTCTCTCCTGTTACCCCCCACCCCCCTCTCATGCCCCGTGTCTCTCTCCTGTTACCCCTCACCCCCCTCTCATGCCCTGTGTCTCTCTCCTGTTGCCCCCCACCCCCGGTCATGCCCCGTGTCTCCCTTATGTTGCCCCCCACGCCCCAGTCATGCCCTGTGTCTCCCTGCTGTTGCCCCCCCACCCCCCGCTCATGCCCTGTGTCTCTCTCCTGTTACCCCCACCACCCTCTCATGCCCCATGTCTCCCTCGTGTTCCCCCCACCCCTGCTCATGCCCTGTGTCTCCCTGCTGTTGCCCCCCACCCCCCGCTCATGCCCTGTGTCTCTCTCATGTTGCCCCCCACCCCCGCTCAAGCCCCGTGTCTCTCTCCTGTTACCCCCCACCCCTCTCTCATGCCCCGTGTCTCTCTCCTGTCGCCCCCACCCCCGGTCATGCCCTGTATCTCCCTCCTGTTGCCCCCCACCCCCCGCTCATGCCCCGTGTCTCTCTCCTGTTACCCCCACCCCCTCTCATGCCACGTGTCTCTCTCCTGTTTCCCCTATCCTCTGCTCATGCCCCGTGTCTCTCTCATGTTGCCCCCCACCCCCCCGGTCATGCCCCGTGTCTCCCTGCTGTTGCCCCCCACCCTCTGCTCATGCCCCGTGTCTCTCTCCTGTTACTCCCCACCCCCCTTTCATGCCCCGTGTCTCTCTCCTGTTGCCCCCACCCCCGGTCATGCCCCGTGTCTTCCTGCTGTTGCCCCCCAACCCCCGCTCATGCCCCGTGTCTCTCTCCTGTTGCCCCCCACCCCCCGCTCACGCCCCGTGTCTCTCTCCTGTTAACCCCCACCCCCGCTCATGCCCCGTGTCTCCCTCTTGTTCCCCCCACCCCCCGCTCATGCCTCGTGTCTCCCTGCTGTTGCCCCCCACCCTCCGCTCATGCCACATGTCTCCCTGCTGTTGCCCCCCACCCCCTCTCATGCCCCGTGTCTCCCTCGTGTTCCCCCCACCCCCGCTCATGCCCCGTGTCTCCCTGCTGTTGCCCCCCACCCCCCGCTCATGCCCCGTGTCTCTCATGTTGCCCCCCACCCCCGGCTCATGCCCCGTGTCTCTCTCCTGTTACCCTCACCCTCCTCTCATGCCCAGTGTCTCTCTCATGTTGCCCCCCACCCCCGGTCATGCCCCGTCTCTCCCTGCTGTTGCCCCCCACCCCCTGCTCATGCCCGAGTCTCTCTCCTGTTACCCTCAACCCCACTCATGCCCCGTGTCTCTCTCCTGTTAACCCCCCACCCCCCTTTCATTCCCCGTGTCTCTCTCCTGTTACCCCCCACGCCCCGCTCATGCCCCGTGTCTCTCTCCTGTTGCCCCCCACCCCCGCTCATGCCCCATGTCTTCCTGCTGTTGCCCCCTACCCCCGCTCATGCCCCGTGTCTCTCTCCTGTTAACCCCCACCCCCTGCTCATGCCCTGTGTCTCCCTGCTGTTGCCTCCCACCCCCCACTCATGCCCGTGTCTCCCTGCTATTGCCCCCCCACCCCCCACTCATGCCCCGTGTCTCTCTCTTGTTACCCCCCACCCCCCTCTCATGCCCTGTGTCTCTCTCCTATTGCCCCCCACCCCAAGGTCAAGCCCTGAGTCCCTCTCCTGTTGCCCCGACCCCCCAGCCATGCCCTGTGTCTCCCTGTTGCCCCCCAACCCCTGGTCATGCCCTGTGTCTCCCTCCTGTTGCCCCCCACCCCCGCTCAGGCCCCGTGTCTCTCTCCTGTTAACCCCCACCCCCTGCTCATGCCCCGTGTCTCCCTGCTGTTGCCTCCCACCCCCCACTCATGCCCCGTGTCTCTCTCTTGTTACCCCCCTGCCCCCCTCTCATGCCCTGTGTCTCTTTCCTTTTACCCCCCACCCCCCAGTCATGCCCCGTGTCTCCCTATTGTTGCCCCCCACCCCCCGTTCATGCCTCGTGTCTCTCCTGTTACCCCCCACCCCACTCATGCCCCGTGTCTCCCTGCTGTTGCCCCTCACAACCCGCTCATGCCCCGTGTCTCTCTCCTGTTACCCCCACACCCCTGCTCATGCCCCGTGTCTCCCTTGTGTTCCCCACCCCCCGCTCATGCCCCGTGTCTCCCTGCTGTTGCCCCCGTCCCCCGCTCATGCTCCCTGTCTCTCTCCTGTTACCCCCCGCCCCCCTCTCATGCCCCGTGTCTCCCTCCTGTTGCCCCCCACCCCAAGGTCAAGGCCTGAGTCCCTCTCCTGTTGCCCCGACCCCCCAGCCATGCCCTGTGTCTCCCTGTTGTCCCCCACCCCCCGGTCATGCCCTGTGTCGCCCTCCTTTTGCCCCCCACCCCCGCTCATGTCCCGTGTCTCTCTTCTGTTACCCCCCACCCCCCGCTCATGCCCCGTGTCTCCCTCGTTTTCCCCCCACTCATGCCCCGTGTCTCCCTGCTGTTGCCTCCCACCCCCGCTCATGCCCCGTGTCTGTCTCCTGTTACCCCCCACCCCTCACTCATGCCCCATGTCTCTCTCGTGTCGCCCCCACCCCCCGGTCATGCCCCGTGTCTCCCTCCTGTTGCCCCCAACCCCTGCTCATGCCCCGTGTCTCTCTGCTGTTACCCCCACCCCCCTCTCGTGCCCCGTGTCTCTCTCCTGTTACCCATCACCCCCCTCTCATGCCCCGTGTCTCTCTCATGTTACCTCCTACCCCCCGGTCATGCCCCGTGTCTCCCTTCTGTTGCCCCCCACCCCCAGTCATGCCCCATGTCTCCCTGCTATTGCTCCCAACCCCCCGCTCATGCCCCGTGTCTGTCTCCTGTTACCTCCCACCCCCCTCTCATGCCCCGTGTCTCCCTCGTGTTCCCCCCACCCCCGCTCATGCCCCGTGTCTCCCTGCTGTTGCCCCCCACACCCGCTCTTGCCCTGTGTCTCTCTCATGTTGCCCCCCACCCTCGCTCATGCCCCGTGTCTCTCTCCTGTTACCCCCACCCCCCTCTCATGCCTTGTGTCTCTCTCCTGTTGACCCCCACCCCCGGTCATGCTCCGTGTCTCCCTGCTGTTGCCCCCCACCCCCCGCTCATGCCCCGAGTCTCTCTCCTGTTACCCATACCCCCGCTCATGCCCCGTGTCTCTCTCCTGTTACCCCCCACCCCCCCTCATGCCCCGTGTCTCTCTCCTGTTGCCCCCCACCCCCTGGTCATGCCCCGTGTCTCCCTGCTGTTGCCCCCCACTGCCCGCTCATGCCCCGTGTCTCTCTCCTGTTGCCCCCTACCCCCCGCTCATGCCCCATGTCTCTCTCCTGATAACTCCGACCCCCCGCTCATGCCCCGTGTCTCCCTCGTGTTCCCCCCACCCCCCCTCATGCCCCGTGTCTCCCTGCTGTTGCCCCCCACACCCCGCTCATGCCCCGTGTCTCTCTCATGTTGCCCCCCACCCCCGGCTCATGCCCCGTGTCTCTCTCCTGTTACCCTCACCCCCCTCTCATGCCCAGTGTCTCTCTCATGTTGCCCCCCACCCCCGGTCATGCCCCGTCTCTCCCTGCTGTTGCCCCCCACCCCCTGCTCATGCCCGAGTCTCTCTCCTGTTACCCTCAACCCCGCTCATGCCCCGTGTCTCTCTCCTGTTAACCCCCCACCCCCCTTTCATTCCCCGTGTCTCTCTCCTGTTACCCCCCACCCCCCGCTCATGCCCCGTGTCTCTCTCCTGTTGCCCCCCACCCCCCGCTCATGCCCCGTGTCTTCCTGCTGTTGCCCCCCAACCCCGCTCATGCCCCGTGTCTCTCTCCTGTTGCCCCCCACCCCCCGCTCATGCCCCGTGTCTTCCTGCTGTTGCCCCCCAACCCCGCTCATGCCCCGTGTCTTTCTCCTGTTAACCCCCACCCCCTGATCATGCCCCGTGTCTCCCTGCTGTTGCCTCCCACCCCCCACTCATGCCCGTGTCTCCCTGCTGTTGCCCCCCACCCCCCACTCATGCCCCGTGTCTCTCTCTTGTTACCCCCCCCACCCCCCTCTCATGCCCTGTGTCTCTTTCCTTTTACCCCCCACCCCCCAGTCATGCCCCGTGTCTCCCTGTTGTTGCCCCCCACCCCCCGTTCATGCCTCGTGTCTCTCCTGTTACCCCCCACCCCCACTCATGCCCCGTGTCTCCCTGCTGTTGCCCCTCACAACCCGTTCATGCCCCGTGTCTCTCTCCTGTTACCCCCACACCCCTGCTCATGCCCCGTGTCTCCCTTGTGTTCCCCCCACCCCCCGCTCATGCCCCGTGTCTCCCTGCTGTTGCCCCCGACCCCCGCTCATGCCCCCTGTCTCTCTCCTGTTACCCCCCACCCCCCTCTCATGCCCCGTGTCTCTCTCCTATTGCCCCCCACCCCAAGGTCAAGCCCTGAGTCCCTCTCCTGTTGCCCCGACCCCCCAACCATGCCCTGTGTCTCCCTGTTGCCCCCCACCCCCCGGTCATGCCCTGTGTCTCCCTCCTGTTGCCCCCCACCCCCGCTCAGGCCCCGTGTGTCTCTCCTGTTAACCCCCACCCCCTGCTCATTCCCCGTGTCTCCCTGCTGTTGCCTCCCACCCCCCACTCATGCCCTGTGTCTCTCTCTTGTTACCCCCCACCCCTCACTCATGCCCCGTGTCTCTCTCGTGTCGCCCCCACCCCCCGGTCATGCCCCGTGTCTCCCTCCTGTTGCCCCCAACCCCTGCTCATGCCCCGTGTCTCTCTGCTGTTACCCCCACCCCCCTCTCGTGCCCCGTGTCTCTCTCCTGTTACCCCTCACCCCCCTCTCATGCCCCGTGTCTCTCTCATGTTACCTCCTACCCCCCGGTCATGCCCCGTGTCTCCCTTCTGTTGCCCCCCACCCCCAGTCATGCCCCATGTCTCCCTGCTATTGCTCCCAACCCCCCGCTCATGCCCCGTGTCTGTCTCCTGTTACCTCCCACCCCCCTCTCATGCCCCGTGTCTCCCTCGTGTTCCCCCCACCCCCGCTCATGCCCCGTGTCTCCCTGCTGTTGCCCCCCACACCCGCTCTTGCCCTGTGTCTCTCTCATGTTGCCCCCCACCCTCGCTCATGCCCCGTGTCTCTCTCCTGTTACCCCCACCCCCCTCTCATGCCTTGTGTCTCTCTCCTGTTGACCCCCACCCCCGTCATGCTCCGTGTCTCCCTGCTGTTGCCCCCCACCCCCCGCTCATGCCCCGAGTCTCTCTCCTGTTACCCATACCCCCGCTCATGCCCCGTGTCTCTCTCCTGTTACCCCCCACCCCCCCTCATGCCCCGTGTCTCTCTCCTGTTGCCCCCCACCCCCTGGTCATGCCCCGTGTCTCCCTGCTGTTGCCCCCCACTGCCCGCTCATGCCCCGTGTCTCTCTCCTGTTGCCCCCTACCCCCCGCTCATGCCCCATGTCTCTCTCCTGATAACTCCGACCCCCCGCTCATGCCCCGTGTCTCCCTCGTGTTCCCCCCACCCCCCCTCATGCCCCGAGTCTCCCTGCTGTTGCCCCCCACACCCCGCTCATGCCCCGTGTCTCTCTCATGTTGCCCCCCACCCCCGGCTCATGCCCCGTGTCTCTCTCCTGTTACCCTCACCCCCCTCTCATGCCCAGTGTCTCTCTCATGTTGCCCCCCACCCCCGGTCATGCCCCGTCTCTCCCTGCTGTTGCCCCCCACCCCCTGCTCATGCCCGAGTCTCTCTCCTGTTACCCTCAACCCCGCTCATGCCCCGTGTCTCTCTCCTGTTAACCCCCCACCCCCCTTTCATTCCCCGTGTCTCTCTCCTGTTACCCCCCACCCCCCGCTCACGCCCCGTGTCTCTCTCCTGTTGCCCCCCACCCCCCGCTCATGCCCCGTGTCTTCCTGCTGTTGCCCCCCAACCCCGCTCATGCCCCGTGTCTCTCTCCTGTTGCCCCCCACCCCCCGCTCATGCCCCGTGTCTTCCTGCTGTTGCCCCCCAACCCCGCTCATGCCCCGTGTCTCTCTCCTGTTAACCCCCACCCCCTGATCATGCCCCGTGTCTCCCTGCTGTTGCCTCCCACCCCCCACTCATGCCCGTGTCTCCCTGCTGTTGCCCCCCACCCCCCACTCATGCCCCGTGTCTCTCTCTTGTTACCCCCCCACCCCCTCTCATGCCCTGTGTCTCTTTCCTTTTACCCCCCACCCCCCAGTCATGCCCCGTGTCGCCCTGTTGTTGCCCCCCACCCCCGTTCATGCCTCGTGTCTCTCCTGATACCCCCCACCCCCACTCATGCCCCTTGTCTCCCTGCTGTTGCCCCTCACAACCCGTTCATGCCCCGTGTCTCTCTCTTGTTACCCCCACACCCCTGCTCATGCCCCGTGTCTCCCTTGTGTTCCCCCACCCCCCGCTCATGCCCCGTGTCTCCCTGCTGTTGCCCCCGACCCCCGCTCATGCCCCCTGTCTCTCTCCTGTCACCCCCCACCCCCCTCTCATGCCCCGTGTCTCTCTCCTATTGCCCCCCACCCCAAGGTCAAGCCCTGAGTCCCTCTCCTGTTGCCCCGACCCCCCAACCATGCCCTGTGTCTCCCTGTTGCCCCCCACCCCCCGGTCATGCCCTGTGTCTCCCTCCTGTTGCCCCCCACCCCCGCTCAGGCCCCGTGTGTCTCTCCTGTTAACCCCCACCCCCTGCTCATTCCCCGTGTCTCCCTGCTGTTGCCTCCCACCCCCCACTCATGCCCTGTGTCTCTCTCTTGTTACCCCCCCGCCCCCCTCTCATGCCCTGTGTCTCTTTCCTTTTACCCCCCACCCCCAGTCATGCCCCATGTCTCCCTGCTGTTGCCCCCCACCCCCCGTTCATGCCTCGTGTCTCTCCTGTCACCCCCCACCCCCACTCATGCCCTGTGTCTCCCTGCTGTTGCCCCTCACAACCCCGTGTCTCTCTCCTGTTACCCCCACACCCCTGCTCATGCCCCGTGTCTCCCTTGTGTTCCCCCTCCCCCCGCTCATGCCCCGTGTCTCCCTGCTGTTGCCCCCGACCCCCGCTCATGCCCCCTGTCTCTCTCCTGTTACCCCCCACCCCTCTCATGCCCCGTGTTGCCCCCCACCCCAAGGTCAAGCCCTGAGTCCCTCTCCTGTTGCCCCGACCCCCCAGCCATGCCCTGTGTCTCCCTCCTTTTGCCCCCCGCTCATGTCCCGTGTCTCTCTTCTGTTACCCCCCACCCCCCGCTCATGCCCCGTGTCTCCCTCGTTTTCCCCCCACTCATGCCCCGTGTCTCCCTGCTGTTGCCTCCCACCCCCGCTCATGCCCCGTGTCTCTCTCCTGTTACCCCTCATCCCCCTCTCATGCCCCGTGTCTCTCTCATGTTACCTCCCACCCCCCGGTCATGCCCCGTGTCTCCCTTCTGTTGCCCCCCACCCCCAGTCATGCCCCATGTCTCTCTGCTGTTGCTCCCAACCCCCCGCTCATGCCCCGTGTCTGTCTCCTGTTACCTCCCATCCCCCTCTCATGCCCCGTGTCTCCCTCGTGTTCCCCCCACCCCCGCTCATGCCCCGTGTCTCCCTGCTGTTGCCCCCCACCCCCGCTCATGCCCTGTGTCTCTCTCATGTTGCCCCCCACCATCGCTCATGCCCCGTGTCTCTCTCCTGTTACCCCCACCCCCCTCTCATGCCCCGTGTCCCTCTCCTGTTGACCCCCACCCCCGGTCATGCTCCGTGTCTCCCTGCTGTTGCCCCCCACCCCCCGCTCATGCCCCGAGTCTCTCTCCTGTTACCCATACCCCCGCTCATGCCCCGTGTCTCTCTCCTGTTACCCCCCACACCCCCTCATGCCCCGTGTCTCTCTCCTGTTGCCCCCCACCCCCCGCTCATGCCCCGTGTCTCTCTCCTGTTGCCCCCTACTGCCCGCTCATGCCCCATGTCTCTCTCCTGTTAACTCCGACCCCCCGCTCATGCCCCGTGTCTCCCTCGTGTTCCCCCACCCCCCGCTCATGCCCCGTATCTCCCTGCTGTTGCCCCCACCCTCCGCTCATGCCCCGTGTCTCCCTGCTGTTGCCCCCCACCCCCGCTCATGCCCCGTGTCTCTCTCCTGTTACCCCCCACCCCCTCTCATGCCCCATGTCTCTCTCCTGTTGCCCCCCACCACCCCGGTCATGCCCCGTGTCTCCCTGCTGTTGCCCCAACACCCCGCTCATGCCCCGTGTCTCTCTCCTGTTCCCCCACCCCTCGCTTATGCCTCATGTCTCTCCTGTTACTCCCCACCCCCCGCTCATACCCCGTGTCTCTCTCCTGTTGCCCCCCACCCCCCAGTCATGCCCCGTGTCTCCCTTCTGTTGCCCCCAACCCCCCGCTCATGCCCCGTGTCTCTCTCCTGTTACCTCCCACCCCCTCTCATGCCCCGTGTCTCCCTCGTGTTCCCCCCACCCCCGCTCGTGCCCCGTGTCTCCCTGCTGTTGCCCCCCACCCCCGCTCATGCTTTGTGTCTCTCTCATGTTGCCCCCCACCCTCGCTCATGCCCCTTTTCTCTCTCCTGTTACCCCCACCCCCCTCTCATGCCCCGTGTCTCTCTCCTGTTGACCCCCACCCCCGGTCATGCCCCGTGTCTCCCTGCTGTTGCCCCCCACCCCCCGCTCATGCCCCCTGTCTCTCTCCTGTTACCCCCCACCCCTCTCATGCCCCGTGTCTCTCTCCTGTTGCCCCCCACCCCAAGGTCAAGCCCTGAGTCCCTCTCCTGTTGCCCCGACCCCCCAGCCATGCCCTGTGTCTCCCTGTTGCCCCCCACCCCCCAGTCATGCCCTGTGTCTCCCTCCTTTTGCCCTCCGCTCATGTCCCGTGTCTCTCTTCTGTTACCCCCCACCCCCCGCTCATGCCCCGTGTCTCCCTCGTTTTCCCCCCACTCATGCCCCGTGTCTCCCTGCTGTTGCCTCCCACCCCCGCTCATGCCCCGTGTCTGTCTCCTGTTACCCCCCACCCCTCACTCATGTCCCGTGTCTCTCTCGTGTCACTCCCACCCCCCGGTCATGCCCCGTGTGTCCCTCCTGTTGACCCCCACCCCCGGTCATGCTCCGTGTCTCCCTGCTGTTGCCCCCCACCCCCGCTCATGCCCCGAGTCTCTCTCCTGTTACCCATACCCCCGCTCATGCCCCGTGTCTCTCTCCTGTTACCCCCCACACCCCCTCATGCCCCGTGTCTCTCTCCTGTTGCCCCCCACCCCCTGGTCATGCCCCGTGTCTCCCTGCTGTTGCCCCCCACTGCCCGCTCATGCCCCGTGTCTCTCTCCTGTTGCCCCCTACCCCCCGCTCATGCCCCATGTCTCTCTCCTGTTAACTCCGACCCCCCGCTCATGCCCCGTGTCTCCCTCGTGTTCCCCCACCCCCCGCTCATGCCCCGTGTCTCTCTCCTGTTACCCCCCACACCCCCTCATGCCCCGTGTCTCTCTCCTGTTGCCCCCCACCCCCCGCTCATGCCCCGTGTCTCTCTCCTGTTGCCCCCTACTGCCCGCTCATGCCCCATGTCTCTCTCCTGTTAACTCCGACCCCCCGCTCATGCCCCGTGTCTCCCTCGTGTTCCCCCACCCCCCGCTCATGCCCCGTATCTCCCTGCTGTTGCCCCCACCCTCCGCTCATGCCCCGTGTCTCCCTGCTGTTGCCCCCCACCCCCGCTCATGCCCCGTGTCTCTCTCCTGTTACCCCCCACCCCCTCTCATGCCCCATGTCTCTCTCCTGTTGCCCCCCACCACCCCGGTCATGCCCCGTGTCTCCCTGCTGTTGCCCCAACACCCCGCTCATGCCCCGTGTCTCTCTCCTGTTCCCCCACCCCTCGCTTATGCCTCATGTCTCTCCTGTTACTCCCCACCCCCCGCTCATACCCCGTGTCTCTCTCCTGTTGCCCCCCACCCCCCAGTCATGCCCCGTGTCTCCCTTCTGTTGCCCCCAACCCCCCGCTCATGCCCCGTGTCTCTCTCCTGTTACCTCCCACCCCCTCTCATGCCCCGTGTCTCCCTCGTGTTCCCCCCACCCCCGCTCGTGCCCCGTGTCTCCCTGCTGTTGCCCCCCACCCCCGCTCATGCTTTGTGTCTCTCTCATGTTGCCCCCCACCCTCGCTCATGCCCCTTTTCTCTCTCCTGTTACCCCCACCCCCCTCTCATGCCCCGTGTCTCTCTCCTGTTGACCCCCACCCCCGGTCATGCCCCGTGTCTCCCTGCTGTTGCCCCCCACCCCCCGCTCATGCCCCCTGTCTCTCTCCTGTTACCCCCCACCCCTCTCATGCCCCGTGTCTCTCTCCTGTTGCCCCCCACCCCAAGGTCAAGCCCTGAGTCCCTCTCCTGTTGCCCCGACCCCCCAGCCATGCCCTGTGTCTCCCTGTTGCCCCCCACCCCCCAGTCATGCCCTGTGTCTCCCTCCTTTTGCCCTCCGCTCATGTCCCGTGTCTCTCTTCTGTTACCCCCCACCCCCCGCTCATGCCCCGTGTCTCCCTCGTTTTCCCCCCACTCATGCCCCGTGTCTCCCTGCTGTTGCCTCCCACCCCCGCTCATGCCCCGTGTCTGTCTCCTGTTACCCCCCACCCCTCACTCATGTCCCGTGTCTCTCTCGTGTCACTCCCACCCCCCGGTCATGCCCCGTGTGTCCCTCCTGTTGACCCCCACCCCCGGTCATGCTCCGTGTCTCCCTGCTGTTGCCCCCCACCCCCGCTCATGCCCCGAGTCTCTCTCCTGTTACCCATACCCCCGCTCATGCCCCGTGTCTCTCTCCTGTTACCCCCCACACCCCCTCATGCCCCGTGTCTCTCTCCTGTTGCCCCCCACCCCCTGGTCATGCCCCGTGTCTCCCTGCTGTTGCCCCCCACTGCCCGCTCATGCCCCGTGTCTCTCTCCTGTTGCCCCCTACCCCCCGCTCATGCCCCATGTCTCTCTCCTGTTAACTCCGACCCCCCGCTCATGCCCCGTGTCTCCCTCGTGTTCCCCCACCCCCCGCTCATGCCCCATATCTCCCTGCTGTTGCCCCCCACCCTCCGCTCATGCCCCGTGTCTCCCTGCTGTTGCCCCCCACCCCCGCTCATGCCCCGTGTCTCTCTCCTGTTACCCCCCACCCCCCTCTCATGCCCCGTGTCTCTCTCCTGTTGCCCCCCACCACCCCGGTCATGCCCCGTGTCTTCCTGCTGTTGCCCCAACACCCCGCTCATGCCCCGTGTCTCTCTCCTGTTCCCCCACCCCTCGCTTATGCCTCATGTCTCTCCTGTTACTCCCCACCCCCCGCTCATACCCCGTGTCTCTCTCCTGTTGCCCCCCACCCCCCAGTCATGCCCCGTGTCTCCCTGCTGTTGCCCCCAACCCCCCGCTCATGCCCCGTGTCTCTCTCCTGTTACCTCCCACCCCCTCTCATGCCCCGTGTCTCCCTCGTGTTCCCCCCACCCCCGCTCGTGGCCCGTGTCTCCCTGCTGTTGCCCCCCACCCCCGCTCATGCCTTGTGTCTCTCTCATGTTGCCCCCCACCGTCGCTCATGCCCCTTTTCTCTCTCCTGTTACCCCCACCCCCCTCTCATGCACCGTGTCTCTCTCCTGTTGACCCCCACCCCCGGTCATGCCCCGTGTCTCCCTACTGTTGCCCCCCACCCCCGCTCATGCCCCGAGTCTCTCTCCTCTTACCCCTACCCCCTGCTCATGCCCCGTGTCTCTCTCCTGTTACCCCCCACCCCCCTCTCATGCCCCATGTCTCTCTCCTGTTACCCCCCACCCCCCGGTCATGCCCCGTGTCTCTCTCCTGTTAACCCCGACCCCCCGTTCATGCTCCGTGCTGTTACCCCCCACCCTCCCTCATGCCCCGTGTCTCTCTCCTGTTGCCCCCCACCCCCTGGTCATGCCCCGTGTCTCCCTGCTGTTGCCCCCCACAGCCCGCTCATGCCCCGTGTCTCTCTCCTGTTGCCCCCTACCCCCCGCTCATGCCCCATGTCTCTCTCCTGATAACTCCGACCCCCCGCTCATGCCCCGTGTCTCCCTCGTGTTCCCCCCACCCCCCCTCATGCCCCGTGTCTCCCTGCTGTTGCCCCCCACACCCCGCTCATGCCCGTGTCTCTCTCATGTTGCCCCCCACCCCCGGCTCATGCCCCGTGTCTCTCTCCTGTTACCCTCCACCCCCTGCTCATGCCCGAGTCTCTCTCCTGTTACCCTCAACCCCGCTCATGCCCCGTGTCTCTCTCCTGTTAACCCCCCACCCCCCTTTCATTCCCCGTGTCTCTCTCCTGTTACCCCCCACCCCCCGCTCATGCCCCGTGTCTCTCTCCTGTTGCCCCCCACCCCCCGCTCATGCCCCGTGTCTTCCTGCTGTTGCCCCCCAACCCCGCTCATGCCCCGTGTCTCTCTCCTGTTGCCCCCCACCCCCCGCTCATGCCCCGTGTCTTCCTGCTGTTGCCCCCCAACCCCGCTCATGCCCCGTGTCTCTCTCCTGTTAACCCCCACCCCCTGATCATGCCCCGTGTCTCCCTGCTGTTGCCTCCCACCCCCCACTCATGCCCGTGTCTCCCTGCTGTTGCCCCCCACCCCCCACTCATGCCCCGTGTCTCTCTCTTGTTACCCCCCCACCCCCCGTTCATGCCTCGTGTCTCTCCTGTCACCCCCCACCCCCACTCATGCCCCGTGTCTCCCTGCTGTTGCCCCTCACAACCCCGTGTCTCTCTCCTGTTACCCCCACACCCCTGCTCATGCCCCGTGTCTCCCTTGTGTTCCCCCTCCGCCCGCTCATGCCCCGTGTCTCCCTGCTGTTGCCCCCGACCCCCGCTCATGCCCCCTGTCTCTCTCCTGTTACCCCCCACCCCTCTCATGCCCCGTGTTGCCCCCCACCCCAAGGTCAAGCCCTGAGTCCCTCTCCTGTTGCCCCGACCCCCCAGCCATGCCCTGTGTCTCCCTGTTGCCCCCCACCCCCCGGTCATGCCCTGTGTCTCCCTCCTTTTGCCCCCCGCTCATGTCCCGTGTCTCTCTTCTGTTACCCCCCACCCCCCGCTCATGCCCCGTGTCTCCCTCGTTTTCCCCCCACTCATGCCCCGTGTCTCCCTGCTGTTGCCTCCCACCCCCGCTCATGCCCCGTGTCTGTCTCCTGTTACCCCCCACCCCTCACTCATGTCCCGTGTCTCTCTCGTGTCGCCCCCACCCCCCGGTCATGCCCCGTGTCTCCCTCCTGTTGCCCCCAACCCCCGCTCATGCCCCGTGTCTCTCTGCTGTTACCCCCACCCCCCTCTCGTGCCCCGTGTCTCTCTCCTGTTACCCCTCATCCCCCTCTCATGCCCCGTGTCTCTCTCATGTTACCTCCCACCCCCCGGTCATGCCCCGTGTCTCCCTTCTGTTGCCCCCCACCCCCAGTCATGCCCCATGTCTCTCTGCTGTTGCTCCCAACCCCCCGCTCATGCCCCGTGTCTGTCTCCTGTTACCTCCCACCCCCCTCTCATGCCCCGTGTCTCCCTCGTGTTCCCCCCACCCCCGCTCATGCCCCGTGTCTCCCTGCTGTTGCCCCCCACCCCCGCTCATGCCCTGTGTCTCTCTCATGTTGCCCCCCACCATCGCTCATGCCCCGTGTCTCTCTCCTGTTACCCCCACCCCCCTCTCATGCCCCGTGTCTCTCTCCTGTTGACCCCCACCCCCGGTCATGCTCCGTGTCTCCCTGCTGTTGCCCCCCACCCCCCGCTCATGCCCCGAGTCTCTCTCCTGTTACCCATACCCCCGCTCATGCCCCGTGTCTCTCTCCTGTTACCCCCCACACCCCCTCATGCCCCGTGTCTCTCTCCTGTTGCCCCCCACCCCCTGGTCATGCCCCATGTCTCCCTGCTGTTGCCCCCCACTGCCCGCTCATGCCCCGTGTCTCTCTCCTGTTGCCCCCTACCGCCCACTCATGCCCCATGTCTCTCTCCTGTTAACTCCGACCCCCCGCTCATGCCCCGTGTCTCCCTCGTGTTCCCCCACCCCCCGCTCATGCCCCGTATCTCCCTGCTGTTGCCCCCACCCTCCGCTCATGCCCCGTGTCTCCCTGCTGTTGCCCCCCACCCCCGCTCATGCCCCGTGTCTCTCTCCTGTTACCCCCCACCCCCTCTCATGGCCCATGTCTCTCTCCTGTTGCCCCCCACCACCCCGGTCATGCCCTGTGTCTCCCTGCTGTTGCCCCAACACCCCGCTCATGCCCCGTGTCTCACCCCTCGCTTATGCCTCATGTCTCTCCTGTTACTCCCCACCCCCCGCTCATACCCCGTGTCTCTCTCCTGTTGCCCCCCACCCCCCAGTCATGCCCCGTGTCTCCCTGCTGTTGCCCCCAACCCCCCTCTCATGCCCCGTGTCTCTCTCCTGTTACCTCCCACCCCCTCTCATGCCCCGTGTCTCCCTCGTGTTCCCCCCACCCCCGCTCGTGCCCCGTGTCTCCCTGCTGTTGCCCCCCACCCCCGCTCATGCTTTGTGTCTCTCTCATGTTGCCCCCCACCCTCGCTCATGCCCCTTTTCTCTCTCCTGTTACCCCCACCCCCCTCTCATGCCCCGTGTCTCTCTCCTGTTGACCCCCACCCCCGGTCATGCCCCGTGTCTCCCTGCTGTTGCCCCCGACCCCCCGCTCATGCCCCCTGTCTCTCTCCTGTTACCCCCCACCCCTCTCATGCCCCGTGTCTCTCTCCTGTTGCCCCCCACCCCAAGGTCAAGCCCTGAGTCCCTCTCCTGTTGCCCCGACCCCCCAGCCATGCCCTGTGTCTCCCTGTTGCCCACCACCCCCCGGTCATGCCCTGTGTCTCCCTCCTTTTGCCCTCCGCTCATGTCCCGTGTCTCTCTTGTTACCCCCCACCCCCCGCTCATGCCCCGTGTCTCCCTCGTTTTCCCTCCACTCATGCCCCGTGTCTCCCTGCTGTTGCCTCCCACCCCCGCTCATGCCCCGTGTCTGTCTCCTGTTACCCCCCACCCCTCACTCATGTCCCGTGTCTCTCTCGTGTCGCCCCCACCCCCCGGTCATGCCCCGTGTCTCCCTCCTGTTGCCCCCCACCCCCGGTCATGCTCCGTGTCTCCCTGCTGTTGCCCCCCACCCCCGCTCATGCCCCGAGTCTCTCTCCTGTTACCCCCCACAACCCCTCATGCCCCGTGTCTCTCTCCTGTTGCCCCCCACCCCCTGGTCATGCCCCGTGTCTCCCTGCTGTTGCCCCCCACTGCCCGCTCATGCCCCGTGTCTCTCTCCTGTTGCCCCCTACCCCCCGCTCATGCCCCATGTCTCTCTCCTGTTAACTCCAACCCCCCGCTCATGCCCCGTGTCTCCCTCGTGTTCCCCCACCCCCCGCTCATGCCCCGTATCTCCCTGCTGTTGCCCCCCACCCTCCGCTCATGCCCCGTGTCTCCCTGCTGTTGCCCCCCACCCCCGCTCATGCCCCGTGTCTCTCTCCTGTTACCCCCCACCCCCCTCTCATGCCCCGTGTCTCTCTCCTGTTGCCCCCCACCACCCCGGTCATGCCCCGTGTCTCCCTGCTGTTGCCCCAACACCCCGCTCATGCCCCGTGTCTCTCTCCTGTTCCCCCACCCCTCGCTTATGCCTCATGTCTCTCCTGTTACTCCCCACCCCCCGCTCATGCCCCGTGTCTCTCTCCTGTTGCCCCCCACCCCCCAGTCATGCCCCGTG
Source organism: Ambystoma mexicanum (assembly GCF_040938575.1). Classification (NCBI taxonomy): domain Eukaryota; kingdom Metazoa; phylum Chordata; class Amphibia; order Caudata; family Ambystomatidae; genus Ambystoma; species Ambystoma mexicanum. Next base: position 272,240,804 of record NC_090939.1, on the reverse strand, counting down.
TCTCCCTGCTGTTGCCCCCAACCCCCCGCTCATGCCCCGTGTCTCTCTCCTGTTACCTCCCACCCCCTCTCATGCCCCGTGTCTCCCTCGTGTTCCCCCCCACCCCCGCTCGTGGCCCGTGTCTCCCTGCTGTTGCCCCCCACCCCCGCTCATGCCCTGTGTCTCTCTCATGTTGCCCCCCACCCTCGCTCATGCCCCTTTTCTCTCTCCTGTTACCCCCACCCCCCTCTCATGCACCGTGTCTCTCTCCTGTTGACCCCCACCCCCGGTCATGCCCCGTGTCTCCCTACTGTTGCCCCCCACCCCCGCTCATGCCCCGAGTCTCTCTCCTCTTACCCCTACCCCCTGCTCATGCCCCGTGTCTCTCTCCTGTTACCCCCCACCCCCCTCTCATGCCCCATGTCTCTCTCCTGTTACCCCCCACCCCCCGGTCATGCCCCGTGTCTCTCTCCTGTTAACCCCGACCCCCCGCTCATGCCCCGTGTCTCCCTCGTGTTCCCCCCACCCCCCGCTCATGCCCCGTGTCTCCCTGCTGTTGCCCCCCACCCTCTGCTCATGCCCCGTGTCTCCCTGCTGTTGCCCCCCACCCCCGCTCATGCCCCGTGTCTCTCTCCTGTTACCCCACCACCCCCCTCTCATGCCCCATGTCTCTCTCCTGTTACCCCCCACCCCCCTCTCATGCCCCGTGTCTCTCTCCTGTTGCCCCCCACCACCCTGGTCATGCCCCCTGTCTCCCTGCTGTTGCCCCCCACCCCCCGTTCATGCCCCATGTCTCTCTCCTGTTCCCCCACCCCTCGCTTATGCCTCATGTCTCTCCTGTTACCCCCCACCCCCCGCTCATGCCCCGTGTCTCTCTGCTCTTGCCCCCCACCCCGCTCATGCCCCGTGTCTCTCTCATGTTGCCCCCCACTCCCGCTCATGCCCCGTGTCTCTCTCCTGTTTGCCCCCCACCCCCCTCTCTTGCCCCGTGTCTCTCTCCTGCTGCCCCCCACCCCCGTCAAGCCCTGCGTCTCCCTCCCGTTGCCCCCCACCCCCCACTCATGTCCCGTGTCTCTCTTCTGTTACCCCCACCCCCCTCTCATGCCCCGTGTCTCCCTCTTTTTCCCCCCGCTCATGCCCCGTGTCTCCCTGCTGTTGCCCCCACCCCCACTCATGCCCGGTGTCTGTCTCCTGTTACCCCTCATCCCCCTCTCATGCCCCGTGTCTCTCTCATGTTACCTCCCACCCCCCGGTCATGCCCCGTGTCTCCCTGCTGTTGCCCCCAACCCCCGCTCATGCCCCATGTCTCTCCTGTTAACCCCCCACCCCCCTCTCATGCCCCGTGTCTCCCTCCTGTTGCCCCCCAACCCCCGCTTATGCCCCGTGTCTCTCTGCTGTTACCCCCACCCCCCTCTCGTGCCCCGTGTCTCTCTCCTGTTACCCCTCATCCCCCTCTCATGCCCCGTGTCTCTCTCATGTTACCTCCCACCCCCCGGTCATGCCCCGTGTCTCCCTTCTGTTGCCCCCCACCCCCAGTCATGCCCCATGTCTCTCTGCTGTTGCTCCCAACCCCCCGCTCATGCCCCGTGTCTCCCTCGTGTTCCCCCCACCCCCGCTCATGCCCCGTGTCTCCCTGCTGTTGCCCCCCACCCCCGGTCATGCCCCGTGTCTCCCTGATGTTACCCCCACTCCCCGCTCATGCCACGTGTCTCTCTCCTGTTACCCCCACCCCCCTCTCATGCCCCGTATCTCTGTCCTGTTGCCCCCCATCCCCGGTCATGCCCCGTGTCTCCCTGATGTTACCCCCACCCCCCGCTCATGCCACGTGTCTCTCTCCTGTTACCCCCACCCCCCTCTCATGCCCCGTGTCTCTCTCCTGTTGCCCCCACCCCCGCTCATGCTCCGTGTCTCTCTCCTGTTACCCCTCACCCCCCTCTCATGCCCCGTGTCTCTCTCCTGTTACCCCCAACCCCCCACTCATGCCCCGTGTCTCTCTCCTGTTACCCCCCCACCCCCTGCTCATGCCCCGTGTCTCTCTCCTGTTGCCCCGCACCCCCGGTCATGCCCCGTGTCTCCCTGCTGTTGCCCCCCACTCCTCGCTCATGCCCCGTGTCTCTCTCCTGTTACCCCCAACCCCCTCTCATGCCCTGCGCCCTGCCAAAGTATCCCTGAACTCGCAGGCACCTGCACTAAAGAAGAAAGAATGGAAAACTTAGGATCAGGCAATGGGAAACTCACATTGGACCCCCGGTGAATCCTATGTTAGTTTCATGACAGTCGTGCTCTCCCTGGTTGCAGGATGAAGATCAGCCGGGGCCTCATCTAGGGTTTATTCCTGACCCAGCGATCAACCCTGTACCGAGTCAGGCTCCCTACATTCCAGTGGAGGAATGGGTAAGGGTAACCTGCCACATCCAATTTACCAGGAGCAATGGGATCAGGATTAGTCTCGAAAGAACACTCTCAGAGTCGGGTTCACGTCCTCTTCTCTCACTGCCAGTGTCAGCTCAAACTCATCCTGGACTTGGAGCAGATGGTTCCATTGCAAGGTCTTGATGTTTCTTGGCTGTCCTCATACCCATAGTCAGTAGACAGGCAGCACTACTAATTGATGCTCAATGTTGAATGGTTGAGACTCCCACTTGTTACTCAGCTTGTTCTGTCCACTCTTTTTCCAGGCTGTGGATCAACACACAATCACCAGGTGGAAGACTTGCATCAATGTGCAAGATGCAAGGCAACTGAGGATCTGTGTAGCCCAGAATTGGTTTGAGTATTCGAGGAGCTCAAGTAGTGAGGATCTGCCTCAGCTCCTTGAATGCCTCCTGGCATTAGTCGGTCCACCTATCATCAAAGGGCTCATGTGGATGGTGTAAATGGTCTGCAGAGTAGTCCTGCCGCTCCTCTAGTTAGGCAGGTATCCTTTGATGAGCTCCACAAGCGGTTGCACGATGTTGGCATATCCCACAACAAATCTCCAGTAGCTTTTAAAGAAAGGAAACTCTGTAACTCCTTCAAGTTCTGAGGTCTTGACCAGGTGAGGAAGGCTTCCGTCTTTGCGGGATCTACAGGAATGATGTCTGCAGAGATGATGTTTCTGCTGTATTTGCTGCTTGTCCAGCAAAACTGGCACTTGTTCACACTGACCTTTAGCCCTTGCTCCCTTAGGCAGTAATTCTGCCAAAAATGCCCCATAGAGTCCAATGAAAAAAAGGGATCATACTCCGCCACCACCACGTGTAATCCACCTGTAAATCTGCCAAACTAAGTGGTGACAACGGTAAGTCCAGTGGATTTACAGACAGAATACTGCCCAACTCGTAATCACCCCCATTGTCAGGTGAGATTTCGTTCAATTTCCTATTTGGCCATGTACTAAGCAGAGCATGATGTAACATTACCATTACATGAGTTCATGTTAACATAAAACACACTCAGGCCTATAAATACTTTCTTAAATGATTTCAACATCTTCACAAAACCTCTCTTTTACTTCCTTGAAGCATTACATATCTGTAAGGCATTTCATGTCAAAGAGCCCACATACAAAATGTTTAATATCATAATACATCTTCATTAAGGAGACTTCAACATCATCACACACCATCCATGTGAGGACTTCAATATCATCACATATCAACCCTGTGGGGACCTCAACATCAGCACACACCACCCATTTGAGGACTTAAATATCATCACATATCAACCCTGTGGGGACCTCAACATCAGCACACACCACTGTGTGTACCCTGTGGGGACCTCACCATCAGCACACACCATCCACGTGAGGACTTCAATATCACCACATATCAACCCTGTGGGTACCTCAACATCAACACACACCATCCATGTGAGGACTTCAATATCATCACATATCATACCTTTGGGGACCTCACCATCAGCGCACACCATCCATGTGAGGACTTCAATATCATCACATATCAACCCTGTGGGGAACTCAACATCAGCACACACTGTCCATTTGAGGACTTAAATATCATCACATATCATGCCTGTGGGGACCTCACCATCAGCACACACCATCTATGTGAGGACTCCAATATCATCACATATCATCCCTGTGGGGACCTCACCATCAGCACACACCATCCATGTGAGGACTTCAATATCATCACATATCATACCTTTGGGGACCTCACCATCAGCGCACACCATCCATGTGAGGACTTCAATATCATCACATATCAACCCTGTGGGGACCTCAACATCAGCACACACCATTCAGTTGGAGGATTCAATATCATTGCATTCCATTTCTATGGGACCTTGAGCATAAATACACACTATTCTTATATGGCCTTCTATACAATGACACACCATCCCTGTGAGGACCTCTATGTCATCAAACAACATCCCAACGGAGACCTCAACATGACCACACACCATCCTTTTGGTGGACTCAGTACCATCATATCAGCTCTATTGGGACTTCAGCATCATTACATACTATTCGTATTCACATACCCTTGTATGGCCAATTGGGTGCATCTGTGGCTTCATTTGCATCAGCTGAATGCATTTTCCTTCACCATTTGGGTATTTTTGGTTGAATTGGCCACTATTTTTGGCAGTGTTTCGTTCGGTATTTTTACCTGAAGATAGGATGGAATTAGCATTTTTATTTCCAGCTCTAATTCCACTGGAGGATTTAGCCCCGGGGGAATTATCACTGGTTTTCATTACTTATTCCTCCAGCGCTCATTTCTTCTGGGTTAATTTCACCAGAGGAATTAGTGTCCATTTTCAATAACCCTTATATCAGCAGATTGATCAAAGTGGCGCTTATTCCATTACTGCCACCTTTTTCCCTTAGAGATCAACTTGTAAGGAAACCAAATGAGTATCAATTAAACATCAACTTTGTGAATATTTTTTGAATAATCAGACAAAATGTGATTCCAACATTCAATTAATTCACATATCAGACTATAGACAAGATGACATCCGTGCACATAATGTGTTGTCTTGACAGTGTAGAATTCAATTTCATCACACACCACCCCTATGGGGACTTCAACAAAATCACAGAAAAATAAGAAAGTAAAGTAAGTCATATTGTGATTCGTGTATTACAAAAGTAGTCAATGCTTGAAATGAATCTGGAAGTGTGTTGTGCAATCAATGAGGAAAGATTTACATTGCATATCAATTATAAACAATTCTGTAAACATACAAAATACACAAAAAACAGCTTAATTTCATTATTTTACATTTAAACGCAGAGTTCAGGCCATTTAAAACACAATTGTATTTGTGTATAAATGGTTCCCATGAATCTGCTGTCTGCTGCCTAAGCATGTAGGGCATCTGATTTATCAAGTGTGTTTAAATTCCTGTCCGTGTGTTGATGACTGCAATACCACACCCACCCTGCGGGGGCAGAGCTGAGTAAAAAAATCAACACACCAAAATAAACACAGGTCCCCACAAAGCCATTTTTTAAAAAGTTCTAAAAATTGGCACAGATGTCTTTTAAGTTGTTTTAAGTCATTTGGAAGGCATTACCATGTGGGGACTTGGGTTTAGGTCCCCACAGTGAAATCAAGTCCCCACAGCGTGTGCATGTTTACACACCCAAGTCCCCACAAGGATAGTAACACAAACTCACACACACACACACACACACACACACACACACACACACACACACACACACACACACACACACACACACACACACACACACACACACACACACACACACACACACACACACACACACACACACACACACACACACACACACACACACACACACACACACACACACACACACACACACACACACACACACACACACACACACACACACACACACACACACACACACACACACACACACACACACACACACACACACACACACACACACACACACACACACACACACACCCCTATTGTTTGAATGTATAGGTATATAGGTACATATAGGATACTTAGTAGTGTAAAGGAGTCGCGTTGTACCTTGATATTAGTTTTATATGTGAGGCCAATATAGAGTGAGGCCAGCTATGCCAGGATCCAAGAGTGGAGGGTGTGGAATGCTGGGAGCGGTGGGCGAGGGGTACCACACACCCTTCTTTTACTTGGAACAGTAGCGGTGCGCGTCGCTACAGGGACCATCGGATCTTCACAGGTGAAGAGGTTGGTGGTGGCATCCCACCATATTCACAATGAGGGCCTCTGTCTACTAAATAACAACCCACTTTCGCTTGATAGTCAATCAAACATAAACATCTCTGTGACGAGGGAGGGGCGGAGAGAGCTGTAAGATGTTGAGGAAAGTTCAACACTGTGCTGAAACTTTACCCATTTATTTCGCCGACCTCTCTGGCACGGCGGAGGTTCCCTTTGATATGTATTAATTTTGACTTAATTCGCCGTGCAAATCATGGCTAACCGCAGTAATTAGAAGCTCGGAAGATCTATTTCAATATCAAAGGCTAACATTTTTTCAGCGATTAGAACAGCAATTCAGACGTGACGGAAAGGAATTGGAGATATCGCCAGTTGAGGGCTTCGCTGAGACTTGGAAGTCACTGATAGCATTTTCCGTACAATGGCTGCCACATTAGGACTCTCTTGTGGACAGATTGCATTCCAGCTGTTTACTCCCTGGGGGGCCCAGATGTAGCCAGTAGTTGCCTGTTGACTTCACAAGAATTCAGTCCCACGCTTTCTTAGTCGTAAACTCTCATACAATCTCTTGTCCTCATGCCTGTTTAAAGGCTATTCGTTTATACTGGCGGGGCTGTGGGACCCAGGTCCCCCTTACGCAGGTTGGGGCTGAAGTTGTGAGGAAAACGTTCTACACATGGATGAGTAGCCCACAAAAACGGACACTCATTTCCGGGCTCTGAAGAGAAGACAGTTCTGTCCAGAGGATGGTAGCTGGATCGCATTTCAGCATTTTAATCAGTCGGGATGGGTCACTTCACTAAACAGGCAGGTGATCTTATTACATAGTGGCACCTGCTTTCCCATGTTAGCCCATGAAAATGAATTACCTGAATGTGCCTGCTAATGTGGCAATGGGCCTTTTGCATCTGCTCGGCAGCAGTACAGAACATTATGATACCAAATGCCATCACTTCCATGAATTGTCGCCACCCCCTACCTTGTGATTGTCATCTATATCCTCTGCCCGGCCGGAGATTTCCTGCTAGCAGAAGCCACAGGAGTGACTATGTGGGTCAGTGGCATCTAGACTACGCCTGTTATGTTTTGTTCTGGGTGTATTGCATACACAGTGCTACATGCCTCTCAAGGGCTGCTTCATAGCACTCTGGGGCGAATGTGGCTTAATGTAGGAAGGATACCACTGTCTTAAAATGTAAAGTGTCATATGTGTGCTCAGGGCACAAGGCAATCACTAAACAAACACTCTGCAGAACAATGCCATGTCTTCACTTCGACGTCTCCCAGTCTCACCCTCATGGCGGGCCTTAGGGCAGGGCTGCCCAGGCAACTGCCCGGGGCACCATTAGGCTCATGCCCACCAGCTTGCAGGAGTCTCTCAATGGCTCCCCCGAGCTGGCATGGTGGGAGCAGGTGTGGCAGGCACCCTATTGAAATTAAATGTGGCTTGCTCATATGCTGGCGCCGGGCTTTCCAGTGCGGGAGCGGGGTGCATTTGATAACAATAGGGTGCTGATGCTTTTGCATCGGCACCCTATTGAGGTGATTACCTCCGCGCTCCAACACAGGAGGAAGGTGGTTTTCATTCGAATAGGGTTTTGGCGCCGGGCTTTCCAGTGTGGGAGCAGGGCACATTTAATAACAATGGGGTGCTGATGCTTTTTCATCGGCGCCCTATTCCAGTGATTAACTCCCTGCTCTGGCACAAGAGCGGGGAGTTAAACAAAATTTGATGTACATGGGCGAGCAGTGGCGGAGGAGGGCTATGAGGGGGCAGGAGAGCACATGCCACATTTTTCTTTCACGGCCCGGGGCGCTGCCGTCGCTAAGGCCGGCACTGCTCACCCTTGGCGCTCACCCTTGGCAGCTCATTCTAGAGACCGGTGCCCTAGACTGCCAGCATACGATTTCTAGACTGTAGCCTTTTAACCATAGTGATCTTGCCCAGCATTGCAATAGGAGAGTGCGTGAAATGAGATGGTACATAGATCAGGGCAAATGGGATCTTTTCCCAGAATGCTTCATCAACAAGTATCACAACTTTATACAGAATGTTATGGGCTACTGGCAGCCAGTGTGCTCAAGCCCAAATGTATATATTTATTTATGTATTTATTTTATTTATTATTCTCTTGTTAGGCGCTCATACAGGAAGTAAATACTGTTTGAAAGCACCGAAAGGGCAACAGGAAGGGGACATGGGGATCAGAAACAATCAAAATGCATAAGAAAAACAATATTAAATATAGTTGGGGGGACAAACCTACTATGCCTTGCGAGTGTTCAGTACGTGCAGGTGCAGAAGGGAAGGGGAATGGGATAAGTGCTGGGGTGCTCATGGCAGAGCAACAGGTGAAGTGCAGTGTAAGGTAAGTGCGAGCCTCCACGATGGAAGGTGAGCCGTGGCAAGTGCTGAGGATAGACAGAAGCTGGGAGGGATTCGGTGTGGGAGGTCAGGGCCCCCTAGGATGCATAGGGGACATGAACACCAAACAAGAAACTGCGAGATTAGCAGAGGAGGGAAGAAGGGAAGGAGGAGGTAAAGAGGAAAGTCTTGAGGAGCTTCCAGAATTTAGGAAAGTCCTGCTCAAGGCGAAGAGGGAGGGGGAGGCTGTTCCAAAGAAGGGAGGCAGCTGAGGAAAGCGATCGTCCACCTGCCCTCTGTTTAGCCAAACGCTTTACACACAAAGATTTGGTGCAGAGGAGTGCAGGGTTCTAGAGGGGGAATATTTAGTAAGAGAGAGTTGCAGATAGTGTGGTCTCCAGCCCCATACAGCCTTGTGAATGATGCAGAGGGATTTGAATTTAATCCGTGAAGTAACCGGGACCAGTGAAGACTTTTTAAGGCAGGAGCGATGCAGTCCCTGGGCTTGAGGCCAAGGATAAGTCTTGCTGCCCTATTCTGGATTAGCTGGAGGGGTTGCAGAGTGGACAAAGGTAGATTAAGGAGGAGGCTATTGCAATAGTCAAGCTTAGAGAGAACAAGGGCTCGGGTAACCTAGAGCTTCTGGGGGAAAAGGTAGGATTCCTTTGAGAAGGAAGAGCTGTACATTGGACTTCTTGGCAATGTCCTGAGTGTGAGGGATGAAGGAGAGAGAGGAGTCGAAGATGACTCAGAGGTTTCTAGCTTCAGAAGAGAGAGCCGGGGGAGAGCCCATGAAAGAAGGCCAGAGTGAGGGGAAGAAGTCAGGAACAGGGGTATCCATGGGAAGGATCTCCATTTTTCTGGCATTGAGGCAGAGATCATAGGAAGTGCACCAGGCCTGGATGGCAGAAAGGCAGTCAGGGATGATGGAAGGTGCAAGAGGGTCAGCAGGAAGTGTGTAGTCTCTTCTAGAGTTTGAAAGCAGCTCCTTACACCCTTCCTTGGGTGACCAAAGGGTGCAGCAGCTGCCAGAGCAGGGAATAACCCTCATTCCATCCCATGCAAAATATGCCTCTTGACAGATGATCCAAAATTGTTTTGAGGTGTTAGAGCTACAAAGAGGCAGAAGAAACCACAGAAAAATCAGTACAAGCAAAAGGTGATCAGCGGAAGCAACCACAGTTAAATCAGTCCCTGCAAAGGCTGAACATACATGTGATATAAGCAGCTGATTTAAGAATCTTATTGGGCCCTCTTCGCAGTTACATATGGGAAGCGAGACTTGGTCAACACCACATGCCGCATGCTTAAGCCCAGGCATGGAACGTGTTCCGTAGCTGAATAGAAAATGGAAATTCAGCGGCAACAAGGGGACATGCAGAGATCAAGCATCTGCGCGCCACTTGTAAATGGGGCTACTTGAACACAGGATCAGCAGGCCGCCATGAGACTGCTGCATGATATCGAATTAGTGATGGGTGAAAATGGCCAATTCCGTTACTCAGGAAAGTATTCGGATTCCGGGCAAATTTCACCCAATCCGCCAATTTTTCCTGCAGAGCGGGATTTGCCATTTGGGCCTTTCCCCGTTCAAAATGTCGTTTTAATAAAAATAAAAAAATTAGGCTATAAAGTGGTGTTTCACTCCTTTGAGTTTCGTTTTTCTCCAAAATTTTGGTTTTTGTGTGTTTCGAACCACACAAAAAACGAAATGTATACAAAAACCGACATTTCTGCTGCAAAAAAAAATAACACCGAAGGTGCAGCACAAAAGGGTAGGATAACGCCCAGTCAGCAGAACGCAATTGTTGGCAAATTTCACCAATTCTGTTTCACCGGCTGGATTTTGACCCACCCCTAATCCCAAACTGGCTGATAGTCCTTTTGTAATTTCACATCGCGGGGCCTGAGGCATGCACCTATTCCAATGATTAAAACACACACATCACTGAAATGAAATGAAATATCAAATGAAACTAAAGGTCTGACATCAGGAAAGAAGGGGCAATCCTCAGAGAAGAACCAATCAATCACAAACAAAACTGCTAAGGGGGAAATGGACCCACCAACCACAGCACTCATCGGGATAGTTACTCTAACTATGGAAAGAAGCAGTAGCCTGCTGACTCTGGGAATGCTACCATAGCATTGCAGAGTGTGGGTTGCGTTGCACTGAGTGGAGGAGGAGGAGAGCGTATCTAGACTGAGAATGTTCATTGCCCATGCCAAACAGACCAGTAGATAGTAATGGCATCAAACAGGCGACGGCTAAGCCAAGAAAGCCACACTTTAGAACCGCCTAGCTAGAAAGGGAAGGCTAGAGTAGATCCCCTGGTAGGAGCCTCAGCCCAAAATCTGGCAGGAGCCAGGAAACATTGGAAACCAGCCCTCTCGTGCTGCAAGCCCATGTAATAGCCATAGCTGCAAAGCTACCAGAGCTGCGTAAGGACATTTGCAGCACTGCAGATGCCTCTGGCTCGGGGGTGAGGGGTCAACCTGACAAACACTCAGAAGGGCGAAAGAAAGTTCTAACCTGGAGAGCCCCTGGGCCAATAGGGAATCTACAGGCCTCACCTCAGTAATTCGGTGGAGGATCACTAGGGAAAGACTGGAAGCTACAGGTCTTGCCTCTGCAAAGCACCCAGAGACCCCTGGGACAAGAGATATAATGATGCAGGGCCTGCCGGGGTAGGAATTTCAAGCCTATAGCATCCCAGGTAAATACTCAATATCAGCATCATCTTATAATGAAGCGAGCTAGGGCTCCTAAAAGTAATGAAACTGTGTGAGTTGAACTACGGCAATCCACTACCTTTAGCACGGATGCAGTGGTTAATCTGCAATTGGACGGATTTTGAGGAATGGAAAAGTCTGAACGTTAACCACATTACATAAAAACATTAGCATAACATGGAGCCATACTGGCGCCCATAGAAGTCCCAGTCGTTTGTAGATAAACAATGTATAAGCCCTCTGCGTTTCCTTGATGGAAGTCCTGTTAAAAACAAGCACTGGCAAATCCATCTGTTTTGGCTTGAGTATACAGATTAGGAATTTGCCAGGCCCTGGTATTAGATGCCCAGCTACTCACATCATTTTTCACCTGCTGCCATCAATAGCCAGTTAATAAGCCTACACATAATCTGAAACTGTTGGCATTGCCAATGCTTGTTACTTGTTTCCTTTAGCTTTCCTCACGCCACTTGATTCTTCGTTCCTATCCTCCCCTTTCTACCCATCCCCTTCAGGTGCATTGAAGTGACTCTTTTGCATGCTCCTTGTTTTAAAGCTCCATAAATAGATGTGGTCATCCCAGCCGTAAAAAACTCACTACCCTATACTTGAACGCGCATGTCTTCTATGCCCACGAGTAGCAACACACAAGTGCCTGGAGAAGCACCAGCATTGTAAGAAACGCTCCAAGCAATCAGAAGATTTGATAAGAGAGTTACATGCTACAGTTCTGCCATATTGGCCAGTTGATATGATATGATAAGTCATTTATAATGCGCCTGTACACAAGTGTTTCTAGGCGTGACAAGACAAGGGGGGATCAGCGATCTTACTAGGCCTTGTGTCATTCAGATCATGCGAGTGCAGGGAGGAGGGTGTAGAGAAGTGCCGGGGGGGAAAGGGGGAGAGGGGCAGGTAACTCAATAGTCCTTCTGGAGGGTGGCTCACTGTAGGGTTGTAGATTCAGACCCTTAAATGCAGGGGGAGCTCGGAGGTAGTGTGAGGGCAGCTCGACATGCAGGAACCTGGGCCCGAGTTTCAGTGGGTGGCCAGGTGACCAGTGTGTAGAGCAGTCAGGGACATCAGCAGGGGAGAGGAAGAGAGAAATTGGAGGCGAAAAGAAACGTCTTTAGTTGCTTTCGGAACCGGAGGTGGTTCTGCTCAAGTTTGAGAGAGGGAGGGAGGCTGTTCCAGAGGGAGTTCCCAGCCGAGGAAAAAGATTTACCCCCACTCCCTCAGTTGTAATCTTTAAGTGAATTTGCAGACTTGGGAGAAAACTGCCATCCTGCGGACATGTTACTGAAACTGAAAAAGTGCACCAGGGGCTCCTAGTGTAATAATGCTGTAATAATGGCACCTCTGTAGTCTTCTTCAGCTTCTTAACATTTATTAGAGGATACAACAAGATAGCTGGAACAGAACCATAGCTGGGTCCATCACCCAGGCTTAACTGACATTAGATAGAACCTTCCCACAGCATTCCTCACCAAACATTGCACGTAACATCACCAGCTCTTACATACAGGGACAAGCACTTCACAAAACATTTCCTTCCTTTCCAATCACGCACACACATATAAAGCACACCACCTACAAGCACTTCACAACAAATACACTAATGGAAACATGAATTGATTGTATGGTTTGATTTGATTAGCTTGTTTATCTTATTTTGTACTCTTCTCTTCTTATTTTCTGTTTTTTCTTCTTTTTTGGTAATGTTTTCTTTCTTTATACTTAATAATATTGCTTTACTTTGTTCTTTGCTATGTTGTTGTTATAGGTTGAATTGAATTTTAACCAATAAAAAAAAAGAAGTAAGAATACTTACGATTCTCTGCGACATGCATACAAGAGTGACATGGCGGGCATGGGAATCCCTAAACGAGGAAATCAAGACATAGACCCCATGTTAAGACCCCTGTGCCTCCTCTCCAACACATCGACACTCCGAAAAAGGCTGCAGTGTCTCAGTAGCAGGCCCGCATTACGGAACAGCCTATCATTGAACATCATGACACGCAACAGCAAGACAATTAATGACCGTCTGTTCTAAAAAGCCCCTCTAATCTTTGCCGTGAGTAGGCACCTTAAGTAACACGTCAGTCGTTACTATTTCATGTACCTGACAAAGCAACTAAAAGTGATGCCATTTGCAGTGTTTCACTAAATATTATTTTAACTAAAATAATATATATCTATATATGTATATGTTTTGTCACTGCATTCATTCAACCACTGTCACGCTATATAATTACAAACTGCTGCGGGTTATACCACGCAGATATAAGCCCATACATGCTGTATTTTTTCTCACAATGCTCTGTCTTTTAACTGTTGGATTTCCTTTTTTCTTTTGATCTGGGGCTTAGCATATCTATAAAGGCACAGATAAAATACCTGCTGGTAGTACGAAGAATGCATTATATTATACAATGTTCCAGACCCACCAAACCTCTAACACTGTAAAAACGTGGTAGTTCACACTGCTACGCGTTAACAAAGGTCCATGTTCCTCTCCCAACTTACAGTGCAATCATGTTGCAGAGCAATCAGACTGCTTGCTGTGCAATAATTCAATGCCCATCATATCCCTTACACTGTGAAAAAGTCCCAGGCCCATCATACTGCAACATAGTTACACCATCCCATTACAGTGTAGCAATGTTCCAGATCATCACACTGCTTCGACTGTGTACATGTTGCCATCCCATCCTACTCCTCACACTGTAGCAATGTCCCAGATCCATCACTCTCCTTTGATTGTGCACATGTTGCCATCCCATCCTACTCCTTACACTGTAGCAATGTTCCAGATACATCACACTGCTTTGATTGTGCATGATTGTGCACATATTGCAATCTCATCCCACTTCTTACAATGTAGCAATGTTCCAGATCATCACACTGCTTCGATTTTGTACATGCTGCCATCCCATCTTACTCCTTACATTGCATCAATGTGCCAGATCCATCACACTGCTTTGATTGAGCAATATTGTGCACATGCTGCAATCCCATCCTACTCCTTACACTTTAGCAATGTCCCAGATCCATCACACTCCTTCGATTGTGCACATGTTGCCATCCCATCCTACTCCTTACACTGTACCAATGTTCCAGATCCATCACACTGCTTCGATTGTGCACATGTTGCAAACCCATCCTACACCTTAAACTGTAGCAATGTTCCAAATCCATCACAGCTGCAACTGTGCACCTGTTGCCATCCCGTCCTACTCCTTACACCGTAGCAATGTTCCAGATCCATCACGCTGCTTCGATTGTGCACGATTGTGAACATGCTGCAATCCCATCCTACTCCTTACACTTTAGCAATGTTCCAGATACATCTCACTCCTTCGGTTGTGCACATGTTGCCATCCCATCCTACTCCTTACACTGTGGTAATGTTCCAGATAATCACACTCCTTCGACTGTGCACATGTTGTCATCCCATCCTACTCCTTACACTGTACTCCTTACACTGTAGCGATGTTCCAGATCTATCACACTCCTTGGAGTGTGCACATGTTGCCATCCCATCCTACTCCTTACACTGTAGCAATGTTCCAGATCATCACACTGCTTCAATTGTGCACTATTGTGCACACGTTGCAATCTCATGCCACTCCTTACAATGTTGCAATGTTCCAGATCATCACACTGCTTCGATTTTGTACATGTTGCCATCCCATCTTACTTCTTACATTGCAGCAATGTGCCAGATCCATCACACTGCTTTGATTGTGCACATGCTCCAATCCCATCCTACTCCTTACACTTTAGCAATGTCCCAGATCCATCACACTCCTTCGATTGTGCACATGTTGCCATCCCATCCTGCTCCTTACACTGTACCAATGTTCCAGATCCATCACACTGCTTCGATTGTGCACATGTTGCAAACCCATCCTACACCTTAAACTGTACCAATGTTCCAAATCCATCACAGCTTCAATTGTGCACCTGTTGCCTTCCCATCCTACTCCTTACACCGTAGCAATGTTCCAGATCCATCACACTGATTCGATTGTGCACGATTGTGCACATGCTGCAATCCCATCCTACTCCTTACACTTTAGCAATGTTCCAGATACATCTCACTCCTTCGGTTGTGCACATGTTGCCATCCCATCCTACTCCTTACACTGTGGTAATTTTCCAGATCCATCACACTGCTTCAATTGTGTACATGTTGCAATCCCATCCTACCCCTTACACTGTAGTAATGTTCCAGATAATCACACTCCTTCGATTGTGCACATGTTGTCATCCCATCCTACTCCTTACACTGTTCTCGTTACACTGTAGCGATGTTCCAGATCTATCACACTCCTTGGAGTGTGCACATGTTGCCATCCCATCCTACTACTTACACTGTAGCAATGTTCCAGATCATCAGCCTGCTCCAATTGTGCACGATTGTGCACATGTTGCAATCTCATGCCATTCCTTACAATGTAGCAATGTTCCAGATCATCACACTGCTTTGATTGTGTACATGTTGCCATCCCATCCTACTCCTTATATTGCAGCAATGTTCCAGATCCATCACACTGCTTTGATTGTGCATGATTGTGCACATGCTGCAATCCCATCCTACACCTTAAACTGTAGCAATGTTCCAAATCCATCACACAGCTTCAATTGTGCACATGTTGCCATCCCATCCTACTCCTGATACTGTAGCAATGTTCCAGATCCATCACACTGCTTCGATTGTGCATGATTGTGCACATACTGCAATCCCACCCTACTCCTTACACTTTAGCAATGTTCCAGATCCATCTCACTCCTTCAATTGTGCACATGTTGCCATCCTATCCTACTCCTTACACTGTATTAATGTTACAGAACCATCACACCACTTCAGTTGTGCACATGTTGCCATCCCATCCTACTCCTTACACTGTAGCAATGTTCCAGATACATCACACTGCTTTGATTGTGCATGATTGTGCACATGTTGCAATCTCATCCCACTTCTTAAAATGTAGCAATGTTCCAGATGATCACACTGCTTCGATTTTGTACATGTTGCCATCCCATCTTACTCCTTACATTGCAGCAATGTGCCAGATCCATCACACTGCTTTGATTGTGCATGATTGTGCACATGCTGCAATCCCATCCTACTCCTTACACTTTAGTAATATCCCAGATCCATCACACTCCTTCGATTGTGCACATGTTGCCATCCCATCCTACTCCTTACACTGTACCAATGTTCCAGATCCATCACACTGCTTCGATTGTGCACATGTTGCAAACCCATCCTACACCTTAAACTGTAGCAATGTTCCAAATCCATCACAGCTGCAATTGTGCACCTGTTGCCATCCCATCCTACTCCTTACACCGTAGCAATGTTCCAGATCCATCACGCTGCTTCGATTGTGCACGATTGTGCACATGCTGCAATCCCATCCTACTCCTTACACTTTAGCAATGTTCCAGATACATCTCACTCCTTAGGTTGTGCACATATTGCCATCATATCCTAATCCTTACACTGTAGTAATGTTCCAGATCCATCACACCACTTCAATTGTGCACAGGTTGCCATCCCATCCTACTCCTTACACTGTGGTAATGTTCCAGATCCATCACACTGCTTCAATTGTGTACATGTTGCAATCCCATCCTACTCCTTACACTGTAGTAATGTTCCAGATAATCACACTCCTTCGACTGTGCACATTATGTCATCCCATCCTACTCCTTACACTGTACTCGTTGCACTGTAGCGATGTTCCAGATCTATCACACTCCTTGGAGTGTGCACATGTTGCCATCGCATCCTACTCCTTACACTGTAGCAATGTTCCAGATCATCACACTGCTTCAATTGTGCACGATTGTGCACACGTTGCAATCTCATGCCACTCCTTACAATGTTGCAATGTTCCAGATCATCACACTGCTTCGATTTTGTACATGTTGCCATCCCATCTTACTTCTTACATTGCAGCAATGTGCCAGATCCATCACAATGCTTTGATTGTGCATGATTGTGCACATGCTTCAATCCCATCCTACTCCTTACACTTTAGCAATGTCCCAGATCCATCACACTCCTTCGATTGTGCACATGTTGCCATCCCATCCTGCTCCTTACACTGTACCAATGTTCCATATCCATCACACTGCTTCGATTGTGCACATGTTGCAAACCCATCCTACAGCTTAAACTGTAGCAATGTTCCAAATCCATCACATATTCAATTGTGTATCTGTTGCCTTCCCATCCTACTCCTTACACCGTAACAATGTTCCAGATCCATCACACTGCTTCGATTGTGCACGATTGTGCACATGCTGCAATCCCATCCTACTCCTTACACTTTAGCAATGTTCCAGATACATTTCACTCCTTCGGTTGTGCACATGTTGCCATCCTATCCTAATCCTTACACTGTAGTAATGTTCCAGATCCATCACACCACTTCAATTGTGCATATGTTGCCATCCCATCCTACTCCTTACACTGTGGTAATGTTCCAGATCCATCACACTGCTTCAATTGTGTACATGTTGCAATCCCATCCTACTCCTTACACTGTAGTAATGTTCCAGATAATCACACTCCTTCGATTGTGCACATGTTGTCATCCCATCCTACTCCTTACACTGTACTCGTTACACTGTAGCGATGTTCCAGATCTATCACACTCCTTGGAGTGTGCACTTGTTGCCATCCCATCCTACTCCTTACACTGTAGCATTGTTCCAGATCATCACACTGCTTCAATTGTGCACGATTGTGCACATGTTGCAATCCCATGTCACTCCTTACAATCTATCAATGTTCCAGATCATCACTCTGCTTTGATTGTGTACATGTTGCCATCCCATCCTACTCCTTCTATTGCAGCAATGTTCCAGATCCATCACAATGCTTTGATTGTGCATGATTGTGCGCATGCTGCAATCCCATCCTACTCCTGATACTGTAGCAATGTTCCAGATCCATCACACTGCTTTGATTGTGCATGATTGTGCACATACTGCAATCCCACCCTACTCCTTACACTTTAGCAATGTTCCAGATCCATCTCACTCCTTCAATTGTGCACATGTTGCCATCCTATCCTACTCCTTACACTGTATTAATGTTACAGAACCATCACACCACTTCAATTGTGCACATGTTGCCATCCCATCCTACTCCTTACACTGTAGTAATGTTCCAGATCCATCACACTACTTCAATTGTGTACATGTTACAATCCCATCCTACTCCTTACATTGTAGTAATGTTCCAGATCGATTACACTGCTTCAATTGTGTACATGTTACAATCACATCCTACTCCTTACATTGTAGTAATGTTCCAGATCGATCACACTGCTTCGATAGCGTACATGGTGCCATCCCATCTCACTCCTTACACTGCAACAATGTTCCAGGTCATTACACTGCTCACATTGTTAACTGGTTGCAACTGTTTCTCCCTCCTTTCAATGTAACAATGTTATATATCCAACCAACTGTTCATATTGTGAATATGTTTCAACCCATCTCACTCCTTACACTGCAACAATGCTCCCCATCCATCACAACACTTGCAGTCCCAGCATGATTCAATGCCATCTCACTCCCTACACTGTGACAATATTCCACATCCATCACAAGTCAGGCGGTTTTCCGGCAACCCCGTAGTGAGGCCCCATGTCTTTGTAGCTTGCTGCCGCAAGCAGATATGTGTTCAGAGTTTCTGAGCAGTGGTTCTTTCTGCCAAAACCTTTCACACTGTCTCTTAATTTTCCTGTGCATAATTACACCATCATTAAACCAAGTCTTATTCTTTACTTCACTCTTTACGACCGTAAGCCTTTCAGGTGCGTGAGTATCAATGACTTTAGAAGTAATGTCATCAAATTGATGAACTAAAAAAATTGGTGTCATTGGATAATGGTCGATTGGCCAGCATGGGTATAGCAAGTTCTGCACATGCTTCCGGGTGGCCTTTCTAAGGTTTCTTGCCGTTAATATGGGCCTTGAATTAGTATTCACCTTATTTTGGATGGCAGGGAGGTAAAGGGCAAAGGCTATTAAGTGGTGTGAGGAATTCGACCATCTGCATGATGGGTGTGCGCTCGTCTGGTCTTATTTTGGAATTTTTAAACATATTGAATGATGGTAGACCGACCTCAGGAAAATGAGTGGAGCTAATCCACACACATTTTCCTATGCTCACGCCACAACAAAAGAATAGACCCGTGTAGTCCGGGCTGGACACTGCCTACATGCACAGTCCGCACCTGTAATATTTAGTTGGAATGGGACAGCCAAGGCGGGCACAATGTCACTGCGGGAAGGGAGAGGCCAAAATTCCCCCTGCCATGAATAGCCTGATTAACTGACAAAGGCTCCATTGAGCCACCCTGCTCATTTGTTAGGCCATGCAGCTGGTGACAGCAATTAACATACCACGAAGGGTACTTCAAACAGGTGCCCAGGGTGCCTGACTGCAGAGGATAACAAAGGAGACAGGAAACCCAAACAACTTTTCATGTGAAACTGTGTCAACCTGAAGCAAGCTTCCGCCTTTCAGTCTCAAGGGCAGTGAACTGTAATGTTTGGGTCTGTTTTTACAGTAGGCCACCCCGCTAGGGGTATCCCATTCATAAGGTACGAGCATGTGGTTTGCAGGAGTCAAAGAGTCTGGTCTCACCGGAGCTTCAAGGGATACCTGCTGCTTTGACAGGGACCACACAGTGACAACCATTAACCAGAGAGACTTTTTGAACACAAAAGACAGGAAGATGGGTGGGACTTAGTAGCACAATGTGTGGAGCCCAGAGGTCTTTCTTTTGAGAGAAGAGTTCCAACTATTTTAGTTCTGGAGCACACCTTGTTCCTGTTTTCACACCTTTACCTTTCCTGTTGCAGAGCACTCTGGTTATCACCCCACACATACAGGAGATTGTTGTTAGGGACCCCAGGATTGGTTCACTAAGGTAGGCCTAGCCTACACCAATCACTGTGGCTCACATGGTTTTAAAAGAGGGCAGCACCCCCCTTTTGGAAGATCATATGAAGGCTTTACAAGAAGCAGAAAGAAGAACTCATCCTTGGACCCTGACTGTAGGTACAGTCTGCCTTACATCTTCTGCCAGTGAAGGAAGGCCAGGATTTCCAAAGAGGGAAGCAAGATCTTGCCCCTAAACATTTCCATGGGAACAGAGGGAGATACATAACTCAGAAGACCTTCCAGCTGTTCTAGAATCAGTACCCAGCCACTGCACAGCGTGCCCTGCTAGGCTCTGCAGCAAGGTTCCTGGATAGGACGTGCCAGAAGGTCTCTGAACCTGCAACCAAGGACAAGGCATCTGCCTGCAACACACTCCACAGCTGTAGGCCATCCACCTTAAAGGACGGCACAAGCCCACTAAAGAAGCTGAGCTGCCTCGACAAGCATCTACCGACATCCGCCTTAAAGGATATTTTCTAGCCAGTCGAGTTCCTCGATCTGCAACCGATTGCAATGCTGACCGATGTCAAGCCACTGTTACTTAAAAACATCTGAGATGACTCGACCAGTGCTTCAGAACCACCAATCAGCACTGAGACAGTGATTCCTGACCCTGAACTGCAGTGTAGGCCAGCCTGTAGCCATTTGGTCAGCTTTGCTCGTGGAAACCGTCTTGTCGCCTGATACTCACAGCTGACTCCCATCTCGAGCTCTGTCGCAGAAGCCTACAAAGTGCCCTGCAGCCGACTCGACCCAGTTGAGCAGCAAGAAAAACCTACAGCACAAGGTACAGTGTGGTTCTGTCCCCATGGGCCTTTGCAGAAGGCCCATAGAGACATATTAAGACCCATTGCTCCCTTTGTGCTGAAGCCAAGAAACCTTAAACTGGCTGGTTACTAACCATACCGACTACCCTCCTGTCAGTATCCAGAGTGCACCCTTTTCCTTCTATGAAACTGTCTGTCCTCTGCATTCCCTTACAGGGTGGGTTGTATTTCGTAGTGTTGTTGTACTGTCTGTTGTTATATAAAGAAAGTAGATACTTTTGATACAACCTTGATTGGACAGTCCCCCTTCTCACTGGGTAATAATTGTATTTCTGCTGGGTTGCAACTAACCAACGAGCCACAACCTTTCGAAGATAAGCCTGCCGTTCCATCCATGTTACCAAAATTGGACAAGGAGGTTTACAATTTGCTGTTATTCCAAACTGTTTGGATCCCTTCTGTATTAGAGGTGTGCTGCTGATTGATGGTTTAGAAACCGATATTCACCCCTGGACCACAGGTACCCCGGAAGCTGATTTGTCACAGGTGGTCAGTCCAGGTCAAGGAGTAATAACAGCCGCTGATAAAGAGATATTGTGTGACAATACCCAGTCAAGAGTATTGCATTGCATTCCCTATGGGTAAGATGGTTGACATGCTGGACAAACCCCATAGCATTAAGGGCAGACAGCAGTGTAGAGGCTTCCTGATCGAATGATTGTGTCCCCAAAGATGGAAATCACCAAGAACAACCATATGTGTAGTAGGATTTACGAAATCAACAAGCAGTGCAATTAGTTCTGTGAAAGAGAGGGCTCCTCCTGGTGGTCTGTAAAGTGCCAGGAAGCTAACCGTAGTGTGATTGTCAATATATCATTTCACTAGGACATGATTGCAATTATCCAATGGGTTAGTGCAAAGGGTATGCAGATTTAGGGAGTTTATAACAAAAAAGGCAACACCCCCCCACCCCCGGCCCCAGCTCCTATATGATCTGCTTGAAAGTCCTTATACCCAGTTGTAGTAGCTAGCAAGGCTGCATGATTAGAGAGATCCTGAAGCCAGGTCTCAGCAAGACAACAAATGCCTAGGCCCTGTGAGGTGATCAGGTCAGCAGCTTCTGTAGTATGCTTGACTGGAGACAGAATGTTCAAGAGGGCAAGCCTAAAGTGATCCCAATCAATACAAGGAGAGGAGGTAGAGGTAAGCCTCGCTCCTACCACTAGCCCATTCACTATCCCTTTGGGGGTGTGTGGTAGGTCGGAGGTGTGGGTTGTGTGGAAGAGAGAAATGGTTGGTGGGTATTGGGTGGTCTCTGGGTATGTGTGGCTATGTTATTGTTTTTCATTCTGTATTGATCCCTTGATTCCTTGTTTCTGGTTTATGGTTTGTAGCAGCAGGGATTGTACGGGTTGG
Organism: Ambystoma mexicanum; assembly: GCF_040938575.1. Taxonomy (NCBI): domain Eukaryota; kingdom Metazoa; phylum Chordata; class Amphibia; order Caudata; family Ambystomatidae; genus Ambystoma; species Ambystoma mexicanum. The sequence goes on along the minus strand of NC_090939.1, from coordinate 272,218,405 downwards.
GCTGCCTGCTTGTGAGGGTGGATGTTGTATAGTTGGCGTATGTTTGTCTCTGCAAGTTGAATTGCCAGTGGCAGTAAGACAGTGTAAATTCCCATTACTGGAGTCCTTAGGATTTTTGTTGGATTTACCTTGAGCAGTAATGTGATTACTCCACTTTAGCTCTAATCATTCGCCGGTGCGGTAACAGTGGCAGCAATTCCGTTATCTGCCAAAACATTTCCGCTAACAGAATTACTGCCTCTTTTTTACTGCACCATTAAACTCGTAAAAAGGCCCCATTTATTTATTGTACATAGTTGGGAGAGGGGCTGATAGTTGAAATGGAGAGACCGAAGGAAAAAATTGGTTGCAACACAAATGTAGGTGCCTCTTTATCATTTTTGTAGAGAAGATGTTCCCAATACACAAAAGGCATTACATCGTGCCCATCCTATTTGCCTTTTCCCTCGCACAGCATCTACGGCATCTACCTTGGACAGCCAGAAGCACTACTCCAACGCCTCCAGAGCCTACAGAATGCGGCAGCCAGGCTTACTCTCAGCGCCCCTAGACTATCCCATTCTCATGACCTCCTCCAGCGCCTCCACTGGTTGCCCGTAAGACCCCGGCTGGAATGTAAGGTCTTATGCACGGTTCATCGGGCTATTCACTCTGTGAGAGCCGAGTTCTTGCAGGCAAAGCTCTCCCTCTACCATCCTAAGAGACCCCTTCTCTCGTCCAACCAGTTTCTGCTGGATGTCCCTCGCTATCGACTCTCTCGTGTGGGAGGCAGATCTTTTTCTGTACTGGCCCCGTCTCTGTGGAACGCTCTCCCTATTCATGTTAGGAGCATTGACGTTCTATCTTTCGCAAGCAGCTAAAAACCTTTCTGTTTGAACGTGTGGCGCCCTCCTCTCTGGTGACGCTTGTTCTTCTTAGCGCCTTGATGCCTCCAGGTCTTAGCCGTGCTCTATACATTCCATTCCATTCCATTGCCACAGTTGTGCATACAGTTGGGCCTAGGTGGGCTTTTTATGCATTCGGGAAGCTCATCCGGACTCGCAAACAGGATGCTATTTGATCATGTGTACAGAGAAGAGCCTTCGACTGCGTCTTATCCTGACTCACAAACGGGACGCACGTTGAAATGTGTGTCCAGAGAAAAGTGTCCCGCCGCACCTGTTTCTAACAGGTGCAGGGGCCGGCCATTTCTGGCCCTTTTGTATACGTGTTCTGTAACCGGGTTGCAGCGCTAGGCACATCTGCTGCCGTCTAACTTTCATTTCTATCCTGAAGGGATCTAAATACATTTGAATGCTTTTAACAATTCACAATGGCGAGCCCTTTAAGTGCCCATCCTGGTGAAATGCGCTCCCAGCATGCTCGGGGGCGCTGGGAACTCCGATACAACCACGTGAAATGTATGCAAGGGGTTTGGGCAGCGCATCATTAGTGCTGCACGGCGCACATATCCCTGCGTTATTTTGAGATACCCAATACTTTGGGATCAGGCCCTGTGAGCGTGTCTATGTTGAAATCCAAGGAAGTCAAAATTCGACTCCTGTAAGCAAAAGAAAGCATTATCACGCCTCACTCGCCTGTGAAAATGTGCACCGGATGATGTGGTTTAGAAATGAAATTGGCGTAACACCAGCTTATCCGCACACAATGGCCGAACACAGCACCACACCGCAAAGCTGGAGTAGGGCAGGCAGACGAAACCACTGCACAGCAGGGTGCAGGGCGTCTCTAGCTCAAGCATGAGGCGGTGTTCTTCTCTTGTGCATTCTAGTTCTGCATGTGGCATGAACACAAAACTCCTAATGATCGTTCCAGCAATGCACCCAATCAAGAGGTCCAATTGACTGCAGGGAGCAAAGGGATAGGGAATTATTTGGTAACACGATTAGTGAGTTTTGCAAACCTAAACGTACGAATATTGGGCCTCATTCCGAGTCGGGCGGTCTGGTAAAAAAGTGCTGGTATCTGTGGCTACCGGTACTTTACCGTACCGCCCGACTATGGGTTAGCTGGTGGGGCACCTGGGTTGCCTGCAGCTCACTGCTGGAGGTAAGCCAGGCGCCCTACTGGCCAAAAAAGCCCCAAGTACCGGTGACGGCAATGACGGAAAATCCCCTCATGGTGTCCTATCTATTTTATTTAAACTCCACTCCGAGGTGCTGTGGAGTATTTCTCCTGTGTGATTAAAACATTCATATGGGATTGAAATTGGCAGGAATGTACTATGTATACATGCAATGATCATTAACGGTTTGAAGATTGATCCTCAAAGTGCAAGAATCATTTCTCCTTCCTTTTATGCTATATCTTGATCGCCATTCCGTTGGTCTAGCACCTTTCTCCTTCCTTTTATTTTCTTCTCCTACATACTTTGTAGGGCACACTACCGATCTGGTCTTTTTCTCGTGGACTCACTTTATATCCTCGTTCTGAATTAATTTTGATTCTTATTACGTATGTTTTATGTTCTTTCTTTATTATGCATATGTCAAATGTTTAATACATTTGTTCTAACTTCATTTGACGTAACGTTGTCATACTCCAGTTGTTGTCCACTCAACACTACAGGAGACTATTTATCAACTTGTTTGTAAGTGTTTGTAAGTGTTGTATAATGCTCTTTCTAATTCTAATCTTTTTCATTTCAGTGGAAGCACCTGTTTTTTTAAGCCGCCATCTTGATGTCCTCATTGTTCCATGCACGGTCACGTGTTCGCCGTTTGTCCTCTGTAAGCCCACTTTACAGGAAGTATTTCGCCTGGGCTTCCTATCCAACATTCCCATCCCCTGGGCCCGCCACACTGCCTATGCTGCTCGACTCCTCCGGCTCATGCGTCTCAGCAGCCCTTCCTGGCACACGCGGCCTGGCCTCCCCATTGGGGGTTTTCCTGCACCGCTGACAGTCAGCTCTTCTGCCGTTCCTGGGATACTGCGGCTGCTCCTGGCATATATAGATGCAGCATAGCTCAGTCCAGGAGTTAGGCTGCTCCTCGAAGGGCCCGTCTTGCCACCTTCCCTCCTCCTCTTGCTCACCAGTCACAGAGGTTCCTTCCTCCAGTTCTGACTTCTGCTCTGCAGACAGCTGCTTCGGGCATGCGCTGCAACCATCTTGCTCTCTCCTTCTCGCACACTCTGCCTAAGCTTGATAAAGGGTTTGTAGGTCGATACGTCTGTTTGGAATCTCTCCTCTAAATTCGAATACCTCATAGGTCTAGCTCTTGTATGTATTCATCTGTGTGCAAGGGTGTCCAGTCAACTCGTCGAAAAAAAACTGGTCGACTGCAATTTAGTCGACGCAATTTGGTCGAAAACCAAATGGTCGAATTTTTTTTTTTATTTATATATTTATTTTTCGGGTTTTCGTTTAGTTAAAAAAGGGGTTTTTAGAGAAAAAAAGGGGGTTGGGGGGGACCCCCCCCAAAAAAAAAAAAAAAGGTTAAAATAAAAAAAAAAAAATTTTGACCATTTGGTTTTCGACCAAATTGGTTCGACCATTTGTCTGGTCGACCAATTTTTTTCGACGAAATGTCTGGCAACCGTGTGCAAGTGTTCAGACTAGAGACTCTGCCAATCTGGTACTCATATCTTTGTGGACTTTTCTGTATCTCTTCTGTGCATCTCTACCCCATCCCCAACCTTAAAGTCCTCCCACCCAAGCCTGCTAAAACTCATCAGCTGGAAGGCCATCTCCGCTTTCCAGTTAATGGTGCTGCCCGCCAGAACCGCCAACTTAGTCATGTGGGTCCGGAACTTCTATCCGGTAGGTGTTTTGCGGAGAGGGGGTCCTCTGTCTTTGGGGTGGGAGGGCAGGTTTTCCCACTCCAAAGGACCCGATCCTAAGTGTATTTCATTCCCTTCACAGTCCCAATAACTTGCTGACTTTGCTCCTGGGTACCCCAGCCAGTTGCTGCCCATTCCAACTCCAGTGCAGAGACATTCCTATCATTTCATACTGAGCCAATATGGCCCAAGCGCAGGGGTGTTGCTAGGTCTGCAAACGATCCGGGGCTACGCTCATTTTGGGACTGTCGGGAATGGGGGCTATCTAGCCTTTTTAGTTGAAACCCCTGAGCTCTATCCTGGGCTACAACCAAAAGACCCGGGGCTATATCCCCCTCAGCCCCCCCCTAGCAACGCCTCTGCCCGAGTGCAACAAGGGTCTCTTAATGAGGGTGGCGTGTCGTTACTGAAAAGGTTAGACTGCCACTGACGGGCATGTCGCCATTAGCACCCGTGTAGTTGCGTACAAGGGTACTAATATAATGAAAATAATGTACCTTGCTTGCATGTCACAGCGCTGCCACTGCTGCTGTTCCTTTCGTCCATTGCTCAGGCTGATGACTGTGTCGTCATCAACATGAAAATGGACTTCGCAGATAGCAGCACTGAGCGGCGCCGGGCTGCCCAACAAAGGTAAATTCATTTTCTTTTCTTTAAAAAGAAAGACATCATTAGCACCCCTGTAGAAAACTACACAGGTGCTAATCGGGGATGGGACGGGAAGGGGCACTGCCGGCTAAGGCAGCTCGGGAAAGCGGACTTGTACCATATAGTACAGCCTGCGATCCAAGCTGTCTGATTGGCCAGCGCAAGTATTCAGGGTGCTAATGCAGGAGAGGACCATGCTTGAGGTTGAGGATCTGGAATGCCTTAGAATGGACTCTGCCCCCGTGCAAGGTCTGGTAAGTCCATTCATAACACTTGCTGAGTTCAGGGCACTGAGATAATGGTTTTAAAATGTACTTCCTTGGTATGTGCTTGTTAGAGGACCAGAGACAAAAATCCACTGAGCGTTTGTCAACAGCCAATTACCCTGAATGCAGTGGTGGGAGTAATTCATTTAAACGTCGATAATGTGTTTTACCTGGGCGTCTGAGCCTATTTCAGTGATATATTGTTGAAGGTAAGTCTTAAGGTGATGAACATCTACCTTGTTTGGGAGTAATTGTGCTAGTTTCATTTTGTCCCCACTAGTCATTAAGTGCCCCAGATAACTGTGAGGAGACAGTGGTAGAAGTGAGCCAACAAAAGTGGTGAACTGTGACCCAGGCGGGCAGCAAGGTGCAGGACGTGTTTCAAGTGGTGCAGCCGGGCTGCTTGATAACCAATTGAGTTGAAACAGATTTCAGTTTAGCTGTAACTGCTATTGGGTGTTAAAGTGGAGAAATATGCTTTAACGTCACAAAGGACAGTTCTGGAATGGTGAACATTGTTGCAAAAGTAGTGGAACGTTAACAGTACAAAATAAAAGTAGTGGAACTCTACTCCTGACTGTTCCTACTCACTTCGACCACTACGAGGAGAGCTGGGTGATTAGCAGTTCCACTGTTGTGTTATCCTGCTTTTCTACCCTCTTTGGACATTGTGAATCTGATGTCTTCTCAGGTTCATGACTTACTTTTTCTGATTCAGACTTGGCTTCCACAAACTTCTGCCCCATGCAATTGTTGCCAAAAGCATCCTCTACATTCGATTTTGGATGCACATCAGAGTGAGTTGCGAGGATGGGGCCACGCGGGCTTAATTTATCAGGAATATCTTCTGTCCAAAGTATTGGGTTCATGCACATTTTCTTTGTTTGAACGGATGCCTGTTTCTATTGTTGTGTCTTCTGGAACAGATTATGTATTTCATATGATGTACTGTCCGCTTGGATATTGGCTTCTGTTCCTAGAGCAATTCTTCAACTTGTTTCATTTTTTATAAAAATCCAGGTGTAGGGGGATTTAAATTTACCAAACTGTCTATGGGTTCACTTATTTCAATGAATTTTTGTATGGGTTCAGTAGACGTGGTAGTATGTATTGCTTCGATTGTTCTATGCCAGTTTCTTGTTCCAGTCACCTTTTCTTGCCAATTGCAATATCACAATGGATGGATGAAACACGCCTGAATTGCTAAACAGCAATGTTCACAAATCGCTGATCAGTGATGTAATAGCTATCTCTCAGCTCTGTACAGTACTGATGAGCAAATGGATTTCAAGGTTCATCTTGAGACCTATAACTCCAATATATAAAATTCCGAGAAACAAAATGTGGGGTTCCCAAAACTATAAATGCTATAAAATTTGAAATTTGGAATTAGAAGTATCCTGGTGAAAATCATATGCAGGCGAGTCACTTGCATTATTGTGTGATTCATCAAGCTAAAGTGGATGTTAATGTAGCTGGGATTAATCAAGACTACAATCGCACGTGTACTTTATTTGGGATAGTTAAATGGGCCAATTAAGAGGTGCCTTCTTCATTAACCCTGGAAGAATGTAGAAAGGTGAACTCATTCTACATTGAAAGGATTGACGATATTCAAGCAAAGATCAAATTAAAGCTGGAATGGATATCATGTATTAATTTATTCTTCAACCATCAGAGGCACTTGTGTTATCTTCTCTGCTCCTGACAGCATGTGGAGACACTGTTTTCCCTCCACACTTAAACCTACATCTGGTTCTGTACTCCTGGATTTTCTTACGGCATCCTTTTCCTGGGCATCATTCCGAAAACTCTTACATACAGTCTTATTTCCGTGTTACCAGAATAGGTAACTCAGGCCAATCACTAGCTGGCCTTATCTTGTGTAGATTATTGGCAAAGTGGTAGTTAGTCAATTACACTTTGACCAACAGGATCTTTTAATGGTCCTACTAGCTGTACGTGGCATATCATTCGACAACCTAGCACTATCTCTCTCACTGCTCTCCCTTTCTCTAACTGTCTCTCTTTGTCTCTATCCCACTGAAGGTCTGTCTCTTTCCATATGGGTCAGAGTCACGTTGTCAGGTTTGTGTTTGCTAGACTCATCCAAGATGTTTCTCCCAGCTGTTCAACCATCAGGAAAACAAAGGGGGTGGGGTGGTTTCAAAAGCAGCTATTAAAATAAACTAAAGGCAGTTATTTAATTATACTGATCTTGAAGCTGGCTATTTTTTAAATTTTACAATGGTCATTTCTGATTATCACTTCCAGTATATATTTTATTTTACTAAGAATGTTACTTACTGAGCAGAGCACAATATCAAAACCAAGAATATGCATATATATGATGAAAGGTTATCATTACAACATGGATAGTCTAGTTCACTCCTATTTACTCTTTTCGAAATACCCATATGAGACAGGGGAACAGGATAAACAACACCAGTTGCACTTTTGCAGACATAAGAATGACCACACAGATCTCTATATTAATCAAACATGCCTGTGACATAAGGGTTACATGCATTTGTATTGTATTTTTTTAAAGAACCAGGATGCCAATTTAAATCAGAACCTACCTACAATAACATATTTACAGATGGTGGAGACATTGCAGTGAAGGGTGCTTGTACCCTGTAGCAAGGCCCTGTCTGCTCCCTGTCCGCTGCCTGGATGCTCCTGGATGCAACGCTGTATCTAGCTGTCGCCCTTGTACCCACTTGTCTTCACTGCACCTTTTTGTCGCAGCCGCCCTGTAACATGGAGTTAGGCTCCTCGAACGTACCCATCTGATTTGACACTACTGCATCTTTGTGTCGCAGCCACCCTGCAACATGGGGTTAGGCTCCTTGAACGTGCACATCTGATTTGACACTACTGCATCTTTGTGTCGCAGCCGCCCTGTAACATGGGGTTAGGCTCCTCGAACGTGCCCACCTGGACCTTTACTGCACCCTGTGACGTAACCCCTTTGCAACATGGAGTTAGGCTACTCCACTGTGCCCACCTGAACTCCATTGCACATTTGTGAAGTAATTACCTTCTGTTTTTCCTGCCTGTAAACCCAATTCCAATAACTGCCTTCACTGTATTGCACTCACTTTATGATGTAACTACTCCTTGATTGTTTCGTGCCTGTAACCTAACTCCTGTAACCACCTTAACTTTGTGGCTCTCTGTGATGTAACTACTTCTTGCTCATTCTGGCCTGAAACCATAAGCACTGTAACCAAGTCCTTAAGCATAAGCGCCTAGATGCCTCCGGGTTTGGTGCGCTATATAAATAAATACATATAGCACAGAGATGAGAACAAGTTGTGAGCCAGTTCATGAGGATGTAAAAAAGCGGAACATATACCCAGGCATGTCATTTGGGAGTTGCACGGGTCTTACCTGTGACCTCTGAGGTCTTCCTTGTGACCCTTTTTAAAATAAAATGTTAATTGAAGCTCCTACGCTGCGTCCAGTGCCATGTGGCTCTTTGTTTCTGGAGTGGCTAGCTTTCTTGTTCAGGGCTCCTAAAAAATACAGGGGGTTCCACAAGTGTAACACTTTGACCAGAGACCCTAAATAAGAAAGAACAGGAATGACAAATAATTTGTCCTTCTGAGATGCACAATGCAGACAAACACTTCCAAAACGCATTTACAGTAGAATTAGCATCAATTTCGGCCAATTAAGAGGTGCCTTCTTCATTAACCCTGGAAGAATGTTTTGCCTTTCACAAGTTGCAGTTATAGCATGTTTTATTTTTTCTGCTGTATTCTCTGTTATGATCATCACAAGACATTCCATCTCGGTGTACTCGTTCACTTGACAACATTCTTGTGCCCAAAAGCTTGTGTACAGTGTGGAAATGGTTGACCATAGCACATAAAGTGGCCCTTGATTTCATTGTGCCAAAATGAATGCTTTGTTGTAATGTGTCTATCTTTCCTATCTCCATGGCATGCTGTTCAGGATGTTTGTTTGCATGTATGAGGTAATGAGTGCCCAGAGTACGCAATGCCATGTGAGTGCGCTGCTTTCACTGTGCCGTGCTAAATTCTTTAATACACAGTTATAAACCCTCCAATTGGTATGTATTTTGCCAACCTCTGAAGCCAGAAAAGTAGATCCACGCAGGCTTGACACATGGCCAACTTTGCACCAGACCTGCAGATGAACTGGCCTGCTGTTAAATCTCAGTTACCAGTTTAATGGTTTCCACTACAAAGTGTAATTTGTTTTCTGACTTTGAGAACATTCAGACATCTAATTGCTCATTTACTGTAGCAGGTAAAATAGTTATAGCCAGTATGATAGCTCAGTGGGTTGAGCGCTCGCTGCTGCAATGTGTGTGTGTGTGTGTCATCTGAGGATTGCAGATTCGAATCATGGCAAGGCCAGCTCAGCCTTTCATCCTTCTGAGGTTGATAAATGAGTACCAACACAGGTTGGGTGATATTGTGTGTATATTTGTTCTTTATGAAGCACTTAAGTGCTACATAATAACACATCATTATTATTTGGCCTTGGACGTCTGCTTGCATTCACAGTAATTTGGTAATATGGCCCTATACACACTGATATTATCGATATTAACGATATATATGGTGATCCATTCTTGTATATTTTTCCTAGTGTAATTAGGAACAATGCTATGTGATGCCACTTCCTGTTTTGTCAAGGGGCGAAAGCTCATGTTTCATCGCTTCCCGTGATGTCAATTTGGGGTGGGGTCAAATGACACCACTTCCTGTGATGTCATCAGAGGTCAAGGACCGTGTGATGTCACTTCCGCTACCCCTGGCATTTTGGTGAAATGACGTCCCTGCATATACCAGAAACAAAACAAAACAAACTGAAAAAATATGTATATAAGAAAACAGGTGACTTACAAATAGCAACATTAACAATAAGGGGGCATGAATCACTAAGTATATAATAAACCCTGGGCCTGGTGCTTATTTCATTTTTCACAACACTCACTGTAACATTACAATGCTTGTAACATTGAAAGATATATACTGATTCAGATATCCTCAGAATTTGGAGATGAGGATAGAATGACTGTGTCATTAGTCAGCCAGTACCGGGTCCAAGAGCTGTCCAAAGATAATGTTTCCTTTCCATGTGCAACATTTTAGAAATGTCTGAGAGTAAGGATGGCTGTGTGCATGCTCAGCTCCCAATGCGCAGACATCTTAAAAGAATTATACATATGTAGGATCAGTCAGGATATTGCCCGTGATATTGTACAGAGACAGACACTTTCGAGGTAGTTGATGTCATCCTCTAGTTTACAGTTGGTGAGGATGCTTGCTTGCTGGTGTTGCAAGATTTCCATGGCCCAGAGGGCACTCCTTTCTATTCTGCCAAAAGCCCAAGACATTGGTGGTGTACCTTGTCAGTTAAGATGGCTTCTGCCAGGGCACCCGATCGGCACCTGACACGTGGAAGTACTCAGGGATTCATCCCATCTCCCCTGCTGCTCAACCGATACATGAATGCCCAAATATGTGTCAGAGTCTTGCCAGAAAAGGAAGACTGCCTCTTGGGGTTTCCTCTAGGTCCTTATAACCAGTGTCACATTTAGCATTCTGAAGAACAAGTTTCTTCTGCGTTGGCCCGATAAACCAACCGCTTTGGCACTGTTGTGGCTGCCACTTTTATACAAGGGGTTACTACTCCTACCGTTGCTGGGTCTGCCAGTCTCCTGGATTTCATCATGGAACCGCTTTACTGGTGGTGGTTCCTAAGACCAGTCTCTGGCCTTTAAAACCAACCTTTCTTTTGCCTGATTAGTGACCAAAGGGCGGATATGGGGCCACAATTTGGCCATCTGGTTCACCCTCCATTAGCTGTTCCTTGAGCCTGGAATCATATTCAAGCGTGGTAAGTGGAAGTGGTGTATAATGGCTGGGCTCACAACAGCCCAGCTTCCTGACATCATTTTTGAGGAGACTGGAGTCTCCTGGAGTCCTCTTTTACTCCCTAATGCTGGGACAGAAAGAGCCTAGCTGCAGAATTTGAGATGTTCAGTTACAGCCACTTGTTTATGGAAGTCTTGAGAGCTACCATTAAGTCTGGCTCCAGCCCTAATAGTGTTACATAAGGGCCTGAAAACATGTCATTTCACTACAAAGTTGTTCTGTTGCTCATGAGTAAGGTTGGATTTTTATGGCAAACAGTTAATTGCTTTGGTGTTTTTTTCTATGTGCTTATGAATTTGTAACGGTTTATTGAAAGGTTGCCCCCAACACATGGAGTTCCTTCCCTGCCCAAGCTAAGTGTCACCCAATAAACAGTTAATGCCAGTTCTTTTATTCAGCCCTATTTCAGCCTCATATCATGACGCTTGGATTCCTCGCCCTGAGTTAACAACGAGCCAAGAACCAGGCCCGTGCACAGGAAATATGTTTGTATTTATTTAAATTATAGGTAATAGAAATCAAACTAAACTACACACGCCACATTCTTTGTGGCTCACAGTTAACTTCTTGTTACACAAATAAATCACACCAATAGGTTGGGAAAAACACAAATGACATTAGTATGGATTTCACTTCAAGAAATAATTAGACTGGTCAATGAACACAAGCAATTTACGATTTTCCTGCACACTTAAAAGGCTAGCAGTTGGGTTTACAGATTGGTGCAAATGCATATGACACTTTTGGTTTCACCCACATTTTTGCTCAAAATAAACAGAGGGTGATTTAGCAATGGGTTTTTCCGACCCCACTACTTTAGTCTTTGATGGGGACGTTGGACAGAAAAATTTGAATGTTTTGGAAATTTTGGCTTTCAGACCCGCTCCACTTAAAGGCCTATGTTGGGGAAGCTGGACAGAAAAAATGTGGATGATTAGAGAATTCTGGATTTCAGACCCCCATCCACTTAAAGGCATGTGTTGGGCAAGCTGGACAGGAAAAATTGGGTTGATTTGAGAATTTTGGATTTCAGACCCCCTCTACTTACAGGCCTGTGTTGGGGAAGCTGCACACATAGGATTACCCAACTAAATTACTGTGTACAGTTTTCAGCGCACACTGTGAGTGAGCTTTGTTAATTTCAAATTTTAATAAAAATCACCCTGTGGTGTTCTGCCAAAGGGAATTCATTAAGTTAATAATTTAGTTAAATAGGCTAAGGATCTGCACAGTTTTGCCCCCCAGCACTGCCCACTATAAAGGGAAAGGATTTAAGGCAGACAGATTCCCCCACCTTTTGGTCTCCCAGGGCTCAGTTCTACTTACATAGAAAGCATCTGTTTAAAGTTCAGTAAAGCCAGCTGCATTTCAAGATCCACTTGGAGGATAGGGCAAGTGTCTGGCCACTCCACTCTCAAGGATGGCCCCCAGCTCTTTACCATAGAACCCATCAGCTTTTAGGCCTCCTCAGTGAGAGACAGCAGCAATAGACAGCTCCACCCAGAGGCAATCTCTGTAAAATCTCCTTTTGGTGTTTCCTTGTAGCTGTCAGATTGTCCGTTTTAGCAGCGCTGTTAAAAAAAATGCATGTTAACAATTGCAATTTTAGGAGCTCTCCCCTTTCCTCATAGTGCATCCACCTTATATATCAGTGATAACACCATCAAGTTGGGGCGTGGCCAGCAGCCATCCGATGCGGACGTGAGCCCGTGCTGCTCCCGCGCCACTGGCCTTATCCTGCTAAAATCCTGCTAAAATATACATCCGAGCTGAACCCTGAAATACTCCAGCGGTGTGTGAGACTCTCCTGCACCGAATCGCGGTGCTCCGACGCAAATCCGTAAAAGGGATCGCCGTCCAGATCGAGTGGAAGTTGCAGGAACCGTGACAAGTGCGGAGCCCAAGATGGCCGCCATAACTGCGAGCGCGCCATAACTGTCGGCCGGCGGCACCGGGCTCTGCAGTCAACATCCTGACCGCGGTGGCGGGGTGGTGCTGCGATCGCAGGTCCAGCCCGCCTGGCGAGAACCCCTTCGAACCGGGGGCCTGAAGAGGGCCCGGAGCGGGAAGCTTGGCATGTCAATATTGGCGCGGAGGAAGACGCACGGTGCATCGGCTGGTGATCCGACTAGCCCTACAACCGGAGACGTGGCCCCGCTATTCGAGACCTGGAACATCCGGCGATGTGGTAAGGAGTGGGGAAGGTGGGATAGAGAGCGCTAGCGAACCGCCTTCCCTCCCCCCACGGGCGAAGGACCTCCAGACGGAGCTGCGATCCCTACCGGCGCCTGCTGACAACTTGGGCTGTGAACCCCTTCTCATTTCTGGGACACAACAGGTGCCCCCACAGCAACGTGCAGCCCAGTGCGTGTGGCTGCTACCAGGGGACAGAACCACAGGGCCCCGGTGGGTGCTATAAAGCATTGACCGACTTGCATATCACGCACCACACCATCTGGGCCCACAGAGCTGCTGAAAGTGTGGCTAATAGACATTGTTTGGACAAGGGAACTGTAAAGCTAGCACAACCATAAATACCCGCCGATCGCAACGGCCCGGCACCACCAATAGTGCCTACCCCCAGCACCTGCCGGACCCCCCACCTCCGGGTCCAGACATCAGCACACTGCAACAGTACCACAACAAGCAGAGAATGGGTAAGGAGAAGCCCAGGAAAACATCCACACAGAGCAGGATCGAGCAGTATGCAGCTATGCCAGCACCCCGCTCACCAGAGAGGCCACCGTCGGTCGACCCGGATCATGTGGACAATATTTCTCTAAGAGATATCATGAGCGCCATCACCAACTCCAGGACCTCGATGGAAAAAAAGATGGACACTATTGGTGCAGACGTGCCCCTGCTACGCCATGATCTGCAAAAGCTGACCTCCCGTACGAGAGAGGCAGAGGCACGAATCTCTGAAATCGAGGATGGCCTGCGAGGTGTAAATCGGCAAGTGGCGAGTATGCTAGCACGGATAAAGACCCTGGAAGCAAGAGTGGACGATAGCGAGGGTAGATCCCGGCGCAATAATATCCGCATAATCGGCCTGCCGGAAAAAGCCGAAGGGGAATGCATGGAACTCTTCCTTGAGGACTGGTTGACGAATATCTATGACGGAGAGGCATTCTCTAAATTCTTCTCTATCGATCGGGCCCACCGCATCCCAGCTGGCAAAGTGACACCAGGAGCCCCACCACGCACAGTAATTGCCAAATTTTTGAACTATAGAGATAGGGACACGGTACTCCAACTGGCAAGATCGAAGGGCACGGTCACATTCAACGGATCCAAAATAGCCTTCTTCCCCGATTTCACCAGGGAGGTACAGAAAGCACGACAGTCATTTGACCCGCTCAAGAAACGTCTACAATCAATGGGAGTCAAATACAGACTGCTCTTCCCTGCCCAACTCAAGATTTTCCAGGGGGGCACGACCGTGCATTTCACCGACCCCAGAGAGGCGTGGAACTGGGCCGAACGGCACATAGAAGGGGACTGGAACACGGAGGGAAGAAGGAGAGATAGACGCAATAGTCCTCGCCCAGAACGTCCACCAGAGCAGGGCCAACAGCAGCGGCCACAACCAGGAAATCCGCTGCGGGAAGAAATATGAATTGGGAGCAGTTTTGGGCAGAATGCCAAAGCTACTAAGCCTAGGAGCACCACAATTCTCTCACCCCCCACGCCGATCCGCGCTCGGAATACAACCAGGCCAGTGGCCGAACAGCCACCCGCCCCACAAGCTAAGACTAAAACCAAAGAAGTCCGCGACAGCACCACGGACAGGTGCTGTGAAATCTACGAAGTTCATGTGCCACTGAGGGTGGCTTAGTTAAGGTTTACTTGTTCTGTTCAAATTTCGGGCGACAGATACTCCAGGTTGGGTGGGAGTATAGGGAGGGGGGGTTAGGTAACACTACCGGGGCAGTAGATGCCTCCAGGGGAACGAGGAATGGAGTTGGGGGGAGGGGGAGTTCTTATTCTTGCTCTGGGTTTTGTCTTTATTTTTGTTCATGTATGGTCCGACAACACTAAATATTCACTCCTACGAACCCGCATCACACGGCGAAACAACAGACCGTGCACCTTCCCGGAATCCTACATGTACTGCCCAACAGTAACCCGCCCCCCAACCAGATGACGAATGCTAGATCTGATACAAAATCATTACGTCTCCTGACATGGAATGTCAATGGGCTGGGCAGTGGGATAAAACGCAGACTGGTCACCCAAGCGTTAAACAGGCAAGCGCCGGATGTGGCGTTGCTCACAGAAACACACCTGGCGGGCACCACATGCAACCTATTTAAACGTGGTAACTATCGCACAGCACTGCATTCGGGTTTTACTTCAGGCTCCAGAGGGGTCCTCATACTGATCCATAAGAAGCTGCCGCTCACACTTTCTAGTGTGTCACAGGACACAGGAGGCAGATTCGTGCATATGACAGGAACCCTATGGAATCAAACCATAACAATACTAGCTGTTTATGCACCACCCGCGCTGTTGCCAAATCTCATAGAAGAGATAACTCCCCTGATAGTACAGGACTCCTCAGACACACTAATCCTTGGTGGCGATTTTAATGATGTTATGAACCTGGGTATGGACCGTACACACCTAAGGGGCAGGAATCCCGACACGCACACAAGGCTAGCCACCTTCACATCAGCACTGGGACTGAGGAATGTATGGCGTGACCTTCACCCCGAGAGGCGAGAATACTCTTTCCACTCGGGCGCCCATGCATCCCTCTCTAGACTGGACTATTTTTTCGTTCCAACCACAGAGGTGCATAGAGTACTTAACGCCACCCTACTTCCACGCGGCATCCCTGACCTGACTATCAACGTCAAGGCCAATCCCTCCACCTTCATGGCGCCTTAACAACTATTACTTAGGCTTCCCGGAGCTTGTAGAGCGTATTCAAGAAACCACAACCAATTACTTTGAACTAAACGCAGGGTCAATTGATAACCCAGGATTGTTGTGGGAAGCGTATAAGCCGGTATTGCGGGGAGAGATTATCTCCTGGACAACGGCGCACAAAAAGGCTCAAATGCAAAAAGTAAAAGAGGCTGAAGAACAGGTGGAACGTGCAGAGCGCGCACATCTGGCGCGAGACCTGCCTGAAACGAACCGAGCACTGGTCCTTGCCCAAAAAAAAATGCACAATGTAGCCTTAGACAACGCTAAACAGGCGCACACCACGATGCGCGCCAGACTATATGAGACTGGAGATAAGGCGGGTAAATTGTTAGCCTGGCTGGAGCGCAGGGATGAAGGGCACAAACAGGTCAGGATGATCAAACCCGACAATTCGGAACCGCTGTGGACAGATCAGGCTATTGCAGAAGGCTTTGCAGCTTACTATGCAACGCTCTATGGGTCACCGGAAGCCCCCACTAACCTCTCTGTGTTAAACAGGATCACCCTTCCTAGCCTAATGGGCACACAGAGAGATCTACTGGAGGCAACCATTACTGAAGAGGAACTAGGGTTGGCCATGTTACAATTACATCCCGGGAAAACACTGGGGCCGAACGGCTTCCCGGTGGAGACATGGAAAAGGATAGAACCAAGTGCGATACTCCCATATCTCCTGCAGATGTACACACACTCGAGGGAGCAAGGACAGCTCCCCCCAGACCTAAGGAGGGGAACTATAATAGTGATCCCCAAACCAGATAGGCCTCCAGAGAAATGTAGTTCGTACAGACCGATTTCGCTAATCAACACTGAAACCAAAATCCTGGCGAAAGCATTAGCAAATCGACTGCAGAAAGTTATCATGTCACTTATACATCCAGACCAGTGTGGCTTTATGCCCCAGAGGTCTACGCGTATGAACATACACAGACTGCACGCTGCACTCAAAAAATCCTCCCTCCTGCGGGGTCCCTTGGCGCTTTGAGCAATAGACTTTGAGAAAGCCTTCGACTCGGTGCACTGGCCAGCACTGTGGGAAATAATGCGTTGAATGGGTTTCGGTGACCAATTCCTGGGATGGGTGCAGTTGCTATACAAGTCCCCAGAGGCCATGACCAGAGTAAATGGATGGCTCTCGCAGCCATTTAAATTGGGCAAGGGGACACGACAGGGCTGCCCCTTGTCTACAATGCTTTTTGCGCTTCCCATAGAGCCGTTGGCGATTCTGCTAAGAGAATCACAAATGTGGAAGGGCTTCCGGTGGACAGATGATTGGGAGGATAAGGTCTCACTGTATGCGGACGACCTGCTCCTGTATCTATCAGACCCCATTACCTCCTGTCCTGCAGTGATACGCTTACTGAAGGAATACGAATCCTTTAGTGGTTTGAAGGTAAACTGGTTGAAATCCACACTGTTTCCACTGAGAGAGATGGGTAGCGTGGGGATACAGAATTGCCCCTTTCGTATAGAAGTTGACCAGTTTCGCTACCTGGGGGTTCAGATAACAATGAACTTAAACTATTACGTAGACAAAAACCTCCACCCAATCATAAACCGCTTTGCAGAGGACGTCAAACACTGGAACGCCCTGCCACTGACCCTACTGGGGAGAGCAGCACTATTTAAGATGATGGCACTACCTAGATTCCTGTACATACTCCAAAATGCCCCGTTACACATCCCCAGACGGGAGTTTCACAAAATCGACAGAATCATCTGGAAACTCCTGTGGAACCATGGACACCCGAGAATAGCGCTCCACATCCTGCAGCGCTCCATTTGGGAGGGAGGCATAGGATTGCCGCGTATACAGACGTACTATTGGGCGAGTCAGATGGCAGTAATAAACGACCTATTACACGGCAACCCCTCGCTACCTCACATTAAATCTGATAGCCTGGATGGAGCGAGCATAACCCCACTAGAGTCCCTATACCAGAAAACTAATATCAACACCACCAAAACAATGGCTGCTCACCGGGCATTAATCTGGGCAGAGGCGCATAAACACATAAACTGGGAAGGGAAAACCACTACGGTACAGCCTCTTTGGGTAAATAAACACATCCCTGAACTGGACAGGCTCCCAAAATGGCGGAACTGGATAACTGCGGGAATAACAAAAGTGGGGGATGTGATCCGGGACGGGGGAATTGTGCCATTTGAGAGGTTGGTGGAGGAGTTCAACCTCCCTGTCACTGACCGATACCGGCATATGCAATTAGGTCATGACCTACAGCGGTACTTGCCTGACCTGCGGGACATGGCAGACTGCACCCCCATAGAGAGGAACCTGGTCCTAGATAGCATAGACGCCAAAATCACCTCGGTGATGTATAATGTTCTCACCTCGTTTGCCACACCGGAGCTATCGGGTCTAAAATCTAAATGGGAAAGGGATGTGGGAGAAATACTGCCTGAAGACTGGATAACAATCCTAATGTACCCGAGGGAAACCGCCATTTCGGCCAGATTACGCCTTGTCCAGCTCAAAATCCTGCATAGAGTCTACTATCCAAGGGTCGCACTGTACCGATGGGGTAAAACCACAGACCCGAATTGCCTGCGCTGCCACCAGGAAGAGGGCACCTTTTTCCACATTATATGGGGCTGTCCGCACATCACGCTAAACTGGCAACGCTGCTGCGACACACTTAGTAAGGTACTGGGTCGGACTGTGCCCAGAGATCCGAAATTGATGTTGCTGGGTGTCGAGGACGAGGGTGAGATGTCTCGCACTGATAAGCTACTGTTTGCAACCACCACGGCACTGATCAAGCGCAACATTGCCAAGCTATGGGGTTCGGATGTAACCCCTGAGCATGCACAATGGATAGATGATGTAGATGCATGCATTGCGATGGAGCGAAGAGTATATGCGGCCAGAGGATGTCCTGGGAAAGCGGGGAAAATATGGGAGAAGTGGGAGAACGCACAATAAGACTATTGTATGACACAGGCCGGTAGCCAGAATGTAATTGCAATGCAAGAGTGTACAAGTAATTGTTAACATATCCTTAAATTGTTGAAAGACGGACCTTATTTTCTTTTGTGATGTTATTGGTTGTTGGACCCTTTCAGGGTCAGTGTTCCTTTTTGTGTATTATGCAATAAAATCAATAAAAGTGTTTAATCAACAAAAAAAAAGTTTACAATCTTTGGCAGCTCCTTGCAAGAGGTCCCGCACCCAGGATTGGACAGTTACCCTTCCCTCTCCTCCCAACTCCAGCCCCTCTCTCAGGATTGGTTTAAGAGTCTCAAACAGACATATGGCAACTTCCCTTTGAAATCCCCTTTTGTTTCTATGTCTGCTTTTGAGAAATATTTAGTTTTGTAGCAGAACTTCATAATTTTACTAGGGACTGCCATGATATACATATATTCTGCTTAAACCACTCATGGGGAATGTATCAAATTGACAGCCATATCCGCATCATGTTGCACGGCAATGTGGCAATTTTCCACCATTTACACAAATCGCATAACAGTTATGAACACGCTATTTACTCCCCACATTACTAATTTTACCCTCCACCAGTTCGCCAACTCTTAAATTCAAAACATTTTTAGATCAGCCAGAAACCCATTTTAGCTGGTCATTACAGTTCCCTAAGGTGCAGATGGATGATTTTTATTTCAAAAAGAATTGCTTGGAAAAATTATCTAAAAAATTAAACACAAATCAATGCAATAAGACGTGTGATTGCTGGAGAAAAAACCTAAATTATAATAGTCCCTTTAAATTAATTGTACATCTGTTTGCTTAGCAAATGGGAGCTCTGCTTCATCCAGGCCATTTTTCTCTATCAGTCAACCTGTGACCATTGTTTTTATGAGTCTCTTTGTTGTTTGAAGTTGGTTTTTTGAAGTTGGTGGCTGCCGGGGTCTTGACAACACAGAGATCCCCCCCCCCCAAATTCCTGCCATGCACTGGCTAAAACAATTGCTGGCTCAGAACTGCCTTCAGAGACAGCATGTCTTGCTTTAACTTACAAACACACATGCAAAGACATTTTGGTGGTAGTGTTTAAAAAACTTTTTTTTTCATGGGAAAGAGACCTTTGAATTTCTTCTGCCATTGTGAATTAAAATTCTGCTTTTCCTTTGGTTAGGACAGGTAGGTCTTTTTCACATGGCCCTTCAGTTCGGTTGGTTTGGGGCCTTTGATTACATCCCACAAATTGTAAATATTTTTGTATTATATTTTGAATGGTTTAATTTTGGAGAGCATGCCCGCTGCCTTCTCAGGCAAGCTTTGTAGCAAGTATTTTTAATAAAATAATAAATAACATAGGTACTACTGAAACATTCTGCCAACTTCAGATTCTGTCTGAAATGTATTATCTGCCACTGAGTAAAAGCCCATAATCATTTAATCACTGAGTGTTATTGTAAATCAAAGGCCCGATTGCAGGCCTATTCTTGTACTTTGCAGCAAAACCTGCAGCTAATTGTTTCGTGCAAGCATCTGAAAAGGTGAATAAATTTACTGATTGTTAGCCCGTTCAATCTCTCTCTGATTATTATTGTTTTTGATAGCAAAGAGACTTCAAATTGTAAATCCTGTGCAATAGGCATCAGCTCACACCCTTGCGTGAAATACATTGTGAGGGGTTAGACTGACCCGTGGGTCGCAAGGTGAGACATGCCGGAATAATGACACGTGACAGCCAAAACGACCACCCTCAGCACCAAGAGCAGATGATGGTCCAATGTCTCTGGAGGCCTCTGAAACACTGAAACCACCTAAATAGTTGATTTTCACTTGGCCCTTTACACTTAGAAGTTTGGGTATCTTGGATAAATTCATCAAGTTTGTTTTCCTTAGGGACATTTTGTTCTAATCAATCTGTTAAATATCACCGGGTTTATGTGAACAAGTGTATGGCGACGATACAGGAAGGTTTGTATACAATGCAATGGAAGGAAGCTAGACATTTGCCCTTCATTAAGTGGGTCAAGCTTAAATAAAAGAAACAATTCACCGAATGTCCTCATCTCATTTCTTTCATGATCGAGGCACAGAACGCCCCAGAGATGTTTTTACACCTTTATGGTGATTGAGCACTAATTTGCTTCACATCAGAGCTGGATCCCACGCACTACTCCTGAGAATTGCGTAGGTTTCTCTTAAGAAAAAATCACATGCCTTTGCACACGATATGTTGTTTTTGTAGTGCAATCCTGCCACTATAAACCGAGCTCGCTTTGAAATATTATATTAATGTGATTAAATGTCAGTGCTAAGGATCATTAAACAAAACAATGTGCGGTGGTTCTGTCAGGCACCTTTGCTTCTTCTACATTACTCCCTGCAGGGCAGTCGCGGGGCTCATGTGAAGAGATCAAGGATTAAGACACAAAACAAAGAGGTTAACCTGTTTTTCGGGCAGATGTTGAAGTTCAGGGTTAAATTACATTTCTCACCCTGCACAAAAGGGTATGGCTCTTATCTCGGTAAGAATGCCACTTGTTCTGTGCCAGGCCGATCCTTTAAGCTCCCTTTGTTTGGGAAGGTAACCTCCATTGAGTGCTCCTGTGGTAAACCAGCTATGGCAAGACCACAGCCTTGCGACACTACCCAATTCTGAATTCTTTTTAACGTAAAACATGGTGTTTGGTACACATATTCCAATGCTCCATCCACAAGGCTGTCAGACTCTACAGCACTGATGACCCCTAACATGGCTAAAACCAGGTGTACAGTTGTCTGTAGACTCAGTGAGAAATGTCTGTCGTGGGTTGCTAAAGCTATGTACAAAATAGCACTATCGAGAAAAAGGCTTGCATGTGGGCTAATTTGCATACCCACAATGCCTTGCTCACGTAGCTCTGAACTGGATGTGAACGTCCAGTGATGATTTTCAGGACGGCGCTGTCTAATGTGTGACGTGGCTCAAATGACTTATTCTAATAATGTAAAACCCATTATATAACTGCTTTCTACAAAAGGCATTTCTTCCTTCCTTCTCAGGTGCAGCAGAATGATAAGAGGTCTTACGGGCTTCCCTATTTTTATTAACAACTCTCATTTAGTAAAGACCTACATTTGCACAAACCACCGCACGTGGCAGATTCCTCTGCATAAGCCCAGGTCAGGTACAACATTATAGGACTGGGTTCAGACACAGACGCATCACACATGCCTTCATACTTTATGATCATTATAATTATTATGGTATTTATTCAGCGCTTACATAGCTTTGAGAAGCAACTGAGCGCTTTACAGAGGTATACAACAATACAGATATACAATTGAGAGCTTCAGAAAGGTACACAACAGTACAGATGCATAACGGAGCACTTTTCAGAGGTAACAACAGAACAGATATACAGCAGGGGTAGGATACAGAGTGGTACAGCTGTACAGCATGGCGGGAGGAGAGAGGCAGACGCTGTCTAGCGAGTCTGGTAGCATGGGGCGCCACGTGATGGTCTAGGGGTTGAGGAGAAGAGACTCCTTGAAGAGGTGGGTGTTGAGTTCCTTTCTGAATTGTTGGAGTGTGGGGGCGAGTCTAATGCTGGCAGGGAGGAGGTTCCATAGTCTTGTGGCATAGGCAGAGAAGGCTAGTTTTCTGGTCCTTTACCTTTTGCAGTGGCAGATTTCAAGTCTGCACGTCTCCTGGCATCTGATGGTGTGCTGTCCGCCGGAGAAGCTAGGTTTCTCTGTGAGGTAGCTGGGTGACTTGAGGGTGACTACCTTATAGGTGATGCAGCAAGACTTGAAGGTAAATCATGCGTGCACTCGGAGTCAGTGAAGGTTGATGAGGGCCTGGCTGATGTGGTCGTATCTGCATAGACCCTTGATGTGGCGTGCGGCCACGTGTAGGACACTTCTCAGCGGCATGAGGGAGGACAACAAAATGCCTTCTAGGAGGTGTGATAGGGCCAGTGTTTGAAAGGTGGATCTAAAGCTGTCTCGAGGGAAGAAAGGCTTGACTTTCTGCAGGAGGGAAAGCTGAAACCATGCTGTCTGAGTTTTCTTATCTATGTGTGTCTAGAAGGAGAGGTGTTTGTCGATGTGGCACCTGAAGGACTTAGCTTAGGTGTGAAGCCCTCAGGATTCATGGTTGAAAGCCAGATCTGATTGTCTGGGTATTCGGTGTTGTTGGTGAGGAGTAGGAATTCGGTCTTGGATGGGTTGAGCTTCAAGTATGCACTGGACATCCAAGACTGGATCAACGAGAGGCAGGTTTTGAGCCTGTGTGGCGTCCTTGATGGAGTCGATCTTGAAGTACAGCTGGGTGTTGTTAGCATATTGGTGAATGTACATGTTGTGTGTGGCTAGGAAGTTTCTCAGCAGCTTCATGTATACATTGAAGATCACTGGGGAGAGGATTGAACCCTGCAGGACTCCACAGGTGACGGGTAGCATTGGCGATCTGGAGGAGTCCATCTGAAAAAACTGCTGGTGGTTGGCGAGGTAGGACTTGAACCAGTGTAGGACAAGGTCACTGATTCCCATGTGCCGATGTAGGGTGTCTGTTAGTGCCTGGTGGTCTACTGTGTCGAATGCGTCAGAGAGGTCGAGTAGAACCATGAGGCAGGGGTGGATGCCCTCAAGGATGTTGAGGGCGTTGTTGATATTATGTATGCTTGTCGTCTCCATGCTGCATCTGGGTCTGAACCTGGATTGATAGGGTTGGAGGGGATTGTTGGTGTTGATGTGTTGCTGCAGTTGCCAGCTACTGCTTTCTCGTTGATCTTACCTAGAAAGGGAAGATGGGTGATGGGGTGATAGCTATGTAGGTTGACGGGATCCATTGTGGGTTTATTTAGTAGAGGGAGGATTTGTCCTGTCTTTAGGGTCAATAGGAAGGTGCCTTGAGTTAGGGCGTTGTTGATGATCTCTGAATAGGGAAGGAGAGCTTCTGCAGGGAAGGTCTAGAGGATGGATCGTGGGAGGATGTTGTCTGTATACGGTGTGGCTTTGAGGGCAGCCAGGGTTTCTACCAGGTCCTCTGTAGAGAGTGTCTTGAATGTTGTTCCGAGTATGGAGATTTCACGAGGAGGGACGTGAAGTGGGTCTGTGGATGCAGAGCTTGTGTCTATGTGCTGGCGAATCTTGCTGATTTTGTCAATGAAGAAGGTGCTGATGGCGGTGGATTTTACGATGGAATGTAGTATGGGAGTGTCGGGTAGTGGGATGACGCAGTGCTTGACCACTTTGAAGAGGGCTCTGCTTTTGTTTTTCGGCTTCTGCTATGGTATTCTGATAGTAGGAGGCCTTGGCTGTATTGATTAGTTATCTGTGGGTTGCTCGAGGAGTGCCAGGGTGGATGCAGTCCTGGAGCAGCACAAGGTTTTCTCTTGTTTCCTGATGACTCTTTTGCTGAGGTTCAGTTCTTGCATGTACCAGGGTGCTGATGGTTTTGGTTTGCAGGTGTGTTGTTACAGAGGCGCTTTTCGGTCGATGGTGGCTGACATTGAGTGCTTCCAGTAGAGAGTCGCAGTTTAGTTGGGGGTGTTTGGTCCCTGTGAGGAGGAAGTTGGTGAGGTCTTCCGTGAGGGCTTCCACCAAGTTCTTAAAGGACCTAAAGGTTTGTCCAATGGGTTTCCGTGGCAGTGCTTGACTGGGTTGTGTGCAGTATGTCGAAAGGCACGACCAGGTAGTCAGACCATTCAAGCAGGAGAGGAGAGCTGTACTGGAGGGAAGGCAGCGCGTTGAGGATTAGGTTGAGGGTGTTACCTTTCTCATGCACTGGATCTTTCATGTGCTGTGTGAGGCTGAGGGTGTCGAGAAGGCAGAGGAGCGCTTCCTTCATCGGTTTGGTGGCCTTGTTGCCTGGGAGTTGGAAATTGATTAGGAAGATGTTGTTGGTGTGCGTGACGACATGGTGGTGACCAGGTCGGTGAAGTCTCTGATGAAGGCGGTGTTGGGTTTGGGTGGCCTGTAGATGAGATGGAAGGTGACTGTGTCTGTCGGGGAGAGCGGGAAGTGGCATGAGAGGACATTGTAGGAGCCAGTGTTGTTGATGTCAAGTCTGGTGCAGGGCCACAAGCTCTTGTGGAGGACTGCATGGCCTCTGCCTGTCTTGTTCGGCCAGTTTATGTGTTGGATGCTGTAGCCATCGAGAACAAGGATACCTAGGATGTGGGTGGAGGTGGGTGTCCGCCAGGGCTCAGTGATGAAGATGGCGTCAAGGTCATGTGCAGTGTGATGGTGCAAATGAGAGTTGCACCGGGTCTGGCCACGGCTTCCCCCCGTTCCCAAGCATGAATGAAAGTACAAGCTGAGAATCTTTCTATAAACAGTCAGTAAAACACTAAGGGGCACACAGTCGCCATTAAGAGTAGAACATGTTGTGCGACACAAGTAGGGTGCAAAGTAGTTTGTATTTACAGAGCTAAGAAAGGTTGCAGAATACCCACACAGGGTTATACAAGTAGTATAGAGATGGGCAGGTAAGGCGAGGTTGCAGCATACACAGGCAAGGAATAATTAAATGGTGGCATGCAAAAGACACAAAGAACACCAACATGGTGGACAAGGAACAGAAGTACCATCATTATTCAGACCTGTAGCCCGTGTTTTTATTTAAAAAAATATTGCAGGTCAGGAACAGACCACGCGGACACCACCCCCACCATCCCAGACCAGCTGCTCTGGTGAGGCGCGCTGATCAAACTGCAAATAAAAGATGTTACTTCAGGAGATGGGCCACAATACTGAGTTCCAGATCTTAAATAAGACACAGTACACCGGAAGGAGAGTTTTGTTACCCTTGTGGATTTTTAGGTAAAACCTTGTTAACTTTTTTAAGCAAGCAAACACATGTGCTTTCTTCATACCAGACCCTTGCTCCAATTCTGTTTTCTCCTTCAGTGTTTAATAATGCATTCATCAGAGTAATAGCTACACATTGCACAAACCCATCAATAAATAAACTTAAGCCAAGTTCCTAGGCCCGCCTCCTGTGGACACCATCCTTTTTTTCCCCAACCTCCCAACTCACAACAACAAATTGTCTGCCTGATACCTCTTGAACCTCTTAGCAGCTGCAGTCTGCTCTAAACTACAATGTGCCTTCCTTCATAGTCATACAACAGGCCATGTCACCCAAAACACAGTATGTTGTGGCCTCTGTCCATCCTATCATGTTTGCCCCACTCTGCCGTGGGTGGCTGTCTCAGGTATCATCGCTGTAGCTTTGGCTCTGGTAGCCCTGTTCATTTGTAGGGCTTCGGAGCCCCTGTGTCCACAGGGGCTGTTAAAGCCTGGAATTCCTCTGTGATGATGGGTTTTCTGTCATTGGGGCTCTGGCAGTCCTATGTGCTTGACAGTTCTTTATGATCTGCCATTGCAATGTTCCTCTATGTTGGTGCTTTCCTTGAAGAGGGCTTTAGAAGCCCTTTATTTTCCCCTGTGGGGGTGGACTCCTGTAATGCAGATACATCTCCCAGGGCTTTGAGAGCCTTTGAGTCCATATTGGGCTTTGGGATCCCGTGGCCCAGGCATGGCAGGGGTTAACGTTTCCTCTGTTGTGCTGTTCAGTTCAATCTGGGCCCCACCCAGATCCTTCCCACCCGGACGGTGCCTTCCCTTGTTGCTAGCAGCCTTCGCTGAGCTACGGCCACACCAGACATGATGCGTCCAGGCTGCAGGAAAGTCTTTCCCCATCTGCCTCGGGGAGAGTGCTCGGATTTCCATCTTCTTCACAACCTGCTCCGTGTGCACTGGGGCAGGTGGACTTGTACCACAGGCTCCCGGAATTCTTCAGCCGGACTACACTCCCCTCTGGCCACCTAGACTGGCCCCTGGTGGCCTGTAGCCCTCAGGCTGTGCCCCAGTTCGGGGATGCTCCCCACATATGCGGCCCAGAGTGGAGGATTTTCTTCACCCGGGTCACTCTCGCTACAGATATCTTCTGGCCCACCCAGGCTGGCTACCGGGTCCTGCCCACCCGGGTGGTGCCTTCCCTTGTTGCTAGAAGCCTGCGCTGAGCTCCGACCGCACCAGCAGGTAAGTCTTTCCCCATCTCGCCTTAGGGACAGCGGGTACTGCACAGGCCCCAGTGACCCAGCGCATGCGGTCGGGCGTCCATCTTCTTCATCACCTGCCCCGCGTGCCCTTGGGCAGATGGACTTGTACCACAGGCTCCCTGACTTCTTCAGCCGGTCTGTCCGCACACCGTGGCTTGGGACTACACTTCCCTCCGGGCCACCTAGACCCCCGGTGGCCTGTAGCCCTCAGGCCGTGCCCCAGTTTGGGGACACTCCCAACACCTCCGGCCCTGGACTGGAGGATTTTCTTCACCCTGGCCGCTCTTGCTACAGATATCTTCTGGCCGACCCAGACTAGCTACTGGGTAGGCCTTGGCCTCCGAGACCAGTCTCGCACCTTGGGGACTGCCCCGCACATGCAGCCCCAGGCACAGGCATTTTCCTTCACCCAGGCTGCACCGCACACATGGCCTGGAGCTTGTTTTCATGCTGGGCGTCAGCTGGCAAACGCAGCCCGGTTCAACTCTTTCAGGAGGCCCCAGGGGGCTGCTCGAGGCAGCGACCCCCAAGGGAACACGGTGCTTTACTTTCTTTCTGTCCTTTTTGCACTCTTCTTTGGTTTCTCTGCCTTTCTCCTGGCTCCCCTTCTTTCAATTGTCACTTGACCTCCTCTTCAGTTAAGTCCATGTCCCTGGCAGTGGAGGCCTGCCCATGGTCCCTCATTCCCAAGGTTCCATGTGTCTCCCATGGCGGAGAACGTGGTACTGCCAGTTACGTTCATGTTAAGCTCTTACGTATTTAATAAAAGCTTTTAAACTCCTTCTTGTGTCTTGTCTTTAACGGCCCCATTTGGGCCGGGGGTTACAGACCAAACCCTGCAAGGCCACAATTCTCAAATACTACATCCTGACATAAAATTGCTTAACCCAAAGTTCCAGGCCTCACGATGCTGAGACAGTAGCCGAGCATCGAGGACAGTGTACCGATGGGAGTTCTGCTTAAAAGCTGAAAGCACACCAGAAGACGTTTCCCAGGGCACACAGCATGCAAATATCAACGTTCATTAGTTTAAGTGAGAAATAAACATATCCTTGAATGTAAGGTGCAAGTAGCTACCAAATGATCCCATAACGAATTAATATAAATCGCCCAAAGTGGCCTCTGAAGGAATGCACCCACAAGTTAAGACAGCAGAAAAACCAACAAAGAGAAGAAAATGAGTTCTGGACAGTGGTCCTTTAACGCGTGCTCGAAACAATGCTCATTTATTCCATGCCCAATTAGATAGAGCACCCGCCATATCCTTAGTACATCGTGACATAGAGAAATGCCAAGGCCATGAACAGACTAGCAGATAAGGCCTCACATAAAGGAGTAACTTATTTAAACTGGATCATAGCGGTTCACCTATCTCTCCTTCCTCACCATGTACCTTGGCACTACATAAAAGTGCCTAAGGCCACATGGACAAATAACCAACCACTCAAATTATGTTCTTCTTATCGACTAGTGTCTTAGAGTGCCAACCGATGGCACGTTAGATTGAAATGTATCATTTGTAGAAGGATGTACCTAGGAGGAGCTATTAGCTGTGAAAGAACCAATAGTAGAAGGTTTATTTATAGATAACTATATGCTCCATATGCCACTAACCAATTAAATAAGAGAGCAGAAGTTTTTATAACTACTATCTGTGACATCAGCTATGATGTTTTTCTTGCCTAAAACCTTTGTTCCTAACGCCATTCTGAGATTGTATTTTGTAAGCTCTCCCAGCTGTCGTTTGTATCTGAATAAAGCAGGGTTTTCTCGTGCACTTGGAATTACTTGGTTATTGAGTTTTTCTCTTTATTGGTATAGTTGGGCCTATCTTAACAGCAGTGATGAGGTCGGCGATGTCTGCTGCATGGGTGACAGCTGAGTGGACGCTGGCGATACTTGCTCATTTACCAGGAACAGTTTCATATACCCAAGTACAGCTGGACGTGCAGCATCAAACTTCACATGGCAGTGTACAGTCATAAATGCTAGTGTACGGGCTTGTATAAATAAGAGTCATATGCCCAGGTGTAGACTTATAGTCAATGAACTGTATTTCAATGTCGGGCACGCTCTGCTAGGGCACTAGAGATGATTATTGGCATTGCAAGCGTCCTCGCTTAACAGACCCAACAAAGGCAGTACGAGTTCAGGAGTATCACCTGCAGAACAGCACAGGTAGCAGCAATTATAGTTTTTCATGCACAGCAGGTTCTACACAGAAAACAGCAGTAGAAGGTTCCCACCAAAAGGACAGATGTAGCACACGCAGCAGCAGATCAGGTTTCTGTTCCAAGGAACAGGGACAGCAGAAGCTGGGCAGGCTTCCTTCCCACCTACAGAGCATCTGCACTGTTGGCAGCAGTACAAGTATTCATCATACAATCAAACCAACACAGGAAGCAGCAGTGCACGTTTCCCTTGCTCAACAGGTCCAGCACACCACATCATATCCACAGCACCGTTTAAAAATGCATACCTAATGAGAGTGGGCCAAGGGCCTTGTTGATCCCTTTCCCCTTTCCACTACATCCCTTTCACACATCTGGGACAAATGTTGATGCCAGTGCTAGTTACCTACTCACCCTTCACACTCATCTCAAAGAAATTGTGACCAGTCGCGGCCCACACGCCACAGGAATTATCTCCCTTGTTCCAAGTCTGCAAGGAACTAAGAGGCCCAAGGGGGTCAGACTGGTGTCAGAAGCAGAGTGGTGCAGTAGTTGCTCAGGTGGACCCCCAACCCCCTTACACATATGGGCCAGATCATGGAAACTATGCACTGGGGCATTGAAAGTGCGTGTTTTGCACTTGGGTAATTTTTGCCCTAGTGCTTATACTATGCAAAATTGCACTTGTCATGGTTCAAAGGTTTTCTAATATGGGCCGGGTGCTTTTTGCACTAGGGCAAACTTTGCCCTAGTGCTAATACCACAAAATATCGCTTTGCACCGGCGCAAGGTTTCTGTAATCTGACCCATAGAGTCACTGTACTAGCATGCCATCTGCTTTCTTTATCCCAGCCACACTTTAGTGTGATAATTTATGGACGTCTGTTTGTGAACAATCACATTTAAGGGGGTGTCACTTCTTGTGGCTTTTCTTGGACTGCCCATTAAAATGCAGAGCATAGGAGTTAGAAGGCATTGTAAACCATGCTTTGTATGCATTGGGAAGCTGGAAATCTCTTTGTATTGTACTATTGGCTCTACTACTTTCAAGTCTTAAAGGCAAAGCCCAGAAAAACCTTTTGGATAAAGTCACCTGATCTTAGTAATGTTTTGATACATACAGGCATCTTGCTACGCATGACAAAAATAAGGTAAGCATCTATTTGGTATCATATTAGAAGACCACATAAACTGGTCAACATACGTTTACCTTGTAATTCAAATTTCTTTGGATTAAGCATGATTTGAGAAGCCAACTTAACGCAGGTAGGCGCGGGGGGGGAGGGGGAGTTTTGAATCATATATGCCTAACCCTTAGCTAATGAAAACAGTAAGGTAAAAAGCAGGTGTTTTCCCTTCTGCTCCATCCCTTCCCTCGGACTCCCCGTCTACTTCATCATACAGCTTCCAGAGCTCTAATATGCTCTGTCTCCTTTTCAGCTTTTTACCTTTGTAGGTTAATAACAAATGCGTATACATCGGTTTGATAATCCCCTTATTGTGCGTCCCTTCTGCTGGCCATGCATTAAACAGTTTCCCCTCTGTCCCTTCTGCCCACTATCTCATCCCTATACGTCCGGAGCTCTGTCAATATTCCATGAATCAGGCCCTTAGGCTTGTCCACCAATGTAGCAGAGAAATAAGGTATAAAAGTGAATTTATCTGTGTTTTAACCTCTACTTTTCCTGCAGGAGCGTAGGAGACCCATAAAATGTCGGGGGGACAGGGGACACCTTGGGAACATTGTTTTTTTAATTTATTTGTTGTGTTTTAGTCAAAGAACTCAACTTTTCACAAAATTAAAACAGCAGTACGTATTAAATTACACATATCATCACTGTATAAAACAAGAGAAAAGAATGAAGGAAAACCGAAGAAAATTGAGAAAAAGAAAAGCAGATATAAAGAGTATAAAATCCTCCCAGTGTTCGACCTTTAGAGAGATCTTTTATAATACTCTCACCTGCACTTTAGGTGCAGATGCTTTATGAAGTTTCGCCAACCCTTCCTCTCCTATTTCACTTGAACCCTCAATGATGGAACATGAGTGTGCCCCTTTACAGCAGTGTATGGGCTGCAATCATACCTCGTCACAAGGGTATTCACTGGATTTACATGGATAGCAGAACAAGTGCTGTTTTGAATCTCGAGGCTCTGCTTTATTATTTTCTGGGTCACCCAGGTGGCTTATGGTGGCCTCTATTAAAACTTGTCTACAACTCATTATTCAGCTGGTGGTGGGTATCAAAAATGCAGTTGGATCCCTATTTTAAAACCAGCGTTGGTAACGCCAACCGTTTGAACTTTAATGTAGGCATGGAAAGGGCCTTTACCAAGCACTGCCATAGTGGTATTAGGTACCCGCTGAATGGTAGCAGCTGCAAAATGGTGCAAGTACCTGAACATTTAATAGCAGTGCCTGGCAAATGCCCAATACGTATAGACAAGCAAACACTTGCCATTGCTGGTTTTTAGCAGTACTTCAGTGAAGGAAATGCATAGTGCTAATAGAGTGATTGATTGATTTTTGATTGATTGATTGTTTATTTGTATAGCGCCTATGCACAATGTGTCTCAAAGCGCTTCAAGGGGGGGGGCATGGGAGAAGTACAGTTACATTTCTACATGTTTCAGACTACAGGTCCTTGAAACAATTAAGAATGTGAAGAATAACTATCATGGTCAGCCTGACGGCCTTTGCAAGTGCAATGAACAATAAAGGAGAAAAGGAGTGGATGAAGGCATCCCTGGATAAGGCATCTGTATTACACCAGTAGTATGTTTTCAGCTCCAATTAAGTTATTAACTACACAGGGCTTTGTAGTAAAAATCCCTAAGTCAGTGACTTTATCTAAACCAGAACTGGCACTTTACGTGCCCTTTATAGATCATTCTAGTGTTTTTTTAAAGGAATAGGTTATGGCGTAAAATGAGGCTGCGGCCTGCGTTGCATCCATCCACCAAAAACCCAGAAAGTTGCTAAAATAGCCCAAATAACATGATGTTCTGTCGCAAGGCAAGATGCCACGCACTCTGGCACCAGCTCTCACTAAAGGACAGGTCAGAGGTGAATATATACCTCATTTAAGGTTAGTCCTGACTTCAGACCTAGGCTGCAGGTAGGATTGAGTGAAAAGGGAGTTGATGCAGGAACAGCCTGCTGTGACTGTCTCTTCCTGGAGAGGAACCAGACAGCAGCGCAGATGACACTGGGGCAGTGGGAGAGCGCCATGCCCAAGCTCCCATGTTGCCTCTAATAAATCCTCCCCATGCCGGCCTGCACCAGGAGAGGGGGCCACTTTGTGTATTATCACGCCCAATCAATGTGCAGACAGATATGGCGTAGTGTATATATTTGCAATTATTTCAACAAACAACTTCTAATCGTCCTCGTGCATGTCTCGTGAGCATGGATCAAGCGTTAGAAGAAGACGCATTTGTGACTGCACCCTTTATCTGGGAACATGAGGCGAGGTACC
This sequence comes from Ambystoma mexicanum, assembly GCF_040938575.1. Classification (NCBI taxonomy): domain Eukaryota; kingdom Metazoa; phylum Chordata; class Amphibia; order Caudata; family Ambystomatidae; genus Ambystoma; species Ambystoma mexicanum. Next base: position 272,186,222 of record NC_090939.1, on the reverse strand, counting down.
ATTCTTCCTTGTACAAATCTCCCCTCTGTACCCTTCTCTTCTCCACATTCTCGTCTGCTGTATACCCTTTTCTCCCAAGTCCCTTCCCTGCACCCCATGCCAAGTCACTCCTCTGACACACTACCCTCTTAACTTTCTCACTTGTCTGTACTTCTCTCTCATTTGCAAAACCCGAAACACCTCCTATGCCATTTCTGCCCTACATCACTCTACCTGTGTTCTGGTCTTTCCTGCACCCCTCTCTCCCCTGCACACACTGGTCACCATGTTCTGCCAACCATCCCTATCTTTCACCTGCACTCCATTCTTGTTCCCATCCCTCCCCCCCTTGCTCCTCTCTTTTTCTGTCCTCTGCACCCTTTCTACCCTTTTTCACTTTGCAGTTCCACACTCTACTGCACCCCAGTCCCTCGCTTCCCATTCCCCCATGGCCAGCACCCCACAACTCTCATCTACACTTACTCAGCACTTTCTCCTCAGTCTTCAGAGCACTCTCGATATCCTGGCTTACATTTCACAGGTTTTCTCTTGCACGCCTTGCAGGACCAACCACTCCATATAGCTTCTCAGAATAAGCTGAAACGGGCATGCAAGATCCATGATATTAAAAGGGACCATTGATACCTGCAAGCATTAACTCTTAAGAAATAGTCAGGAGCATGGATATTTGGAAGGGGGGACAGACACAGAAGTCACTAAATCCACACACTGCCAAGGCTCTACCCCCAAAATCTGATCGCACTGCGACCACTCAAGTAGGCTGACAGAAACAGCCACTAGGAATAAAACAGGGTGAAGCTTAGCCAAGACCTACAGAAGATTAGTGCTTGATTTCTTTTAAATGATGTGCAGGATAGGCAACCACAAATGGTTTATTTTGGGCAGGGACAGAGTTCAGTTCTGTGCTGGTAATAGTTTTTTTTATGGAATATAATAAAACGTTGGTCATAGCGCTTCATGCTAGATGCTTTCAGCTTCTAGGCAATGTAATAACAGGTATTATTACCCTAATTTGAACAACACTGAATTTATGAACGGTTAAGTGGACCCTGCTGCTGGGTTTGAAATAGGGAAATATAGGTAGCCCTCATGTCAAAGACTAAGCTTTAGGTGTGGTACCATCCAAACTTCCAGCAGGTGTGAGTTGGTGGGAAGATGTGGAGGGGTGTGCCTTAAGTGAGGCCTACTGATATTAGAGTATACATCAATTGTTTTCCCTTGCCTACCTTAGACATTACTATGGAAAAGATCACACATCCCACATGGTGGCCCTTCTTGAGATTGGCTCATCCTCATTTTACTTTATATGGTTTCATGAGGATTTCGTATACAATGTCAGGCTGATATTTCAGGCAGTGTCTGCACTTTGCAAGCAAGGCCTGTGGTACAGGGACATCTGGGAGAAAATTCAGTCTTCGCCAGGTTGTGTGATTCTGGGCGAATTGTGTGACCCCCCCACTGTGCATTATTTTCTATATATGTTTACTTGGGATCACCTAGAAGTGACTCAGTTGGCAGTGTACACTATAACAAAATGCCTCAATCGTAAATGTTCTAACAGAGTTTCTTGTTGCTCCATGTATGCTAAGGATGTTCAGTGAGTGTGATGAAGGACAAAGTGTCACAGTAATAGATGTCACCTTCAGCTGGGGGACCGGGTCTCATTTTGGGAAGCAGTTATAGATACACAGAATTTGTAATTACTTTTTGCAGAGGAACGTATCAGGTGCAGTCAGCGTGATCCGACTCTAAAGAAATAAACTAGAAACAATCTCAAAGTAACCTGACGGTTTAGGGGCACTAGTATAGGGTAAGCAGCAAAAATAATTGTCATGCTCTTCTCCTAAAAAAAGGCAATACATAATATATTAAATGGTGTTGTGCCATTTGTATAGAAACTGCATGTACATGTCAATATATACCGGCTCCTATTGTGCACCCTTGATCCTCTGCTGTATAGGTGAATGGCCTCCGTATTTTTTGTGTGGCCTTGCAAGCCCGTGTTGGCCAATGCTTGGAGCTTAAATGTGAGCACTGGCTGCCCATCAGTAAGGAACGAACAAAGAGCCATTCCAAATCATGTGATGTTCCGCTTTGGCAGGGGCTTTGGCACACTCTCATGAATTGAAAAACATCAGAGCAGCACTGGCAGGGCCTCAGATTTTTCAATTCATGGAAGTGTGCCAATGCCAACGTCAGATATACAGTTTATAAACACGTGCAGAAAGTTGCAAACTGATCAGGGAATCCTGGCCTCTTAATGTTTCGTTCAAACATTAAGAAGCCAGGATTCCCTGATGAGTTTTGCAATGCACCGCCCGTGTTTAGAAACTGTATATCTGGCATTGGCACATTGAATTCACCCCAAATAAATCCACTCCAACGTCAGATATACAGTTTATAAACATGTGCAGCACGTTGCAAACTGATCAGGGAATCCTGGCCTCATTGAAACATTAAGTGGCCAGGATTCCCTGTTCAGTTTTGCAATGCGCTGCACGTGTATATCTGACATGGCACAGCCGCACTTTCCCTCCAATAAATCCTCCCCATGCTGCCCTGCACCTCGGAGAGGAGGGGGGGCACTTGACTGACTTACCTTACAGTAGCTGCTGCCTGCTCAGCCTGTTCTCACTCTGTCTCCCTCAATGAAACCCACGCTGTCATGAGCAGAGTCACTGCAGCACGCGTCGCTGCCTGGCTTCTCCTTCGTTCTGAAAAATGAAGGCTGAGGCTGCGCAGCAGTGCACTGCGCAGGCAGGGCACGTGCAGTTTGTTTGTTCCCCGGCCTGGCATGTTCATTATGCGCAGGCGTGGGGCAGCAGCAGAAGTTGCAGACAGTCTACTGTAAGCTTGCAAAAGTAAAAGTAGACTCTACTTTAACTTTTGCAAGCTTACATGCAGTGGCGTAACACTACCTTTGGGGGCCCCCCTGCAAGCCCTGCTTAGGGGGCCCTCTCCAGATCGGCAACAATTCATGGGTCTCGCCACTCTCTGGGTTGGCCTAGATTACCACGCTTGCGCAATACGCACAAGCGTGCTGCTTCAAGGGTACGCTGCACACTGTGCTTGGAGCAGCATACATACGTGTGTTTTAATGCATTAAACAGCACACTTTCTGAGAAAAATTGGATAAAAAGCCAGAGCATTTGCAATTGTTTTGTAGGGTAACACCAGTCCAAAAATCCAATACATGCATGTCACCAACAGTGCACAGGAACATTAATGCTTTCATTAATGGAATGCTTTGCTATTAAAAATGACATGCCACTATGAAAACATGTCCAACTGGCTGTACAATGCAGAACAGTCTAGACAGGTAATAACATATTACAGTAAAGCATGGCAGGCAACATTTAGACATACCTAGACTGGCTGCACAAAAATGGCAGTCAAAGCAATAACACTTATCATGGTTATTTTGTCACAGGACCCCAGAAAAATATACAATCCCACAGTAAGAAACGGCTAGACTGGCAGCAACCAAAAGCCAGTCTAGCCAGGTAATTACACTTAGCAGAACTGCTTAATCAGTGATGCCCAGTTAAAGAAAGTCAAGCCAAACTAGGAAATGACCAGACTGGCTGCACCAAAATGCCTCTCTAGCCACTAATACCACTTAGCCTGGAGATGGATTGCCTCATACACAAGTACTAGGTTGAGGAAGAATGGGGATACGAGTAATGAAGATTATCAATAAGTAATCATGGCATTAAACACAAGCAGTGGCACAACACCATTGATCTGACTGGGCTTTAGTCCTCTTCCCCCAGCCCCTGAAATTTTGGGCTATGTTGACTCGACCTGGCTGACCTACAAATCCATTGCCGGACAGAACAGGACACAGATGTTAAACAGCACCAGTGTTTGTTCCTAAAGGCCCAGAAAATACTAACGTAAAGCATTTCACTCTTTCTTTTTAGGCAGTTGAAATCATGATATGGGTTTAGTACTTGCATGCCAGGGAAGTGATTGGAAGGGTAGAGAGGGGACAGGAGACCCCTCATTCTCACAGCAGTCCATAAGTGGGTGCTTTCAGACTTAAAGGAGAGAGGTAACTGCTTGTCACATTGAAACTGCACTAGAATAGTCTCATTAGAATGCGTAAAGAAGTTAGATGCCCGCACACAAATAAATGTGCCACTCTCCCACTGATCGTGAAGTTAGCACCTCTCCAAACATTTGAAGGGTTAGCGGTCTCCCAAAATTTAGGTTTTGTTGAGCCCCTGAACACAAGCGCACATACCATTGACCTTACACATACACGCACACACATGCACACCCAGCCACCCATATAATTAAGTATGCACCCTTTCACCATACAGGCACTCCCAGGCAGCCACCCATATATTTAAGTGTGGACCTTTTCACTGTACACTCACACACGCACACCTAGCCACCCATACATTTGAGTGTGCACAGTTTCACCATACACTCACACAGGCATATCCAGGCCGCATCATGAACTCACTCATTAATGCATATTAGATTATGTACATATATATACACACATTTACATGCACACACACACATTTAAAGAAAATACATTTTCTTACCTTTAACCCGTTGGTCCAGGGAACGAGACCTTCAACTCCCTGCAGTAGCCAGGAATGCTTGTTCCTGTCATCTGCAGAGGATCAGGAGGCCCCCGTGTCATGGGGTGGAGGGGAGTCCCATTACTTAAAAAAAAAAATGGTTTGTTTTTGAAGTCACTCTGACTTCATAAAGAAATTATTTCAGTTAAAGGACCAAACCAGAACGGAAATAATTTTGTTATGAAGGCAGAGTTACTGCAAACATAAACTATGGGCCTCATTATAGGTTTGGCGGTCCAGAAACAAGGGTGCTGGTAAGCTTTCTACAACCCTTGTTTCTGGACTGTCACACTCAGAGTATGCCTGCTGGGACCACTGCACCTGACAGGTCTGACCCTGGAGGGCGCAGCGGGTCCGGTAGGCAGACTCATCACAGAAGCACAGGCACCATTAGTGGCAGTGCTGGTGCTTCCGTGAACCCATGGGGAGTAACATTTTCCGGCACCTAACTGCCCAGTCCGCCAGGACTTGTAATGTCCCAGTAGCACTGGGAAGCTAGGTGTCGGAAATGGTATTACGAGTTCGGCGGCAACCCGCCCGTCACACCGGCGGTTAAATGCCAACCTCGCAATGAGGCCCTATTTCTTTTTGAAGTCATAGGGCTCCCGGCCCATGCCTTGGCCACTAGCCTTCAGGTTTCCACGTCATGAGGTGGGGAGCCCTCGGACTTCATAAAGAAACAGAATCTTTTTTTAGTCACTCTGCCTTCATAAAGAAATTATTTCTGTAAAAAAAAAATGATGAATAGCATTTGTGTTCAATTTTTCAGGTAAAAGCAAAGTTTTGATAAAAAAAGTCACAATATTATGTTACATGTATTGCAAATTCGAGAGAGATATTAAAAAACGAGCCAAGGTTGAGTTATTGCTGCGTTTCCTTATTCGTGCACGCCGCAGCAGTACAAAAATAGTTCAGGAAGTTGGCTGCCAACCTTTGATAACAAATGTGGTGACGTACTGGTATCTGGCCTGCTTTTATGAAACAGAAGACCAAGCCGACATACGGCGCGGCTCTGCAATTCCGCTGGAACGCTACCAAGGTTGCCACACACATCCATTGTTGGGTTTAGAGCTTCAAATGACTACAAATCTCTCAACCCGCTTCGACGGGAACATTTATAATCCAGCAAAGAAGCATAGCCCTATTCAATCATGATACATTATGCACTAATGGCCCGATAAGGGCTACATTATGCTCACAATGCACTGTACACGGAGGAAAGAGCAGGGTATGTCAATCAGCTGGGGCACAGCTGCTATTGAAAAAATTGGAAGAATCCAGAAAGGAATTTATCAGATGAATGTCAAATTTCTTACCAACAACTGCATGGAGTAAAGGAGCAGCAGTCCACCTTCTGGCTCACGGGCAATCATCGCTCCAGAAACTCTGGCCCTAAAGAAGAACATCTCAGGGAATACTTAGCAAAATAAGTGTGGAATTCATTGGAAACTTGTTCCTGCAAATTCAACGATGTATCATGAGTTAAGGGGGGGAGAAACAACAGCATGAGAATGAAACTGACGATAAGATCAATTCGAGAAAAGATTTTGGATGGATATAGAACTTCAGGGCAGGTAGAGCTTCCATTCTGCTGCTTCAAATCATCGATCGCTCCCGGAGACTCCTCCAGTGGACTGTTTCAGAATTGTAGTATTTTACTGTTAGCATCAGTGACCGGACCTTGCTATTGGTCTCGCGAACGGCTTTATCATTCAGTTCCCTTCAACAGCAACCCTTTCCAGGAATCCTATGGCATCCTTGGTGGGCAGAGAGATGCATGTGGGGTCAGGGGTACTCATGGAGTGGTCTCAGAGTCGGCAGAATATCACAGGAGTTGCTTATTTACAAATACCAGCCACCCGCGTGGCTGGCAATGCCAACGTGCACCTTCACACATCTGCAGGAGTGTGTTGTGACGTGTTATGCTCTTCCAGATTTAGAAAAGGCATCATTCCTGGAAGTCAGCCTAGTTGGCTTGCACACTCTCGTGCACCCACGTCACAGCGGTAATAAATTTCTGGCCAACGCTTGCGGTTGGGCGAGAGTCTGTGTCAAAGTGATCCTTTAGATGCTGGACTGCTCTCTGTGGTATTATTAAGGGACCCACGACAGCGCAAGGCACGCCTTTGGAATTGCCTTTGGACCGCGAATCACAAATGAATGGACTTTCTATCCAACAAGACTTGAGAGGATCAGGTCCCCCACGTGCTTGCTGCATGTCCGTGGCAGCAAAGGACATGGCAAGTATCTACCAGTAACTCGCACAGTACCTTACTTCTGGGGGCTGTACATGCTGACTGGGGCTTAGAGAGAAGATTGCCCCCTGTAACTCCTGTGATGCTGGCAGGGCAGCCTCAACATTTTGGGGGAGCGGGGGCTGGATGGTAGTTTTGAGAACTGTTAGTAAGACAGGGCATTAATCCTAGTGAGACAAGGCATTAAGCCTATTGTGCTATTGATCCATCCACCCTGCCCCGCTCCCCAAGCCCGGAGGCTGAGTATGATATGATGGGTTATTTATAACACGCTTAATACCCAGAGGTTTCTAAACGCGGACCCGGGAATCGAACCTGTGTTGCTCCGTGTCATCTGGCTTCCAAGGCGAGCACGTTGCCACTGAGCAATCCTCCCGCGAGTAGATATTACGCCGTCCTTTGGCCTATTAGATGCATCTTTCACCACAAATCACCAGAGGTGTAGCCACGATTGTGTAATAAGTGGGGCCTGGAGCTAATGTAGTAGGGTTCACACTAAGAAGAGCCAACAGCAGGAAGGGTTCTGCCCCCGGCCAAATGCGCAGGAGTGACAGAGCCTAGTGAGGGAGAACCAATCAAGGGGGGTTGTCCCCCTAAGAACAGATTTTAAATTTGTTAAAATAGTGCATTTTGCAGTACACTTTTGGTGATAAATTAGTTTAAAAGTCACACAGTTTACAGAAGGTTTTGTAGGTTAAGTCATAAAAAGTCCATTAGATGCCAAGTCATCCACAATGCACAGGAGCATTTTCAAACACATTTTCCTAATGCCGCTGCCCACTATATGCCAGTACTCTGCAAATGTAAAAAGCATTTTCATAGTGATTGTGCCCAGAAATGACCATTCCGGTGCACCTAAATATGCCACTAGTGCCACATTGGAAAATACTCATGTTTGCTTTGTCCATAATGCCAGTAACGATATTAGAACAAAACATGTTTATACTGACTCTACCAATACATTCTAGTATCCCCACGTAAGAACATACTCCTGTTGGCTTTGCCTTAATGCTAGTAAAAAAAAAAAGCCATGCCACAGTAAAAAAGAAATGCACGAATGCCCCCACTCCAATGTAAGAACACTTATGCTGCATTTTCCTTTAACACCAATAATAAACTGCAATGCCACAGTAAGAAAACATGCTCTTGCTGGCTAGACGGTAAAATAGCTCAACAGGATGAGCACTCGCTACTGAAATCTGAGTGTGATTCGTGTGTTCAAATCCTGCCAAGCCCAACTCAGTGTTTCATACTTCAAAGCTCGATAAATGAGTGCAAACTTCAGTTGGGTGATACATTTTATGTAAATATGTTCTCTGTACAAGCGTTTTGGCGAAAGCTTTATTTAAATAGCATATTATTAGTGCTCAAATCCCCCCATAGAAGAACACTTATGTTGCACTCATGTTATATTTCCCCATGTAAGTATGTTTATGCTGACCTTAACAAAAGTAAACACAAGTCAAAATAAGAAAACGTGTCCTCCCCCATGTAAGCATACTCATCATGTTGGCTTGGCTCTTTAGAGTACAACATTCCATGCAGCAGTAAGACCCAGCCAGGCCAGCCCTACTTTAGTACGCCCCTTGACCCCCCTACCACCACATAATAACACTCAAGTTGGTTTTCCTTTGCCTGGACGTTCACTTCAATTACAGTTTTCTCATCTCGGAGAGACGTGTGGCTCTCCGAGGTGAGAAATGTCACAGGTTCTTGCTTCCTGAGGCCGAGCTGGGCATCACAGCAGAGTAGTGCCTGTTGTGTCAAAGCGGGGAGGGGGCCCATGGATGCTGGGCAGCTGAGCTCGTCACAGTTTTTGAAGAACTTCTATATAAGTCTTAATTGGAGAGAAAGGACCCCCTTGGTGGGCGGGGGCCAGGGTGGATGTTAATCATTTGATACTCCTGGGAATGGCTTGAAGGTTTATTCCTAACAGTTACTAATTACTGTTTTGTGTTTACTTCATGTCAGTTACTGTTGAGATGCCACCAACAGCTCTCATGCGGGATGGACTTCACAGCATTGCCTGTCTTTTTTGGGCGGGGGACATTCATGTAACTTCTACTATCAATTTAATTCCTTCCCCTTTGCATTTTTTACATCTGTCGATTTCTGTCACTATCTCTGCCCCTTTAACTACCTTGAGTGCTGGCTGAAGATGTTCCAGGGCCCCGGGGGCCGATTTCAAAATAATGTTTGGGAGTGTCATTGCCTGGGACTGAGAAAATCAGTCTGGTGCATGGAGTGCATAGATTATAATGGAGAGATAAAGGAGCTCATGTTGGCCAAATGAGTAATTTGAGGGTGGAGAGCTGTTAGGTTTGCACTGCAACGTAAAGGCTCCTCAATGCCAAATGTTCATCATTTCCAAGGCATGGTTCAAAAGTGCAGGGCAAAAGGTGGCGTAAACGTGTCTATGCCACCTTTTGTTCTGTACTTTTGCACTCCGCTGTGCAAAGTGAGTATGCCAGGCAGCGTTTACTTTTCATTGTGAGTGCTGTTTACCATGCTTGCCTGCAAAGCAGCGTTCACAATTGTAATGAAACCCTGACCGACATGCTGGCCTGTCGGGCAGGTTTTCATTTGAACTGGGAACACTGCTGCTTATCATGGTAAGCAGTTCCCATTTGAAATGAAACCCTGCCGGACCTGTTGGCAAGTTGGGCAAGGTTTCATTTCATTTGTACATGCTCCCTGCCATGCTTGCAAGACAGGGAGCGAGTACAATGGATCCCTAAGGGGTCTGCCTGCTTTATGATGGTACATAAAAGCTGGCGTATCCCATATGGATCCCCACCATTTTTGCCGGCATGAAAATCCATGCTGGAGCATTTTCATGGCAGTGAGGAAGAGAGTGGCGGGAATGCAGGTTGCCACACAAGTGCTTGAAAATGGGACGTGAATGAAAGGCGTTAAAGCTGTACTCAAGGCTTTCATGCTTTTCATTCAAGTTATGCCCTGAAACAACTGAGCTCCCAAGGGATTTATGGAGGGGTGAGTAGCTGCACATTATCACAACACCCCTGTGCCTCTGTACAGAACAAAGAAAGACAGCCAGCAGAAAGCTGAAACACCAGGGGGTCATTTGACAGTAAATGGATGTTGCCTGCAGGAGACCACACACACTTGCACCTACGTGTTGCTGGTCCCAAGCATGCAATTTTAAACACTTCCAAACCGGAGTGTAAAAGCAAAGAGTAAATGAAGGCGAAATCTCCTTTGCTCTTCACTTTTACTCTTCACTTTTGGAGAAATAAAACACTGCCTGTAAATGTGCTTTGCAGGAAGTGGTTTATAAATGATTTCACTGTAATCAGCCTGCTCACCGTGAGGGGTTTTACACTGTAATCCATTCGTTTAACACATGCATGTAAATCTCAGGCAGGAGTAAATCAAAGCGCTCTCCTGAGCAGGGCAGCTTTACTGACCTCCGATGCCTCAGGACTGCTGCAAAATGAACTGGACCGTAAAAGGAAAGTGTAAACTGCTTTTACACTTTCCTTTCATGCTCCACTTCAGTATAAAATGACCCCCTAAATGTCTAATGAAAAGCTACTAAACTCTGAGGATCTCATTTTGCTTCTGGCTGTAATTTGACGGCGGGGCGCAGTTACGTGTAGACATATGTTGTACAGCGGAGTGCAAATGTGCAGATCAAAAGGCAGCAGGCATGCATGTACACCGCCTTTTGCCCTGCACATTTGCACTCCACTGTGCAAATGAGTGAACACTGCCTGCCATGCAACAGTGTTTACAATTACAATTAAACGCTGCGTTTAATTGCGATTGGAAATGCTGCCTGGCAATGCGAGCATGGCAGGCAGCGTGTACAATGGATCCCTATGGAGTCTGTCTATTTTATGCTGGTTCATGAAGTCAGCAGCCTCCACAGGGATCCCCAGTATTTGTGCAGGCATGAATATGCAGGTTGATAATGATATGATATTTATAACGCGCTTAATACCCAGAGGTTTCTAAGCGCGGACCGGGGGATCGAACCTGTGTTGCTCCGTGTCGCGTTGCTTCCAAGGCGAGCACGTTGCCCCTGAGCTATCCTCCCAAGACTAGCCTAGGGGAAACGTGCTCGCCCCTAGCAGGCTGGTGCAAATTCTGGGGTCTTTGTATGGTGGAGAGGAATGGAGATGGTGGAAATGCAAGTTGCGCTCCGACCCTCCTCTCCACCATAGAAATGAATGATAATGGGGTGTGGCGTTAATGGAAGGCGTAAATGCCTTATGCAAGGCTTTTATGCCTTCCATTAACATTACGCCCCAATAAAAATGATGAGCTCCTATTTGATAGCAATGTGCTAAAGTAGTGAAGTCTATAGTAAGAAGACAATGGATGATAGGAAAGCTGCTGGATACTGCAAGGACTGAGGGAAGTTACAGCCTGAGGGCGCCAGCACAGGCAGCCCATAACGTGCCTGCTGCAAAGAGTACACTTCATGAATTAAAGAGGTATTTTTCTTTGTGATAAGACTGCCAGCATGGAGCATCAGCTCGGGGCTTGAGGCACATTTAAACTAAAAGCACTAAAAGGCTCCCAAACAAGACTCCTCCTCCTCATCCAGAGCTCCCAACTATCTTAAATTCCAAAGTAGAGATCAGAATCTCCCTCTCTGTTCCTCTGTCTTCTCTGATCCCACTTCATCGTCTTTCCCCCTCTCTCTCCCTTATCTCACCCCTCTCGCTTTCTATCGTGCATCCAGAGGTTATGTAGCCAGGCCGATAGAACATCAATAAATACATACATAAATAAAACGTACAGATGCTTCACCCCCACAGGCCTGCCACCTGATGCTTGCCTGCCTTGTTCTCTTTGCTCCTGGATTGTATTCTGGCTGCAGAGAAAGAATTGAAAATAATGTCTGAACCTACACAGTTCAGCACCCTTCCTGCAAACTCACACCTGGTGTGGATACAATATCCTACTAATTCAACACAAACAATTTCAGGTTCTATATGAGAACAACGTTTTAATCAAACCCAATTAATATACAGAAAGAAAAATAGATCATTATTTCAATTTCAAGCAATTACTCACCACCCACAAATTTAAATGAGAGATTGTTGTATACCCAAAAGAAAACCTAACCCCAGCATTAGGTGGCCAAAAGTCAACCTGGCTCGCCAACCAATGCCGGAGACGCAACACTTTCTGTTATCTCACTCTACAGGAGAGAGGAAACAGGTTGATTTCTCACAGAGGAAATGGCAAAAACCAGAAACTTGTTGTCACAGTTACCTAATACGCTATCAGAGTATCTGAGCATGTAATACACATTAAAAAAATGAGGGATACTGTTGAAGTAAATCCTATGCGTTTCGGGACTACAAGCCCCATCATCAGGGAAAATACCCTCGTATATCTGCAAATTTCAAAGAAAAAAGATGTATAATTACTGACAGACATCAATATCACTAAACATTTTCAGATCTGACATTTTAACAGAAACCAAAATCTTACTGTGCACCACACAGTGGTGAATCCTATTCCAAGAATAGCCCTTTTCCATACAATCCCACCTAAGTACACATGGAAAGATAGTATCCTTCAGCCCAGATCGTGACATGCTATGGGACGTCCCATTGTTGGAACTTAGAAATATTAGGAATATTAAGAAATTAGAGTGCCTAAAATTAACATCCATAGCCCGTGACACCCTATTCACTCCAACCAGCAAAAAGAAAATAAACCCTCACAGGTCACACATGCAGTGATGTCGCTTGTCAAATTACCTCATCAATCTTAAATGCAGCAATCCTGCTCAGTCTAATCCTAGAGAACCGATCCTGGATTATTCTACAAAACTGTAATAGGTCTGCGCGACCCATTCACCACATTGCTTTACAACAAAAGCAGCTGCAAGCAAAACACCATATCGTGTTAGATAGTGTCACCCCTCGCTGTTGAAATAGAATAGGTAAATTTTACTTAACTGAAAATACCTGATAATGACTGTGACTGCAAGCGTAGGCACGGTCTCAATTCGAAAAAATAGTCGCAGAAATCGTAAACCTTCTGGGAAAGTAAGAACCATTGAATAAATCGCTAGTTTGTTAGCAATGCCTGTTTACCTCACACACTCCCATTTCTATCTCAGCTCACTTAGCTCAGGAATATCCTAGCTGCCTAGTGTGCCCCGGCAGGGAATTGCGTCTGTAATTATAGCATGCAGGTTATCGCGGCATCCTGGCCAAACGTTAGTCGCCATATTCGCCATCTTTGTGAGGGGTAGTCTAGACAGTAGCGAGTGCACCTCCCAAGGGAAGCGCAAAGACTGTCGCCATTTTAGTGTGCGATAGTCTAGCCAGTCACGAGCGGGCCTACATAAGGAATCAGGGGCAGGTCTGGGGCCTAGACAACCGGGAGCTCCGGGAGGAGCTATCAGGCAGCCAAGGGACCCAAGAAGGGGTACCCCTCGGTCTTCATGTGGCACTTAGAGAAAAACACAAATCACCCTGGATTAAAAAGGACCCTACTTAAGGAAAAATATCAAAACGATGATGTGGAAGAGAATATCCCTTAGATCAGTGAATAACATGAAAAGTAAAAAGTGAATGATAAAAAACAAATAATAACCAAAGATATTAGTAAAACATATTATCTAAGTTCCAACCTGGGTATGAGGACCCACTCAGGGTCCCAACATGTAGCCATGGCTAGTGTTACTAGTAGTCCAGTGCCATGTCCACATGAGTTGTTACAGAAAACAATTCAAGTCAAAGTCAATATTCATCCCCTCGGATGGAGGGCCTACAGTTTTTCAATCCACCAAATTTCTTGTTGATGTAACTGTTTGGTCATTTCCCCACCTCTTTTGCTGATCTTCACTTGTTCCAAAATCACACATTGCAGCTGTGCAATGGTGTGGTGTTTTTCATTGAATTGTACAGCCATTGGAGACTGTTAGTTATGTGCTCTTAATAGTGACTTGTACTGTGTCCGTCGCTGTTTTGTCTTTCTTGTGATATGTCCTACATAATAGATTCCACACTGGCACCTTAGCCCATACACCACATTCATCGAATAACATGTACAGCAGCAGCGAATCCTAATATCTTTGCCAAAATAATGATGCTTAATGAAAGGACCTTGACTAATATTGTGACACTGCTGGCAAGCATGACATGGTATAGTTCCCCCTTTGATCATTCTGGGTGTATCTTTGCCTCACATTCTGCATGTATCAACTTCTGTCTGGCAGAGGAATTGTTCTTATAAGCAAACATGGGTGTTGTAGTAAACAACTCTGCTGTAATCCCATCATGTTGCAAAATCTGCCAAGGTTTAGCAATATCCTGTTTCACTCGATTACTCTGTCTTGAGTATGTATAAACATATACTGACCAGTTCTGATCAAGTTTCGGTTGTTCTTGTAAAAAGGTGTTCATCTCTAAACTTGCTGCTTTGGTCTCAGCCAATTCTAATGCTGAAGCATCATAGTTTCTGACTTTAAACTTAAGTAACATCTTCGGCATTGTCTTTCATACTCTATTGGATCTGAGATGATCCTTTGTAATCTCACCAATTGACTAAAAGGTATTCCTTTGATTGTACTGCGCGGATGAAAACTTTGTAGCATACAAGAACGCGGCTCGAGACCCCGCACTGGAAACAGGAAATGAGGAATTTATTTGATTAAAGGACCCTGCCTTTCTTCCTAAATGCGGAAGAAACTGATACATGTACATAAACAACATACAATTGCATATGGGTGGCTATTAACCAAGGGGAATATTCCACCTTGGACTTATCCTCTGCATACCATCAGGTGGTCCCGGAAGAAGAGTCTAGACACCTCACATCGTTCATAACACCCCTGGGTGCATTTAGATATAAAAGGATGGCATTTGGGTTGGCGTCGGCAGCTGCTGTATTCCAGAGACTGATGCAATATCTTTTCAAGGGCTTATGGGGTGCATATTATTTTCAGGATGACATATTGGTGTCTGGTATGACTGAGGAGGATCATGATGCGAAACTACTAGGAGTGTTGCAGGTCATACAACAAAAAGGTCTTACCCTTACGATTGAAAAATGTAAAATAAAGAAAAAGGAGGTGTCATACCTAGGACATTGCATACATGCAGAGGGAATAAAACCTAACCCTTGTGAACACCATTCTTAAATTACCTGATCCTGTGAACAAAGATCAACTTCGGAGCTTATTAGGCCTGACAGAATATTATTCGAAATTTGTGGATCATTATGCCGACAGAACAAGTCAAATGAGATACTTGATGAATAAAGGTACTACATTTGAATGGTCCAATGAGTGCAAGAAGGAACTGGAGACAATCAAAATGTTAATTAATAAAGCACCTGTTCTCAAGATGTTCGATTGTAGTGCCAAGACCATGATATCTGTAGATGCAAGTAACATGGGTTTAGGAGGTGTTTTAGAACAAGTACAAAATGGATTGGTGGTTCCAATAGCTTTTGCATCTAGAACTTTGAAAGGAGCAGAAAGGAACTATTCAACTATTGAAAAAGAGGCCCTAGCGGTGAAGTGGATCCTGGAACATTTCAAAGGACTTATTTGGGGAATTCCCATTGAACTCAAGACGGATCACAAGCCACTTATACATGTTATGAATCCAAAAAACCCACATTTGACATATCCACGCATTAGAACGTGGATCCTGATCATTATGCAGTACAACGTAATCATAAAGTATATTCCAGGGAGAACAAATGTGGTGGCAGATTGTTTGTCCTGTTTCCCTTGAATCTGTGAAGGAGAAGATTCTAGTGAAAATGATGAGACAATGGAGGATCAAAACGCTGATTGCGTCATTGCGCAAGTACATCCTAGTTTCAATAGAGAGGAATGGATTGAAGCTATGAAGACAGATTCAGAACAAGAACAGTTGAGGAGAGCAGTGGTGAGTGACTGGAAAGAGATTAATAGAAGCATAGGAACTTGGGAGAAGATAAAAGATGACATTTCATGTGATGAGATATGCATCTACGGGGGAGATCGCATTATTCCACCTATAGCTTTGAGAGAGAGGATAATGGAGATTGCACATGAAGGGCATGTAGGGAGAAGTATAACGCAGAGAAGAGTGAGAGAAGCATACTGGTGGCCCAACATGTGGGGAGATTTGGAAGCTATGGTCAAAGATTGTTCTGCATGTGCAGTGAGTGATAAAGGAAAGATTACCAGGATGACACCACTGCAACCAATACCTGTACCTGATGCAGTTTGGACAAAATTGGCTATTGACATAGCAGGCCCGTATGAGATACTAGAACCACAAAAGATTTATTTCATTGTATTAGTTGACTATACATCCAAGTGGGTGGAGTGTGGAATCATTGAAGAGTCTGTTTCTGCCAGAAAAGTAAAAACATTTCTAGAAGAAATATTTAGCAGAGAGGGTGAACCACAAGAATTAATATCAGATAATGGTGCTCAATTCATGTCACAAGAAATCCAAGAATTTCTAGAAAAGAGAGCAATCAAACACAGCACGACAGCTTTATATCACCCTATAGGAAATGGATTAGTAGAAAGAATGAATCGCTTTATAAAAGATGCAATACAATTAGCCATTGTAAATAATCTAGAGGCGTTGAATACATACAAGGTTACTCCACACTCAGTGACAGAAGTGGAACCCTTCACACTGATGAGAGGAAGAGTTGCCACAAACAGACCGAGGCCTGCATGGATGACTCTCAAGAGAAGTAAGAACATTGATATGAAGGAGACTGTAAAAAAAATAAAGAAGAAACAAGAAGAATATAAAAAATATTAAGACAATCACATGCATGTAAAAGAGAGTAAAATTGAGAGTGGGGATTGGGTTAGAGTAAGAGAACCCAAGAGAGTTCTTAAAGGAGAATCCAAGTATCGTTCCCCACAGAGAGTGGTTAAATGCTCAAAAAAATCGGTGACTCTAGAGGATGGCAACAAGTGGTCATGTGATGATGTCAAATTAACAAGAATAACAGGGCGATCTGAGAACAGTGACAATAGATACTCCTCACAAGGAACATGGAAGGATGGATGCATGGTGCCTGGTGATAAAGCTGAGTGTTCTGCAAATACAAGTGACGTTGATCAAGTGAGGAAGCCTAACCATCAGAGAAACAATGCAACCTCTATGAGACCTAGAACAATTGTGCACAATTTCAAGAAGGATTTTATTTATTATTGAGGTTGTCAAATGTACATTAATGTACAGTATTTATATGTGCCATCTGAGAACCACCAAGGAATCATCACGTGTATCCTTTACATGTAAACAATCGTAGTGTAAAGTTGGAAGTCATGTGTTGAGTCTAAATGTGTACATAGTTATAGTGTATATAGTTTTATAGTTACAATCTTCATAAACAATGTGGAGGAGGAGATGTTATAATGTAGAAGCTTATACTATGCATGTTCCATATTCTATTAGAGTGTTCATCTTGTGTGGTTCTAGAACCTAGATTGAGAACCACACAAGAAGAGGATGAGTTAGACTGGATATGCTGTGAGGGACTTCCTTACAATAAAGCTATGAAACTCACTAGTAGTGTCACATGGTTATTGGTGAAACTACATAACAGGGTTCAGAATCTTATTACAGACAACTCGAGCTTCACTCTCGTGTTCAGATGTGACTCTAAACCCTTCTGTGGAATATTTCCCCGTAGTTGATAGTCAGTCACCCATGTACAATTATAAATGCTGTCCATGTCGCCCCGTCTCTTCCAATTTCTATTTGTTTTTCAATAGTACAAAGAAAACAGTGTATTATTACAGAGCAGAAAAAGAAATACACTTCGGTCTGTGTTGCCAGAACGTATCCCAATTACTATCCATCGACGTACTGAACACTGCAGAAGATCGACACTTTCAGACTCTGTAACAGTAGAGTGAAACGCAGGTCGACACATGACAAATACCTACACAGGGCCACAAGCAAATCAGGGATGATAACAGTAGAGTGAAAGGCAGGTCGACCCATGACAAATACCCACACAGAGAGCCACTAGCAGATCAGAGAGGCAGGGTGGCACATGCCGAATACCCACGCAGAGAGCAGATCACTATGCAGAAAAACGAACGTCGAAGATAGTAATTCCTCTGTCTACAGAGTGATCCAGAGAACTCGCTCAGATTACAGCAGAAGTCTCCCCTTTGTCCTTCAATTTGAAGGCGACTTGTTGCATAATTGCCAGAGTTTTCCCATTTCCTCCACCCAGTCCACTAGTCTGAGCGCAGTTCGCGATTTTCACAATACGTTTTCTGGCTCCGATGGCATTTTGCTAAAAAGCAAAGAATAACCAAATAGTACTGGAATTACCAGATAAATAGAATAGTTTTCAGGTATATATACACCAGCTGTAGTAATTGTGCAAATCTGTGGATTCAATGAAGTCACCACACCTCCTTTCATCCTTCTGAAGTTGAAATCATGAGTACCGTATTCAGATATCAAATCGATCGTGCAAGCATCTTGCATACGCAAAAGTGCTGGATCGCTTTTTTTATGTTGAATGTAAACTTTCAGCTCCCAATTACTGATGTTGCTGCATGACGCAACTTGGCACACGTGCATCTATCATACCTAATTTCTCATAATGAAAGTTACATTCATTTATTGAGATAAACCACCGAAAAAACTGAATTACTTTCAAAGTATTTTCAAAAGTCGAACAGCACCCTGACCTGAGGCATTTTGATGTTGCTCCTTTACTTTTAATCTTTTAGGCAACCTCATGGATAACCCTGTAGCCCTCACCCCCCTCACCCTGAAGAATGCGCAGTGTCTGCATGAAACAGCTGCCCCTGCGAAATGCAGGGAGCCACTGGCGCAGCTGCTGTCCTTAAATTGCGCCTCGTAAATGAGTCCGGCATTTCTTTCAACTAAGTTCTGCTTTGAAAACCTCAACATATGGCGGCTGAGGATTCTGCTTCAATGAGTCACTGCCTGTGGCAGAGAAAGAATGGGAAGAGGGCGTCCTCCTCTCACTAAGACAGGGGGCCACAGGCCAGTCTACACATGAAACCACCAGAGATGGATTTAAAACGTGTTCAATGCAATCATTCACATATAAGAGTGGGGTTTATGAAGCACCAGGCGTTGATCGTCAGACAGGTAGGCGACCTTCTCCAACTCAACAGTGATGGCAACATCCACTAGTCGATGTTAGTGCCCAGGTACTTGGCAGTTAGGGCAATGACTGGTTTTAAGATATACGTGGGCCGAGGAACAGTGAAAGGGGAAAATCCAGGTGGCCTGAACAGGGTTTGGAGGTCCTGGGTTAGGCATGTTTCCGGATTTTACCTTGATTGGAAGAGGTGTGTCTTCTGACCTCTTAACACTTTAACACCTCTTGGAGGTGGGCTTGCACTCAGGTGTTCTGATATGGCATTTTGGCATTTGAGGGGATTTACTCCTCAATGGTAAAATGTACCCGTCGATGTGAAGAATTCTGCAGCCCATTGTATATCTAGAGAGTTCGTCAATTACAGATCTACACCCTTTTGATCAACATCAAATTTCCAGTGCATGACATGGCTACGATGATCCTTTATTTTATACTTTCTCCTAAGCAAAGCCTCCACCATGTTTTTATGGCAACTTACATAATACAAATAACGTAAAACTCCATGAATTGACAAAATGGGATGTATCACATAAGAGTTTATAGGCTGCATATGAAACTCAATATCTTTCGTGAAAGTCACCTATGTTGGCAAACACAGAGGGTTGTGAAAGCCTATTTAACATAGAGGTGTTCTTAAAGACCTATACATTTTTTGTGGTTGGATGCGGCCATGGTACTGCAATCATTGGCCACCCAGACACGTCACTGCCATAATCATGCATTACTCTATAATTTTTCAGTGGTCTTAGCCAATTGGGCAGCCCGATACCATAGCCAAACTATCGAAGCACCAGCTGACCATAGTGGCTGGGAATTGGGAGTGGATGGTACTGCCGCCCATGTACAGATCCTCTAAATCTTTATGAAGGCAAAAGGGTCAGCCTTGGTATCCAAAGTAAAACCATTACTGGTAAATGTAACTATTACTAAGAGACAGGCAGAGAAAAAACAGCACACCTGATTCCATATTGCCACTGTGACATAAACTGTGTGTTCAGTAATTAAGAAGTGGGGTACTGTAATGAATTAGATGGGCAAAATGTCCACATAAGAGCAGCCGAACAGTGGGTATTACTGTGCATGATTCCTTCTTGTCTGCACTCAAAATGCTGAATTAGGAGGCCAACCTATAAACAATTAACATAGACGAGATGCAATAGGCAAAGTAACATATGTGAATTGGGTGCTGGAATTAATGCACTGGAGGATGCTTTACTGAGAAGATCAGGAAAGGGCTTCCAGGTAAATTGCGCAGGCAGTAAAATGTGTAAGACCACAGTGGGAGCAAAGCAGGTGGTGAAAAGCTGAGGGGCCACGGAGGGTGTAGCTTTCCATCTGGTAGACATACTTAGGGAGAGAGAGAAGGAAAGAAGCCCTGTTATTACAATAGTAGATAGGATGTGATCTGAAGGAAAATCCTGCCTGGAGTGCATCATCTCCAGGTGTGAAGTCATAGCAAACATAACCACCAAACTGATGCAAACAGCTGGGAATTTAGCATTTTTCTCATATGTGTGGGGTGTAATCAAAGGCCCCAAACCAATGAGACTGACGGGCCCGCTGAAAAATTACCCACCAGCCTTCATAACAATACTTTCACACTGTAAATGGGCCTATTAAGGCAGACTGTGGGGTTTCTGTGAATAACACAAGGAAGGGCCATGTGAAAAAGGCCTACCTGTCATTACAAAAAAAGGAAAAGCAGTGTTTTAATTCACAGTGGCAGAAGAAATGCAAAGGCCCCTTTCATGTGGAAAGCAGGATTTTCAAACATTAACACCAAAATTATTTTGCAAGGGCGTTTGCAGTTAAAAGCAAGACATAAAAAAAAATCTCCTGCTAACATAAAGATGTCAGGGAAAAGACATAGTGTATGTTGACAAGAAAGTAATGTATATTATGCTTCACATGCACAATACCGGCAAAATAAATTGAAAAGAAAAGGCCACTTTGTTTCCATGGTTCACATGAAAAATTCCTGTAGGCCAGAGGCAGTCCCTTTTGCTTGTTGCTGGGTACATTTCACAAAGGACTCCCCCACTGAAAGCCTGGCTTGCATCGCAGCTGTTTATAACTGCAATAAAGTGTTGCCGCTAAGGGTGTTGAAAACAAACTTTCCCTAGACTTGGTGTTTCTGAAAGCTCATCTTTGTGCAGGGCAGATGGCATAGCCAGTGCATGACCGGAATGTCAGGGATAGGTGTGAATACAGGGGCTGCAATCACGGCTAAATTCTGAAAAAAATACAGGAAAATAGAAGCTTTCCAGATCAAAATGGTGGTCCCCTTTAGATAAGAGGACAAGATGCCAGATGTCTGCAGTGGGTCACCTCTGTGTTGACTGACGCATCCAAAGTAGTTACGATCCGCAGCTTACACTTCAAACAAGAAAGAGACTAATAAAAATAAAGCTCTCGTCACAGGCCGGCCCAGAGTGGCAGATGGCCTGGAGACCAGAGAGCTATAATTTGCATAATATGTAGATTTCCTATTAATGTAAAAGGACTATTATCATTTAGGCATTTTTCTCAGCAACCATAAGTCATACTGCCCTCATTCTTGTACCATTTTAGATAATTTCCAGTCGATTTTGTTGAAATAAAATTCATCCACCTGCGGTTTAGGGAATTGTAATGGCCAGCTAAAGGGTGTTCCTGGCTGTGCTGAACATGTCCCAGATATGATAATTGGCGTGGTGGGCAGGGCAAAATTAGGAATCTGGGGAGTAAATGACATGTTCCTAATTATTATGCTTTTGTAAAAAACGCTGAAAATTGCCAAACGGCCGCCCAACATGGTTCAGACCCGGCTGTATTTTTAAATTCCCCATGATTAGCTGAATCGGAATATATATACATTTTGGCAGTTACTAGTAAATCACAAGGTTTTTGACACATAACTAGATTTTTGCCAAATGATGACATGAAAACAAAGGGGGATTTCAAATGGGAATTGTCTTTTGTCTGCTCCAGACTCCTAAACCAATCCTTAGAGAGAGGCTGGATTTGGGAGCAGAGCAAAGAGTGACTGTCTAACCCTGGTTGCGGGAATTCTTGCTGGGCACTGCCCAAAATTGAAATCTTGATGGTGCCATCAGTGGTATATAAAGTGGATGCACTTTGGGAGAAAGGACTGAGCTGCTGAAAATTACTGACACCTGCAAGGAAACAGAAAAAAGGAGATTTTACTGGCATTGCATCTAGGGGGAGCTGTCTGTTGCTGGGAGGCCTGAAAAAGCTGACTGGGCCCTATGGGGAAGAGCTGGGGACCATCCTTGAGAGTGGAGTGACCAGACCCCTGCCTTGTCCTCCAAGAGAGTCCTGAAATGCAGCTGGCTTTCCGGAACATTAAACAGAGGTTTTCAATGTAAGTAGAATTGAGCCCTTTGAAACCAAAAGGTGGGAGTATCTGCTTGTCTTAAATGCTTTCACTTTATAGTGGGGGGGCAAAGGCAGGGATGTCATTTAGGGGTCTCCAGGGGTCTCCCCTGCGACCCCTGAGGTCTCCCTTGCTACCCCTAAATAAAAAAAATATACATTTTTTTAATTTATTTTTTACAAATTGAAGCTTTTGGCTGTGGCCAATGCCACGTGGCTCTTTGTTTCTAGTGTGGCTGGATTTTCTGTTCTGGCTTCTAAAAAAACAGGGGGTTCCACAAGTGTAACAATTTGAGCAGTGACCCTAAATAAGAAAGAATAGGAATAACAAATATTTTGTTTTCCTGGAATTCTATACAATCATTGCTAGACTCATTAAAGGTTTATTTCAGGTACACTTCAGTGGGTGAGTCACTGATTTAGTCTGTTCTTAAACACCTCAAATTCACAATGCAGACAAAATACTCCAAAAAGCATTTAGAGTAAAATAAGCATCCATTTTAGCCTATGTATTTTGCATTTCGCAATTTGCAGTTATTGCATGTTTTTTTCTGCCGATAGATATGGTGATCCATTCTTGTAAAAATGTTTATCACGTTACAGTGATATTGTAATCATATTTTTCATAGTGTACTTGGGAACAATGCTATGTGATGCCACTTCCTGTTTTGTCAAGGAGTAAAAGGTTGTTTTCCATCTCTTTCCATGATGTCACTTCAGGGTGGAGCCAAATCATATCACTTTCTGTGATGTCATCAGAGTTCAAGAATCATGTGATTTCACTTCTGCTACCCCTGGCATTTTGGTGACATGATGTCCCTGGACAAAGCTGTGTAGATCCCTAGCCTACTTAAGTAACAAAAATATTTTAATTATTTCACCTTTGGCAGAACACTACAGGGTGATTTTTGTTCAAATTCAAAATTAACAAAGCTAATTACCAAGGTGTGCTGAAAAATATAGACTGTAATATAATTGAGTAATCTTATTTTTCCTGTTAACCCTGATTTCATTTAGGCAGAGGGGTGTCTTTGTCCCTAAACTAAAACTAAAAAGATCCCCATGTTTACCGTCCAACTTCCCCAACAGCGGTCTTTAAGTGGAGGGGTGGCTGAAAATCCCAAATTCTCAAATCATCCCCATTTTTTCTGTCTAGCTTCCCCAACACAGGCCTTAAAGCAGAGGGGGTTCTGAAATCCAAAAATTCCGAAATCATTCCAATGTTTCTGTCCAAACTTCCCGACACAGACCTTTAAGTGAGCAGGGTCTGAAGAACAAACATTTTGAATCACCCTGTGTTTATTTCAAAGCAAAAGTGTGGTTGAAATAATAATTGTAATATGCATGTGTATGTGTACACATCTGTAAACTAAACTGCTAGTCTTTTTAAGTGCGCAGGAAAATCGAAATTGCATAGCACTGCCTGTCTAAATTGACTTTGTTCATTGACTAGTGTTGTATATTTCTAGAATTGAAATCGGGATAAAGTAAAGTATTGTGATTTGTGTTTTTGCTTGTGTGATTTATTTATACAAAAAAAGTTTAATTGGGAGGTACAACGAATGTGGCGTGTGTAGATTTGGTGTGGTCTCCATTACTTAGAATTCAAATATATTTCCTGTACACCGGCCTGGTTCTTGGCTGATTGGTAGCTCAGGGGGAGGGATCTCAGGGGCATTATATAAGTCTGAAATAGTGCTGAAAAAAGAACTGACATCAAACAGTTTATTGTGTGACACCTGGCTTGGGGAGGGAAGGAAGCCCCTGTGGTGAGGGTGGCCTCTCAATAAACTGTTACATGTGTTTCCCTGGTTATTGAGGAGTGCTGGGCACTGCACATGTTAATTGAAACCTTCAGTCTGACTTTTCAAGAGAATCTTTTAATCTTTTGGGCAACCTCATGGATAACCCTGTAGCCCTCACCCCCCTCACCCTGAAGAATGCGCAGTCTCTGCATGAAGTACTTTAAAAGAGAAGTACATGTTTTCTTTTTCTGAGCAGTCTCTCTGTATTTAAGGGGCAAGAGTTGTTTTTTCTACTTTTACTTTTGTCCATGGTAGGTCATTTTCTGTTTGGTTTTGTCCTACATAGTGCTTCATCATAGGTGCAGGGTGAGCTTTTGTCTATTTGTTTTGTTTCTGTAGCACCTCATGCCAAGGTGCTTTACAAAAAAATGTATGTTTGGCACAATAAATGTAGTAATGATAATCAATACGATGATAAAGCAAGAGAAAAAGAAAGAAAAGTGGACAAGAGAATACCAATTTAGGAAGAAAATCGATGTGATGGTCCATAAAGTCAGTGGAATTGGAAGGGAGCACATTTAAAAAATGCTAAAGGTCCAAAAAATAGGAGGACACAAGTCACATAACCAGGAATCCAGATGGTTTAGGAATAATAGAAATGGGCTTAAAAAATCCATAGCAAACAAAGCCTGGTCTAGTCAATAAGGTTAAAGCAATGTGCACGGAGAGCAGATGGTTTGCGGCCATGAACAATGGCTGCCAAACTCGCGTACTGACGACCACAAACTGGGGCATCTGCACGTCCTCAGCAGACCGTGGTGGATCCAGATCACATCAAAGCTTGTGGTCCACAGTGGCCTCACTTCCCATCTATGCTCCACAGGTATCAACTGCACACTCCTGCACTCCTGGTGGCAACACCGCCATGGATTTTTTTGTCAGGGGCAGGTAATGCAGTCCATTGCATTATGGTTATTTTTACAGTTTTCATCATCCATTCTATGCATGTTTCAATGTAAAACTTTAGGCTCCCCAGGGGATCTTGCTACCCACTTAAGGTACCAGAAACCTTTTCTCAGTCTGATCGCTGCGACCGGAGTACTGCGCATCTTGCATTTTCCCTTGTTCTCGGGAATAGTTACAGATATCCAGAATAAAGCAGTGGTCATCCCGTTGCTAAAAAGGGAGAATTAGGCCCAGGTGACTAAAGGGATTTCTCTCCAACGTACCTTTTCCTGAACAGTTAGCATGATCAGCAGCTTTGCTATTCTTTGGGCGCAATGGCTCTCTAGACCGGTGACAGGCTGGATTAATTTTGACCCTGGCAAAGAGTCCTTGCTTAATCCAGCTCTGGGCTATCTCAGCTGCATGGGAGCAGGGTCGAGTGAAACATAAAATCCGGCAACACCGAAAAATTGTCCCACAGTTGCAAATGGCAATTCATTCCTTTAGTGACAAACTGAATAGTACCCAAGGGGAGTTTTTTTTATAACATGTGATGCAAATTGTGCAATTTTAAAGAATGTGTATTCAGCAACAAAGGTCACAACTACTAGCCGCACAGTGAAGTAACTCATTAAACTGGCCCACTTTGACCAGAAAAACAGATCCACACTAGCATTTTGCATTTTTAGTTTGGGCATTGGCCTAGTGCCCTATAGGCCAGCACGAGCCTGCATGGGTTATGGTATCCCTATGGAGTCGGAATGTGTGGCCTTTCCTGTGCAATATGTTGATGACATTGACCTAACATCTAAAATGAGCCAATCAGGAAATGATTCTCTCTCTCACTCCGCCTCTCTCTCTCTCTCTCTCTCTCTTTCTCTCTCTCTCTCTCACTCACTGAATTGCTAGAGACAGTGAGTAGCGCTAAGAAGAGACAGTACTCACATTGAGTGCTGTCCACAGCAACAACAGTATTTTCATAAAAAAGGTGTTGTAATAAAAGTAAACTGTTTTTTAGGTCACAGTTAATCGTGATTTCATTGTGATGTGTATGTAGGAAGGGAATGGAGCTTTGTGAGGACACGTTTGAGGGACTCCACGTGAGGACAATATTGTAAGCATGGCTCTTCCAAAGCTGCAGTCCCTTTCAGTTAAGATTGAATCTCTGCATGGAGAACTTTTAAACAGGAAACCTCTAGGAGCTGTTAAACCGTTGCCCTTAAGCTTCTGAGTGTAATGCTGAGGGATGCCGTTTGATGAAGCCATCAGGCAAAGGCTGTGTAGACAAGTCAATTATCATTTAGACCTGAAATGGTTGGAGTGGACTGAGGACTGTAGGTTTGAACGTTCTCTGAATTAAGAACTCTCTAGCACGGTCGGGGGAATTTGCTAGCCGGTAATGGCCCTAAAGCCCAAATTAGAGGGCTTAGTGACGTCAGGGCCTTAACGTTGGTCCTGGGCCATTTCTAGCTGGTAAAGTTCTGCATCACAGTACATTTAGCTATTTGCGCCCTGGGCATCGAAGCCGAGGTGCTAATGGCTATTTTCATTGGAATTTGACCAACAACACCTGCTAGCATTGTGTCCATCCTCATATGCCATATCTCCCTAGCTGTACCCCAGTGCATTAATTTTGATTTAGAGTTGTTGCAAAAGTACCACCTTATAGCCAAAACTGAAAATGACAGCTTGGGGAGAGACACCCGTTTCGCTGGTGCACCTCCCCTGGGAGCTAACAGTAAAAATTACTATTCCAGCAAGTCAACAACGGTCATGTTGGTCCTTGTGTCTGCCTTTTCATGGTTTCACTTTTTTATGTTTCTAGGTAATTGTGCTCTATCACCCACTGCCCCTCGGAAATAAGTCTGCTCAGTATCACAGGCACATCACAGAAAGCGGCAGGAGTGTAGTGTTGGTACATCCCAAACAAACCCGCAGGCCTCCTGGGGAATCCTAGATGACAAGCAAGTGAAGGTTAAGGCACCCCTGTTGGTGCACTGGTCATTTCATGGCTCAGGGCTAGACTTTCAGCTACTTTCTCTCCTGATTAAGTTATCTGATAGGTTCCTGGCTGTATATTGAGTTTTGGATGGGCTAAGCAAGAGCATTTTAAGTAGCTACCGCTCTTCTTTGGATTTCTCCTCTTCCTTTTATTCAGAAACTGGACAATGGTCTTAACATCTTCCAGCACACTAGGACTGGACTGTTCACTAAATTACCTGACTCCACAACTGTCTCCAATGATGCTTAATGATATGCTGTTGTATGTTTAATTAGTACTCCTCTTTAGTTTGAAGCACTTGCCCCCTTATATTAGTGTTACTTTTGTAAGTCACCTGTTTTCATATATGAACATTGTGTTTCTGTTTGTTTTGTCCTTGGTATGTGTCCCATTTTTCTCCAACCTCTTAAACTGACCCACCGCTTGTTCTCATCTTTTAACTATTGTACTGAAGACGGAAGTCCAGGCATGGCCCTCAAGACACCCATACGACTCTGAGCCTAAAGACAGAGACATGACAGATGCACCTCACTCTTAGGCTCTTCACCGCCATCATCCATGTATCGCAGATGTGATAAATGTTACTGTGTCAGACAGTCATTCAGGCCATACCCAATCGATTACCTGGAGGAGATGGAGATGCCATCAATCGAACAAGTTGACTGACTGCAAATCAAGAAATCAGTGATGTCATCATTGCCATCACGGCGTAGCCGCACTTAGACATGAAGTACGTACCCATCCATTCATGAAGTTACAAGAACATGCATTTGTTTGTTGCATAGAGACAAGGAAAACATGCTTATGACTCACACAGGTAGATGACAGACACACATTCATATCCCTATATATATTCACATTCTTCGCCAAAGCTGAACTGCAAGATGCCAAAGTATACGTATACCAAGTTTGCATCTGCCACTAACATAGAAAAGCCATAAGAACAAATATGCAAGCTATAGAGCCACTGAAGTGAATGAGGAAGAGGAGACAGGATTCAAGTACACGAAAGGGCTGGCATGATTGCTGCCGCCAGAGGCAAGTCGAATGATGCACACAGCCAAGGATGAGTGGAGACGGGAATGTGACCCAGCAGAGCAAGACAATGCCCTTTCAATTAAGGTAGATGGAGAGAAGCTGGTTGCATCGAATCAGAGGTGGAAAGCTGCAAGTGTTGCTTCTGAATTAACAACCAAATGCACTCTCCCAGGCTTAGGTGATCAGAGATGGCAAAATAAGGGAACACATAGCCCCTCCATTCCATGTTCATTCTCATTGTCTTGAGAAGGTACACTCAGCCTGGTAACCACCCAGGGTTCCAGGTTTGGGAGGATCCACTCTGTCTAATCCAGAAACACCTTTCATGTGAAGGTATAAAATGTTGTGAGAGCCAATGGTCTCCCCACAATCTTGCAACATTTTAGGTTGATACATGTAGAAGTGGTCCCAGGAGGAGCTACCAGATATGGCTACCCAATAGTACAATCAACCCTTATAGTATACATACGTAGTTCACCTAAACTGAGCAATGTGAATGTCCGATATGTTTTGGGGACAGAACTTGGTTTTGTGACGTCACATCGGGGAAAAAACGGGTGACACGCGCTGAGAAGACGAGTACCCTGGAGAATTCATCTTTTTCTAGTGTGATCCCTGTCGTTTTGTTAGATAATAAGGACAGTAGACTTTGACCCATGGCCGAAGTTCTTGCAGTGGGGAGTTTTTGATGGGCCTCAGTCTCTCTTTGCTGGTAATTGGGGTGACTGCTATAGGACCCCTGCCTCTCCTTGACAGTACAGGCACCCTTCGTGGGAATGGCTCCACCACTTGTAGATCTGTGGTAATTCATTTTTGATCAAAACTGACACCCATGTTCTTTAAATAGGTACAAGACAGTACAAACAAGTATAATTGATGATTTTGGGACCTTGTTTATAGTTTTGTTTTTCTTTCTGTAAGCCATTTAATAGATTGGATGTGCAAATGTCAGGAGACCACTTGTTAATAAAATATTGCTAAAAATAAAATATTCAGTAACATCTGAGTAGAGCATGTACCTCAGTTACTCCAGTGCACTGGCTTTCCCCACAGTGGTAACGATGACATAGAGCCCACAAAGCTGCAAGAAGCCATAGCTGTGCATTGCCTCACAGAGGAGCCATATTGAAAATCAGTAAACCATCTGACCTCTTAGCCAACTCTGAGATCACAAATCGATGGTTAAGGACTAATCCTCGCTTCAATGATTAGTAACTAAGCCATCTCCACCTGTACTTACAATGAGCTACATGCACCAGGCCGGCAATGTTTCTGATGAGCTACATGGACCAGACTGGCAATGCTTCCAATGAGCTGCATGCACTAGGCTGGCAATGCTTCCGATGAGCTACATGCAGCATGGTGCCATTGCTTCCGATGAGCTAAATGCAGCAGGCTGGCAATGCATCCGTTGAGCTACATGCACCAGACTGGCAATGCTTCTGATGAGCTACATGGACCAGACTGGCAATGCTTCCAATGAGCTATATGCACCAGGTTGGTAATGCTTCCAATTAGCTCAATGTACCACGCTGGCAATGCTATTAGTTCCAGATAGAGCCACATGGATCAGACTGGACACGCACTGTCTCTCCCTGCGATACATTAGTTCAACAGCGCAGTACAGCGTAAAGGGCAACGATCACGGTGAACCATCCCTTTAGGAATTATCGTTTGTCACACCTGCAACAATGTAACTCCTGAGCTTGCCACTTATCACCAATGCAGGCAGCATACTACCTTCCTAAATCAATAGCCATCTCACTATAATACCTGAGGCCAAGGGTACTGTGGTGACCATGTGGTCCCTTTTCATGAAAATAATGGAAGATTGGAAAAGAGAAGAAGGACCAGGGCCAAGGAAAGCAAAAGGGCGAAAGAATAATCCCTCAGGCCACACCACACTACCACACAACACCCAGCACACCAGGCTGCATGAACCACCACATGAAAAGTAACTAAAGCACTCCTAAGAATCACATTATGGCACAACACACAGACCATATAGGACAGGAGACCAATTGCCCAGGCCCACATACACCGTTTGCCCGCCTACGTGAAGGTAAACAAGCTAGTTCCTCTCCTTCACACACACTCCGCCCTCAGAAACATTTGGCACCAGAACACTAGCATTTGCGCTAAGCCTTTGGCTACAGCCATATCCCTCACATGTCCAAAATATCTCACCTGAAGCAGTGCCAGGAACTGGCTAGTTAATCGCTCTGCTTCCTGACTTCACCCACTCACTCACACACAGCATAATCAGACTTAAACTCTCTTGGTTTTAAAATTAGTAATCACTTCTAATCAGGAAATTAACATCAAACAATCCTTCCTACTGAACTTCTCTTGAACTCAAGTGTTAAGCCAGAACTCCTATTTTGGGGATACCAAGGCCATTTTTGGGGACCCTCAAATTATTTCTTTTCCCTCATCTTCTTTGGTTCCTTGATCTCTTTTTGGTGGCCAGAGGGACTTTTCCTGAAGACCCCCTGTCATTATGTCCCTGTTTACCTTATACAATATTGAGTCATCCCAAAGGCAGACCCTCCAGGATATTGCAGCATGAAATGAAAGATTTGCAGCACAAAAAAGCACATTCTGCAGCACAAAATTGTACTTATTGCAGCATTTTTCTAGCACATTTTTTAATGACTTTAGGGTGTGAGATTGCCACATTGCAAGAAAGAGGCAGTGTGTGAGCTACAAGAGAGCCAGGTTGTCATTATTTATGAATTTAATAGGAAGTTTCCAAGATGCTCCTGGCTTGACAGAAAAGTGTTTGTTTTGGTCTGCATGGTTGGTTTAATGCGCATGCCTATTTAATATTATTCACTTTATTGAGCATTATCACACGTAATGGTGAAAATATTCCCCTTCTGTGGTCTCTAATCCCCAAACACCCACACGTCTCCCCACCAACACCCCTCACACTCACCAATTCCTCATCACAACTTACACTCCCAAATCGCTCACTCCGGTGCATTCTCACATGCGCTATCACATTGCCAAGTCAGAACTTGCTCTACACCAGTCTCTGTCACACTGCACACCATCCTCCCATTCATTCTTTCTTGCTACTTCTGCACTCTTGCATCCTTTCTCCCATTATATCACACACTCCCCTCATCCTTTGTTCCAATCTGCAGCTCTCTTCCTCTTTTTGGCCAACCGCTCTTTCTGCTCTCTGGCACACTGCTCCCCCTGTAGCCCAAGCTGCCTCTCTGCTTTCTGGCCCGCTGCTCCACCTCTGACCCACTGCTTCCCACTTTTCCCCACTGCTCTCCCTCTGCTTTCTTGCCTATCACTCCCCATATGGCCCATCACTTCCCCTCCCTCGCCTTTCCCCAGCCATATTGTGACTATTTCTTAATGTTTTAAAATGTTTGATTTTGACCCAAATGCACAGAAAATGGGGCATCTAAAAATAGAGCAGATGTGCTTTTTTGAGACAACCCATTTTTGGAAGTGAGCAGGTCTTATTCTGAAAGTTGACCTGCACATTTCCACAGGGCTGTGCTATGGCACAAATGATGCGCTGGCCAGCCGCCTTGAATACATTTGTGTCGGAAGCACTCTCCCAACAATCCTCTACAGGCCTCTAGCCCATTTCACTATGATGAGCCATTGAGGGGCCTATCACTGCAAAATTCAATTAAAAAACATTTCTATCTCTTTTGAAAAACAGAAATGCAAGTGATGCATCAGGATTCATCACTCTGCTGTCACACTTAAAAAATAAAGATGCATAACAGGGTCTGGAAAGTCCCTGTCATGCCATGCGCACCCCATGCGCCTCTTCAAAGCAGAGCGCATGGGGTTACCTCCGTTTTCTGAATATTCAAAAGCGCATCTTGTTTGTAAATTCGGGATGCGCTTTTAAGTGCAGAGAAATGCCCCCTAATTTGTGCCAATGCGCAAAGATGTGAAAAGGGCCATCTGAATGGGTGAATATAAGATATGCCCATTCAGATGTCCTTTTCTGGATTGGGCTGCTCTTTTTTTGGTACAAGTGATGAGATTTGCTCGCGCATTTCATTAATTGTGCCCAAAACGTTTTGCGAACTTGGCCCTTGTTATCATTATTTCCAAAATAGCTGTTTTTTTGCAAAAATGGCTGTTTTTGTGACTTTTTTTGAAAACAGCCCTTTTCACGAGATCGCAAAATTGCTATAAACTGGATGGTCTGTAATGGTGCCCAATACAGGTGTGCCTGTCAAGCTCCCCATTTTTGCCTTAAGGAGGTTTCATCACCCGACACAGGTTTTAGCAAGTAGGATGATGGCAGCTATACTTTTGTTTTTTGCCTCACAAGGGGTGCAAGCCATTTTACCACATTGGTGGCCCAGTATACCATTTTGGTAGTCTTTGGGGTACCAATGTGTTTTTTCAAATCCTGCTCTTGACTATGTTGTGTTTCAGGGCTTCCTTTGTCTAGGTGACCATACTGTATGCCTTAAAATAGCTTCTATGACCTTCTGGTATCTTCGTAAGCCCACAATGGTAGCCTCCATATTGGTCCCAAATGGTTTAGGAAAGTAAAGGTCCTTGGAGTACCCCTCACACTTCCTATGGGTTTGGCTAAGGCTGAGTGGCACACCGCCACCAACGGAACTGGTCCCCAGGCGCTCTGGCGGATCTGTAAATGATAAGGGGGGGATTGGTTAGTAGGGTAAAGAGGGAGTAGAATAGTGAGAGGAGTGATTTTCTGTTGGCAGCTTCAACTCGGTGTACACTGGGTGCTGAGCTTTGGTGCGGGTATTGGATCGGTGTCAGTCCGCGTGTGCTGTTGCTCCGGCTTATGTGTTGTTGCAGTGTTGTGAAGTGCGTGCGGCTTGTTGTGCGAGAGATGCTTGTGTGAGTTTTTTGAGTGAGATAACTATGCAGAGTTTGAGCTTATATTGGTTAGTGGGTTACCTGACCTTTAGCATGCTGGCATTCACAGTTTCGTCTAAGTGTGGCACTTGTTGGCCTTCACATGTGGGCATGCCTACATTCACAGTCTTTTCTAGTCATATAGTGATAGACTGACTGGCAATGGGCCAGCCCCTTTGTGCATGGGTATTAAGGCTTTGTTCTGCCCCTGTCGCATGCTCTTGGGTTCCTATCCTGCCAAAGAAGCAGGTCTGCTTGCCAGCTGTAGGAGATTTTTGCCATGATTCCCAGCGTTTTTGATATTTTGCTCTATTTTTAGATGCCCCATGTTTTGACATACTGGTGAGGTAAATTGGTTTGGGCATACCCCTGGCTGTGTTTCTTACAAATGGAGGTCCAGCCTGCAACCCCTAAAGTCTCCTGCAGTCTCCCCATATCTGCTGGGTTGATCCCTCCATGCCAGAACCATTTCTGGGCCCTTCTATTGCTGCCACTACATTTACAGGCAGAATCTTCTGATTGGCTGTGGGTTGCTGCAGAAGTCTGGGAGGTACACCTGAGGGTGCCACCAACTGCTTTCTCCATCCCGGGCTGTCTGGTGCCCTGTTAGAGCCTTCTTTTTTTCTCCCAGATGCTGCAAGTCGTTTTTTCAGGTTCTCTCTTCTCCCTGAAGTCACCCAACCAAGATCTGTCGCCTCCTGGCTTGATGGTAGAGATCCTGGGAGGAGCCTCTGCTTCTTTCCTGGGTTGCTGGTGCCTTATTGGTCCAGAGTTCAAGTCCTAGTGAATCAAATTCTGCAAACCGCACCTGCGGGAAAGAGGGGTTTACTCACTGGATTGTTTTGTGCTGCTGGAGCCTTTTTTGCTGCTGTAACTATCAACATGAGTACCTTCCTGTGGGTCCTGGGATGGGAGATTGTTTCAGCTACTCACTCCCAGGATTTCCCCATGTCCGTGGTAGATATTGCTTGTAGGTAAGTCTTTACCACAATCCTATAGAGTTCTATTAGGGTCCTCCTATTCTGATTTTTCTTCCTCTGGGACCTGTGCCCATCTTCGGATGTCTGGAACAATTCTCTTGTGGCTTTCCC
This sequence comes from Ambystoma mexicanum, assembly GCF_040938575.1. NCBI lineage: Eukaryota > Metazoa > Chordata > Amphibia > Caudata > Ambystomatidae > Ambystoma > Ambystoma mexicanum. The sequence continues at coordinate 272,152,187 of NC_090939.1, read as the reverse complement.
TGGAGTTGCCTATTGCAGAATCCACACCTTTGGGGTGAAAAAGACTTACCTCCACTAAAGCGGATGGCCACCTAGCTGTTTGAGATTTTTAAAATGCTAGAAAAACCAAACGTCCAACCATTACCTACCAAACCTAGCGACCAAGACTTTGTTAGGATGCAAATGGCATTTGAAACTAAAATATTAAAAGCCTGAGCAAACATTTAAAATAACCTCATTGAAATTTCAACCAATTTGTTACCTCCCAGGAAAACCACAACTGACGAAACATCACCTAAATTTGACTTCTTACCGGTTCATCCTTCCAAAACTGATCCTTGACCAGAAAGAAATGTTTGCCCCATTTTTAGTTAGATTTGTAAACTCATCGTTCCACATTAACCTGATGCCCGATTCTATTAAAATAACCACTATTGCACGGCTGGTCAAGAAATCGAGCCTACATTCCAATGATCCTAACAATCTGAGACCAATTAAGAACTGCAACTTTCTGTTGAAAATTCTGGACAAAACAGCCACTACAAAACTTCAAACATTTGTGGAAACCTTAAACATCCTACACCCTAGACAATCTGGTTTTAGGCCTGGCTATAGTACTGAAACAGCTCTGTTCGACCTACAAACCCACATGCTGAGTATCACTTACAAAGACAATACCGGACTGCTTGAACTATTAGACCTGTGGGCGGCATTCGATCTTTTAGATCACTATCGCCTCCTCCATACTCTGAGCAGCATAGGACTATTCAGCACAGAAACCATCACCTGGGTGCAATCCTTCCGTTCTAACCGGACATCTAGAATCTGTTGGGGAGACGCTTGCTCCCCTTCAATATCCACGGGTTAGTGTTTCACATGGGGCTTGTATGTCTCTGCTTCTTTTCAACCTATACATCAAACCTCCCTGTGACCTCTTTGAAGAGTCTGGAACCTTTTTTACCAACTACGCTGATGATACTCAACTGGTTCTTGAACTCCTCAGCGATCACAACCATGATATGGCAAATTTTGTGCAGGTGTACTCTTTGGTGGAAACATGGATGAATCATAACTGGTTGTGTTTGAATGATAACAAGACAGAACTGTTGATTGTTGGCTCCCATCAGGCTCGACCCAAACTGGATCCCACATATCAGTCTTTTAAGATCTATGACTGCAGCGCCACAGTTTCCCAGAAGGTTAAGACCTTAGGCTTCCACTTGAAAGCCTCACTGAAATCTGACACCCACATCAATAAGGTCGTTGCCAACTTCTCTTATTATCTTCACCTCCTGAAGAACATCCGTCCTTTTCTTTCAGAGCCTAACTGCACATCGATTGGACGTGCAATAATACTACCAAGGCTTGATTATTGCAACGCCCTATTAATAGGGGGGAACAAAAAGTGCCTGCAAAGGTTACTAGTGATTCAAAATGATGCTGTACACATTGTTAAAAGAAAAACCAGTAAAGAGCACATATCTAGCTGCCACCGAGCTATGCACTCGCTGCAATCTCGGCTCGGATGCAATTCAAGTCAGTGATGCCGACTCACAGATGCCTTCATGGTACTATACCCACATACCTTAAAAACATGATGTGCTCCTCCGAGCCCCAAGAACAATACGATCTTTGACAGAATCGCTGGTCAGGAACCTAGCTTTCAAACATAAAAGCGGTCTCGGGAGGTAATTTCCTGTCGCCTCTGCCAACCTCTGGAACACCCAACCGCCAGGTCTGAGACAGCAAAAGTGCTGTCAATAATTTTGCAAACAACTAAAAAACGTATTATTCACATCAGCTCCCCCTCTTGAACTTCTGTGGCCTTTCTTGTCCCATTCCTTTTCCGTCCATTTGTGTTCATGTTTACAGCACCCCGATGACTGCAGGCTCCGGTGCCTTATTAATAAATAAATAAATTAAATAAGTAAATAAATAACGTTCTCCTATTGATTCCAGTGTAACTGTGAACTTAACTGACATTTTTTCTGGCTACCCCCCTAGGTCTTCAGTGAGCTCTGGACCAAGTTCTTATTTTACCTGTGATTTCTAATTGATTTTTAAAGTCGTTTTATGCATTTGTTTCCAAAGGACCGTTAGTGTAACATTGTGACTATGTCTATTACTCTGTAACTGTAACAATTTTTCTCTTGAAATGTCTGGATCAGGAAACGGTTGCTAGAATAATTTGCTAATTCTTAGAAGCCTTTGGCTAGGGTTACCAATTGTTTAATTATCTCTCTGCCTATTGATATTGATATTGATATTGTATTTCTATTGCGCAAGTACACAAGTGTTTTAGAGTGTGACAAGGCAAGGGAGGGGAACAGGGGAGAACAAAACAGCGATCTTACTAGGCCCAGTGATATTGAGAGCACGCAAGTGCATGGGAGAGGGGGAGGGGAAAAGTGCATGGATAGTGAGGAAAAGTGCGAAGCAGAGGAGAAAAAGATAAATAACAATGAATAAATAATAAAGGCAACAAACAGTGGTAGTGCAGCCAGCAATTTGCAAGTGCTAGGTTTAAGGCAGCAAACAGGGTAGGTCTGATAAGTGCAGGAAGAAAAAGAGTGGGGCTGTATGGGTACAGATACAGACCCCAGTGCAAGGGGTGGCCCGGAGGCAGTGCGGGAGGGTGGCAGGGTGAGCAGGTACCTGGTCCCGGAGGACAGAGGGTGGCCAGGTGCACGGTGCCAAGAGAGAACAGATCAGCAGGGGAGAGGGGGAGCGAAGTCAGAAGAAAAGAGGAAGGTCTTGAAGTGCTTCCAGGACCGGAGATGGTCTCCTCAAATTAGGGAGGCTGCTCCAGAGGGAGGCCCCAGCCGAACACAGAGATCTACCCCCAGCTCGTTTCTTTGAAAAACGACTGACCCTGAGGGAGTTGGAGGTAGAGGAGCGAAGAGCTCGAGAGGGGAGGTGTTTGCGGAGGGATAGCTGAAGGTATTTTGGACCCAGGCCCCAGAAAGCCTTGTGGACAATGCAGAGGGTTTTGAATTTAATCCTTGCATCCACTGGGAGCCAATGGAGGGATTTTCAGAGCTGGAGAGATACGATCCTAGGGCTTGAGGCCAAGGACAAGTCTCGCAGTCCTGTTCTGGATTAGTTGCAGAGGGCGGATATATACATTGATATGTGTGTCAGTGCATCAATACCTGTATAATACCCTAGGAAGTGCAAATACATATGGATTATTGTTTTCTAGGACTAATGGATTTATTGCATATGTTTCCTGTTTGATAAAGCCTTTTCCCATTTCCTAACTATATGGTTTAAGCACTGCCAGGGCCTTCCACATATAACAGGGTTGGGCTGTGTCTAAATGGACACTGTACCCCATGTGCAGGCCCACAGGGGACTTGCCTGCTTGCTAGGGTTGATGGCTCCCTGGTTCTCCCCACCCCCTTTTATTGGGTGTTTACACTTGGTAGAGAACCCACATAAAGAGATTGGTAGTTGGGTGATTCCTGGTATAGACTTTACTGTTATTTATAATGTGCTGGTATATTATTAATAACGTGTATTATTACCCAAAATGATTGTTTGAACTGATAGTTTTAAATGTGTTACTTTATTAAATCATACATTTTTCAGTATATCAGTGTGGTGTATTTTCCGGAGATAAGTGTGTTTACTAGTCTTACCTCTCTGTCAACCCACTACTCCTAGCCCTAGCTGAGAGTTAAGAGTTGCTGCTCTGACTACGTTACCTAAACTAAGAGAGGTTTGGCTTTCCTTTCTTGTCAGGTGGTTAGCCTCCCTCACCACCCAAAGGTTAGTGGTTGTAGCATCTTCAACAGAGGGTGATACAATAACTGCTTTAACAAATATAAGTATACAAGTATATGCAATGGTAGAATCTCTACCAGGTAAGGCTGACATTCCATAAAACCACTGTACTGCAAATAGCCTAAGGGCATCCTTCTGCCATCAGTTTCTGCCAGCAGATACTGTATACCCCTGCCAAGTCCCTACAAAGAATTTGTTACAGAGCCTGGCACAAGGCAGTCAAACGGGCAAACCACAAATGCACCTCACTCTTGAATCCCCACACTTAACTTCGTAGACCCTTGATCTCAGTGCCTGCACACGCTAGACCAAGGCAGCCCACAACGCCTGCTCAAGTGTGACCGCTGCAAAGTTTGGAGTGTTCAGTCCCTCGATGTAAAGAAGAAGCGGTTCTTGAACGGTGCACAGTTCAATACCTTCCCCCTATCATGCCATTATTCCCCAGCCACATGCACTATGGCCAGGCTAACCCTCGCACAGCCTCACACGCTCCAAAATCAAAGCGCCATTTTTCCTAACGACTAAGCAAGAAAAGGACAATGCACGTGCCAAATCTTCAACATCTAGGTCACTGCACAGTTGTAATGGCCAGTACACTGAAGACAAATACCTGTGCTTCACAACAATTGAAAATCAAACTACCAGCACCAGTGTTCTCCAGCCATATGTCTGTGAATCCATAGGGAGCATGTTCAAGCATGTCAATGGCATGGGTAAGACAGTCTGAAGTCCCACAATGCAAGTCATGACCTCACTTGCTACCCATGCAGTCTGCTGGAGTTACACATGGATATGGTAGGTTATTTATGACGCACTTAATACCCAGAGGTTTCTAAGCATGGACCCGGGCATCGAACCTGTGTTGCTCTGTGTTGTCTTGCTTCCAAGACAAGCACATTGCCCCTGAGCTATGCTCCCGATCCACTGAACCTCTGATTACTCACAGCTTCTTTGCATCTAGCAATCAGAACATACTACCACACACACCCCAAGCTCAATAGACAAATGCTTTACTTGTTTTGAAGCCCTCATCAGCACCCAGAGAATGAAAACAAATTTGAGGCTCATCCAGTTTGAAGTGACACCACCTTGAATACAACAGTGACTAGGGGCGGCCAGGCATACAGTGACATTACAGTGCCATAGAACACAACCCTAGAGCGCCAGCTTAAAAGGAAACCTGAGAGATGTCAGCCTGTATCATCACGCCCCAAGACATCCCATGTTCAGGTACTCAGCCCAAACCATGAGGTCCTATAAAACGACCCCCCAGAGGTCTGCAACTTGCGACTCAACAGATGTTTTGGACTATGACTCCCAATATCCCTCACTATTCAAATGTCAGTTGTAGCACCAAACATCTTGAGAGTCAAAGGATGCAGACCCCGGCCCGCAGACGGCACTAGAGAATAGCTGCACACAATTATGCTCCCTTTACAAAACCCCTACGCCCTCAAACTGGCACACAGGCATTACAGTAATTGACATGCATTGAGGGATACCGATGGTCATCAATATTTGAGGAGAGGTGTGGTGTAACCTCGCTCTGTGCCACAGGGGTGCGCGTGCTCCTGACAAAAGAATATATGTGGATGGCAGACATTTTGGAAGCCGTTTGGGATACTGACTCCAGCGTCTCACCACAAATGCTTGAACTTTATTCCCAGGCAAAATGCCACCTCCTCGTAGAGGGGGATTAAAAACTGCCGTCGCCCACTCGCAGTGGTATTGCTAAATGTCCAGTTGAGATTTACATAGGGGTCGGGAGGGTTCCTCTGTGCTGTAAGCAGTGCTGATCATTGGGCCGGCTCTCGGCGGATCCGAGATCCAGCACCAGATGTGAAGCCAGATCTCGGGAGCCGGGCAGAGTCAGCCACTGTTAAGAATTGATGTCCAGGCACTAGATGGGCTCATTGATACTTTATTAAGTATCTGTCTGTGACAGCAGGCACTGCCTCCAGCCCTCACCAACTGAATCATACAGAACGCTCTCAAAGCATAACACTCTGAAAAGAATGCATTACCTCATAATGGCATGGATAGGTAATGAATCAGAGTACAAATCTATTGTATGAACACCTAACACATTCTGAATCTAAACATTGAATAAATCATATACAAGTATTAATAGAATAAATCAATACAGGTAATATCCCAACACATCTCCTCCCTTACAATGTTGAATTCAATTAATATAATAATCTCTTAACCAGATAGGTTTACTCCTCACTCTCTCCAAATTCACCTTTACATTGCTATCTTTTAAAGCATTATTGTCCCCACTCATGTTAGCATTTGAACTCGATAACATATTATCATCTTTGTCACTCTCAGTGCCTTCCCAATCTTCAACTGGCCCATTGTTGTTGCATTTCACTAACCTAGACATGGACCAGCATTCACCTCCCTCCATGATGGCTACATTTCCTCTCACTACAGAAATTCTTTTGGGCCCAATGAATTTGCTCTCAATGCACTTAGAAGACATTCTCGGGTTTTTAATGTAAACCATGTCTCCTTTTTTCCAAGCTATTGTTTTAGACTTCCTTTCAGCATTCGCCCTCTCTATATACTCATCCTGGGCCTCTCTTATGAGTGACATAACTCTGGTCCTGTCCACATAAGTACTCTTTGCCAAATCCATCCATCCCGGACACAATTTGGTCCCTGGTTGCCTACCTTTGAGGGACATAAATGGGGAAACTCTGGTAACCGAATGTGGGGTGGTGCAATAATTCCACACCATCTCCCGTAACACACTTTGCCAATTTAGACCTGACACCATAGCTAACTTTAGCCCTCCTTTTATAAATCGGTTTGCTCTCTCTACCAAACCATTTGCCCTAGGCTGAAAGAGGGTGGTTCTGTAATGTTTGATACCAAACTTTTTAAAGAACCCCATCATTCTGTCAGTGCAGAACTGAACGCCATTGTCTGATACAATCTCTGTTGGAAATCCCTCTCTATAAAATACCTCTTCAAAAAATGTTATCATTTGAGCAGTGTTAGCTTCTCTTATCGCCTTCCACTCCACCCATTTAGAATGGTAATCCACAAGAACAATCAAGTATTTAAAATCATTTCCCAAATCTTGCAAAGGCCCCATCAAATCTACCGCAACTTTTTTCCATGGCTCACTTGGAACACTTACGCGTCTTATGGGAGCCTCCCTAATAACCTTACTCTTATCACTCTTTTCACATTCTCTACACCCTCTCACACATTTCTCGACCTCACTATCAATTCCTGGCCACCAGAAAGATTGCCTGATATGTCTTTTAGTGCCCCCCAAGCCTAAATGACCTTGATGCGCAATGTTAATTAACTTGGACCTAACATTACAAGGGGGAACTACCCTTAGTCCCTTCCTGAGCTGAAAACCATCCTCTGATAAACTCAATTCTTCTTTTATGCCATAGTAACCTTCATACTTCTTTTCAATGAGATCTGTCCTGGGCCAACCTGTTTTGGTCCATCTCTTTACTTGTTTAATTATTTCATCCATATCATCAGCATCTTTCCACTCATCTCTCCCTATGGCTTCATATTCGACATCATAAATGCTCAGACCTTGTTCAACACTCACTTCTTTAGAGTCGTTGTCTTGCACAGGCAGCCTTGACAAACAATCTGCCACTACGTTGTCTTTCCCAGGTATATATATAACCCTAAAATCATAAGCTAGTAAATCTACCATCCATCTGGATATTCTAGGAGAACCTTTGGCCCAGTCCACACTTCCCAACAATTGAACCAATGGCTTATGATCTGTTTTTACGGTGAAAAATTGACCCCAGAGATAAAACTTGAAATGTTCAACAGCCCACGATACAGCTAGAGCTTCCCTTTCTACAACAGAATAATTTTCTTCAGCACCCCTCAAAGGTCGAGAAGCAAAAGCTATGATGTGTTCTACCTTGCCAGCATCAAACTGAGAAAGAGCAGCACCCAAACCCAGAGTACTCGCATCCACTGCTAACACAGTTTTCCTATTGGCAACAAACCCTCCCAAAGAGGGAGCACTCACAATACCATCTTTGATTTTAAGGAAAGCACTCTGACACTCATCAGTCCATATATACTTTGCATTTTTCTTCAACAGTTCCCTCAGAGGCAAAGACATGGTGGCAAAGCCGTCAACAAACTTGTGATAGTACTCGGCCAACCCCATGAAAGAGCGTAACTTCTCTTTGTCTTGTGGTTGAGGAGCACTTCTAATACTGTCCACAAGGGATTTCTTGGGTGAAATTCCCTCACAAGAGATCCTGTGACCCAAATAATCTACTTCCTTCACGGCAATTTTACATTTTTCCCTCTGCACAGTCAAACCAGCTTCCCTGAGTCTAATCAAGACTGCTCTCAACGTTTCATCATGTTCAAGCTCACTCTCTGCAAAGATAAGAATGTCGTCTTGAAAAACTGTGACTTTTCTCAAACCCCTCAGTACTTCTTCCATCACCCTCTCAAAAACAGAAGCGGCGGAGGCCAACCCAAAAGGCATGTGGTTATACTTAAACACCCCCTCGGGTGTGATGAAAGAGGTGAGGTGTTGGCATTCCTTGGATAATGGAACTTGATGATATGCTGACGAAAGATCGATGACGGAAAACCACTTCAGCTCACCCAACGTTGACAGAGTCTCCGAAATATTTGGCAGTGGATGTCTCTCAACAATGATGTTCTGGTTCAAAGTGCGAAGGTCAACACACAATCTCAGTTTCCCATTTGCTTTAGCTACTAATACAATGGGCGATAACCATTCAGTGGCCGTAACTGGCTCAATGACACCCTTGTAGACCAAATTTTTCAGTTCTTCTTTGAGTTGATCTCTCACTTTCAATGGCACTTGCCGCACCTTGTGTACCACAGGCTGTGCATTGCTTTTGAGCTTTATATGGTGTTCAAATTTCTTCAGCTTGCCTAATTTTTCCGAAAACACTTCTGGGAAATCCTTGGTCCAGATATCTTCTACTTCTGCTATGGTCACAGGATTGGGAGCACTGGCCTGAACTCACACTCCTAAGCTCCTCTGCTCCTCCCATCCCAACAGCGAGGTACCTTTCCTCGCTACTAATACAATAGCTTGACAATTTCTTTCTTTATACTGTATCCTTGCTGGAAATTCCCCCAGAATGTCTATAGCCGATTCCGCATAACCGCAAGCTCTGACACTGGTGGGTCGAATTATGTTCTCACTTTTTCTTAAAACACTGACCAGGGTGTCTCGGGATATAATAGTCCAAGGCGAGCACATGTCTACCTTCATTACTAGCTCACACCCATCAACAAGAAATGTGTCGACCGGGCCCTTCGTCTCCCCAGATAAGGCTGATATCTCAAAAACATGCTTGTTGATTGATTCTCTCACATCTGCCACTTCCTGTATGTCATATCTCCTCCTAACATTTTCTTCTTTATCCTCTTCTGTTCTGTGTTCCACATAACTGACAGCAGCGACTTTGCAGACATTCGCAAAATGTCCCTTGCCCCTGCATTTGAAGCATTCCCCAAACTTAGCAGGACACGATGGAAAGTTTGCGCCATGTCTGGAACTCCCACATCGAGGACAAGAACTTCTCATGTTCCCGTTCCCTTTCTTTCCACTGAAAGAATTAGGTTTCTTTCTTTGATCCAGAGCGCACACAGCTACTGATGGTGTAATCGATTCGTCTATTCTGAGCTCTTTGACATACTGTGTAGTTTGCTCAATGCCCCTGGCCAGATCCACTGCCTCATCCAGACTCATGTCTTTGGCAAGGAGTTTTTCTTGAACTCTGACATTGTTGGTGCACCTTATTAGCTGGTCTCTGATTAATGAGTCACTCAACTGTCCAAATTCACAGGAGTAGCTCAGGGACCTCAAACATGCAATGTAAGATTCTACGGGTTCTGACTTTTCTTGTATTCTCTGGAAAAACTTGTGCCTCTCAAAGCTGACATTTTTCTTTGGTTCGAAATGATCTCGCAGGCGACCAAGGGCTAACTCATACTCATCCATGTCGCCAGATCCTGACACTTGGTTTCCAGTAAGGCCATCAAAAATTCTTCAACCTTCTACTCCTAAATTATGTATCAGCAGAGCTTTCTTGCATGTAGGTGAGAATCTGTCCCCCCCCATGGCCACCAAATAGTTCTCAAAGGCATCCTTCCATTTATCCCACCTGACTGCAGGCCGGCCTGGTTCATTCAGAAAAGAAAGAGGGGGTGGAATGGACGCAGCCATGACAACACTAACAGTGTGGTTGTGAAGTTAAGGGGTCAATGGTGCGGGGGCGGAGTTTGCACACAGTACTGTTCAGGCTAGCGAACAGCGGTGCCTTCTCCCGCTCCCTCACTGTGAGCACCGGCTGATCTGGTGCTTACGCTGCGGGCACAGAGCTTGTCACTCAGTTCAGTCTTGCGAGCCGTGCCCAGCCGCTCTCCGACTATGCGCGTAGACTGATACGGCGCTCGCGCTCCACTCGCGAGCTCGCGCTCCACTCGCGCGAGCGCTCGCGCTCCGCTGCCTGCTCACACAACGCATTGGGGGGGGCTCGCCGGTGCCCGCGCGCGCTCTTCCAAAAGAGGCACCCTTCTCCCACACAGGCTCAACACCACACGCCTGACCTGCCTCAGCTGGTTACGTTCTCTCATGGTTTCCTTTGATGTCCGCAGCGGCACTAACTTCTTCTGCCTGCTGTCACGGCCGCAGGGAGATCAGGGATCCACAGCAACACAGAATGCGCCGGGGCCGTCGCACAGAAGGTTCAGAAGATCCTCGTCGCCAATGTTAAGAATTGATGTCCAGGCACTAGATGGGCACATTGATACTTTATTAAGTATCTGTCTGTGACAGCAGGCACTGCCTCCAGCCCTCACCAACTGAATCATACAGAACGCTCTCAAAGCATAACACTCTGAAAAGAATGCATTACCTCATAATGGCATGGATAGGTAATGAATCAGAGTACAAATCTATTGTATGAACACCTAACACATTCTGAATCTAAACATTGAATAAATCATATACAAGTATTAATAGAATAAATCAATACAGGTAATATCCCAACAGCCACCCAAGCCATAAACCTCGCTGGAATACAAAAAAAAAAGAAAAGCACTCACGACGGCAGCATTGCCTTTTACTGCCGGCTTTGGCACCGGTGTGTAATGCACAATGCTCGCTACATGTAGCATTGTGCATTGCACACCAGTGCCAAAGCCGGCGGTAAAAGGAAATGCAGCCAATGCGGGTGCTTTTTTGAAAAAAAAAATGTATTTTTTTTTTTTTTTTTAAATATTCCAGCATTCTGGATGTAAAAACAGTTATGTACCAAATAAATGCCCCAATTCACAGAAGCGTTTTATAATGACAAAACCCTGTGGGAAACACTCTGTGAATTAGGCCCAAAGATTCATTTGATCTGATGTCCACTACCAGCCCCACCCCCTCTAGACCACGCCCCTCGGGCATCCCCCACACCCCGCAACTTCTCCCCAACCCAGCCCTTGTGGGATCCCCCACCACATTTTTTCCATTTACACCACTGGCTGTAAGCGTGCTCTTCGGTGGTTATTAAGCGTTCTTTTATCCGACATACAAACACCAGCTTAATCATTTACAAAGACTGTTGACTTTGCTTCCTTTGTAAAAAAAAAAAAATAATAACTCATTAAACAGAAACATGAAAGTAAACGCTCTTCTTAATCGGTAGCATCTAATTCGCTGAAGTCAATATTTGCACTTGACACTCCTGAGTGCTGCATCTGGGTTTTAAAATGTTCCCACAATTCGAAAAGTACTAAAGGAAAGTAAAATACCGTTGACGAGCTGGAAAGCGCTTTATCTGAACATACATTGCGAATGGCGGGGCATTCCAGAGAGGGCTGTCTTCGGCCCCAGGCCAAAAAGACACAACAGGCCTTTGTGACGCAGACTCAAACGGAGGGACCTGACGAGGGATAAGAGGTGCGTAGACACGAGTCCTGCCAAGGCTGCAGGGTGGCTTACGCACTGCTGCGGCCCGGGCGGCATACAATAAAGCAATGCTACCCCTGTCCTATCTGTTTCTCACCAGGAAAAGAAAATACCGTTTTGAATCCATTGGGAAAGCTGACAGACGAGGTGCGCTCGTTGGCAGCATTCCTGTCCATGACGTTTAGGCAATGAGTGTTGGAGAACTTTCAAAGCTATGGAGGTTAAGTAGACCCCCCCCACGGCCCATGTTTTACCGAGCCTGTCCCACCCCCATCCTCTAGGCCTCTATGATGCTATGGCAGCAGTGCACTGGTGGTCTGTCTGGAGAGTAGGAGAGGGCATCTCTAAAACATTTTGAAAAAACTGAAATAAATAATTTTCCTTGAAGAAAATGATAAATGAGTCAAAGATAAAGTCATTATTTATTGTTAAGTTTAAGGCATCTATTTATATATTTATTGTATTTATTGTTTGCCTGTTCGGCGCTTATGTAATAGGAACATACTGTTTCAAAGTGCCCGCAGGGAGGAAGGGAGAGTGGGAACATTACAAAATACAATACAATATTTAAGAGCAGTGGGGGAAGAGGAAGGAGGGACAAACCTACTATGAAGCATCTGTCAGTAGAGGCTTACGCCGCCACTTTCCCCCCCTCCCACCCCTACTTGGCTGACTCACACCCTGACACAGCCCTTTCCATGCTCCACTCTGCTATATCTGATACTCTTGATGTTCTTGCCCCTGTCATGAGGATCTGCCTGAAGCCCAAAGCTAAAGGCAATTCTTGGTACGAGTGACCTCGTCACCATTAAATGCAAGTGCAGGGTGGCTGAGAGGGAATGGCGTGCTTATGGTACATCCTCTGACAAACTGGCCTGCCGCCTGCTCCAAAGGCAATACCGGCTCTCTTTCCGCACCAGGAAGAGAGCCCACATCCAAGCCCGCGTCTCTGGGCATCTAATAACTCAGCCAAACTCTTTAAAATCTGCAAAGAGCTGGCCAATCCTGCTGCAGTCTCCACCTCTCCAATCCCCTCCCAGGCCCTCTGCACGGCCTCTCTCTCTTCCTCTCCTCCTCCTCCGCCCTCTAATCCTTGCTCTTCCTGTGGCCCTTCCTCAGCCACCTCTACTCTCCCCTTCTCTGCCTTTCCCCTGTTCTTCTCAGACGAGGTTTCTAGACAAGTCTGATCTATGAAAGTTTTGTCAAAACAGGTTCATCCCTGTTCCTCCATAACCATCAAGGACCACATTGACGCCCTGGCTCCTGATCTAGCTGATTTCTGCAACCACTCCTTCACCACTGGAGTCTTCCCCTCCCCCCTGAAGCACTCCCTTGTGCACCCACTTCTTAAGAAGCTCTCTGCGGACCCTTCCTGCCCGGCTAACTATCATCCAATCTCCATCACTTCTTTCCTGGGCAAACTCCTGTAAAAGTTGGCCATCTCCCAGCTTAATCCTCACTCTGAATCTGTTGGGTGTCTCCACGACCATCAATCTGGCTTGAGAGCTGCCAGAAGCATGGAAACTGCTCTCTTGAACATCCGTGAAGACCTGTTCTCCAATCACGATTCCAACACCCCCTGTGTCCTCATCTTACTTGATCTCTCTTTTGCCTTTGACATGGTCAACCATGCCATCCTGTTCAACCGTCTCCATGATAACCTGGGTATCACCGATCAGGCCCTGGCTTGGATGACCTCCTTCCTCTCCGTTCGACCCTCCGAGGTCCAACTTGGGTCCTTCTGCTCCTCTATCTTTATCTCTACCTGTGGTGTTCTCCCGAGGTCTAACCTCTCTCCATGGCTCTTCAACCAATACGTGGCACTTAATGGCCACTGCTTTGCTGCTCTCTGCCCCAACTTTCAGTGCTATGCGGATGACACTCAGCTCATTTTCACGCTCCCCTCAGCCACCTCTTCTCCTTCTCTCATCTACGACTATCTGTCCGCCATCCAGGAGTGGTGTGCCACCAATGATCTCTGCCTTAATGACAGTAAGACTGAGATTCTCCTCATTGGCACATCTGCTCCCTCAATTCCTGTCACTCTCTGGCCAGCCTCCCTTGGCCCTCTTCCTGTTCCCACCTCAGAGGCTAAAAACCTCAGGGTCATCTTCCACTCCACACTTTTCTTCCCTCCTCACATCTCTGATGTCTCTAAGAAGTCCCACTACCAGCTGCACCTCCTCAGAGGTAGTCTTCCTTTCCTCTCCTTCCCCCAGAAGCTCACTGTATCCAGAGCTCTGGTTCTTTCTAGGCTTGACTACTGCTACAGCCTCTTTCTAAATCTGCCTGCCTCTACTCTCCTTCCTCTGCAACTCATTCAAAACAGGACTGTGAGACTTGTCCTTGGCCTCAAGCCCAGGGATCGTATCCCTCCAGGACTGAAATCTGTGCACTGGCTCCCAGTGGCGGTGAGGATTAAGTTCAAAACCCTCTGCATTGCCCACAAGGCCTTGTGGGGCCTGGGACATCAATACCTTCAACTCTTTCCTCCTAAATATCTTCCTTCTCGAGCTCTTCGGTCATCCACCACCAACTCCCTCAGGGTTATTTGCTTCTACCAGCAGTGAGTTGGTGGTAGATCTCTTTCATCTGCTGGGGCCTCCCTCTGGAATGGCTTCCATGCCTCTCTGAAATTTGAGGAGAACCATCTCCCGTTCCAGAATCACCTCAAGACCTCCTCTTTGCTTCTGCTTTCTCTCCTCCTCTCCCCTGCTGATCTCCTGCTGAATCTGAAACTGCACTGGTTACTTGGCTACCCTCTGATCTCGGGCTCAGGACCCCTCCCCCGCCAGTTGCTCACCTGCACTGCCTCCTGGCAACCCTGCACTCGGGTATCCTTACAGTACCTACTAGCACTTGACACCTGATGTCTGCACTTACCCTTGCACTTGCCACCAGCTGGCTGGACTTTTATTTATTGTCTTTATTTTTTTGACTGCTATCGTATGTACTGCACTGCCCCCTCCCCTTCACCCTCCCCTGCACTTGCGCGATCTCAATGCCACCTGGCCTAGTAGGATCGTTGTCTCTGTCTTCCCTCTGTTTCCTCTCCCTTGCCTTGTCGCACCTTGAAACACATAGTGTATAGGCGCGTTATAAATGCCTTATCATATAATATCATATCATATGCCTTCTGAGTATTCAGAACATGCAAATGGACGTTTCGTAAGGGAATCACTTCGAGGCGCCCCAAGGGGAGAGGGGAAAGTTTGGAGACCAGGAAACGAGGGACGGTGATTGATCGTTCACAGGCTTTTAACATTCTAGATCAGAAGAGTGCAAAGAGTGTGGGGGGTCAAGGACATGTGCAACAGTAGAAACAATACTTTGAGACAAAAGGTAAGTGCAAGGTTAAACAGTGCAAACGGGAGCAATGGAGAATTGCAAGATATAAGGGATTGAGGTCACCAGACCGCAAGGCAGTAGCGCAATTCACAAATAACTGCCACATGCAGGCTGACACACAATATTTTACACTGCGGTCTTGCGGACTGGAGACCGGAATGTTGAATGGGGTTGGGGACAGACAGGTAAGTGAAAGGAGTGGCGGAATGCGGAGGGAGAAGAAGGGGAGGAGGCAGAGGAAAGGGGAGTGCAGGGGCAACCCCCTGAAATTGACTACGAGGTAAAGATGAAGACCAACCTTGTGGGGGGCGGGCTTTCCTGGGTGGCCCTCCCCATCATCGGATATTCGATCCTGGATCCATTTTAATCCATGTAATTAAGTTCATAGCATTTACGGTTGAAGCCCCTCCCTAGCAGTCCCAATTTGGGAATTTAGAGGGGACCAGTGGCTGAAGAAGTAAGTCTTAGAAGAGGGGCATTATCAGCCCCGGAGGGGCGGAGTTAGGATGTGTCAAAGTTCTGTTGAAGAACAAAGTCTTTTGCTGCTTCTGTTATCGCAGGTGTTTTTCTTTGCTTCTGAGGACAATGGGCAGGTTTTTACACAGACTAGTGCCAACCACAGCAAAAGTCCTGCCGCCTAACCTCTTTTTCTTGACAGAAGCGATCGTGAGTGTCAGAGCTAGCTGATCTGAGGAGTCTAGTAGGGCAGTGCTTTTTGATTTTCCACCTAAGGTTAGAGGACCTACATCACATTAATCACAGTGGATGAAGCAGAGAGTTTGGACTTCAATTCTAGGGTCTACAGGGAGCAAGTGGAGAGACGTTAGGGTTTGAGGCCCAGAATTGGTCTTGCTGCCGGAGGCTGGATTAACTGAACACAGTGGATGTTTCCTGGCAGGCCTCAGTATATGCCATCTCAGAAGTACAGATGGGATAAGACTATAGCTCGTGTCACTTCTACTGTATGAGATATGCTCAGGGAATGCAGGAATCTTCTAAGCATGTCTAAGTGAAAGTGCGTTTGTTCCTAGAATAAGCCGCTTTCGCCGAAACCCTGTTTGCTGGGTCCGGCTTCAGCTCTGCAGTGAAAACACATGGATGTGCCCGCTCTCCCTGCTTCTCCGCTCTTGAGGAGGACACCACTGTGTCTCTACCCAGCCACCCTCAACTACTTCCTCAAATGCTGGGGCCACCCCTGCATGCCCCATCCACTGGCACGCTGCCTGCCGCGCCCCCTCCCTTCCACTACCTACGCTCCCACTCTGCTCTCCACCAAGACTAACCACCACACCGACAACAACCCTCTGCCACTCCTTACCACCACTGGCTGCGGCCACTGCTGTGCAGAGACCGGTCCCCATTCTGCCTGTTTTCACCAAACGCTAAATCCGAAAGGCTACGCTCCGGGAAGATGGCATGCTGGGAAAAAATATTCAATGAAAGTGAGCAATTCCATTGGGAAAGTCCTTGAAGGAGCAGCTGAATAGAGGAAAGGGGCTAATAACATAACAGGTGTATTTGTAAAGCACACATTCACCATCAGAGGGGCATCTTGATGCTATTGACAGATAACAGATGTTTATTATTACCCAACTTAATGGTGTTCATTTTATCAACCATGGGAAGATGAAGGGCTGAGTGGACCAGCCGGGATTCGAACCTGTGACCATGAGCTCTAAAAAAAACACCCTGGTGTGGATGCATTAGTCCACAGAGCCAGAGACCCAGCTTGATGCTCCGGTTGACACTCCACTGGCATTGATTAGGACATGACAAGGGTAAGTGTCTTGTCCTTGAGGATGCTGAGGTTTGTCATGCGCTGTTTAATGGGTCTGCTGCGGTTTCACCTACACAATGTTAATAGTATACGCCTTGTTCTTGGTAAAATAATCACAGCAGCATATTAGATATATAGATAGATAAGGGGGAGAGGGAATGCAGGGCCAAGGAAACTGGGGTATGGGAGAGAGGGTGACCCCTTAAAACAAACAATTTGTCGCAACCTAAATGTATACCATCAATATTAGGGACATGAAACAACACAGCACTGTTCAATGACCATTGTCCAAATGAAGGGCAAGGGGCTTCTTTGGTGGTTTTGGGAGATGCGGTGCCAGGAAATTAACATATCATGTAAGGTAGTGTTCAACTTGCAGACTGATGCTGACAATGTAAGGTCAGTAATCTCTTCCAAAAATCCTGTGGCAGCACCTGGAGGAAGACAGAAGTATAATTGACTTAATCTGGCGCCACCATCTATATTGTGGTCCCCGGGTCACTGCTAATCCGTCTTTCTAATTGGTTTGGACGAGATCCGTGTCGATGAAAATGACCCAACAAACCAATCTAGGTGCCGTCCTACCATCTGCAAAGCCCTTGCTATGTGTCCTTGCATAGGGCGTTCCCCACTGCCTCTTTGGCTTCATTTCTACATACCGCCCTTGGATGTGGGCACACAGTGCCACTAGCTCCGCCTTCGATGATGCCCATCCGGAAGTCTGCATTGAGTGATGGGACACACAATCCATGCAGGCAGTAGCCCCCCCCCCTCAGCCCCCCCTCTCCCCCACGCACAACAGCATTAGTTCAGTATCTGAGTGGCTGAAAGGAAATGAGAAATAATGTAACAATTGAAAGTGACATGCTGGTGAGTGCCCCCCACAACAGTCAGCTGACCCAAACTCCCTGCCACAACCGGTCAACCTGGTGTGTAATCTAGCATTCATGATTGACAGCTGGGCACATGGCTGGGGTGCTTGAATGCAGAGGCATAAATGCCCTTATGGTGTAGAGGTAATGTTCATGCGCCATTTTACATGCTTCTTTTTCTTTAAAATACCAACTATATGTACGTGTTGGAATCTAAGACTAGTGGCCGAGAAGTACGTTAGTACCCCATGCAATCCCCACTCTCATAAACATGCAGGAAACATTATTGCTTTCCGAAGGACTTTGAAGAGCCTCCTACACCCTGAACCTTCCTGAAGCTGGTACACAGCTGGTTATCTGTTTGCCTTCCCTCACTCGGCCTCGTGCCTCTGTGCCTGCTTCCTGGGCTGCTGGATTGGCAGCGCACACTTGGATGCTTCATCAGAAAGCAGGGATCGCAGAATCAAAGATGGCCAGCGTGATAGCTCATAACAGCACACCATATATTTACGACCATTGGGACGTGCCCTCAGAAAGGAACTTTGGTCTATCCCCTTAATACTTCTCGTAGGGAATTTACGATTGATTAGTTTCTGTTGTGGGCAATGTGGGTACATTTCAAATGAGGAGTCTTACAGTGTGGGGGCGGGGGGCTTAAAATATAGAGCACCCACCCACAGCACTACAATGATATCAGTCCGTGGCTAGCGAGGGCTCTCTCAGATATAATGACTCCACGTTGGGTGTTTATGTGATGACACAAAAAACTGGCAGTGCCAGCACGAGGATGGGATAACCTTCAGCTTTGCCCCCCTGGATCACTGCATCTTCTCCCTGTGGTGTTACTAAAATGCCATCAGTGCCCTCACAGTGGCTGCATTTATTTTCTAATTCAACTCGATGTGCATGTTTTCATTTCTATGCAACAGTATAGATTTTTACAAATAATGTCAGGTCATAAAGCATCACCCACTAGTTTTCAGACCTTGTAAATGGGGGGGGGGGAGGTGTAAGGGATTTAAAATAATCATTTTTTGTATTATAAATAATAAGAGTGTTCACCACATTAGGCTGTAGTGATCTTCATTAAATACAACTGCTCATTAAACCTGTGTTAATTGAATATTTGTGTTCATTCTCCACTTTCAGAGCTCAGAAAACCTCATTTGGGCACCACGGAGAGTTAGTGAACTGCACCAGTCAGAGCCATGTAATTTCCTTAGAAAAAATACTACATTTCCTCAGTGAGAAATAGATCTCTACAGGACAAGAGGAAAGTCAGATAATTGCTGCAAAAACGGTCAAATCCAACTAGGATTGCCCTATCACTGTAGTATATATAAAAGAGCTGTTTTGACAACAGTGTTGAAGAGTGTCATGGCATAATTCCCAGCCACGACAGAATTGTGACCCTTTCTTATTATAAACTCAGTGGAAGTCTAAATGAGGTGATACTGTGACTATGGTTGGGATTTCTCTCTTTTGTCTCTTTGGAAACTCCCTAGTATGATGTAATGTATTCCGTCAGAGTAGCTATGGTGACTGTCTGCCTTACTGTATGCTCTCCGACTTTTGCATTGTAAATAGGGATAACTTTGAATGGAAAATATTCCATTTTACTAAAGTTGCAAAGAACTTATGACATCGGTTTCACAAAAAATAAGGAACGGTTCTTCATGCGTTATTGGTCAGCTAGCCCCTGTGTCATCTTTACCTAAAATTAAAGCTGTTATCTGTAGACTCATTAAAGTTTAGTATTGCCTATCAAAGGATGGCGTCTTACTTTACAGATGCCTTTTTCTCCTGGGAATTATGCATTGCAATGAGCACGGTGCCAGTGGTGTCGTCGGGGTTGTGGTTCAAAGCCTTTGGAGCCACACAGGCTCTGGCGTGGCTGACCTCCTTCCTCTTGGACTGATCCTCCCAGGTCCAACTTGGATCCTTCCTCTCCACCGCCACTCTCTCTACACTTTCTCTCTATGTGTGGTGTCCCCCAGTGCTCTATCCTCCCACCTGGCTCTTCAATGTCTATCTGGCCCCTTTGGCCCACCTGATCGCCACATTCTCCAACTTTCAGTGTTATGCAGATGACACTCAGCTCTCCTTCAGGCTTCCCTCAGCCACCTCTCCGGCCTCGCTCACTCCTGACTGTCTATCCACGATTCAGGATTGTTGTTCCTCCAACGATCTCTGCCTTAATGCCAGTAAGGCGGAGATCCTTCTCATTGGGATCCCTGCTCCCGCTTTCCGTCTCTCACTCTGGCCGCCCTCATTGGGCCCTCTACCCTCGCATTCCTGTGAGGGAAAAAACCTTGGTGTCATCTTCGACTCCACTCTCTCCTTCTCTCCTAACATTATGGACCTTGCCAAGAAGGCCCACTTCCAGCTCCACCACCTCAGACTACCTTTCCTCACTTTTGCCTCGAAGATTACTGTCTCCAGAGCTCTGGTTCTTTCCAGGCTGGACTACTGCAACAGCCTCTTTCACAATCTGCCTGCGTCTACTCTGCACCCTCTGCAACTAATCCAGAACAGGACTGCAAGACATATCTTTGGCCTCAAGCCCAGGAACAGTATCTCTCTAGCCCTAAAATCAAGTTCAAGAACCTCTGCATCGTCCACAAGGTTTTCTGGGGCCAGGGCCCACACTACATACAACTCCCTCTGCCTACATACCTCCCTCCCCAAACCCTTCGCTCAGCTACCTCCAACTGTCTTAGGGTCAGATACTTTTCCAGACAGAGAGTGGCAGGTAGATCTATGTCCTCTGCATGTGCCTCCCTTTGGAACGGCCTCCCTGCCCCTCTCAGATTTGAGCCAGACCACCTGACATTCCGGAAGCAGCTCAAGGCCCTGTTTTTCTCCTCTGCCTTCTCTCTCTCGCTCCCCTGCTAACCTACCTGTCTGATGAGCTGACTAGTTGCTTGGTACCCTCAGAGTCTCACTGGGTACCAGGCACCTCTACGACCAGTCTTCCTTGTGCTGCTGCCTGGCCTACTGTGCACTTATGGGCTGTAATCTGTAACTTCTACAGCCCCCCTGCTGACTTGCAATTACCCAGAGCCGTGCTGCCCGTTTGCACTTACCCAGAGCCCTACTGGCACTGACTGCACTTCCTCCTACCCTCTCCCTGGAACATCCCCCACTCCCTTCCCCCTGCACCTCTCATTGTCGCACTTGCACAATCCGAATGTCACAATGCCTAGTAAGATCGTTTGTCTTGTCTTCCCTCTGTCTCCGCTCCTTGTCTTGTGGTGCCTAGAAACACTTGTGTACAGGCGCGACATAAATGACATATCACTATCACAGCAGTGTATAGCACTCGTCTTTACTGTCTGCCTTGTATGCTGCACAGAGGTGGTAGCTGGTGCATGGTGGTATTACGGTAGGCAATAACCCATTCCAAGATGTTTATTATTAATCTTATTTTTGTTGTTTCAATCACCCCTGGAATATGCCATAACTACAGGAACAGCAGTGTGTACTTCCGGTCACATAGGTCACTGCTTATGAATAAGGTTGCCAGCATGGGAAGAAGGCACATTAAAGCCCCCCGCACCCCTCAATGTGCTTTCATATTCCATAAATGACACTGAAATGCTTGTTACTTGGACTCTCCCAGGTTGGTGTCAAAAGTCAGAACCTGGATCTTAAGATCTGCTGCAGTCTTTATGCTCCTGAAGCATTTCCTCTAAAAAGGGTTCCTGGCCATGTGAGATGCCCATCATCGCTAGAATCTATTCAATGGTGGTCCATTGGATTCAAGGAATGCCTTCCCACATCATCATGTCAAGAAGGGACTCCAAGACATGGGCGTTCCTGCTCTGTGCTGTGCCATGGTTCCACCTTTATGCCGCACTCTGTGGGAACCTCTCGACGAGCAGTGAGACTGCAAGCCTCCCCACTGGAGAGACGCCGCCCCTGTATAAAGATTGATGGCCTGGCCTGCTCCTCAATCCTTCTTGGCACGTTGCAATGGGTGATGCTTCTCTGATGCCACTGAGCTATTTCTGATATAAATACAATGAATACAGGGGCAAGCAATGTGGCCCAGGAGGGGAGACTCCAAAGTAAAGGAAGAAGCACCGGGCAGAACATTATTTCAGGTTACAGAAGTCCTAAAATCTACAATCACAAGACCAAACCAGCAAGTTCCAGTAAGAAGCAATATCATAGTCAATGTCGAGGTGAGGTAGCAAAATGAGATGTGACTTCCTTCCTGGTGGCCTCCCTTGACTATTACTGAGACATTAACTGACAGGAAGGAAGCATGAAAACACCACAAAGGATTTGGGGAACTGCTCAACCACCACAATACAATCAAGTAAAGAACTATTAGTATAATGATGGCATACATTTCAGAGCGGAAGATTGAAACAGATCCACACCTCCAGCTAACGCACAAATTACAGGAAACTATAGCACCATACCAAACGGACCCTTGGACACATCGGGCCTCATTACGACCCAGGCGGTAAGGGGTTAACGGTGCCGTAAAAGGTGGCGGCACCGTTAACCGCTTACCGCCCAATTACGAGGTCTCTTTGCGGGTCCCCACCTTAACGGCTGGTTTTACCGCCTTCCCCATTCCCATTGAGCCCTATGGGGGTAAAAATGGGAATGGGGAAGGACCAATGGTGAATGGGGAATTACCGCCACGCCAACCTTGGAATGGGGCGGTAATTCCACCATCCACCATGGCGCAATCGGTAAAATACCGGCATCAACCATGGCGCTAATAGCGCCATGGTTAACGCCTGGGTCGTAATGACCCCAATCGTCTGTGTACACAAACCTGCAGCATCAGGCTGCCATGCTGGCGCCACACAGAAATGTATCGACCGCCCCCACCTGATGATCTGGGGTTATCTGGAATGTGTGCCTGGAACTATTGTTCAAACACTATGATGCTGACTCCCAAGACCTGTCACTTGCCAGAAACCTTTCCAAGCAGCCAAATAGTGTCACTTCATGGTTATACGGGGATCCTGGATTCTAGCAACGTCAAACTCCTCATTGCCAATCACCTCAACCAATGGCGTGCGTCTCAACATACAAGCAAAGGAATCCATTTCAAAAGGCTCAACCTGATACACACAAAAATCGTTTGATCTTACAAGGCACGTAGACAACCACAAATATCCACACAATAAAAGGCATGCTCTTCCAAAAAGGACCAAAACCAGAAAGATGAACGTTTCACAGCGGAAAGTCAATCTGGCAAAAATCGGTTCAACAATCAGACCTTGCAATTAATGGCATCCTATAGGTCTTTTTCTTTAGGACCAATCACCAACCTACTTGATAGCCCTCTTGACGTTCGTTAGAGTAAGACCCTCCAGATCGGTGTCCCGATGCACTCCTCAGAAAATGCTTGCAAAGCCTGAACAGAGTTCTGCAGCAGAATCACTCTCAGAGTCCTGGTAGGTGGAACCCACATAAATAAAATATATTGTTTACCCTGGAAACAGAATGCACAAACTCTCATGCACAAACTATGCAGTGTGTAGCAACAGATTTCAAATCGTTTGTGTGCCATTCACAAAACACTCCAGGTACTGCTCTGAAGTCTGGTTCACCATATCGGTCTGTTCTTTCATCTGGGGATGATAGCCAGATTCAAGAGCCCTTTCCACTCCCAACACTTTACACAATACACCCAGGCGCGTTCATGTATGCTGCAAACCTCTGATCTAGGAACCCAGTTGAATGGTTCAAAATGTGCCATTTTAGAAAATATATCAACCGTTACCATTATCATGGTACAGATTTCAGAAAAAGGCAACAATGAAATATGTGGAGATAGTATATTCAAGTTGGGGAGCATTCCCTACATCTCAGGCACCTGGTACACAGACCTCACCACCCAGGACCACCACTACTTTTACATCAAACATCGTCAAGAAGTGGAAAACAACCCTGTTCATCAGCACAAACAATGCTTATTTCCGCAACAGGAAACGTTTTTTTGAACGTCATCTATTCTTAATTCTAATCAGATTGTGAAATATGCATTTGAGGGCTGTTCATTTTTCATTTAATGATTAGTTGCACCTAGTGAACTCGTCCCGATGAACGTATAGAACATTCAGGCCTAGACATGTTTACATCCCTCCCATTTTCTATAAGGATTCTGTGTAGGCATTTTTCATGCCCAGCCTTTTCTACGTTAGCAGTGCTAACATTAGCCTGTAGGTGGTGAATAAGATTGCAATGTCATTTCCATTGGGCAGAAGATATTTCAATGATTTCTGTTGTAACTCATGTCTCTCCTGTGAAGTGAGCACTTGCATAATCCTACCCAACATCAGGTTTGTGCTGAAATCTGTTTCAGAATGGGTGAGGGATTTGGATCAGATGTCAAAATTGGAAAGGTTAATCTTGTGAAGAAACAGAAAGAGACTTATATGAAGATATCTGGGGTATATTCCTGGAGCTGTGATATTTGTTGCATTCATGTAGTATTATTTTCTAGACTATCCTGAGCTGCTATTTTAACCCACTTATGTATCTGTGTTTTTGAAAATAAGATGCATATTGTAATATTGCTTGTTAATTGTATTTTGTAAAATTCAAAGAAATATGTGAATATTAAAAAAAAATGGTGCTGAATTGTAATTGTGTGTATGCAGATTCATGACATGTTCTTGAAGTATCCAAAATATGGTAGTGTGGCGTTACATATCTTATTGCAGGGGTCTGAAATCTGCGGCTCTGTGGATGTTTTGGACAGTGACGCCCCTCCATTGACTATGCTGGCTAGGACTCATGGTAGTTATAGTGCAAAATGTCTGGAGAGCCAAAGGTTGCAGAGCCCTATGTTATTGCACTCAACCCATTGTGGGTATGCACATATACCGGGGAGTGATTTACTGCTACAATCCCCAGAGGAGCCTGTTTCAGTTTTTACTGTGCCCTATGCCGAAGGACTGGAGGCCCGCCAGAACCCGGGATATGGAGTTGGGGAACAGGAGCCCCATTCCTTGTGGGTGAAGGACTAAGGAGCCAATTTCAAAATGCAAGTCAGGTGTTTCAGCAGCAGAGTACAGCGTGAGAATGCACTGTTTGCTTGCTCTGAGGGACAGCAATCTCTAGTAACGATCTAGGAAACAGCACCTGAGGATTCTTTACTGCGTCCCCTTGCTGCCGTTATTCAATATAATTCCATATTCTGTGTTTAGAGCCAATAGCACCCCTCCATCTTGCTTAACTGGTCATAATGAATTGCAGAGGAGGGATTCGAGTTACAGAGGAACAGCATCCGTTATATATCTCTGAGCAGTGTTGCTTTTTAAAATTATTAGGCAAACCTATGTGATTTGTGTAGGCAGCACCCTGCCGGGCTGCAGTGAGGCTGTTTGGGTAGGGGTTGAGCACATCTGGGCAAACCAAATATAGGACAGAGTATGTGCCCCGTCATTTTGCTTCTTAAAACAGTGTTAAAAGCAGGGATCCAGATTAGAATTCCATCAATTATTTGCTGACATTTGGAGTGAAATTGCTTTTCAATAGCAAACTGTTCTGAACATTGCCAATAGGAGTATTGTTTAGGTGAGTGGACCTATATTCTCTCTAGAACAGATATAATTGTGTGATACATTCTTCTTTCCACCTTGTAATCCATGGTTATGAAAAGATACGTTTACCCGTAATCTTCCTCCTCAGATCAGACAGTCACATTATTCATGCCCTTTTCTATGTACATGTCTCCTGGTACCACTGATCCAAAAAACATCAGTGGAGCTTGGTGGGTGGAAGCAGGTTGTAGGCTCCGATTTGTCAATTATTTCCTATTTTTTCATACGTGTCTTTTTACTCCCTAATTTTGGGGGTCTATGTGCCTGTTTTTAGGGAGAGAGAAAAAATGGCAAGTACTCCACTTATCTCTGGGGTTGGTTACGAGTAAGTGTTGTCACTGCTCTGTTCTCAGGGCAATGCAAAGTTGATGGAAAGCAGCGGCACAGGAATTCGGCTCCGAGGGGCAGCAATTCTGATTCCATGATTGTCCTGATGCAAACTACATGAGCCATGTTTTCCTGGTCCCGCAATAGTATTGCATCTACACACTCCTTATGGTAACCATTGTTATGTTTGGCAAATCGTGCATCATGTCTGAATATTTTATGATAAGCGATATTTCTTCTTTGCAATGCGTATGAGCAGTTGCTCCCCAGTGGCATAACACACGCGCTTCCTTGCCTCTGACCAGTGTTTGACACTCAACAAATGAATAAATGCAACTGAACCCATTCTTCATACAATGCGTTTTTTCGATACACACATGTTTTTTCCTGGGCACGCGAGCACTTTTTGTAGCAGATCTTGAAGCCTTGGGTTGGTTTATGAGAACTGTTAGAGGCGCCAATGAAACCTTTGTTTTTGTGAGCCAATATATTTGGGAATAGTGCTGTAGGGTGCATCCTTTATACTGGGGGGTAAAGAAGTGCAGTGGCTGGGGAGGGAGACATTCTCGCCCACACTCCCTTTACAGATGATAGATAGGTCACTAACTGTGCATACTCACAAAATGGCCTCCCTAGTCTGTCAGTTGTCCAAATGGAAAATAATGTGCATATGAAAGCATTACATGTTTGCACTTGGGGAAATAAAATGTGGGGCGCATTGTTTGACAAAGGAATGCAGAGAGGACCACGTGATAGCCCATCGGATGTCCATTGGGGAAATAGCGGCTGCACCTCTACTCGAATGGACCCTCATCCCTTCAGGCACTTGTTATTGTGCCTGTGCAAGGCGATTGCAGTGAGTGAATATTTGTTTGGTAATGACTTTACCTTTCCAGGAGCCAGCAAAGCCAAGAGGCAGATGATTGTCAAATGAATATTAGGAAGAAGTAAACGCATACAAGCTGAGCGGACATCTAGGGACAAGAAAACAAAACCACTCTTCTGTCTTCACATGATGTAAAGAGGCAAAGAACAACAGAAAATGTATTTCTTGTGAGAGATGAAACTTGGAAAGTCGCCATCGCCTTTAAACACAAGAAAAAGAGATCCCAGAGGGAGTGCCTGCAGCCAACTTGCACTTTGTGTGGAAATGATAGCCACGTGCAACGTTATTGTCAGAGGACGAAAAGGCCAATAATGCCTGGGCTCCAATGGAGCCACTTTCAAGAAAGTCAATAGCAAGTTGAGTGCCAAGATGGACCACCACACATATTTGGAGGGAAGGAGTTAACCAACCATTTAAAAAAACTGCATAACGGTCCAACTTGTAAAGTAGGAGGCTTGGTTAGAGGCTAGATGCTTGAGCACAGACATATCAGCGAAATAGCCCATAATAGTACCTACACTGAGACCACTATTGGGCAACTACAACAACTCTACAACAGCAGCTATGGGGCCCGACAAAGGGTCCAAGTCCTTATCATGGCCTGATCTGGAAGCTTCTTACTAGTAGATTGATGCATCGCCTGGGTGAATATTCAATGTGCCAGCAACGTCCCACCAAGTACATCCTAACAGATGAGCAACTTAACCACAGCCGACCTCCACTCATGATGTCTTCAGTTCTTACCCCTGGCAGTGGGGCAATGCAGGTGGCCTACTGTGCTCTGGTTCTGAGGCGCGGTCTGTGCAGCATCCCAGAGGTGTCCTAACCTGAACTGCAGTCAGCTCTTAAAGGTGGACTCCTCCGTCCACGCTCCTAAAAAGTGTTCGCTGGCCTGGGGTAATGTTGGGTGGGCTCATGAGCAGTTTCATGCTGCTTGAAGCCTCCTCCTCAGCTAGCACCACCGTGGCGCCGCCCTACCCTCGAGGCTCCCGCTCAGGCTGTATCCACGGGCGGACTTAAAGGTGGGATGGCTGCACCTCCCACAAAAGCATTGCTCCACTGGTGCTGACATCAAACTAGCCTATGAAGCCATAGAAAGAGGACAGGTCTCTAAACTCGGAATCCATATTGAAATGGCGAAATATATACTCTATGATAAAGCCTCAGCAATGAGGGCTGGATCTAAAGGCCACTGGGAGATCCACATAAAGCACATAATTCTAGGCACACATGCAAGCCATGGTACACTGTGTGCGGCATTTTAGAGGTTGGGGTAATTTGAGAACACCCATACATGATACTCTGCAAGTCATTTAGTACTCACGCAGATTCTGCAAGGACTACAGGGGTAACGCCCTTTGAGGCACACTATCCCAGGCACTTGGATACAACCCGATGGTAGCGTCACAGCTGTGACCCGGTGCCTCTGCAGATAAGTGAAGTCTTCTGCTGTGATATAACCAGTCATGATATCAAAATCTCCTGACTTTGACATCAAGGCTTGATTTAAATTTCTGCGCCCTGCCTCTGTGCAGACGTAAACTTCAATCGACAGAATCATCAAACTGCGACGGGAATCTCTGGCCTTCCCCCATTCTTTCCTCTATTCTCACTTGCCTCCCAGCCTCTGGGTATACTAAAACATATTGCCACCCCTTTTCTGTACTCCAAAGATGATCTCCTGAAGTTAAACAAAGGCAGCTATCATCTGGACGATTCAGTGGTAACTCAAAACAACATAAACATCAGCCAGTCCCCACGCCCAGCATAAAATGGGCCCTGATAAATGCCAGATCAGCCGTTTACCACACTTGCAACAGTCATGACCTAAATCTCAATCCCAACCTTAATTGCCACTTTATAACTGAGGCCTTCGTTCTTCACTTTCTTTGTTAACTTCCCCAAAGGTAAGGCCAGAGGTTTGCCAGTCGTTTTCAGCACACCCATAAGTCCCTTCACCACTCTAAATAACCTTTCAAATCCTGCACACCTGACTCAAGAGCCCCAGAGGATTCAACTCCATCATCACAGTCAGAGCCGTTACTCTCTAGATCAATGATCTGGTTACTCCCAATGCCAAGGAAGTCAATGACCAAAACCAACAACCTCATCAAAGGCCACTGTTGAGACCTTACCTGCAGCTATGATACTCAAATCTCCAACCTCATAATGTTCCTACGCTTCTGGATCCAACATTTCTTCAACAGTTCAATATCATCCTCTCCAGATCAAACCCATTCCCAAATCACACTCCAATCCAAAAAGAAATTATTCTCACGAGAATTCAAGTCTGCTTTACAATCTATAATGTTGAATCTTGCAAAGGAAATCTTAGCCTCCAACTCCCTCAGTAACTTGAAATCTCAATTCACATCCATCAACAACTATATGGCTACTCCCAGGGCTAGCAAGACCAGGAACCCCACTTAACTGGTTTGCCCAAAGATTAGTCTCTGGCAAAGCCAGCTGAGAAAACTGCGGACCAAATGGCACAAAGAAACCTTGACTTGATCAGAAAATCCAAGAAACCTTTCCTCACAGTTAACTTGACATTCACTGTATGTGCCCATTTCACCATTTCTCACTCACAGGGATATTCTAACTGCCTAACCTTCTTCTTATGCCCTAAAGTGGCCAACATCATCAAGGAAGTCTCTACATGGGGCCCTGTCACGCCAACCGCAAGTTCCACCCCCTGCAATGTATGCAACAAAAGACCCCTCTTCTCTACCAACAGGGTACTGCCCAAAGAAATCCTCCCACTAATCAAATAAAGTAAACCAGCCAGAGAACCCAACAATATCTGGCCTGCAGTGCCCACCACAGATTGTGCAGATGTGTCAGTTGACCCTCTAACAAAATTCATGCACCTCTCCCTATCGCAAGGTTTAGTCCTTTGTAAAGGGTTCTTTCATTACCCTTCTTCTCTAAAAGCCAACCCTTGATTCTCAGGATCTAACGAGCTACTGCCCCGTAGCAGGCCTACTGTGGACTGCCATATCCTCAAGCAAGTCGTAACTAGCCATCTATAAGTTTTTCTACAGTCCACACACTGGATGTTTCAGTGCATTTTACTGCAGCTGTTCTATAGGGAGCCAGGCTCACATGCCCACTGACTTTAGCAACTCTCCTTTGCCCTGTGTGACACCATTGCCCCTGTTCTTGCCACTCCTTCTAACACAGCTAACTATGCACCTGCTGCACTAGAATGCATCAAGACGGCCTACAGTGAAATGGCAGTGGCGGGATGGGGGAATACAGAGAGCAATAGGCTGCTTGACACCTTCCAATAAGGCTTCAGGTCCAAGCACAGTACTGAATTTACACTAGTGAATGTCATAGAATGTATCCTCTCATTAGCAGAGGACCGCGCTCTCAACATGCTTATCCTGCTCGACTCGTCAGCTGCCTTTGATACGGTCAACCACTAACGCTTCCTTAAAGGGCTAGAGCAGGTAGCTGTTGTGTCTGGGCAAACACTGAATTGGTTTGAGCAACATATCAGACTTGGGGACACCCATGGACTTAGTCCCGAGCCACCACATCAAATTCCACTTCTGTGCTAAAGACACACAAATCGACCTACGAGTTACCAGAAATGGGAACCCCTGCCCTGATTCGGCACCACAAATGGGCTAGCTGCAATCGAAGTGCAGATGCATAAAAACAGCCGAAAGCTTAATATTGACAAAACAGGAATGATTCTTCTTGTACCGAAACACACACATAAAACACCACCTCCTGCTACCTCCCCTCACTTTCTTCGGATTGCGCGTCACCATATCTACTGAAGCAAAAAAAAATATCTGGGATGCTACCTGATCATGAACACTCAATAATAACTGGTGGTTAAACCATGCTTTTGTCAACTTAAATCTATTAGGTAAAACACCTTTATGCCACAGGTGAACCACGTGGCAGTTGCCAGCTCCCTTGAGTATCCCTGCATGCTGACCTACCCATCTATCAAACTAAAAGACATCAAACGCTCTAAAATGCTGTGGCCGCCTCATAGCCGGCATTCCTAAATGGAACCGCATCCAACCCTTTCTGAGAGAACTTCAGTGGGTACCCAGTCAATTTACCGAAAACATTTCAAAGTGGTACATTTCACCGAAAACCATAATACTGAAAAACACTGAAAATATTATATAGGGTAGTGTGGTAAGGGGTGAAAATGGGTCGGGATGGGGATTGGGGTAGCTTTATAAGGATAACATATCTGGGGGCTTGGGGATGGGACCCTCTAAATAAAAAAATATAAAAAATGTGGTGTTTTTCAGTTTTTTGATCGTGATGAAATGCACCACTCTGAATTTTCCATCGGTAAAATGAAATATAAACCTTCAGTGCCTACCACTAAAAAAACTCTCATCTCATCGAAACATTTATGTCATACATACAAATGCTTTCATGTCCCTACTCCCTACCTTGAAGGCAGGATCCAACCATGCCATCTCACAAAAGACCTTTCATCTCTGGTTTTAGCTCTTGAGAATTCCCACATCCCAAGTCCTCCAGGAGAAGTGGCAGAAGGATTTCAGTTGCAGCCACAACTCTCTGGAACAAAGTTCCCTGTTCTATTCAACAAGCCACAGCCCTACTGCAGATCAGAAAACTCCTAAAGACCTGCCTTTTCTCCTTACCATGAGGAACTTAATTATGTGATCAGGACCTGTTGCCCCCCACCCTTTGCACTTACTTTCCCTCCCCTCTTCCCTGCTGCCACCTCCTGTTCATCCTAGCTCTTAACAATAATTTATTTTGTGGTGTGCTCTATGCAAGCATTCAAATAAATAAATAAATCCTAAATCTTTAGAGAGGTCCCAATCCTTGTACCTAAGCGCCTCAATGCCCCTCAAAGGTGGAAATGTCAAAAACAAATAGAAACTCACGCCCATGTTTAGCATAAGCACTTCTATTTGGGGCATATAACTGCTCTCCCCGCCCCTGGATTTTGACACAGAAGACCAGGCACTGGGGAAGGCGTCACAGGGATGCTGCATATTCAGCCGCATCCCAGTGGGAACCGGTGCTCTTTGATCTGTACATGGCTGGGAAACCCTGTTGTGTGACTTGGGAGCATTGTGAGCTTGAGAGGAGACAAGAAAAAGGCAGCAATGTTGCTGTGTCCATGCTGCTAATTAGTGTTAAAAAAACACATGGGGCCAGATTGCCATACTGCTAAAAGATACCTTTTCGATGCATTTTTTCACCAGGGAATAGTTTGCACAAGTGCTAATTCCATTCCGTATTAGCACTAGGGCAAACTGCCCTGTTGCAATAATGTAGTGAAAATGTCTCTTTTTTTGCTCAAGGGCCGTTTTTGCCCTGGTGCTTATACCATGCCAAACTGCACTTGTCATGGTGCAATAGTTTTCCCAGTGTTGTTAAACATAGGGCAAACTTTGCTGTAGTGCTAATACCATGCAACTTTCCACTTGCACCTCTGCAAAGTTTCTGTAATCTGGCCCATGGTTTGCATAATGTGTGCAGTCCATTCCCAACAAAAGCGGCCACCAGAGAGGCCAAGTTGAAAGCGCCCCCTCGCACTGTCATGTCCGACACTGTTGTTGTTTTCCAGATGTCAGCGCATCACGCATTCTGCATTGCGTTCCCAGGAGCACCTATTTTTAGCTGGACCCGCTGCTCCGCGCAGATGCTAGCCTGCACTTGGCTTCTGGGAAACACTGCCGGACTCATTCACGAGGGTCACTTTAGCATGTTCCGAAGTTCCATTTCTCGAATGCGAGTTCAGCAGAAGTTCGGCCTAGAAGCAGACACAGGGCCCCATTCTCAGAATGTTTTGCACTGCTGAAAAGTGACATTGCACTGCTGAAAAGTGACTTTGCACTGATGACACAAACCCTGATTCATGGAACTGTGCAAAGTGTATTTTTGTAACGCAAAATCACTTTGTACCGTGCAAAAAATTCCATGAGAGAGTAAAAAAAAATAAAAATGATCAAGTTTGGAACTCTAGTCAAGTTTAGAATTTAAGAAACAATTGTGTGGCTCTGGCTTCACCCACGTGCCTGTCCACCGCTACCTTATATTAATATGCCTTTATACTGTGCCATATTATCACCATAGTTGATTCAGAGTACTTCCGCCTGTCCATAGGTTGGCATATTCTGCTCCCGCTAGGGTGTATGTCATGGGCACCAAGACCTTTCTCCACAGAAAGAAATGTGAGTCAGCGAAGATAAGAGGAAATGAAAGAGGGATAGAGATGTTATGAACAAAGGGATGGAGGGATGTTTTGTGATAGCAGGAGTGCATGTCAGTCCTGTTAGTTGGACTACATTTCTAAACTGTAGAAATAAGGGTATGTCTTAAGTGTTATGATAATAGGATTGTGTTTCCAAGTCAGAACTGGAGATTAGGGAGCTAGCACACAATGGGGGTCATTTAATGTGCCCGAAACGCAAACCTAAGGGGAGCCAGGCTCTAGCCATGGACGCGTTCCTCTCACAGTCCCAAGCATTTCACAGCCATTTGAAGATGGAGTAAGGGCTCAAATGGAGTTTACTTTCCTGCTGTGCATTCCTGTTCCACCTTCAAAGGGCACATGCTTCTACTCAGGGGAGATTCCAGCATTGCAAGAGTGGGGGGCGAGCCACAAAAAAAGTCCTGTTACTTTCCCCCAAATGCAGTGCGCGCAATTCCATATGGTCTAATTTGTGCACAAAAACCTCTGCCCAATCTACTTTTTGGTAACATTAGTGGCTGATGGCATTTTAACACATAACAAAAAATAAAACTGCAAATCATTACAGATGCATGGAACTCATCTATTACAGCACTGTCCATGCGCTCTGTGGGGCAACATACATGCAAACCACCTAATTTGTATATCGATTGCACCAACAGAAATTACTTCACGGAAACGGACATCGCAAGGAGCATCATCAGTCTTTGATACTTGGAGTTACCGTGGAAGTGACTTTAGAATAAGTTGCCACAAGTAAGCCAAGTGGCAAATAACTTTGTGGTGAAAAATGTCTAAATTGCGCTATTGTTATATATGGAGCAACTCTATAGTCAGGCCTTTTTAAAATAACAGCATGATATATTAACATAAGCTCTGAAGTGAATCACTTACAGAACTGCAGATAAGGTAGAGTGTGGTTAAATGATCTGCCCAGGATCACACACTTTGGTTAAATGGTGAAACCGGGATGTGGACAATGTAAGCAACTGAGCACATTGTCGCAAGTTTAGCTGACATAGATCTTTATTAGGGTAAATAGCAATGCTTGGAAGCAAAGCACATTACATAATACACTATCCACTCATAATTCACTTTTACACTATATACATCATCATAGAAATATGTTGAGCAATAAGAGGATGGCTTCAGTTTTATTCTCCCAATCCTGCATGCAAAGTCACAATAGCATCATGCAGATTAATGTAAGCCTAGCCAATCCCCATTGAGTAAAGCCATAGTCATTATTTCATAAAGCCTGCAGGATGATGCACTCTTCTCACTGCTGATCACTCCCTCCCATGCACATTTCTAAAGAGAGAAGCATCTGTGCTAATAGTCCCCCGCCCCCCCATCATTGCCTAAGGCTCACATTGAAATGCTCTGTTGACACAGAGCAACGTGGCAGCCCCTCTGCTGCTGCCAGAGATCCTTGGTACATTGTCCTGCCAGCGGGACACCTCTACCGTTCAGAATGGGTACAGTGTCCTGCTGCCAGGACAATGAGCGTGCTGAATAGGAATTGATCAGCACACATTGTTCTCCCAGTGGGACACCTTTCCCGTTGGGCACCAGTATTGAGCTGCCGAATGGGAGAGGTGTCCCACTGACAAAAGTCCCGGTCAGGCTCTCAAAAGAGCCTCTAGGGGGGCAGCTTGCCCACCTCTCTCCTCCCACCCCCCGCCACGCTCGGTACGCCGCTGCTTCGACGACTGCATGAGATTTTCAAGCAGTCATAAAAGGAAAGGATCCATGTGCAATGCGCCTTGTTTTTACCACTTGCTAAAAGCAGGCTGATTACATATGGATCCATTGCAAATGCCGTCTGCAAAGCCTAATTTGCAGGCAACATTTTTTTAAAAAACGAATGATGAAAGAAAGGAGTAAAGGGAATTTGTCCTGTTTTAACTCGACTTTTGCACTCCATTTCGTTAAAGTTGAAAATTGCAGACAGCGGACCCAACAGCACTGAAGTGCTAACGGTGGCGGTTCCTAGCATGTAATTTGTACTTTTTACAAAATGGCGCCCCACAGTAATGTTTGGATCCATTAGTGGCGCAGAAGTGTGATTGGGCAATGAGAGCATATTCATTGGCCCTCATTCCGAGATTGGAGGTAGCCATGGCACTATTTGCACCATGGCTGCCTCCAATACCGTGTCTGGCACTGGTCTGGTTGAATGGGAACTTACTGGGACATTCCGACCTGTGAGGACCCAGTAAGTCCCCATTCAACCAACCATTCCCCGTTCCCATTTGAGCACCCAAAGGGCTCAATGGGAATGGGGAAGGCACTTATAACGGGCCCGCGAATAGCAGGCTCGTTATTAGCGCCCTGGTCTCTTAGCGGGACCCGTAAAGGACGTGTGGTCGGACCACACGTTCTTTGCGGCTCCTGCTAAGGGACCTCGGAATTGGGCGGTAAGGGATTACCGGCACCGGTCTCCTTACCGGTATGCCTTACCACCCAACTCAGAATGACCCCCATTGTCTTAAATGCCTGGGCATACATTTTACTTTTTCAGCAGGCGAGGACTAGAATGTTAATCCAAGCCCTGCCAAGCATGAAGGGTCGAGAGTTGCGTAGTCAAGAGTGGACTGTGTAGAAAGGTGAATGGTGTTGGACAACAAAGCCGATAAGAATGGATTAAACCACATATTGACAGCCTGACAGCTTGAGTGACATCCAGTCTCTAGAGATTCTCTCTGTGCTCCTGTCCTGCTAGAATTCCTCCCTTTCCCAAGAATGCAAACGGGCCTCAGTGGTGCAACATGTGATTGCCCGCAATACCCAGTTCCAATAACCCGGGCCAGGGTAATAGTCTAATCCTTCCAAAGCAACTGAAAGCTACCACGGGTCCCTCCCTGGTGCCCTGCGAATGTGTTTCCCACTAATTGCTGGCCAAACGTCTTCCACTTTCAAATGCTAGCAACCCACAAAATAATGTCACAATTCCGCAGTGACAGAGCAAAAGACCAAACACATATGGTATTTGGCAGACTGCTTGGTTTCTTAATGTGTGCTCAACTGCTACTGAACAATTTCAACTCACTAACAGATGTGTGTATCAAATAATCTGTGCAAGCGATTGAGCAATCAAAATGCATGCATTTTCTGAAAGACGTGGGTAAACTTTGACCCGGAAGTCCATCGGCAGATACACCCCGGCATTTCCTCTGACCACAAAACACGCTGGATTGTTTCTCTCTGTTTGACCTGAAATTTAAGAAGGTGTAACCCACATTCTGTTGGGAGGCCCAAGCCCTAAAGCTGGAATTGTCTTCCCAAGGCTCTCCGGAAATGGGCGCCGTCCGCCAGAAAAGAAGCATGTTACTAAGATAAGAAGGAGTCAAGTGCGAAGGACTGTAGGAGGCGGGCGGAGGTCATCGGCGCAAATGGCGGTGGAGGGTCCCGCGCTTAATCCCTTTCTCATCATCACAGATCTTCAAGCTTTTCCAACGGAGATTAGTAGGTGGCCTGCTTTCTTGGGTCACTGGCTGTTCCGCTTCGCTGAAGTCCGCCCTCAGATCTCTCCTGGGCTTGTTCGAACGTTGTGCTTCATTCTCCTACTTTCAAAGGCTACCTCCAATAACCCCCCAGAGCCTGCTGTGAGAGGCTACGGAAGGCTTTTTAACATCTTGCAGCCCCCTGCATAGTCCAGCAGCAAATCAGCAACAGTGCAGAAAAGCAAAGCCGCGCCCAGGCGTGGGGGTGGCCGACAGCAGCGCGGCTCTTCAGGTAGTCTTTTCGCTAGTTGTTAGATACCAATTTTAAAATGTCTTTTTTTAAAAAACATTTCTCTAGCTTTCTGTCACCAAGAAGATAGCAGTGTGCTGCTGTTCAATCAACTGAATGCAAATACAAATATTGAACTGAAATTCCAAATAAAATCAAATGCTATGACAAAAGTATAAAATGGAGTGCATTGCTCACAAAAATAAAATTGACCAAAGAAAAGGGGAATAACGCAACAAATGTACCAATTCAAACTATAAGAAGTTTAGAAGCAAAAGCATGTGTGCCAGCTCTGAATGTCACAGCTGCCAGCTGCCAGGGCTTGATTGGATGTTTGTAAATAAAGAAGCCCCTATATGTGCCCTGTCATATCACATTCACTGCCCCAAAAGTCGTGTAATGAAAGTGATACTATTATATTAACCTTAAACATAGTTTAATCATTGAGAGTTTAGTGTATGTTAGTGCTGCACTTGTCTTTATTTTGTACCACTGCCTTGGTCCCATACTCACACTTTATATGGTATTAAAACTGTGGGAGTGGGTGCAGCCTACAAAGATATGCTATGTTATTTATAAGGCGCTTAATAACCAGAGGTATTACCCGCAGATCGAACATGTGTTGCTTCATGTCGTCTTGCTTCCAAGGCGAGCATGTTGCCCCTGAGCTATTCTCCCGAGACAATGGGCCTCATTTCAAGTTTGCTGGTCCGGTAACTATGGTACCCGTAGCTTGCCGCTACTGTAGTTAACGGACTGACAATCTGCTCGCGGGTGCCTTTTCACCAGCCAGGTCGGACCTGACGGGAGAAATGGCACCCGCGAGCAGAGCATGTCGGATGCACTGGCATGTCGGATGCATTCTCAATGGTGCTGGTGCATCCGACCTCCCCATTCCCATTGAGCCCTATTGGGCTCAATGGGAATGGGGAGTAAAAGTTTCCGGCCCCTGGCAATGGGGAAATACAGGGTCCGCCAGGGTTGTAATGGTCTTGTATTTCCCCATTGCCAGGGGCCGGAAAAATTCACAAGTTTGGTGGCAGCCTGCCAGTTTTACAGGCAAGGTTACCGCCAAACTTGAATGAGGCCCAATGATTCCTTCTGGGATTTCAGGACGAACATACACGCCTTAGAGATTAAGGGGCGCTTCTCCAGGTGTTTAACCCAGTGTAGTGCTCACTTCAGCACTGGATTGGCTTAGGCTGCAGCACAATCATTGCAGAGGGTTAGATCAGCCGTGTGGCTAAACGAGCAGCTGCCATCAGTGGAGAGTACTGGGGTTAGATGAATATGGTCCATTGTGCGGCGACATGCCCTCCGTGGAGCATGTGGACTCGGGGGAGGCGATTAGAGTGCTCTGCTCATCTGCTTCATGGCTGCAGAGAAGAAGCCCTGCAACCCCACGCAGTGCCCATGTACTGACTTCCAGGGTTCTGCAGGGATGCACCGCAAATGTTTAGAAGCTCTGCTTGTCGACGCGTGTACTAGAGCTCAATATTCTGATACTGTAGGGAAGCATGTATGGGAACCTATACGTGGAGCAATTGATAAGGTTCACACCTATGCAGAAAGAACTGCGTACTATTACCAGGCTGGAGGCTAGGGCAGGGAAGGAAAGTAACCCCAGCACTTCATGGTGCTGCCTAAACGATGTATACCTCAGAGTGGAATCGGTGAAGAGAGGGTAAAGGGATTCTTTCCCAACCTCCCCAAGGACCCATACACATCCACCCATTGTTTGCAATGAAAACCTCAATCCAGGTTTAGGGGCGCAGGGGGCAAAGGGCACGCTGGCATAGGTCTGAAAGGAGCGTGCTCTTGGGTAAGACATGAAGACATTTAATCCAATAGTTACCAACATCAGTTCAGAACGGGAACATTTGGGACTACATCTCCCACAAAACATTGATGCCTCAGTCCTAAAATCCTGTGCAGTTCAGGAATTAGCCAAATAGGATTAGGGGAAAGGGAGGAATATGTAAGACATACTCAGAAGCCACGTTACATAGAAGAGAAGTATGAGGGGTGAATCCTACAACCCTCCCTCATATTAACCCACCATCCACAATGAGACATGCATGTCACCCCAGTGGAACACCCAGAACTGAGGACTGGGAAAACTACCCCTGTCCACTCAACAGCAAGGCATGCTCATTGAAAATAAAAAGGCTTCAGGGACTCGAAATATCAACTTAATGCCACAGAGGAGAGCTCCCAACCTATGCTCAAGCAGGCCAGGAAACAGTTATTAGATATTTGCCAGACCCTAAAATGGTAGAAAAATGTCCAACAAATATAGGAAAATGTCCACAACTACAGCAAAAAACTGGACAAGCTTAATCACAGCAGATAGGGGCAGACACAGCACTGTTAGATACATTTATGAGGCAACAATCAATGCAGGCAATGTTTTCCCTCCCCAGTCAAAAGCACCAGAGCAATATTCCTTTTATGTTCAATCTAGTCCTGCCTGTGATTCACAGAGAACCACATAGGACCCTCACCCTTTAGCAATAGGTAAGACAAGAACCAGACTGGCGTATACAAAGAAAATTAATATTTGTACAAAATCACAAATGAAACCACCTTGCTCCGTGGCCCAAATTCTTTTCTTTCCGAACAATTCTCGTTTCACACAAATTGAAAACACCAGTTGGTTTAGGATAACACAGATCACAGACTCTTTAAACCGACAATATACCTTGCATTGGGTCTACTTCAGTGGTCGAAGTGTATGAAAAGAAGTAGTGGAACTATTCTCCTTGCTGGCCTGCCCACGCTCCTCACAAACCCCATCACCACGCACCCTCCTACATGCAATCCAAACCCCCAACAAACCCACCTGCTGATTAAGGGAATGTTCAGTGCAGTGCACTGAAGAGCAAGTTTCAACTTCCTACACTTTTATTTTAAAACTAAACCATTCCGGAATGGGTTCTTTTTAAAATAAAAGTATAGGAACAGTAAAATTAAATAAAACAAAAGTAGAGGAGCACTTTGTAAAATGTAGCACTTTGAAACATAACCAGGTCACGCACTTAGCAATACACTTTACATGAAGTTTAATTTAAATGACCTGCATTTCCTGTTGGCAAAATCAGTTTCACACATGTAGTGCTCTGTATTTTTTATCTCCCTGCGCACTTGGAAATGCTATCAATGTTGGAGAACAACAGACTTTCAAAAACAAAACACTTTTTATATATATAGAACCTTTCTTCCTTCACCCCTACGCAATGAACACTGTCTTCTATCAGGAGTAACTTTCCCACTCTCAGTAGAGTGTATGCTTCATTTAATTTGGCAAGACACTTTCCTGCCCCAGCACAAAAACGCAGATATTCAGTTTACATTCAGCACACCTGTGCTTTAAGGCTGGATTTGATGAATGGTTAACAGTTAGGAATTTCGTTTTGACAAGTACCCCTTTCGCTTTAGGGAATTTTGGGGTTGACAGAAATAGGAGTATATCCACACTGGAAGCGATGTTGTTGATTACACATTTCAACAAAATCACCCCAGGTTAGTTGGCTATAGAGGAATTAATTAAATTATTACTTGGTAAGAAAATGTTAGGGATCTACTTTGTCTGCCTACCCAATCAATAATGGGAACACTATTAAATCAAACAGATCCCCACAAGTCATGGTTTGGTTGGACACGTTTCCTTGCATAGAATCTCTGGGTTTTGCACTTGGGAAAAGTCCCGAAAGCTTTTTAAAAAAAATGTGTATTTGTAAACCGCTTGTCACAGGCCTGGAGAGATAATAACGCTAATAGGAACAAGAAAAAGCAATACATAACAAACATCACAAAAAACCTGGGGTCAGGAAAACCACAAAAGGGAGCATGAGCTAGAACCCCAGACTCTGACATACCAAGATGATTAGCTGTAATATAATCGGGAGGATGCTGGTATATCAAGACTGAATCCCGGGGGGCACCTCAAAGCATGAGCTGGCCTAAAGATCAGAAAAACATCAGTGTTATTAATTCCTGTTTAAACTTTGAAAAGGAACAGCATTGTCTCAGGTCAGGTGGCTTTAGGACTTTGTTAGAGGCCTCTCCAGGTTAAGTCAAGAATGGCCTCCAGCCTTAATCCCTTCATCTGCCTTTCCTTGTATAGATCCCAGACAGATTTTAGTCTTTCCATGTTTTCCTCCAGCAATTGTGTCAGCAGTTCCAACTCAGATGATTTCAGACAGCCCTCTCCTATTCCCATTTTGCGTCCCTTATAAACCCATAATCACATCCCAAATAAAAAAATATATAATGTGGCAGTTTATTGGCTCTTGATTTGGATTGGACCTCTATTGTGACTCCCCTTGCAATGCTTGGTTCATGAAGTTAGAAGGCATCATCCCTGTGAATGTATGACTCCATCCATCTGGAATAGCATGTTCATAGTTTCAAATCTTTTTTTATTTTTAAAATCTTTTTATTTTTTATTTTTTGTGTATGGTTACAAATAACCTTTTACAAAAAAGAGAATGCTTAAAGGAAATGCATAACAGAAAAACATGAATCTTATTAAAGATTAACTAACATTCACAGCTCAAAAAGACTTTTTTTTAAAAAAAAACATCATAAGGCATTACAAAATGTGAGTGAAATCATTAGGAAGAAAAAGGAGAAACAATCCTCAAAACTTCCCATTTGCAGAACAGAAACAAATACATAGATTAGACCACCAAATTTTCTTCAAACAAGGAGGGCCGCAGACCAGTCGCAGACAGCACATTTAAGTAAAAGATATTCACAAAGTATAATGTTACTTCTTTCTAGTACCTGTACAACAGTTATTGTTAATGCTGTATCATATCCAGAAATCAGTCTATCCCAGAA
This sequence comes from Ambystoma mexicanum, assembly GCF_040938575.1. NCBI lineage: Eukaryota > Metazoa > Chordata > Amphibia > Caudata > Ambystomatidae > Ambystoma > Ambystoma mexicanum. Next base: position 272,110,887 of record NC_090939.1, on the reverse strand, counting down.
CATATCTGAGAGTATGCCATCGTCACTGACTATGGATCTAGTAAACAGGGCTGCTTTTGGGGGCCAAGTACCCTCACAATTCATTAACAAATATTTTAAAGTTTGATTTGCTGGATTTTTACATATGTCACACAGTGTGTGAGTGGCCCCCTCTTGTCCCCATTTAGCAAGAACCTCTCCAGTGTGTAAAAAAATAAAAAATAAGCATCCTACAAGATACATTTTTTAACTTTTTCTGATCATGCCAGACTTAATGAAATGAGGCCCGTGTTGGCACGAGGTTGCAGGTTTGAATGAGCGTTTTTCATGAATTACTCAAAAATGATAAAAGTTATTGTGTACACTTAAATAATTCACTAAGCTACTATCTCCCAGAATCTCCACTTCATGACATTTTCTGGGAAGTCTTAATCACATTTAAGGTTGTAACTCTTGTTCCCAAGGTTGCATTTTTGGCAGAGTTGTCACTACATATAGGTCTGTCCATAAGATTTTTAGAGATACTTGAACCATTATTGTATGATTTATGGTTCCTGAGACAATGAACAAAATATGATCGTCCATCTAAACCTATGGCAATCTCTTCATTATACATATTATAAGTTCCATGAGCAGCACATTTAATTTTTCCACTTAGATGTAGATCCAGTCATCTGATTCTTTTTGTTGAGCCAGGCTGGTATAAATCCATTAGTGTTCTTTCTCACAGGGATAATGTCAATTTGAGTCCTTATCTTTGAGAGCAGAGAGGCATATTCCACCTTCATGCTCATGGGAAATCCTGTGGGGACAGGTCTGCTATCATTATCAATGAGCAGAGACCACATTTTGGATTTTATTTTCAAGGATCGTTCAGAGTTCAACCCATTAAGGGCTGCCTTAATTTACACAGATGTTTACCACCCCAACCCCATACATTCCTTCTAGGTCACTGCTGTGGCTTCAAAGAGATTCACTTTTAGATAGAGAACTGAGCAGAGCGTTTAGCCTTGCCTCTGATGTGGGGAAGGTGATCAGTGCTGGGCCTGTGAATCGCCTGAGAAAAATGTCTTATGGGCTAAACCCAGGATTTCTTTATGCGTAGAAAACTGATGTTACAGTTCAGTTTACAGATGAGGCTTGCTTTAATACTTGACCTCAAATCATATGCAGATTTCTCTTGAGCCATGCCATCAATGTTCATCTTTCAATTATACTTTATATTTAACAGGCACTGGAGTTTCACCGCTAAACAGTTCCTTTCAATCACAGATGCAATTGTCTTTATGTGTCCACGCTGCTCTCTTTTTGTGAAAAGTGCCTTTCATGTTTTCATAATGTAGTGAAAGATAGGCCTCTGATTTGTGTTCTTTTTCATACCCACATATGGCACACTTAATTGTAGTCTTCCTGTTGTTGTATTTGCCAGTGTTGAAATGTCCATGCTTGCCTTTCAGTCTGCCATTCAAAAGTGTGTTTTCAAATTCCAAGACAGTATTTACGCATTTTTAGGCCCCAGTCAGCCGAACACAGTTTCCATTTGTCTTGGGGCTGCATTTGAACCCCACAGCACTCAAATCCAATCAGGGCCAGGGGTCATTAGGAAGTCTCAGGCCCGTCAACCAGAGTGATTATTATCACCCTGATAGACACAGTGTAAAAGAGGGCTCCCCAGTCAGGGTGTGGAAAGTTTGGAGATGGCAGGAGGTTGCAGCGCAATAAAGAGTAGAAGACTTGGGAAGAAAGGAAAGCTTGTGAGGATGAGGGTGATGTGAGGTGGCTTTGGAAGGCGGGAAAAACAGCAAAATAGTGGAATATCAGGAATGAGGAGAGAAGGGTTGGTAGGGAGAGACTTCTGATTTAGCAGGGACGAAGTAGGTTGGAGGAGAGATGTGGAGAGCGGAAAAAAGGGAACATCAGCGGCAAGTAAGGTTGTTATTTTAAGAGGGACGAAGGAGGGAGGGGGAAGAAAGGCAACATCTGAGGAGAATGGAGAATTAAAGGGGGCAGAGTGGTCCTGGAGGAAGGTGAATAAAAGAGAGGACACATTCCGGGGAGAGAGGCCAACACGACATAGCCAAATGGTGGAAACAGGCAGCAGAAGGTGGTGGACAGTGAAGGCCAGGCATAAGACCCAGTAATGGACAAAGTTGGATGACTAGGAAGCAAGCAGAGGAGGTGCAGAGGAGAGATAGGTGGAGTGAACAGGGCCCAAGGTAAGGAGAACCCAAGGTACCAGACTTGGCAAACTGGAGGGACTGGTGGACCTCCAGCCGTACGCTGGTAGGGCCCAATAACATCAGGAAACATTCAGATAGAAGGTGGCCAATATCCTAAAGAGACCAGATCTGGTAGGAGCAGCAAGTTCTCAAAGGACAATAAATAAATTGCCAACCCAAACAGAGAAATGCAACAGACAACAAGAATAACCACTTGCCCAGTGAACTGGAACCATTGGCTGCTGGCCCGGAAACCTCCTTATTTATTTATTTTATTGTTTGCTTGTTAGGCGCTTATGCAATAAGAAAATACTGTTTCAAAGCACCCACAGGGCAGGGAGGGAGCAGGGGTGGGAAAAACATTAAACACACAATATTTAAAAGCAGAGGGTGGAAAGGGGTAGAAGGGATGAGCCTAGTATGCCTTGTGAGTATTCAGAACGTGCAAGAGCAGCAAGGAGGAGGGAAGAGAGGGTAAGTGCTGGGGAGTCCGAGCAGATGGGTGAGCCACTGATGATGTGCTAGGCATTTTGGGTGCTACGTGGACTGGGGTTGCGGGGGATGTTCCTGCGAACCTCCAGGGCAGAGGGTGTGCAGATGCAAGTGCCGTGGATAGGCAGGAGCTGGGCAGAATTGGTGTGGGAGGTCAGGGCCTCAAGGATGTATAAGGGCCCAGGACACCAACCGCAGCAACTGTGGGATTTGCAGAGGAGAGAAGAAGAAAAGGAGAAGGAAAAGAGGAAAGTCTTAAGGAGCTTCTGGAATTTGAGAAAATCCTGCTCAAGGCGCACTGGCCGGGACCAGGAGCCCAGGTACAGAGCTGCAGCAACTGGCCCAGGAGGGTGAGCACAGCCCAGGAGGGCCAATGCTCATGAATTAAGGTCATTTGACATTTATTAGCCATATGCTGCATGGTCGAGAGCTCTCAGTTGCAGGAGACCCAATGCATGAACTATGAGTAACTGTATTCTGGACCTTACCTTTTAATATGAACATTTGAAGAACCTTTATTTAATCTTAAGCCCAGGGTGACAACCCTATAATATACTGACCTAAATTCCCCCACACTCATCGATTTACACTACCCGCACTGCACTTTAGGCGATTTGGCTATGATCATTTATCCTTTCAACAACCGTTTTTGTGTTTTCTTCTGAAAGAATAAAAACATTACTTGAACCCTAGCATGAACCTCAACTCAATTTTTCAGTTTTTCACTCACTGCGTCACAACTCCCATTGAATGGTAGCCCCAAAAATTGATTCTACAATCTATCCCCGGTGTAACATACACATATCTGGTTCTACCTTCAATCAGTTGTGTATGAAGAAAAGGGGGAGTGCTGCGGAACGGAATCATGGTTGGCGTGGAGAGGGAAGAGTACTAGGGCAATGAGGTACTCATGCTATGCAAGGCAGGAGGAGTCAGGAGAGTGGAACTTCATCGGTTGCGGAGCTTGACACAGTTGACAACAGTAGTTCATAATCAACAGAACTAAAGGAAGTGTAAAAATCAAGGAGAAAAGGTATTTAGGGTGGAGGGGGAGTGTACTGAGCATGTATTAGAGACGCAGGCAAGCGTGGTATCAATGGACTTAATCAGCCTCATCACGACCGTGGTGGTATCCTGGCGGTAATGCTGCCAGGATACCACCAACGCCAATGGCGTTACTGCTACTCAGTCTGGCCCTATTAGCACTGGATCACGGGTAACAGTATGGCGGTAAATCCCCATTTCCCATTGAGTCCATTGGACCCAATGGTGTTTTTCGACACTATTACCGTCATGCTAATAGCATTGAAAAAAAGGCAGAATGTTGAGATTTTTATCACCAGCAAAAAGTTGGAGGTAAAACTCTGACTTTCAGCCCGAATCATTGTTGGGTCAACTGTTAAATGCAGCAGTAATAGTGTTACCACTGATTTTAAGGGATACCGCCCAACTCGTGATGAGACCCAATGTCTGGAATTGGCTTCGCTGAATTATCATGTGTTGCATGGCTACTCTGTTAAAGAAAAGTGTGTCAGGCATAGAAGAAAAGAAGGGAAGGAGGGGGATCAGGTGCTACTTTGAGGGGTCAGGGGGATTTCACGGATGTAGCTTGCGAAGTATTGGGAAAGCAGTCGCAGCTTTTAAACATCAATAGTCATTCCCAGAGCATGCGGTTAGGCTGATTAGACAAGATAGAGGGGTGTGTGTGCGCGCATTTGTACATATGCAAGCATGTGTGTGTGTGCACATGAGTGTACGTGTGTGTGGATTTGTCCTTGAGTTTGGTTTCTGTACATAGCTGCATCCGTTTTCATATTGATGGGGTCCTTAGAGCGGTTGTCTCCACCCCTCCACTACCCCCTCTCAAACCTATGGAGTATAAACCTTTGGAGTGGCAAAATACAAGTGGCATGAACTGTAAGCTCGCATCGGGCTCCCCAAATGAAGAATGAAGCCTACTGTTGGGTTGGGACTAGTTCAGAACTCTAGCCAGAGCATGGCGAGGAGTGAGCTCCCTGTAAAGATAAGAAGTCCGGCTTCAAAGACCAGCGCAAAAATCCGTTGTCGTGCCAGCCATTAAAGAAAATAGGACTAAGGTGCATCAACAATTGGGCAATAACATCGTCTGTTATTCCAGCACATCATGACGACTGTGACTTGGCTCAATACATCAGTGCTGGTGTTATTCTTAGGGGGCCTCACAGGCCACTTGGAATGTGCTAAATATTTGGCTTTGACACTGCCCCTGGCTGGAATGTACATGGCAAATGTGGAGCACTGTCCTGCTGACTGTGCAGCTGAGAAGGGCAGGAAGAACGTGCTCCAAGGTACAGCCACTGCCCTGCTGACTGCAGCTGAGAAGGGCAGAAAGCACTTGCTCCAAGGTACAGTCACTGCCCTGCTGACTGCAGCTGAGAAGGGCAGGAAGCACTTGCTCCAAGGTACAGTCACTGCCCTGCTGACTGTGCAGCTGAGAAGGGCAGGAAGAACTTGCTCCACGGTACAGCCACTGCCCTGCTGACTGCAGCTGAGAAGGGCAGAAAGCACTTGCTCCAAGGTACAGTCACCGCCCTGCTGACTGTGCAGCTGAGAAGGGCAGAAAGCACTTGCTCCAAGGTACAGTCACCGCCCTGCTGACTGTGCAGCTGAGAAGGGCAGGAAGAACTTGCTCCAAGGTACAGCCACTGCCCTGCTGACTGCAGCTGAGAAGGGCAGAAAGCACTTGCTCCAAGGTACAGTCACCGCCCTGCTGACTGTGCAGCTGAGAAGGGCAGAAAGCACTTGCTCCAAGGTACAGTCACCGCCCTGCTGACTGTGCAGCTGAGAAGGGCAGAAAGCACTTGCTCCAAGGTACAGTCACCGCCCTGCTGACTGTGCAGCTGAGAAGGGCAGGAAGAACTTGCTCCAAGGTACAGCCACTGCCCTGCTGACTGCAGCTGAGAAGGGTAGAAAGCACTTGCTCCAAGGTACAGTCACCGCCCTGCTGACTGTGCAGCTGAGAAGGGCAGAAAGCACTTGCTCCAAGGTACAGTCACCACCCTGCTGACTGTGCAGCTGAGAAGGGCAGAAAGCACTTGCTCCAAGGTACAGTCACCGCCCTGCTTACTGTGCAGCTGAGAAGGGCAGGAAGAACTTGCTCCAAGGTACAGCCACCGCCCTGCTGACTGCAGCTGAGAAGGGCAGAAAGCACTTGCTCCAAGGTACAGTCACCGCCCTGCTGACTGTGCAGCTGAGAAGGGCAGGGAGAACTTGCTCCAAGGTACAGTCACCGCCCTGCTGAGTGTGCAGCTGAGAAGGGCAGGGAGAACTTGCTCCAAGGTACAGCCACTGCCCTGCTGACTGAGCAGCTGAGAAGGGCAGGGAGAATTTGCTCCAAGGTACATCCACTGCCCTGCTGAGTGTGCAGCTGAGAAGGGCAGGGAGAACGTGCTCCAAGGTACAGCCACTGCCCTGCTGACTGTGCAGCTGAGAAGGGCCGGGAGAACTTGCCCCAGGGTACAGTCACTTCCCTGCTGGCTGTGCGGCTGGGAATGGCAGGGAGTACCTGATATGATACAAGGTACAGTCGCTGCACTGCCGGCTGTGCAGCTGAGAATGGCAGGGTGAACCTGATACAAGGTACAGTCACTGCACTGCCGGCTGTGCAGCTGAGAATGGCAGGGAGGACTTGCTCCAAGGTACAGTCACTGACCCACTGTCTCTGCAGCTGAGAATGGCAGGGAGATCTTGCTCCAAGGTACAGTCACTGCCCTGCTGGCTGTGCAGCTGAGAAGGGCAGGGGGGACATGCTCCAAGATACTCTCCCCTGCTTGTTGTGCAGCTGAGAATGGCAGGGAGAAGCTACTCCAAGGTGCAGTCACTGCCCCACTGACTGTGCAGCTGGGACTGGCAGGGAGAACTTGCTCCAAGGTACAGTCACTGCTCTGCTTGCCGTGCAGCTGAGAATGGCAGCAGCTGTGAATGTCAGGGAGGACTTTCCCCAAGGTACAGTCACTATCCTGCTGGCTGTGCAGAGAGCATGGCAGGGAGAACTTGCTCCGAGGTACAGTCACTGCCTTGCTGGCTCTGCAGCTGAAAAATGCAGGGAGAACTTGCTCCAAGGTACAGTCACTGCCCTGATGGCTGTGCAACTGAGAATGGCAGGGGGAACTTGCTCCAAGATATAATCTCTGCCCTGCTCGCTGAGCAGCTAAGAATGGCAGGAAGAACTTACTCCAAGGTACAGTCAGTGCCCTGCTAGCTGTGCAGTTAGGAATGGCAGGGAGAACCTGCTCCAAACTACAGCCACTGCCCGGCTGGCTGTGCGGCTGAGGATGGCAGGGAGAACTTGCTGCAATGTACAGTCACTGCCCTGCTGGTTGTGCAGCTGGAAATGGCGGGGAGAACTTACTCCAAGGTACAGTCACTGCCCTGCTGGCTCTGCAGCTGAGAATGGCAGGAGGGACTTCTTCCAAGGTGCAGCGACTGCCCTGCTGACTGTGCAGCTGAGAAGGGCAGGGAGAACTTGCTCCAAGGTACAGTCACTGCCCTGCTGAGTGTGCAGCTGAGAAGGGCAGGGAGAACTTGCTCCAAGGTACAGCCACTGCCCTGCTGACTGTGCAGCTGAGAAGGGCAGGGAGAACTTGCTCCAAGGTACAGCCACTGCCCTGCTGACTGTGCAGCTGAGAAGGGTCGGGAGAACTTGCCCCAGGGTACAGTCACTTCCCTGCTGGCTGTGCGGCTGGGAATGGCAGGGAGTACCTGATATGATACAAGGTACAGTCGCTGCACTGCCGGCTGTGCAGCTGAGAATGGCAGGGTGAACCTGATACAAGGTACAGTCACTGCACTGCCGGCTGTGCAGCTGAGAATGGCAGGGAGGACTTGCTCCAAGGTACAGTCACTGACCCACTGTCTCTGCAGCTGAGAATGGCAGGGAGATCTTGCTACAAGGTACAGTCACTGCCCTGCTGGCTGTGCAGCTGAGAAGGGCAGGGGGGACATGCTCCAAGATACTCTCCCCTGCTTGTTGTGCAGCTGAGAATGGCAGGGAGAAGCTACTCCAAGGTGCAGTCACTGCCCCACTGACTGTGCAGCTGGGACTGGCAGGGAGAACTTGCTCCAAGGTACAGTCACTGCTCTGCTTGCCGTGCAGCTGAGAATGGCAGCAGCTGTGAATGTCAGGGAGGACTTTCCCCAAGGTACAGTCACTATCCTGCTGGCTGTGCAGAGAGCATGGCAGGGAGAACTTGCTCCGAGGTACATTCACTGCCTTGCTGGCTCTGCAGCTGAAAAATGCAGGGAGAACTTGCTCCAAGGTACAGTCACTGCCCTGATGGCTGTGCAACTGAGAATGGCAGGGGGAACTTGCTCCAAGATATAATCTCTGCCCTGCTCGCTGAGCAGCTAAGAATGGCAGGAAGAACTTACTCCAAGGTACAGTCAGTGCCCTGCTAGCTGTGCAGTTAGGAATGGCAGGGAGAACCTGCTCCAAACTACAGCCACTGCCCGGCTGGCTGTGCGGCTGAGGATGGCAGGGAGAATTTGCTGCAATGTACAGTCACTGCCCTGCTGGTTGTGCAGCTGGAAATGGCGGGGAGAACTTGCTCCAAGGTACAGTCACTGCCCTGCTGGCTCTGCAGCTGAGAATGGCAGGAGGGACTTCTTCCAAGGTGCAGCGACTGCCCTGCTGGCTGTGCAGCTGAGAATGTTAGGGGGGGCATGCTCCAAGATACTCTGCCCTGCTTGCTGCGCAGCTAAGAATGGCAGGGAGAACTTACTCCAAGATAGAGTCACTGCCCCACTGGCTGTGCAGCTGGGGCTGGCAGGGAGAACTTGTTCCAAGGTACAGTCACTGCCCTGCTGACTGTGCAGCTGAGGAGGGCAGGGAGAACCTGATACAAGGTACAGTCGCTGCACTGCCGGCTGTGCTGCTGAGAATGGCAGGGAGAACCTGATACAAGGTACAGTCACTGAACTGCCGGCTGTGCAGCTGAGAATGGCAGGGAGATCTTGCTCCAAGGTACAGTCACTGCACTGCCGGCTGTGCAGCTGAGAATGGCAGGGAGAACTTGATCCAAGGTACAGTCACTGCCCTGCTGGCTGTGCAGCTGAGAATGTTAGGGGGGCATGCTCCAAGATACTCTGCCCTGCTTGCTGCGCAGCTAAGAATGGCAGGGAGAACTTACTCCAAGGTACAGTCACTGCCCTGATGGCTGTGCAACTGAGAATGGCAGGGGGAACTTGCTCCAAGATATAATCTCTGCCCTGCTCGCTGAGCAGCTAAGAATGGCAGGAAGAACTTACTCCAAGGTACAGTCAGTGCCCTGCTAGCTGTGCAGTTAGGAATGGCAGGGAGAACCTGCTCCAAACTACAGCCACTGCCCGGCTGGCTGTGCGGCTGAGGATGGCAGGGAGAATTTGCTGCAATGTACAGTCACTGCCCTGCTGGTTGTGCAGCTGGAAATGGCGGGGAGAACTTGCTCCAAGGTACAGTCACTGCCCTGCTGGCTCTGCAGCTGAGAATGGCAGGAGGGACTTCTTCCAAGGTGCAGCGACTGCCCTGCTGGCTGTGCAGCTGAGAATGTTAGGGGGGGCATGCTCCAAGATACTCTGCCCTGCTTGCTGCGCAGCTAAGAATGGCAGGGAGAACTTACTCCAAGATAGAGTCACTGCCCCACTGGCTGTGCAGCTGGGGCTGGCAGGGAGAACTTGTTCCAAGGTACAGTCACTGCCCTGCTGACTGTGCAGCTGAGGAGGGCAGGGAGAACCTGATACAAGGTACAGTCGCTGCACTGCCGGCTGTGCTGCTGAGAATGGCAGGGAGAACCTGATACAAGGTACAGTCGCTGCACTGCCGGCTGTGCTGCTGAGAATGGCAGGGAGAACCTGATACAAGGTACAGTCACTGAACTGCCGGCTGTGCAGCTGAGAATGGCAGGGAGATCTTGCTCCAAGGTACAGTCACTGCACTGCCGGCTGTGCAGCTGAGAATGGCAGGGAGAACTTGATCCAAGGTACAGTCACTGCCCTGCTGGCTGTGCAGCTGAGAATGTTAGGGGGGCATGCTCCAAGATACTCTGCCCTGCTTGCTGCGCAGCTAAGAATGGCAGGGAGAACTTACTCCAAGATAGAGTCACTGCCCCATTGGCTGTGCAGCTGGGACTGGCAGGGAGAACTTGCTCCAAGGCACAGTCACTGCTCTGCTAGCCGTGCAGCTGAGAATGGCAGCAGCTGTGAATGTCAGGGAGGACTTTCCCCAAGGTACAGTCACAATCCTGCTGGCTGTGAGGAGAGCATGGCAGGGAGAACTTGCTCCGAGGTACAGCCACTGCCCTGCTGGCTCTGCAGCTGAAAAATGCAGGGATAACTTGCTCCAAGGTACAATCACTGCCCTGATGGCTGTGCAACTGAGAATAGCAGGGGGAACTTGCTCCAAGATATAATCTCTGCCCTGCTCGCTGAACAGCTAAGAATGGCAGGAAGAACTTACTCCAAGGTACAGTCAGTGCCCTGCTGGCTGTGCAGTTGGGAATGGCAGGGAGAACCTGCTCCAAACTACAGCCACTGCCCTGCTGGCTGTGCAGCTGAGGATGGCAGGGAGAACTTGTTGCAATGTACAGTCACTGACCTGCTGGTTGTGCAGCTGGAAATGGCAGGGAGAACTTGCTCCAAGGTACAGTCACTGCCCTGCTGGCTCTGCAGCTGAGAATGGCAGGAGGGATTGCTCCAAGGTACAGCGACTGCCCTGCTGGCTGTGCAGCTGAGAATGTTAGGGGGGACATGCTCCAAGATACTCTGCCCTGCTTGCTGCGCAGCTAAGAAAGGCAGGGAGAACTTACTTACTCCAAGGTACAGTCACTGCTCTGCTAGCCGTGCAGCTGAGAATGGCAACAGCTGTGAATGCTAGGGAGGACTTTCCCCAAGGTACAGTCACAATCCTGCTGGCTGTGCAGAGAGCATGGCAGGGAGAACTTGCTCCGAGGTACAGTCACTGCCCTGCTGGCTCTGCAGCTGAAAAATGCAGGGAGAACTTGCTCCAAGGTACAGTCACTGCCCTGATGGCTGTGCAACTGAGAATGGCAGGGGGAACTTCCTCCAAGATATAATCTCTACCCTGCTCGCTGAGCAGCTAAGAATGGAAGGAAGAACTTACTCCAAGGTGCAGTCAGTGCCTTGCTGGCTGTGCAGCTGGGAATGGCAGGGAGAACCTGCTCCAAACTACAGTCACTGCCCTGCTGGCTGTGCACCTTAGAATGGCAGGGAGAACTTAACTCAAGGTACAGTCACTGCCCTGCTGGCTGTGGAGCTGGAAATGGCAGGGAGAACTTGCTCTAAGGTGCATTCACTGCCCTGCTGGCTCTGCAGCTGAGAATGGCAGGGGACTTGCTCCAAGGTACAGCGACTGCCCTGCTTGCTGTGCAGCTGAGCATGGCAGGGGGAACTTGCTCCAAGGTACCATCACTGCTCGGCTGGCTCAGCAGCTGAGGATAGCAGGGAGAACGTGCTCTAAGGTACAGCCACTGCCCTGCTGGCTGTACAGCTGGGAATGCCATGGAGAACCTGCTCCAAGGTACAGTCACTGTCCTGCTGGCTGTGCAGCAGAGAATGTTAAATAAATAGAGTAGCATTTCTGCAATACCCGGTGGTGCAAATGGAAAGAAATTGGTGGGGGATCCCAGAAGGGCACGGTCGGGAGGAGTTGGGGGGGGCGCTGTCTGAAGAGGTGGGGTTAAGTGGGGCGGGGATGGCAGTTGACCTCCGATCAAATGAAATATACAAAATAATAGTTTAAAACTGGACTATTTCTTTCATGCTGTTTCTTTTCCAAACGATATATCAATTCCACTTTAAACCACTTCCTTGGCACTGGTGATGAGTTACTTCACTATGCGGATAATAGTTTTGACCAGTGTTGCTGAGTAAATGTTTTTTAAAATGCACAATTTGCATTCCATTTTAGAAAAAACAACCCCTTGGGAACTATTCAAACACGATTGGCCATAAGCAACGTTTCCCTTTACTTGAACCACACCCAGCACAGCTCCAGCAGCTGCCATCTGAAAGCAGTTGGGTGGCTGCATCGTGTGTGATGTTAATAGGGGTATTTATTTATGCAATGTTTGTCAGATACCTGTACATGTATTTATTTATCAATGCAATGTTTGTCAGATACAGGTATCCGACAAACATTGCATAAATAAATAAATAAATATTCCGGGTCCATGTATCCGACAAACATTGCATAAATAAATAAACCGGGCTGTGGCTAAGAACTATAACGTCCTTTTGTGACCTCTTGCATGGGGTCAGCAGAGGAAGTTCAGTTTGCTCTCGAGCACTTTTTTTTCTTCTTTTTTTTTTCTTCTCCCCAGCATAGAGCAAGGATTTGGGACGGCTGACTCTGACCGGATCCCGAGATCCGGCTACACATCTGGTGCCAGATCTTGGATCCGGCGGGAGCCGGCCCAATGACCAGCGCTGGCAATACCGCTGCCAGTATGACATAAATACCACTGCTTTTGCATTGGTCCTCGTGATGGCTTTGAATTAGGCTGATTTTCAGGTCTACCGCCAGCAGATGTGGTACTTTACTCTGGCAATATTCCTGAAAATAAATGGATCCAACCCGTAATAAGGCCCTTACAATCTTTTCCAAGACAAAAGTCCAGTTACACTCGGCAAAGGTGGAAACTTTGTAAAGTGGAGAGACATGCACGGGGTGGTAAAATATCAAAGGTAGGGTCAAATATGCAAATAAGCTAAAACATCAAAATGACTTGGAATAAGTTCCCTAAAGGGCTGGCTAGCTCTGCTGCCCACAAAATCAACCATGCCTTTAACATTGTACTCCCTTTAATCATGCATCAATTTTGTGCAGGCTTAACATTAAGCTGTCAAGAAAGTCAATTCCAGAAACCTCATACGCCCAGCAGCATTTGTTCCACAGACTTCGGTGCCCCGAGGGCGTTGACCTACAGCGCTTTGAGACCATACCAACGGGAATAAGCGCTATACAGATACCATATTACATTACATTACTATTTTTACTGTCAGGATTCATCATTTAAAGTTTTATTACAGCCAAGTTGTTTTGGGCTACTCAGGAAAATATTCCTTCTTCAGTGACTCTAATATTCTACGCCCACTTCTCTTTCCCATGAGCAATTTGCAAGAATTCCAGAGGCCTGCAAATGCAAGTTGTGTTTTTTTTTACACATTTACATAGGTGGTCCTCCCTGGCTATCCTTGCCCCCACATGTCTCTTGTAAGCCTCCTGCGAAAGAACTGGCTGCAGAAAGACCTGGATACAGCTAAGAGTCTGCCACGAAGGATCATGTGCAACCAGTAACGCCTAGAGAATGCAATCTGAGCCCCCCCACCTGAGGATGGCTGGGTACAGAGGTTCGAATCATCTGCGTGAAACCGTGGATGCTCAAAAGCCGAAGATCCTCGAATTACTAAGAAAGGCAAGTCAGAAGCAAGACTACAAAAGTTCAATTCTATTATTTCCCTTTCTCGAATGAAGAGAAAAAAGCAAACCATTGTCTGGAACGCTGTATTCCAGCAAGACCGGATGGTTCTTAAAGAGGTTTTACGGTAAGCGACTTGAATGTTATAAAGTACCAGCCCACTTTTAATCATGGAGTCTTGCCTCCCACATGTGTGCATGCAAGCAGTGGTGAAAATAGAAAGAAGACAGCCTGGAAACACACCACTTGTGGGGCTGGAGCAGTGGAGGAAGTGCGAAGGCTGGAGTCATGACAAACAAATGATAGATTTTGAAACAACTGTAAAAAGAAAGATCCAAATAACATATTTTGTAGAGATGACTTAAAACGTTTGTAAATCACACAATAAACCAACTCGATGATATTTATATTGTAATGGAAACGCAGTTTAACCATCGCCTGCTCAGTGGTGGGTGCCAGGTTAGACTACTGCAAGGCCCTGATCGCCAGCACTTCATCTTCCAATCTTTAGAAACTCCAGACTATACAAAACATAGCCCTTTGCGCAGCCCTGAACATTCCCTGTTCAGAGCACATCTCCACTGCCTGCAGAAAGGTCCACCGGCTCCTTATCAAAGAAAGAATCACTTTCAAGACTCTCGCTGTCACTCTTAAATACATCTCCAAGTCTGCCCCCCTTACTTGTCACACAAAGTCATCACGTCCCACCCTCTAGGCCCACCAGAACCCTTCACTCTCGCAGGCTTGTGCAACCCAAATTCAAATGTGCGAAAGCTAGAGGCACAAGCTTCCCAGTCATTGCAGCCAAGCAATGGAACTCCCTTCCACTCGCACTCAGAGCTCAAGGTTCCTTCTGTGCATTCTGCAAAGCACTGAAAACTTGGTTGTTCAAGTAATCTGCCATGTAAACTAAACTGTAACCTGCTTGATACCGCACGAACGATGTACGCTGACGGCTCAGCTGTAACCTTATGCCTTATTGCCTTCGGCTCCATGGAACTGGTTCTATAGTGCCTGGATGCCTGGGGGCTTGTGCGCGCTTTACGAGATAAATGAATAAACAAACAAATAAAAAGTGTATGGTTGTAGTATATGATAATAGCTTTAGTTTCATCATCCTGAATGGAAGCCTACAATTACCAGCATGCAAATTAATGTGAGCCTAAATAACATTGTCCCTGGTTTAAAAAAAAATGTACTGTTAAGAATACACAGAGAAGGAAAAAGCATGATATGAATACCAGCTTTAGTCATTGTTTCACATGGCATGCAGCTTCATACACCCCTCCCATTTCTAGTGACCTAGAATGTGCTTCTATTAAGAGACCTGCCACAGTATGTAGCCACTCCACATTGTCACCTCACAGCTGCAACTGCAGCCATTGAACATAAATCACACATTAAGGTGCTTACATGTAAAACAGAAAAAGACAAACCTGAGAAGAGCACCTCTGAGGTCAGTGGCTAGTTTCCAAGTGGTTGGAACAGCTGATAACTGAGGGTGCAGTCTTTAGCGGCTCAGGCAGGGGATTTTTGTTTGCCCAGATCCAGGGAAATCCGACCCAATTCCTGCATTTCACACAACAAGCCAGTACAAACATCACTCTTCTCATATTATCGAGCAGGTAGATAGAGTTGGTGGCCCCGTGGCTTTTTTGTCTAATTGGATTTGCTTTGCCAGTGCATAGATGCATGAACAAAGAGCTGTTGGATCCGTGTCCTTTCACTGTTGTGCAGAATATTGCCTTTGCCATTTTCTTAAGGGGTACCTCCTCTCCACCTTTACTGCTCATTACATCCCACTCAACTCCCCTAAACCCTACTATGCCCTGCCCCTTGCCCTTACCTGCTTTTTTAGGGAACAGTTATTATTTTCAGTGAAGGTGTACTATTGTGATTCTATCACAATAATGGCCATTCGGGATTCTGCACGCCACTTAACATGCAGACTCTGTGCAAATGTTTACTATGTTAATGTATATTGTCCTTATTAAACGAATGCTGCGCCCCCTTTGTTTGTAGACCACCCGGGTCCTTAGCATCCCATCACGGATCTGGCTGCTGTGCATACGGTCTAAATAATTGACTGAAACATCTGCAGAGATAACTCACAATCAGGAAGCCCTAGCATTCTTCCAGCTTGCCAGGACCGACTTGTTCTAAAGGCAGTGCTCTTGATTGGATATTCCCTAAAGCCGAAGAGCTACTGATAGGTGAACCGATTCCAAGGTCACAGACTGACTGACCCATGTGATGTCCGCTCCTCCAATGACTTGCCAGTGCTCACCAGAGCCACTACCGAGTCAGCTGCCAAAATCACCGATTGGCCATGGAAACTGGTCATGATAGATGCATTGTTGGGCTATCTGATCACTCATCCATTGTGCACAGAGACCAACTGGCCAGCCTCAGGTCCTAGAGTCTTTTTTCCATGGCGATTAAGCTGTTAGGGTAACATTGCTAAGCCAATGCTAACAAGCTCAATCTCAGCTGCACATCTCAGGCACTTAGCCATTGGTTTATGGTTGCCCTTTAAGGGCGAGACAAGCTTGAAAGGCCTTTGTGGAAATGGCGATTGCCCTATAAGCACAAACCACTGTGGATAACATGCTTCAGAGTATTCAGGTTGCTGTGAGACACAGGTAGAGCCCGCCCTGGCCCATCGTGCAGGGTCCCACTGAGGTGCAGTTTGTAGGGGAGGCCAGAATCGCCTGATAGGTTAAGAAGACTGGATCAGAGCAGAAAGGAAGGTTTCACCATTGGCAAGATAATGGTCCTTGCAAGAAGCACTGCTTTCACTGCTGGTTCACTGGGAGGCTGTGTGCACAGACCCGCCTGTCAAAACCGAGGACGGAATACACTAGACAGCATGCAGTATTTGGCATGTCAATACCGATTGCAGGCAACATTGATTTCTAAATGCGGGCTCATGCGTGTTCCACACTGCAAGGCTGACAATATTGCCTACACCCATTATTTTAGTTATCAACTGAATTCCAAATTGGGTTCTGCTTTGATATGCCATAAATAGGGTCAGGATATGACAGTATACACAATGTATATTAAGGGGCGCTGCCATTACAGCCAGTCACTGCCTTCTTATATCAGTTACAGTTGCTTATGTCAGTTGCAGTCACTATAGGCTAAGCAAAGCCCCACATTACCAGGGGTACACTATAATACAGTATGCCACGGTATCCAGTGAAATTTTCGAAAACACATTTTCAAAATGCCATTTCGTCGAAACCAAATTGCCGGAAAAAAAATTCCGAATGTTTTTTTTTAATTTAATTTTTGTTTCTTTAGTAAAAAAAAAAAGTGTCAATAAAAAAACAGGGCGTTGGGGGGAACCCCCCCATTTAAAAAAATTAATTAAAAAAGAAAACGTTAAAAAAAAAAATCGGCATTTTGGTGTCGAAAAAATGGATTTCGAAAATGTCACTATAGACCGTATGCCACTTGTTGCGGCTACTGCCTTTGTATGTTTCTTATAGCATTACAATCCATGCACATTCATAATAAGTAGGGTAGGTCTTCCATGTCCAGTGGAGTCCATGTTATGCCAGGGGCAGCCTCAAAGGGCCCCAGTAATGTCACTCAATGCAAGTTAATGTCTCGTGTGCCTGCAAAAGTCGCCATATGTAAGGGAGAGTCTCACATGTATAACTGTTTCCACCATATGCAAGGTGCAGCCTCATATGCCGCATTGATCTCATTGAATGCATGATATAAGGCACCATACCCAGAGGATTCTAAGCGCGGACCCGGGGCTCGAACATGTGTTGCTCCGCATCGTCTTTCTTCCAAGGCGAGCGCGTTACCACTGAGCTATCCGCCCGAGACAATCAAGCCATGCAATGCTGGTTATCGCTTAATATACTGGTATAATAAAGGAAGCATATATAGTGTTCATCGTCGCGTGTCTACTGTAATTCCGTACTGCCCTCTTATGCCATCCAATGCAATCCCAAAGAACCTGTCACTCCTTTCTCTTCTCTTCAGCTTCGGGTCCATGGATGACATGATCATTATCACCATGGACAGAAAATGCCCCAGGAAATTGCGGTGCCTGGGCCCTAATCGAGTTAGAGTCACTGAAATGCTGCACTTGCACACCTCTGCACCAAAGGTGCAAGGCTTAAAACGAGTGGCTCCCAAACAGTCTCTCGGGCGTGAAAGGGTTCCAGCTAAGCTGACTGCTGGATTGATGGTATCTTAAACTCGCTCTATTGCCAATCCCAATAAAATACAGTTGGGGAAGAAAGATAGATTCTCCCTAATGACTAAGAGCAATGGGACGTGCAGACGCTGTATGAGGGGGACGCGCCTGCATAACACGCGGGCCACCATCTTGCTGAGCGAAAAGTCACAAAGCATCCAATTTTGCAGCAATGTCCCTTCAGGACGACTCCTTGGAAGGGAATCTCGGACAAAAAAGGGCCCTGCGATGGTTTGCAAACATTCAGGAGGAGTCTCCTAGCGCCATGTTGTCGTGCTAACAGTGAAACTTGGCTAAATTCTACAATCCACTTCTGAAAAAACTGTTCCTACCCCTCAGCCCCACCCAGCACTTACCTTCGGAAGGTCTGCAGTGTGCGGGTCTGGCTCCTACACTCAGCGGAATTAAAGACCCTACAGTGCCACCACCTCCCGACTCAGAGCCACAAAGATCTGTGCTTCTCATTGTCTCCTAACAGCCAGTGCCTTTTCCTGAGAGGACACGCCACCCATGTCTTGCTTACGAGGTACGGCTGAGAAGAGAGTTTCCACCACTAGACCCTCCCCCCCAATAGCTCAGCAGCCTATAGGAGCTGGCTGTAGAGCTGGGGGAGGGACACGATGTGGGAATTACTGTTTAAAGTAACAGGCCTCCAAAGAGCCCTGTTTATTTTTGGTTTGGGACCACCTCTACGATCCCCATGGCAGGGGACACAGAGGCAGTGCCAGAGGTCACCAGGGAGTCACCAGGGGTAGCAGCTACTGCTTTGGGCATCCCCAATTGACATCCCTGCATGCCTACAAACAATTCATTGTTAACAGTGTTAGAAGCTGCTGATAGACCTTAAATGACCAGGCCGAGAAACTTGCTAGAATGGCATCCTGGACCAAGTCCATTACTTGCTGCCCTGAAGCCCACTTGGCATGGATCTAGCACATCAGAGTATCCGACATACGAGCGCGGCGGAAATACTGAACATCAAGAGCTTAGTTTGAGCGAGGCAACGATATAGAATGATGACACTAGAGGATCTGCTGCGCTCTTCTGGCGACATTGACTGATGAGTGCGTGCTTGCTACATGGCTCAATAGACAATACCAGAAACCAAAGACAGTGTGGAGCTGCTAGGCCTGGATCATGAAGGGGATAGCGGTTTAAGAAACCCCAGTCAATGTGGAGCTGCTAGGCCTGGATCATGAAGGGGATAGCGGTTTAAGAAACCCCAGTCAATGTGGAGCTGCTAGGCCTGGATCATGAAGGGGACATCGATTTAAGAAGCCCCGGACAATGTGGAGCTGCTAGGCCTGGAACATGAAGGGGACATCGATTTAGGAAGCTCCAGGAGAGATTCTCATGCCTCTACTGTAAGCCGAGTCCAAGTAGGACCTCAACAAGGGGCTGGATTTAAGCAGGGCATAACGATGGTCGGATTGTTATTTGCTGGTGTGTAATCTGTGTGATTTTCATGCATGGAAAGTAAAGTGTTTGGGGAAAGAGCAGAACGTCTACCCCCTCCTCTTTCATCAGCTGCTGGCTTTTCAGGCAGGTGTCAATGCGGTAATCCCTTTGCACCTGCGAGAAAAGGGCGGAATCCACAGTGATTCATGTTAATGGCAGCCACCAGGCACATGCATAGTGGCCAGCATTAACAAGTGATTTACGCGCCAGGTGCAAACTGCAAGTTCTAGCTAACTAGCGCAAACCCATCAAAATTGCAGGAGAAGAATGTTGTCAATTGTCGGTGTCCGTGGTTCCCTTAAGGCAATTCACATCCTATTAAAAATGTCCCCAAACCACCTAGATAGGAGAAAAGGCAGGATCACTAGGATTCGAATGTTTCGATCCACGACATTCAACAATAACATTCCCAGTGAGAATTAGCAGTTGATTTCTCACAGAGATCCTGGCAAAGGCGATGCCATGGCCACGGTCGCTGTGGGCGAGGACCGTTCTGGAACTACAAGAAAGCAGCCCATCCTCACTCATGCCACACTGGAAAACTTGCCCCAATAAAGCAATCGTAAATATGTTATGCGGCTGATCAAAATAGATAAACCGCACTCACTCTTAGAAAAACATAAAATATGCCAATTCAAAACATTACAAAAATCCAGAAACACATGTTTTACTTGATTTTGTGCACTACAAATAAAAGTTGCTTCATTGTTGGCACTGAATGTGATGATATGTAGTAATAAATCTAGACAGCAACACAATACTCATACTTTCTACTCACTCCTGTTTCTTTTATGCATTTGGAAACACTGGATTTGCAAATCTTACTGTGTCTACATGGGGTATTTTCTACCGGTTTGTACTGCGCTACTTTCTCCTTTCACACGGTCGCACATTTCGTGCCTTAGACTGCTATTTCTTTTGAGTCGTAAAAAGAGGAGTCGCTCTCCAAATATAACTGTAAGAGCTCATGTCGCTCCAAAACATAATTGGACCGGGGACCTGGTACGTTTAACATGCACAGAACAATTATTTACACACATGCACACACGCACACACCTTTAAGTAGTGCACACAGTACAGCAGACACAACGCTCAAATACTTGAGCACATTAGTCTGACCTGACTTCTTCATATTAGCGAGCTAGGCCAGACACATTCAGTGCTGTCCATGTGAACATTGAGAGAACCCCCAACACCAGCTGCAGACTTACCGACACCACACACTATATTGTCAGATGCCATCCTGTGCAGGAGGATCCCAGAGGACATTATTATGCACACCAGTACTGCTCTGAATGAGGGAATCATAGTACACCATCCCTCCTTCCTCCTTTCCTCTAACCTCTCCACCACCACCGATGGGAGTATCACACCCCTGTGGCCCCCTCTGAAAACTTTCAAAGGAGGCGATCAGCTTCACGTAGCTACTCTGAATGCTCATTCCACCATCAAATACTCTTCTGACATTTGTCTCCTTCTTGAAGACTTTGACCTCGACATCCTCACCCTTACTGATACGTGGTCAATGTTAGCTCTGTCACTGCTTTTGACACTCTCCTTCCTGAGGGCTACAAAATACCCTCCAAACCCAGACCCAACAGACTATATACCTGAGTGGGTCCCTGCTTCTACTCAGTCCTGCTCTTCTTTTGAATGTCTCATCTGTAGGCGTCGGGTCTCGCCTACCGTCTCTCTCACCCTCGCTACCATCTACAGGCCCCCTTGTCCTGTTTCTCTCTTGCTCTCTGAATGGGCCGACATTGCCTCCTCCCTCTCGACCTCTTCCTAGAAATTCCTCCTCCTTGGTGATTTCAATATCCACCTCGACTCACTTGAATAAGACACCTTACAGTTCCATGTACTCTGTGACTCCCACTATTCTTCGTTCCGGTTCAAACCACTCAGCCAGATACACTCTGGACGCCCTCATCTCTAGCAACATCCCCATCGCCACCCTGATCACTGCTGCCCTCTCCTGGTCAGATCATTCTCTCCTCTCCTCCCACTTGAGGCCCCTTGGCCCTCTATCTGAGCCAGCCCCAACAATGCCAGCCTCCTTCGCCATCATTCGACCGATTAAGTGAGTGTCAGTCGCAGCTTTTGCTTCCACCTTCATCCCCCACCCCTGCTTCTGACTTTCCTCTGACTCTGTCCTTGCCAACATGAACCTCTCCATCTCTAACATCCTCGATATCCTTGCCCCTGTCATGAGGATCCACCTAAAACCTGCCTCCAAGAGTAACGGCTAGTATGATTCCAATCTAGCATCTCTGAAACGTAAGTGCAGAATTGCGTAAAAAGAAGTGGCAGACCTTGGGCTTACCCTCTGACAAACTAGCCTGCCACCTGCTCCAAAGGCAATATCGCTTCTCTATACGCTCTAAGCAGAGGGCCCACATTCAAGCCAGCATCACTGGAGCCCCTACACAACATGGCTGAACTTTTCATAATCTGCAAGGAACTTGCCAATCCAACTGCAGTCTCCACCTCTCTCCTTCCCTACCAGGCTATCTGCACCACATTGGCCTCACATTTCCCATGTAAAACTCAGGACATCCTATCCTCACCCTCCTCCACCCCTATCTCCTATCCCACTCTTGCTCTCCTGCCTCCCTTGGATCCCCTCCATCCACCCCCCACTCTCCTCCTTCCTACCCATAACACCGGATGAGGTTTCTAAAGTTGTCTGCTCTATGTAGGTCTCCTCCAAACAGGTGCTCCTCTGCTCTTCTAGAACATTTAGGGACAATATCTCCTCCCTTGCCCTGGCTCTTGTCGACTTCTGTAACCAATCCTTCCAACACTGGTTCCTTCCCTCTATTCCTCAACCACTCCCTTGGCCACCCTCTCCTAAAAAGCCATCTGCTGACCCCTCCTGCATGGCTAACAATTGGCCTATCTCCACCACCCTCTTCCTGGGTAAACTCTTGGAGAAGCTAGTCCACCCTCAACTGACCTTCCATACTGAACTTGTTGGTTGCCTCCACGACCATCAATCTGGATCCCGGGCATCCAGAGGCACAGAAACTGCTCTCCTGAACAGACTTGAAGACATGCTCGCAAATCTTGACTCTAACTCACCTGCTGTTTTCATTCTCCTTGATCTCTCCTCTCCCTTTGACATGATCAATCATTCTATCCTCATAAAATGACTCCTCAGCATCACAGACCTGCCACTGGAATGGCTGAACTCTTTCCTCGCCAAGCTGCAAGGGGCCCTTTTTTCTCCACCACTACACTGCAGCGTCCCCCAGGGCTCCATCCTATCGCCGTAGTTCTTCAATATCTATCTCACCCCTCTTGCTCTCCTGCTTCTCTCCTCATTTCCAGTGCGATGCTGACAACATACACCTTTCCTTTAAATCTCCCTCAACTACCTCTTTCTCCTCCTCTCTCATCCCCGAATGTCTGACCGCCATCCAGGCATGGTGTGCAGCTAATGATCTCTGTCTTAATGCCAGTAAGATGGAGATCCTTCTCATTGGGTCTCATGGGCCCTGTTTTCCTCCTAACCTCTGGCCGCCCTTTTTGGGCTATCTACCCTCACCATCCTGTGATGGCCAAAAACCTTGAGGTCATCTTCGACACCGCTCTCTCCTTCACCCCTCACTTCATGGACCTTGCCAAGAAGGCCCATTTCCAGCTTCACCTCCTCAGAGGCATTCTTCTTTTCTTTACCTTCTCCAAGAAGTTCAATGTCTCCAGAGCTCTGGACCTCTCTATGCTGGACTACTGCAACAGCCTCTCCTCAACCGCCCCTCTCCTCCCTACACCCCCTTCAGCTAATCCAGAACAGGGTTGCTAGACATATCCTTGGCCTCAAGCCCAGAGACCGTATATCTGCAGCCCTAAAATCTCTCCGCTGGCTCCCTCGAATTCAAGACCCCCTGCATCATCCACGAGGCTCTCTGGGGCCTGGGACCATGCTATCTCCAACTTTCCGTCCCTAAAATCTCACCTGCCAGAGCCATCTGCTCTTCTAATTCCAACTCTTTGATTTTCAAACACTTCTCCAAGCAGAGAGTGGGGGGCAGGTCTCTCCCTTCAGCTGGTGCCTCTCTTTGGAACGGCCTCCCTGCCCCTCTCAGACTTCAGCCGGACCTCCTTAAATTCCAGAAACTTCTCAAAACTCTGCTCTTCTCTTAACACTTTCCCTCTTTCCCTTCCTTGCTAACTACCCCATTGGTGCTGTGATTGGTGGCCTGGTCCTCATGCATCCCATGGTTTACCAGGCCCCTACCCAGTCGATACCAGCACTGCTGCCCCTCCCCCTGCACTTCCCCCTGCGAGCCCCTGCTTGGTGGCTGTGCACCCCACCATTGGGATTCGTCTGCCCTAGCACTAAGTCCGAGGCCTTTTCCTTGGCTCACCTAGGCACTTCCCTCCGGCACTTAACATTCCCCCAACCATCCCTATCTCTGCAGTTCTCTTCTCTGCACTTTCACGTCCGAATGCCACAAGGCCTAGTAGGATCACTAACATATATTTGCTGTTTTTTCATTGTTATTATTTCCCCTGTACCCACACCATTTAGCCCAGTCGCTTCACAAATGCTCAATAAATAAATAAATAAAGCATCGAGAGTCATCTTGAAGCTGAATCCTCAAGACCAATCCTTGCATCTTCCCATATTTGCGTCCCCATTGCTGCTTCTCTTTGCCCTCGCGTTTTGCCCCGTTTTCCTTTATACTTCATCGCCAGACCACGGTGGGACACAATACGCCATTTTCTCCGACAACTGCACCGCAAGACCACTGTAAAATAACATACCATCACCCCGGCACTGAACGCTATGCACTGCTCCCCTTGAAGGAAAGACTTGAATTCAAATCACTTTGCATTAAACACAGAATTAGATAGAAGGTATCCCCGCCATTCTGAAGCCACACCCCGAACATTAGAACAGACAGAGGATAGAAGGCCATCTTGGTCAAGGCTCCGGAAGAAGAGGCTTGTATTAGAGTGTATTGTATTGTAGAAGTCATTTATATAGCACCGTTTCCCTTTTGTATAGCCTCAAAGCGCTTTGCAAAGGTCTATCATCTCTAGGAGTGCCTCGCTCATGCACCATCTGCTGCTTGCTACCATGTTAGGTGGAAAACCACTTGAAATTCAGAAACATTTTTGTCAAACAAGCATTTCTTTCTGACTGACCTACACTCTAGGAGCCCCTCCCCAAATGCACCGTTTATTTTACAACACTCTTAAGGAAGATGGGTCCCATGAAACTTTATGTTGTACCCTCATGCAAAGTGTGCCCAAACCTCACCCTCTCATGACACACCTTTTCAAAGGCGTCTCTCTTCACCTCACCAGGCATGCAGGCTGTGTTTGTGGCTGTACCCTCATGCAAAGTGTGCCAACACCTCACCCTCTCATGACACACCTTTTCAAAGGCGTCTCTCTTCACCTCACCAGGCATGCAGGCTGTGTTTGTGGTTGTACCCTCATGCAAAGTGTGCCAACACCTCACCCTCTCATGACACACCTTTTCAAAGGCGTCTCTCTTCACCTCACCAGGCATGCAGGCTGTGTTTGTGGTTGTACCCTCATGCAAAGTGTGCCAACACCTCACCCTCTCATGACAAACCTTTTCAAAGGCGTCTCTCTTCACCTCACCAGGCATGCAGGCTGTGTTTGTGGTTGTACCCTCATGCAAAGTGTGCCAACACCTCACCCTCGCATGACAAACCTTTTCAAAGGCGTCTCTCTTCACCTCACCAGGCATGCAGGCTGTGTTTGTGGTTGTACCCTCATGCAAAGTGTGCCAACACCTCACCCTCGCATGACAAACCTTTTCAAAGGCGTATCTCTTCACCTCACCAGGCATGCAGGCTGTGTTTGTGGTTGTACCCTCATGCAAAGTGTGCCAACATCTCACCCTCTCATGACAAACCTTTTCAAAGGCGTCTCTCTTCACCTCACCAGGCATGCAGGCTGTGTTTGTGGTTGTACCCTCATGCAAAGTGTGCCAACACCTCACCCTCGCATGACACACCTTTTCAAAGGCGTCTCTCTTCACCTCACCAGGCATGCAGGCTGTGTTTGTGGTTGTACCCTCATGCAAAGTGTGCCAACACCTCACCCTCTCATGACACACCTTTTCAAAGGCGTCTCTCTTCACCTCACCAGGCATGCAGGCTGTGTTTGTGGTTGTACCCTCATGCAAAGTGTGCCAACACCTCACCCTCTCATGACAAACCTTTTCAAAGGCGTCTCTCTTCACCTCACCAGGCATGCAGGCTGTGATTGTGGTTGTACCCTCATGCAAAGTGTGCCAACACCTCACCCTCTCATGACAAACCTTTTCAAAGGCGTCTCTCTTCACCTCACCAGGCATGCAGGCTGTGTTTGTGGTTGTACCCTCATGCAAAGTGTGCCAACACCTCACCCTCTCATGACACACCTTTTCAAAGGCGTCTCTCTTCACCTCACCAGGCATGCAGGCTGCAAGCCTCACCCAATGAGTTGCTTAACTACACCCGCTGTTGCACCAAAGATCCTGTGTATCTCCATTGTCCCGCCCTATAATATTTGTGCTGTATCGCACGTATCTTATAGTATCCGTTGGGTTCTCTATAGCACAGCTGCACTTTCACTATTGCATCTCCCCTCAATTTATACACCTCTCACCTCCCCAAAAACGAGAGCCCTCTTTGTCTCTGTAGACCCCTCTCATTCTTGGGGTGCCACAAAGTGATTCTTGCATTGCAGTTGGCGCTGTATAAATCAACATTAAACGAATACCTCATAAGCTTTCAGGAGTCCATTAATGGTTGGAATGTAATGTTTAAAGTGCCACAACCTTTAGACTCTAAACGTTGGGATGCCCTGCTATTTCTTCTGAGCCTGTAATCTCTGAGGCAGGAACATGTGCGTTTCATAGTGAGACACGGGCACCCCCCACATCTGACTGCATCTAGATCGTGCAACCATGTCCTTCAATGCAAAGCAAACATGGAAAAACGTGTAACGCCCCTTTTTCCAAACGGAGTGCTCAATACTCATTCAGGTGTTGGCGGTAACTGTGCAACCTGCCGAATCCCTTCTCTGCCAAATTCAGAGTTTCAAAACTGAAACTCTCAAAAACTGGCCTGGTTTTGTGTGAGGAAATGTCCTCCACACGAAGCCATTATTGCATGCGATGGGGCTCCGGATTGGGCTAAACTGAAGGGTCCACGTGAATCGGAATCGTGCAGCCCCTCCCCTTACCGCAGGTGGTAGCGACAGTTTCGTTTTAAGGTGTTTCCTTTTCCCTACTTTTTCATATTGCAGTACTCCTAGCCCAGAAGCAGGCGCTGCGGGGACGCATCGGCTGTGCTTGTATAGCCCGCCCTTCGTGCCACGGCCTCTTTCGAGCTCTGCCAGAAGTTCAGCCTCTCCTTACCGCAGGTGGTAGTGATAGTTCAGTTTGGCGGTATTTCCTTTTTCCTACCCCAGGAGCAGGCGCTGCGGGGACACATCAGCTGTGCTGCTATAGCCCGCCTTTCGTGCCATGGCCTCTTTCGAGCTCTGCCAGAAGTTCAGCCTCCCCTTACCGCAGGTGGTAGCGTTAGTTTAGTTTTGCAGTATTTCCTATTTCCATATTGCAGTACTCCTAGCCCAGAAGCAGGCGCTGCGGGGACGCATCGTCTGTGCTGGTATAGCCCGCCCTTCGTGCCCGGGCCTCTTTCGAGCTCTGCCAGAAGTTCAGCCTCCCCTTACCGCAGGTGGTAGTGATAGTTCAGTTTGCCGGTATTTCCTTTTTCCTACCCCAGGAGCAGGCGCTGCGGGGACACATCGGCTGTGCTGGCATAGCCCGCCCTCCGTGCCAGGGCCTCTATTGAGCTCTGCCATAAGTTCAGCCTCCCCTTACCGCAGGTGGTAGTGATAATTCAGTTTGGCGGTATTTCCTTTTTCCTAGCCCAGGAGCAGACGCTTCGGGGACACATCGGCTGTGCTGGCATAGCCCGCCTTTCGTGCCATAGCCTCTTTCGAGCTCTGCAGAAGTTCAGCCTCCCCTTACCGCAGGTGGTACTGCTAGTTCAGTTTGGCGGTATTTCCTTTTTCCTAGCCCAGGAGCAGGCGCTGCGGGGACACATCGGCTGTGCTGGCATAGCCCGCCTTTCGTGCCAGGGCCTCTTTCGAGCCCTGCCAGAAGTTCAGCTTTTGGCAGGCAGCTAGAAAGCTGCACACTCTGTTCACATGTCATGTGAAAGAATTCGGCTTCCATTCTTGGAGTTCTGGCCTTTCTTTGGAGCAGGTCATCTTGTACTTAGGAAAATGATGTTGCAAGCACGCAGGGATTGTTTGACTGTGATGTTTGCTGTTCATTAGTTACAGATGTAATGCTTGCACCCCATGCTGCTACATGTGTAACAATAGGGCCCCAATGTCTTTTGGCAGGGCTGGTGTTAAGTGCAGGGTACAATGTGTAGGGTTGAATAGAGTACCATTTTAAAACAAAATGCATCTTTTTAATTTTAATTTCTCTGTAACATGAGACACTTGATAATATACATCTGTAAATGCATCGTATGCATGAGTCCCTCTTCACTCTTCACGTCGCATTCAACCCTTACCCTGGGTCTTTGCTTCATTTGTAAATAACTAAGTGCCAGGAGTCCAGGACCCAAATATTTTCGAGCACGCCTGCATAACGCCAGGGTGGCAATTCGCCACCCACTGCTGCCCCCGCCTGCTGCTCATTCCCACAGTGTTAACATATTTGGGTTACTGCTGTAACTCTCGCCAGCTCATTGGAAGTGAAGAGTGCACCACCCCGGGTAGATGCGATTTACAAACGCCAATCAACATAACAAAAAAATGATATGACTTAATATACCAGTTGTAGCTTAGCTTAATTACGAGTTTGGCGGTAAAATCTGCTGAATTACCACCAGAATCATTTACTGTTACTGCCACTCGGTCCCGCGGCTTACAACGGGATTACGGGTGTTGGTAGCTTGGTGTCATTCCCCATTGCTAGAGTACA
This sequence comes from Ambystoma mexicanum, assembly GCF_040938575.1. Classification (NCBI taxonomy): domain Eukaryota; kingdom Metazoa; phylum Chordata; class Amphibia; order Caudata; family Ambystomatidae; genus Ambystoma; species Ambystoma mexicanum. The sequence continues at coordinate 272,083,095 of NC_090939.1, read as the reverse complement.
TGGGGATTTTGGCACATTTAACACAAGTGGCAATTGCTCTGCCGTAAATCTGCCCATTTTGGGAGGAAAATGGGAGGATTCGCCACCAGTTTTTTTGCTGGAGGTGAATCCTCCACCTTCCCGCCAAAATTGCAGTTATTCCGTTACTGCCAAAAACAGTGGCAGTAACGGAATTACCACCACTTTCTTACTGAACCGCCGAATTTGTAATTAGGCCTAAAATGTTAAACGGATTCTTTACACACCTGTTCCTCAGTATCATTTTCATCTGATTTCAGAGATGGCAAATGGAACGTTTTGAATGTCTTTCCACAAAGATAGAGTGACAGTGCCTTCTTCCTACAGTAAAGTACAGGACAAATGCAGACCAGTTCATTACTGAGTTGACGATGTCAAACACCACAGCAAGTTATTCTTCTATAAATCGGCACTCAGCACAGGAACCTCGCAGCAGTGACCAGCTTTGTCCCTGTGTTGGTGCTACTGAATGGTAACTGTACTGTTGTTATCCAATCTGTCTCGGTTGGCCCTCTGCCCCACCAATGGCACTAAAAAATGTGTGGCTCCAATCGCAGTCATGTGCCTGCGTGTGTCTAAGACTCATTGGGCCTCATCACGAGTTGGGGGTAATAATACCACCAAACACCTCCGCGCTATTAGCGCCAGATCACAGGTTTGGCGGAACGGTAATTCCCCATTCCCCATTATGCCCATTCGGGAATTCTCCATTCCCCATTGGGAGCAATGGGGAATTTTCGGCGATACTACCGTCGGCAGTATTAGCGCACGGTAATAGCACTGAAAATCAGCAAAATCGCTGCAGATATACCCAGAGCTTAGAGCTGGGGGTAAATCCTGCCAAACACGTGATTTGGCGGACCCTTAAATGCGGCGGTAATAGCGTTACCGCCACTTTTAAGGGTTACCGCCAAACTAGTGAAGAGTCAGATTAACTCATTGGGCTGGCAACCGAATATGTATAATACGCACCACCCAGGCTAGTTGTGGACCCAGACTAGCAGAAGAGAAAGACACAGTGCCCAGCTTGACAAGGCTCTGCATATGTCCACTGAGTGCCGCCGCCTATGGAGGCACAGCAGCGCAAGGGCTGAGAATGCCACACATTACCATACCACAAATATGCATGTGTGTGGCCACATGTCCGCTAATCTGTTAGATGCCCAGGTACCACAGCTGCCAGGCTGCTGCCCACACTCACACCTGAGCCACCAACCATGCTGCGGCAGTGCTGGCAGTTATTATAGTACTGGCGGCTCAAATGAGATGCAGGCTGACTGGTACATTGTGCAGGTGTGGCCTGCATGAGCGCCCACCGATATCCCCTTACAGCTCATTATTATGGATGAAAATAAATATCTAGCACAGCAGTGCTGTGGGTCCATCCCAGGATGAAAAGGGACCTGGCCCAAGCATTCTATCACTGCCAGTTGCATAGCTGTGATTGACTGACAGTTAAAATAAGAAAGTTGCTGGCGTGGTCCGGATCGACCCAAGAGAGGAAGTTCCTCTGAGTGCCTCCATGCTGTGCTGGGCCCATCACGATGCCACTGGAGTGTCATAGCTCCGTGACTCCTGGCATTTGGGGGAGTTGTTAGAGGGGCCCGTGGAGCATCTCGGGCAGCTCTGCTGATCCTGCAGTCAGTGCTTTGCTGTGCTGCGGCACACATCCGGAGTCCCCTACTCCCGCATCAGATCCAAGATGGCACCCACGACGCATGCGGCTGGTGGGAATCCTGCTGTGGCCGCCTGGAGGTGTGTGCTGGCGCCGGGCAGTGCTGGGCACGCCTGAGGACCCTGTGAGGCCCTGTGGTGGTCCTGTCTAGGGCCTTACCTTCTGTACTTTTGGGAGGTGTGGAGAGGACCAGAGGCTCTCTTTAGGCCCTGCAGTTGCTCCTGGAGGAGGACCTTAGTGGAAGCAGGCTTTGGCCCAGAGTGAGAGAGGGCCTCCTATGGTGACGTCGGCTCTGTGACCCCTGGCTTCTATAGTCGTTGTCTTTTTGTGCTGTGGTGCCCATCCAGGGCCTCCCATACTGGATCCGAGGTGAAGCCTGAGTTGACCATAGCCTGTGGGGTGCCCTGATGAGGCCACTTGGAGTGTGTGTGGGTGCAGGGTGAGGCTGGGAGTGCCTGTAACCCCTGTGAAGCCCTGAGGAGGTCCTGCCTGGTGTCTTGTGTCATCTGCCATTGGGAGGAGCAGGGAGGATCTGAGGTTCGTTCCAGGCCCCACAGCTGCCCTTGGAGGAGAGTCAAAGTGGCAGCAGGCTAGCAGGCTCTGGCCCAGAGCGGCGTGCCTCCTGATTGTGTTATTGATACTCATCTGTGATGTTGGGGACACAGTGGGGTCCTCTACTCTGTGCTGAAGAGTCCCTTTTGTGAGTTTCATATCAGGTACCGGGTTGTTGGGCTCCCTGGTGAGGCGGCTGACAACACCTTAGCACCTGGTTTCCTTGGACCCCTCTTTGGTGGGGTGATGCACTCTCCCAAGGTGCCTTGTCGATGGCCCTGGGCCTGGCTGTGCAGATCTGCTCACTGACACTCTTTGCCCCTCTGGAGTTTCCGCACAGGGATGGCGAAACAGGGAAAGAACCCCAAGAATAGCGATATTGCATCGATGCTGCAGGCTCATGAGAAACCGAAGAAGACGACTACTGCAGCAGCCCTGGTGCACTCTTCTTCTGCCGGAGGGAGTGGGGGAGAGGGATCTGGCCCTGCCTGCAACTAAAATGTAGATGTCCATCCTGTTAGGGGAGATGAAGCATACATTCCAGAACGGCATGGCTGATCTCTCCTCTAAAATGTCTACTTTGGATGAAAGGGCTGCCGAGGCAGAGCAGTGCATAGGGAAGATCGAGGACACCACTTGCGAACATGATCTGGAATTCTCATAGGGGTTCCAGCGTTTGTTGGACTTGGAATGCAGGTGAGAAGATCTGGAACATAAGCAAGAGGATCTCAAGAATCGCTCCAGGTAGAACAATGTTAGGTTGCAAGGGATTCCCTGCACTGTGGGCGACGCTGACCTCCCGGAATGTATCTGCTCCATCTTTCGATCTATCCTTGGTCTTCCTGATAATGCAGAGGTTGTGCTGGACCGGACATATCACCTTCGAGGTCCCCAGAGAGAAGGTGCAAACTCACCTCCCAATGTTCTCAGTAGGGTTCACTTCTTCTCACTCAAGCAAAGAATAATGCATGCCACCCATTTTGTTGCGGATGTGAACTTTCAGGGCGCTAATCTTCAGATATTTCAGAGCTTAGCTGTGGTCACAATCCAAAGGCAGAGGGAGCTCCGCCCACTCACTGTTGGGCTCAGGGAGAAGGGTGACTATTATAGGTGGGGCTTTCCTACAGCCTTGCTCTTCACGCTTGTGGGTGGACAGCCTGTGATCAAATCGCCTCAGGAAGCTGAAAACTTTATTGCATGATGGTCAGTCAACTCTGCGCAGGGGGGGCATTCAACTTTTTTGGCCTTGTCTAAGCGAGGGACCCACAGACCACAGAGGCAGATTTGGTCCAGTGCTGGAAGGGATGGAAATACTGTAAAGCCTGGTGAACCCTTGGGGGTCCAATGAGGAAGATGCACTTACCTTGCCAGGGATCTCAAGGGTAGCACTTCTTTCAAAGTTGTTTACTATAATATTTGGTTGCCATTTATACTTGCTCTCGGGTGCCCCAGCTTCCTTCTCTGGTTATCTGGTTCCTAAGTTTGGCTGCAGAGTGGACAGTGACTGCTTTAATGTTCTGCTATCAAATATAGAGCCCGGCTACGGCTGGCATTAGCCTGGAGTCATGACCATAATAGCTCAACTGTTTGCTGCATTCTTTTTTTAAATCTTTCTTTCTTATATTGTTTCTTTGTGCAGGTCGGGGGGTGGAGAATTGTTGTTTGTTGGGTTACAATTTGATGCAATACTATCAAAATATAGGCAGTTGATTTTACAGTGCTTTTATCTCAGGTACTGTTGGGCCTGATGGTCCAGTAGATCTGGCCTTGTCTAAGATCAAAGGCTTCACCCTCAATGTCCAGGTGCTTAAGTCACCCAATAAACGCAGGTCTAGCTTGTAAAGGCTCTGAGACAGGGGCTGCTCTATCCCCTTACTTCAGGAGACTCACCTGTGTCCTTCTGACACTGGTAGATCACAGAGCAGACTCTTTCCCCATTGGTATATAGCATCTGATGGGTCCAAGAAGGACGGGACCTGGAGCTTGTTTGCCAGGGATGTCCCTTTTACCAAACTGAGGGTTAAGCGTGATCCAGGAGGGAGGTTTGTGGGGGTTAAGGATCTGTTATCTGAACACCTTTTCACATTCATCTGTTTTTCTCACCGACTTTCTGTCGGAAATTATTCCCGTCGTGGAGGGATAACTGCTGGTGGGGGGGTGACTTTAACCACGTGCCTGACCTTAATATGAATAAATCTCACACTCCATCCACCACTGACTTTAGATTAGACCTCATTTGGTTGAAGCTACTCAGGGAAATTAACTTGGTGGATCTCTGGAGGCTTCTGCCCAATGGGGAATGTAATTACACACATTGTTCCCACGTGCGTAGAACCCTTTCGAGGATTGACCTGCTGCTGGGCTCCCCCTCCCAGGTTCTGCGTATTCCAGAGGTGTGTATTGCAACTCGCATTTTGTTGTACCATGCTCCGGCGGAACTAGAAATGTTGGTGCATGGGGCATCCCCGCCCCGTAGACCACCTTGGAAATTGTATGACCTGGCCCTGGGGGGGCATGGCCTTAAGGGATGCTGGAGCACAGGTGATAGTTTGTTACTTTAGTGAGAACGCACAGAGCTCTACCTCGGATGCCGTTCTGTGGAACGCTATGAAAACGGTACTAAGCAGGGAATTCATAGCGAGCGCTGCTGCATATACCAATAGAAATAGACTCTGCAGGGAATACCTGGAGGGCTAAGTCTGCAAAGCTGAATTGTCTCATAATAAATTGGGCTCCGCTAAAGCCATGAGACAACTGCGCCTGGCTCTCAATAAACTTGAAGCTCACCTGGCTGGGTGCATGGCTCAGCAATTATTCGCACTAAACATTCTTATTACGCTAAGAGGAATAAGGCAACCACATTTCTGGTCCACAAACTAAAGGCCACCAAAGAATCAGAGACAATGCAGAGGTATTGGAGGTGCTGGTTGGTGGTACCCCTCATAAAATCTCTATGCAGACGACGCCATGTTGACTTTAACTAGCCTTCCAGCTTCCCTTGGCGCTGTGACGACTGAATTGCAGCGTTTTGTGGAGGTCTCCAAATTTTCCATCAATTACCAGAAATTTGCCACCTTGGCAATCCGAATGCCTGAGAATGTGATAGATGAGGCTTCTGATATCTGTCCGGTGGAGTGGAGGCCTCGCTCCATTGAGTACATAGTGGTGCGTATTTCCACTTCTCCCAGTGGATTTACAGAGCCAATTTCCTGGGCCTGTTCAGAGATCTAGCTGATGATCTGCATCCTTGGAGTAAACAAGAAATATCATTAATGGGGTGGAGTACTTCAGTGAAAATGAATCTCTTACCGAGATTCTTGCTTTTTTGCCAGGCTCTCCGTGCGAAAATGCCTCCTTCTGCCTTCTTGACTTTGCAACGTAAGGTTCAGCACTTTATCTGGGGGGAAGAAACCTATGATTCCCAGGTCTGTTGAGTTTTGTGACGTGTGGAGAGGGGGCATGGAGGCTTCGGACCTCCAGAGGTATTACTTGGTTGCCTAGATCTTTGGTATTTTGGCCTGAGGGAATCCCATTACTCAGTGCAAATGGGTAGCCCTCGAGCAAGCCTTCTCCACTTGTAAACTGCTCTTATCGCCCTTTAAAGAACATTACTTGCGGCACTGGCCTTCTGGGTGGTATGCAGCCTTTGCTATATTATTGACAGAGTGCGTTGAAGAAGTTGGGGGTGCGTGCTGGGTTAGGTCCCTGGTTCCTGGTTTTAGGTAACCCAGAACTCACGCCTGGGTTCGCAGGACACAGTGTCTCAAGCTGGACCAGAGGAGGTCTCTGTTATTTATCTCAGTTATTTCAGGACGGTTCCCCTCCCCCTTACGTAGAGGATTGTAAAGCAAAATTTGCCCAGGGTGAGTGAGAACATTTTAGATAAGTGTAGATTCGGCATTGGATTAACAACCACTTGGTAAAGAGTAGGATCTTGAGAGACCCGGCTGGACTTCAGCTCACTCTAGACGAGGGTGTCAATGGGGGCAGGATCTCCCGGCTTTACAAATTACTGGGGGTAAACTTACTTCAAGCCAACCCTTCTAAAGTCAATGATGCAGAGGCATACCATTCGGGGTGATACCTGGTAAGAAATCAGGGCTAGAAATGACACCTCTTCAACATGTGTTACAAACAGAGAATGCATGTACAAATTGTACTATGAATGGTACTTATGCCTTCTTTCGTTACATTGGATGAACGCTGACCTGGACCCAAAATGTTGCCATGTGTGTGGTCTTCAGGGAAGTTATTTTCACATGTGGTGGTCCTGCCATGAGAACGGCACTTTCTGGGTATCTGTTTTAACTCTCATTAATGAAATGACTGAGAAGGACCTGGCGGCTGACCCTCAGTGGTTCTCCTGGGTTGCAAGGTTGAGGATGTTTACCCCACATCAGGATACCGGGCACAGCTGGTAACCCAACTATTTCTGGCAGCTAGAATTACCATTACACTGGGTTGGAAGAGCCCAGAAGGGCTGATACTGGCATTATGGTGGGCAAAGGTATGGAATATTCTGGTTCCCGAGAAAATCACTGCTTGCATGAATAATCAATTGTCAAAATATTTAAATATTTGGTCTCCATTTATATAATACTGTCAGAACATCCCATCCCTTGCTTTCAGGACACCCATGTTAGCTGGCTACTCATTGCAGTAATGTTGGTGGGGGGCATATGTTATCTTCACCCCTACTTTGTGGGGCAGGACCTGGGGTCCTTATTGTGCCAGGACATCGTTTTTGTATTCCTGTTGTTTCGGCTGTCTAGGGTTACTGCTATATCCATTGATCTCTCTATGTGTCGCATCTTTGACTAAATAAGGTTTTGTGTAAAACAATAAGTCTTAGTGCTCAGCACAGGCAAACACCCCCACAAATTAAGCATTGCATTGGTTGGCTGAATTTGCTATACTTGTATGATGTCTCCTGGAGACAGTATAAAACCATAGAAATCTATTAATGCTCAAAACAACTAATAGACAATCTCATTACGACCCAGGCGGTAAGTTACCGCCTGGGCCGTGACTTTACCACCATGGCCTAAACTACGTTTACGCCATGGTGGTTGGCGGACTTACCGCCCCATTCCGACCTTGGCGGGGCGGTAAGTCCCCAATCCCCATTTACCCTTCCCCATTCCCATTTTTGCCCCATAGGACATAATGGGAGTGGGGAAGGCGTTAATTACGCCACCGTAAATTACGGTGGTGTAATTAACTCCATGGTCCCTTAGCGCCATGGATTTTAACACCTGCTAAAAGCAGGTGTTAAAAGCTCCATGGCGCTAAGGGACCTCGTAATCAGGCGGTAAGGGTCGGCGCTGTTTACGCTGCCGTAAACCCCTTACCGCCTGGGTCGTAATGAGGCCCAATGTACTTAGTTGTTGATCAGACGTTGAAAAAGTTCCAATTCGTTATTATTCGTTACCATTTTCTTAATTTTTTGTAACAGAATTAACCTTGCTCTGGAGCAAAAGAGAGGTGTACAGGTCATAGACCAAAACATTGGTAGTGAGAATTTGGCAAGTCATCAAGTAAAACCTAGGGTATTAGCCAATGTGTTAGTTTATAATAGTTCGAATGGTACATGTGGCCGAATTCGGCCGTACTATTCGATCAATTATCAAAAATACCAGAAATGCAGAGCAGGGTTTGTGGAGGTGTTCACCCACTCCCCATTCCCCATGTTTGTTATTTCTGACCTTGCAGGGTTGCAGGGGTGTCCGTGCTTCCTCAACATGGGAGGCGGGGGACTGAAATTAACACAAAAAAAGAAAAAGACAACAAAAAAAAAGGGACCCTGTGCTGTCGGATCCGACCCGCGTTAGAGCGACGGATCTAACGCCACAGGGGTGCAGGGGAAGTGGAGGCGAGCCAGCAGGTAATTTTATAGATTACTATTTGTCATTAAAGGCATTGTACATTTTTTAAATGTTTTGTACAAGCAGTATTTCCCGCAAGATTGCTAATGCAAGCACATTTATTGTGGTCTGTTTACCGCAAACAATTATCCCACGAACAAGCAAATCCAATCCATGCCTAGTAATAATAATTATCATGGTACAATATAGGTTTCTGCTCCATATTGCATTCAGTGCTCAAGCATTCTTCTGAGGGGCAAAATCACATAGCTTTAGCAGAGACGCAACTGCATATCCAACACACCTTTTAGTGTTATGTGGGAAAAGACCAACACCAACTGAATGCGCAGGAAGACAAGCAGCCCAGACATGTTTTGGCCCTATTTGAAATCATCAGTGATGTGCAACTTGATTCCCTAAGCACAGCGAACAAGGCACCCGCGTCTGTGCATATCCCCCACTTTAGGGAGAGAAACAGCGGCCCCAAAAAAGTGATGGATAGAAAACAGTTTTTTTGCCAGTAGGAGTCTTATTTACCTCCAGGTCCTGGATGGACCTGTTCTCTGCCAGCCTGGAAAAGTGCCCGTATATGGAAATACCAGCACTTTCTTTCCGGACAGGCCGAGATGTGATAGCCCCCTATGTGTTTTAAAAGACGTTCTTTTGAAAGTGTTGAGTTCAGTCAACTAGTTTTGGCCGACCTGAATTCAATTTCTATTGGTTATGGGGGCCCCCTGAAGAGGGAATTGCCCTCCTGATTTTATTCTGCATCACTCAAACTGGGCATCAAAAACCCCAGGACAGGCTATCCTCTCCATATTGGCATTGGTGGTCCTCACAGCCGGTTGTGATCATTATGGGTTCTCGGGATACGCTGGATGGAGAGATGACATAGAGCCCCAGATGGCAGAGACCTGAGGTGGTGCTTGCATCACGACTAGGTTTCAGGCATGAAGTCCCACCATCAGTTACCCTAGAGTTCGGCACGTGGTATAAATAAACTGAACTAAAGTAAACTAAGCAGTGCACAGAAGAGATGTATCAGTCCGGGATCGCAGGCGAATGTAACAGCCCTATTTGTGTACAATTGCTAACTGCACTCCTTACAAATCTTGTGTTATTTTATGCAGGGCTCAAGTTCAGGGTACACGCTGGTGGATGGAGTCCTTCCACTATTTTAAGGAGTCCCCCCACTTTTTCAGATGGCACCTTAATATGTTAATATCTGGTGATGCCACACTCAATTGGTATGCAAATGAGTCCCCCCACTTTTCTTTTTAGGACTTGACCCCTGATTTTATGGCATCACCAGATCACTCGGCAGCATGCTGCTGCTGCCGAAAGCAATGTAGGCTGTTCTTTAGGTTCCATTCCCTTGCCTTTCCTGGACTTCAGGACATTCTGAATCCCTATTTCTTCTTTCTATGTCTAAGCCATCTTGTGCTTCTCCTCGTTTCTGTTCTTTTTCACTGTTTTCTCCTAAAAATTGGAATGCTCGTCTGCTTTCTATTCATAGTCCTTTAACCTATACACTGTTTCGTTCTCAACAGAAAGCTCACCTTCTCCTTCGACTGCTTAAATCAATTGCTCTCATCTATGTCAAAAATATAACTAGCAATACAAATAAAAATACAGGCACACTGGGGCTTCAGTGGACTGAGCGAGGAGTCGATCACCAGAGCATGGGCAGTAGAGGAGATGCACTCATCATGAACACTTCTTCAGGGATCGTGGTGCCCAGCTCCATCACATATGCTTCTGGGGCAGGAGAAGGAAGCAGAGATTGATGGCCACACCTCCCAGACAAAGACCATATTTCCAGGGTTACCAACATCTTGACCCATGCCCCGGGCTCCACTAAAGGAAGCCATTGCTGCTCCAAGTTCTACAAAAGGAAGCCATGGCTGCTCCAGGCCCAGTAAAGGAATCCATGGCTGCTCCAGGCACTAGTAAAGGAAGCCCTGGCTGCTCCAGGCTCTAGTAAAGGAATACATGGTTGCTTCAGGCTCCCGTAAAGGTAGCCATGGCTGCTCCAGGCTCTATTGAAGGAAGCCATGGCTTCTCCAGGCTCTACTAAAGGAAGCCATTGCAACTCCAGGCTCTACTAAATGAAGCCATGGTTGCTCCGGGCTCTAGTAAAAGAATCCATGACTGCTCCAGGCTCTACTAAAGGAAGCCATGGCAGCTCCTGGCTTTAGTTAAGGAAGCCATGGCTGCTCCAGGCTCTACTAAAGGAAGCCATGGCTGCTCCAGGCCCAACTAAAGGAATCCATGACTGCTCCAGTCTCTAGTAAAGGAAGCCATGACTGCTGCAGGCTCTACTAAAGGAAGCCATGGCAGCTCCAGGCTTTAGTAAAGGAAGCCATGGCTGCTCCAGGCCCTACTAAAGGAAGTCATGGCTGCTCCAGGCCCTACTAAAGGAAGCCATGGCTGCTCCAGGCCCTAATAAAGGAAGCCATGGCTGCTCCAGGCCCAACTCAAGGAATCCATGACTGCTCCAGTCTCTAGTAAAGGAAGCCATGCACTGCTCCAGGCTCCACTAAAGGAAGCCATGGCTGCTCCAGGCCCAACTAAAGGAATCCATGACTGCTCCAGTCTATAGTAAAGGAAGCCATGCACTGCTCCAGGCTCTACTAAAGGAAAGCATGGTTGCTCCAGGCTCTAGTAAAGAAAGCAATGGTTGGTCCAGTCTCTAGTAAAGGAAGCCACGACTGCTGCAATTGCAGGGTAGAGAAGCAACCCTGCTTAGTCACCAATAACAGAAGTCAAAGTTCGTACATTTGTACGGAAAGACTTGAGTTTCCTTCCCCAGATGTTGGAGAACAACAGGATGGAGATTTCTTAAACTGCTGTGATATGCTAGCTAGCCAAAGGGTTACCATTCTGCAAACCATTCTGAATGTTTTAACCCGGAATTGGCAAGAGCAAAGCAACCAGTGGTGCAAAACGTTCTATCAAAGAGGTATCTTATAAAAGGTGCTAACACGGGGGCCGACTCGTATGCACACCAGATCAGGTGTGTGGAAAGATCGATGCAGTGATAAAGCAATCACATGCTAAATCAAAGCCTTGGTTGCAGATGGCCGAGTAACTTGGCCCCATGTATGATGAAGGACTTGCACCATCTTAACTCCTTCATTGAAACAGGTGAGGACTGCAGTCACTTGCTAAGGGACAAGGAATGGCAAGGGCAACTTATGCTGTGCACAGCAGTGGATGCTCTCACAGCAGCGGTCTCAAATGGGCTCCAGCAGTAGTGGCAAGATGTAACATTTACAACAGAGATTGCAAGACTGGTGACAGTCGAATGAACAGTCTCCTGCACATAGCAGTCTTGGGAGGTAGGTTGTTCTGACAAAAGCTAGAAGCGCTTGTAAAGAAATGTTAAGAGGACAGATTTCCACACCCCTGCAAGCCTTGTCGAGTGTCGCTTCCACTTCCAAAAACAGGGTCCATGTTTTGGACTAGGAAAGCAAAGCACACATTGAGGAGGCTGGGATCACCAGATAGAGGAAATATGTTCTCATTCATGAAAAACCAAGCAATCCACTGGCATAGCACACAGACAACCAAGCAGTGGACGTTTGGTGATCTTGACACTACTCCCTAGAAATACAGAGAAGAGAGGAGTTCCCATGGACATCGTTCAGGAACTCTGGTCCTAAAGGCAAATCATCCTTATGCCGTTTGCGCAGAATAAAGGTATAAGCCCATGCTGCCACCGTCCACCCCTTCCTGCTCACACTGCCATTTCCCATGTCTGTATCCCAGTGCCTTGGACCTTTTTGTCTCGCACTCCACCTCCCCGGAAGAGACCGCCATGTACAGCGAGGAAGGGCTTTCTCCCAAGCCCCTCTCGTTTCACGATGGTGGCCATCTTCGGTTGGGAGAGATCTTTCCTTTGATGGATGGGTGCACCACTACATGGAGGAAGAAAAGGCTCAGTGAGACGCCAATTGTGTAGTGAATACTACTTCAAAAAACTCCAAAAGGTTCAAGTTATGTACTCAAATTATCAATAAAATGCACCAGTTCCTGGGATTTCTGTAGTGTAGCAATATTCTTTTTTAATTTTCATTTAATTTCATGCAGAAGCCCTGGCCAATGCATTTCGGACTGATAGTCCTTCTTCAGGAGTGGCTCCCACATTCTTCATAGATTTCTGTGGTGCCATTCACATCAATAACTGTCTTGACACCGTAGAGTCCAAGGCGTACTGGATAAATATTGAAGGCCATGGGCAAACCGGCTCTCATCGGAGAGATGCTCTGAGCCCAATAGAAAGGGATCTGGGACCCATGCACTGAGCCCACGACTGAAGTGTCTAGCTCCCATCCGGGAAAAACCTCTGCATGAACCCATTCACCAAGGGGGACATACTTTTTTGTAAACAAAAAGCATTTATCACCCATCGCAACAGGCCAAGTGCTAATCGCATTACCCCACACTTTGGGGGTGTGGCTTGATCGATAATGGCCCTACGCCCTGGCTGAGGTTTGGGCTAGCGGTCTGTTACTGACAAAGCCTTCCCCCCGAAAACGTGGGTTAATGCTATAACAAGGCTTTTCTACACATCTTTTATGGTAGCATAATTTTAAGATGAGGAAGAAAGGGTATTAGTTGTATAAGAAACATTCTTTATGGGGGAAAAGTGGCACAACTTTTGGAGAACTGCAAGTCAAATATATCATTGCTGTAACCGTCCCTAAAATGTTTGTGTAATCAAGAAACCTTCTCATTGTAACCCTGAATCAAGCTTACGTACAAATTCATGTAAAAGCGCCTCAATGCCTTCTTAGCTGTACTGCGCACTACAAATACAAATAAATAAAAAATAAATAAATATTATATTTCACATGGAGATTTATTTAATTATTTCAGAGCAGCACTACAGATAAGATACGTACCATCTTCTTGTCATCCCTAAAGACAGAAAAACAGCCCCAACAAAAAATAAAGTGGCAGGAAAAAATACGTATTAAATAAATAAGAAACAGACACATGGGAGCCTTCAGCCCGCTTCCACCCACAGGGCTCCAGAGAGAAGTGTGGATCAGTGTTACCAGCAGAGCAGTGCCGCTGCGAGGAGCTATGATACTATCACTGCAGGGTCTGAAGAGGGAATCCACGGCAAAAAAGAACCTCCTCACGCTCCTAAATATCCAGGAGCAATAGGCATGGATTACGCAAAGGGTTCCAGAGTTCAAATGTGACTGTACTCACTTAAAGAAGTAATACTCCATGTAAAACATGTTATTCCCAGCTTTAATTAATAGGTAGCTTCACTTCCAAACCTTTGGTGGAATCATGTCTCCAATGGAGGGATTGTTCTAAAAAAAGAAGTGGTTCACAATAATATTGAGGTGTTTAATCTTGATCTGTTGGCGCGTTCTAGAAGGATATCTATTGAACAATTCTATAAACAGTGCATAGGTGCACGGGGCGATGATCTCACCTCGGAGGGAGAAATGGATGGACAATTTAGAAAACACTAAACACCAACAATATGTAATATTTCTGTATTTCTATCCCACACCTTTCAAACTATCTATTTGGGATTAAGCAGAAGCTGCAGCTATTCCAAGATGCAGAACTAAGGATACACACACTCTATCAGTGAAATGCTCGAACAGGACACGGGACCGTCGCAGCATAAATAATTCTGCCAGACCGAAGCAACTGCGGGCGAGAATCTGCTTCACCAACTTGGAGTTACTGGTGGACTGACAGTGGCAAAGATCTGGAGACAGGTGACTGCTCCCAAAACAACAACATGCCGGCAAGACGCCTGGCAAATCTTCCATAGGGAAATGTCCATAAATACAAGGCAGGGCGGGACTGAGCTTTTTACAGACATTTGTGAGAAATGGAATACATTGGAAAGAATTACAACCAAGGGAAGAAGAGCTGAGCCTATACAAATGTAAACAAAAACATGATTACATATACACTATATAACAGTAGCAATAAGGGGTTCAAAATAGTCTTACAGGGAAACCAGAAAATATATACACATAGATGTCCTTGCCTTCTTATTACTATAATCTGTATTAATGTTAAAAAGTTGCCTTGCTATGCGATTTGGGCTGAATTGATCTTTGATCCAAAAGGACTTTCGTTAGGACAGATTCTCATAATGTTTTTGGGCACAGGGGATAAGATATAGGGCCTCATTCCGAGTACGGCGCTAACCAATGGCGCTATTAACGCCTTGGTTGACGCCGTACCCGGAACGGCAGCGCCTTGGTGGATGGCGGAATCACCGCCCCATTCCAAGGTTGGCGGGGCGGTAATTCCCCATTCCCAAATGAGCCCCCATAGGGCTCAATGGGAATGGGGAAGATGCAAATAACGGTGACCGTTCATTACGGTCACCGTTATTGGCTTGGAGGCCCCTTTGTGCCCTCGACTTTAACACCTGCTCAAAGCAGGCGTTAAGGGCGAGGGCGCAGAGGGAACTCGGAGTATGGCGGTAAGGGAATACCGCCACCGGTCTCGTTACCGGTGGGCGCTATCCCTTACCGCCATACTCGGAATGAGGCCCATATTCTTTAGGTGCTCAACACTAGGACCTAAGGGAGATGGCAACAGCTCGCAGAGGGTGTTTGAGCGTGCAGATCATAGATATGTGAGTTGCAATGTCCTCTTTTACCCCCTTTTGCACAAATCAGGGAGCACTTCTGGAGTCCAGCATTCACAAACGGGTTGTGCTTTAAAATGTACAGAAAACAGACACATTCCTCTGCGGCTTTTTGGAACAGGTGCAGAAGGATGTGAGTTAATTTCTGATCCTTCCATGCATTGTTTTTTTAAGTGGCCTAGCAGCAGTGGTCGAAATGTATGAAAAGAAGTAGTGGAACTATGTTCCCTGCTGGCCTGCACCCACTCCCCACAAACCCCATCACCACACCCCCTCCCACACACAATACACCCCCCCAAACACTTGTACCTGCTGTTTAAGGGAACGTTCAGTGCAGTGCACTGAAAGTGCAAGTTTCAACTTCTTCCTACACTTTTATTTTAAAACGAAACCGTTCCGGAACGGTTTCTTTTTAAAATAAAAGTATAGGAGCTGTAAAAGGTCATCTTAAAAAAGTAGAGGAGCACCGCTCCCGACCGCTCCCGCTCACTTCGACCACTGCCATCCCACTTGCATTTCTAACCCACATAAACGGATAGAAATGTTTTTTTTCTATTTTGACGTGACATTTCACATTGACAGGCCCTGCTTCTGACACTCTAGTGTATGCAAAGGGGCTGGCCAGTGCATAATTTGCTCTGCTACACAGCCCCCGACCCCCAAATGTGCAGGTCACCCCTGTGAGGAGAGTGGTCTGCGCATTTCCTAAAGGGACACAAGTAAAAAAGGTACATCCTTTTCACCTTTGTTTACTAACATTTTTTGAGAATCTACCCCCATTATAGTTTGTGGAGTTAAATTTGCGCTCATGCTTTTAATTTTCTCTCTGCCTTTGCCCTCTACCCGCTACTTGCTGCTCCTTTCAATTCCTCAGCAGAGTACCTTTGAACATTTACGTTGTATAAGATTGTGGGAATTAAACTAGATAAAGATCAATTAAGAACATATGAAAAAACTCCCTACCGCTCCACCTCTGACTCAACCGCGACTGCCTTGTCTTAAGATTCAGCTCTCCCCGGGCGCCTGCTGCCTGTGATCTCTGATTACTGCCACTGAAGACCCACTGTTCCCTTAGGCTGAATAAAAAGATTCAACCCTGAACAATGGTGTCACCAGTCTAGCAACAAAGCTTGACCTCAATTTTTCTGGGTTACCCCACCCAGAAATGCTCTGAATCAGCTACTGATCGGGTTGGGAGCGGTGTTCGACTACTTTTATTTGTTATCTGTTTACCATTTCTCTACTTTTTACGACCACATTCACCATTCTGTACAGAGGATTGTCCATTCAGGACAGCACTAAGTAAAAATAACTGAATAAATAAAATCCTGAACCAGCAGCTCAGGTGCCATTATATGTTAGACCACTTGGGAACCTTGGCTAGAGTCCTAGTGTCAGGCCTCACCAATGCCCGGCTAATCCATGGTGTAGCAGTGGGCAGCGCCGACTTACGAGAGCCGTTCCACATTCCAGAGGTGCTGGCTGTGAGAAAACTACCGCCAGCTACAGAGGACTCTACACATGTATGAACGGGTTGTCTAGGCCCCAGGCACAGAAGGCAGTGCCTTTTTTTGGGGTTGAGTTGGTTGGTGCACGGTAGGTCATCTACAGAAACCCTACACTCACATAGCAACGGCCTTGCAACACTTCTGGTCTCTTCAGCAAAGGGAACGGGTCTGGGAGAATCCGGGTAGGTGTAGTAGCAGGCAGAGCATAGACACAGGCAGAGTGGTAGGCTTGCCCACTTTTTAACCTCTTCCTCATTAATGTCATTTAGCCAGCATGCGCGTGCAGCGTGCCAGAGCTTATGCAGCTGCCTTCTGTCTTGATCCTGTCACCTTGTCGCCATACTGTGCCTGCTTGTGTGGGTGCTGCTCCTTGACAACCAGCCTACTCACCACCGCCCCTAAATCTCTGCCAGGCGCCAGGGCTGCATCAGATTGGAATGACATGCCATAGAAGATGATGGGATCAAATACCGAGCTTCAAGACCACATACCAACCTGGGAGGCAGCGGGGTGAGGTGCAAAGCCAGCCGGGGTGAAACATGCAGCATGGCTCATCTCAACCTCTCCCCCCTCCCCATTTGCTGCTGCGAATCCCCTCCCCCTCCCCCACCGACCTCAGCTTCTATGGAGTGCTGAGTACTACTGGGAAAGAATTATATTGGTGGGCTCCCAACATCTGTGATCATATTTACAACATTTGCGGACTTTCAATAACACAAATGAATGTGAAAAAACAGAATGAAGCAAGAACCAGTGGCAAGTGGAGCGGCTGCTATACAATGCTCACCTTGATACCAAAAGGCTTATCACATATCGTTGTGAATTGGAGCCCAATGAAAAAATGGAAACGTCTATTTATTGTTTGTGTTCATGTTTCTTTAGCCAAGTAAATAATCAGAATTAGGGCAAATAAGAAAAAACACATTTAAGGTTGTGTACAACAAAGCAACAATACATGACATACGTGGAATCCAACACATAGTTTGCTTGGATTTTCCATTAGCACATAGTCAGTTCAACTCATGTGACGTTTCTGTCTATTGCTTCAGACTAGGCACCCAGCGATTCCAAGTGTGGATCGCTACTTGTCGAGGTGGATTGATGATTGAATCACATGGCAGGTCTACATCAATATTCAATAAAATGTCACTTTTGGGGAGTGCCTGTTATTAATTTCAGCCCCTTTAACCGTGTGGCAATGACTGCTAGCCTGTCGTATAATGAAGATGTTTCGGCAGGTCTCTATCCCTTACCCATTGCCTTCCTCAGGACCCTGTTCAATTTCTTTTGGGGGAGCCGCTGCATAAAGACATACATAAGAAAAGGTAAGTATGTTTGTAATAACAATGTTAATGATAATATATATATGTATCTCTCACACCGCGTCGGGTGAGGTGGCTGGTGTGGACAAGTGTACTGGCTGCAATATTTGTCTCATCCTGGGCGGTAAACAGCCAGGGGACTGGCCTCATCAAAATCCTGGGTCTCGTGGGTACCACAACCAGGACTTCTCAAGAAGGGGGGTTCGGGAAATGCCAGATGCTAGGGATGATCCATAGCACATCATATGCCTTACCTCCACGTTATCTGTTAGCCCACACTGCTTCTGCAGGATATTATCCACCACCATGCAACCAGCTGTCTTCCACCACACTTCCTTCCTCATATACCTCCGCTTTATCTGCTACCCCACACTGCTTCTGCAGGATATTATCCACCACCATGCAACCAGCTGTCTTCCACGACACTTCCTTCATCATATACCTCCGCTTTATCTGCTACCCCACACTGCTTCTGCGGGATATTATCCACCACCATGCAACCAGCTGTCTTCCACCACACTTCCTTCCTCATATACCTCCGCTTTATCTGCTACCCCACACTGCTTCTGAAGGATATTATCCACCACCATGCAACCAGCTGTCTTCCACCACACTTCCTTCCTCATATACCTCCGCTTTATCTGCTACCCCACACTGCTTCTGCGGGATATTATCCACCACCATGCAACCAGCTGTCTTCCACCACACTTCCTTCCTCATATACCTCCGCTTTATCTGCTACCCCACACTGCTTCTGCGGGATATTATCCACCACCGTGCAACCATCTGTCTTCCACCACACTTCCTTCCTCATATACCTCCGCTTTATCTGCTACCCCACACTGCTTCTGCGGGATATTATCCACCACCATGCAACCAGCTGTCTGCCACAGCACTTCCTTCCTCATATACCTCCGCTTTATCTGCTACCCCACACTGCTTCTGCGGGATATTATCCACCACCATGCAACCAGCTGTCTTCCACGACACTTCCTTCCTCATATACCTCCACTTTATCTGCTACCGCACACTGCTTCTGCGGGATATTATCCGCCACCATGCAACCAGCTGTCTTCCACGACACTTCCTTCATCATATACCTCCGCTTTATCTGCTACCCCACACTGCTTCTGCGGGATATTATCCACCACCATGCAACCAGCTGTCTTCCACCACACTTCCTTCCTCATATACCTCCGCTTTATCTGCTACCCCACACTGCTTCTGCGGGATATTATCCACCACCATGCAACCAGCTGTCTTCCACGACACTTCCTTCCTCATATACCTCCGCTTTATCTGCTACCGCACACTGCTTCTGCGGGATATTATCCACCACCATGCAACCAGCTGTCTTCCACGACACTTCCTTCCTCATATACCTCCGCTTTATCTGCTACCCCACACTGCTTCTGCAGGATATTATCCACCACCATGCAACCAGCTGTCTTCCACCACACTTCCTTCCTCATATACCTCCGCTTTATCTGCTACCCCACACTGCTTCTGCAGGATATTATCCACCACCATGCAACCAGCTGTCTTCCACCACACTTCCTTCCTCATATACCTCCGCTTTATCTGCTACCCCACGCTGCTTCTGCGGGATGTTATCCACCACCATGCAACCAGCTGTCTTCCACGACACTTCCTTCCTCATATACCTCCACTTTATCTGCTACCCCACACTGCTTCTGCAGGATATTATCCACCACCATGCAACCAGCTGTCTTCCACGACACTTCCTTCCTCATATACCTCCGCTTTATCTGCTACCGCACACTGCTTCTGCGGGATATTATCCACCACCATGCAACCAGCTGTCTTCCACGACACTTCCTTCCTCATATACCTCCGCTTTATCTGCTACCCCACACTGCTTCTGCAGGATATTATCCACCACCATGCAACCAGCTGTCTTCCACCACACTTCCTTCCTCATATACCTCCGCTTTATCTGCTACCCCACACTGCTTCTGCAGGATATTATCCACCACCATGCAACCAGCTGTCTTCCACCACACTTCCTTCCTCATATACCTCCGCTTTATCTGCTACCCCACGCTGCTTCTGTGGGATGTTATCCACCACCATGCAACCAGCTGTCTTCCACGACACTTCCTTCCTCATATACCTCCACTTTATCTGCTACCCCACACTGCCTCTGCAGGATATTATCCACCACCATGCAACCAGCTGTCTTCCACCACACTTCCTTCCTCATATACCTCCGCTTTATCTGCTACCCCACACTGCTTCTGCGGGATATTATCCACCACCATGCAACCAGCTGTCTTCCACGACACTTCCTTCCTCATATACCTCCGCTTTATCTGCTACCGCACACTGCTTCTGCGGGATATTATCCACCACCATGCAACCAGCTGTCTTCCACGACACTTCCTTCCTCATATACCTCCGCTTTATCTGCTAACCCACACTGCTTCTGCAGGATATTATCCACCACCATGCAACCAGCTGTCTTCCACCACACTTCCTTCCTCATATACCTCCGCTTTATCTGCTACCCCACACTGCTTCTGCAGGATATTATCCACCACCATGCAACCAGCTGTCTTCCACCACACTTCCTTCCTCATATACCTCCGCTTTATCTGCTACCCCACGCTGCTTCTGCGGGATGTTATCCACCACCATGCAACCAGCTGTCTTCCACGACACTTCCTTCCTCATATACCTCCACTTTATCTGCTACCCCACACTGCTTCTGCAGGATATTATCCACCACCATGCAACCAGCTGTCTTCCACCACACTTCCTTCCTCATATACCTCCGCTGTATCTGCTACCCCACACTGCTTCTGCGGGATATTATCCACCACCATGCAACCAGCTGTCTTCCACGACACTTCCTTCCTCATATACCTCCGCTTTATCTGCTACCCCACACTGCTTCTGCAGGATATTATCCACCACCATGCAACCAGCTATCCTCCACCACACTTCCTTCCTCATATACCTCCGCTTTATCTGCTACCCCACACTGCTTCT
This sequence comes from Ambystoma mexicanum, assembly GCF_040938575.1. NCBI lineage: Eukaryota > Metazoa > Chordata > Amphibia > Caudata > Ambystomatidae > Ambystoma > Ambystoma mexicanum. The sequence goes on along the minus strand of NC_090939.1, from coordinate 272,062,504 downwards.
GCAGGATATTATCCACCACCATGCAACCAGCTGTCTTCCACCACACTTCCTTCCTCATATACCTCCGCTTTATCTGCTACCCCACACTGCTTCTGCGGGATATTATCCACCACCATGCAACCAGCTGTCTTCCACGACACTTCCTTCCTCATATACCTCCGCTGTATCTGCTACCGCACACTGCTTCTGCAGGATATTATCCACCACCATGCAACCAGCTATCTTCCACCACACTTCCTTCCTCATATACCTCCGCTTTATCTGCTACCCCACACTGCTTCTGTGGGATATTATCCACCACCATGCAACCATCTGTCTTCCACCACACTTCATTCACCATAGTTCTAGGACCAAGACAGAGCACTAACCATATTAAAGAGGTAAAAGTTGGGCATCTCAAAGAGGCACTGCATGGTCTGCCTGTGCAGGCACCCGGTGCCATGCTGACGCCAAATCCCCATGCCATCCAGTGGGCAATGCATTACGGTTGGCATTACACTTTTTCCTTTGGCTTCGTTCCTACATTTGGTGACTTGCAATATCCCTATAACTTACTGTGATTGTTTTATTCCGGTGAAGATTGACAAATTGTCGATGTAATATGTATTTTAAATAATGTTTTATTATATTTATGAAAGGTGACTGCAATTAATTTATAATACGCATGTATTTTTCTTTATGGGTGCTTAAGGTTTATGTTAACCAAATGCACAATAAAAAAACAGTGATGCTACTTTATACCAAATATATTTTTACATTGGACATTAAAAATGGGATAAAAATCCAAGAAATAATGTTTGCTATGCGATATGTAGTTATATAGCGCTTAGGACCTAGGCATCCAAGCGCCTGCCCATGACTACAAGGTGAAAGAAGGAAGATTACATGAACATTTTTTTTCCCTGGAAATCTGATTATTGTTTAAGCTTCGAAATGTAGTGTTCCAGAGCTTAGCGGCAAGACCTAGGAAATACCTCTCCATTGTCTCAACCGCCTGAAGCGCCATTCGGACAAGAGGAAGGCGTGAGAAGAGGAAGAGCACACAGGGGAGAGTGCCATTGACATTTTCTCACAGATTCTTGAGACCAATTTTCTATAGCGCCTTGAAGACCAAGATCATTGATGTGAATTGGATCCTTGCCACGATGGGCAGCCAATGGATCTCCTTCAGAGTTGGTGAGATGTGCATTTTTGAGGAAAGATCAACTACTGCTGGAGCAGCAGTGTTTTGAATTGCTTGCATTTTATTCAGAACATATTTAGGTGCAGTCAGAGGTAGGGCGTTACCACAGTCAATACGAGACCTAATGATTATGACGTTTCAAAGGTGCACATATATTCTAAATCTATTTGTACGTACAAAAGAGGTCCCTTCTGTTGATGTAAATGGAGGCCATTTCTTCTCTACAAAGCCAGCAAAAGTGTTGACTGTGAGTTGCTTCCGATTCTAGCAAATTTCCCTGCTCTGCAACCCGCCTGCCAGGGAAACATGCGCTAGTAATATCCTGCCAATACAAATGTTTGGATGAAAGAATGGCCTTCAGACAGGAAGTTCTCACTGGAAACACAGAACAGTTCGTTTTGTCCCATCCTTTATTACACTATTTTAAGCTTTTTAATTTCTTAAGTGTAGCGTGACATGCATCCTCTGGAAGACACGCTGTGTAATGCCGGAGACCGGAATGCAAGCTTGATCTCACAGATCACTTTTCCTAAAAAGTACATCCGCGCTCAAAACTTTCTTGCCCCTGGGACACAGACAAGGCGTTCGCACTTGCAGTGGCTTATCAACTGCCTTTGGCTAAGATAGTGGGCCTCATTGCGAGTTCAGTGATAATTTGGCATTAAATCCACCAAATGACTGCCAAACCCATTTCCCGTCACTGCCATTTGGTCCTGTGCCCTTACCACTGGATTAGGAGTGGTCGAAGGGAGGTGTAAACCCCCATTTTGGAGTCCATAGGACCGAATGGGGATTTTGATGGAATTACCGTGAAGCGTAATTCTATGACAGTTTTTCTGAGGATGTTTGACCTAAGCATTGCTAGGGGGGACTCAGGGGGCTATAGCCCCTGGTCTTTTGGTTGTAGCCCTAGATATAATCTCAGGGGTTACATCCAAATGGCTAGCTACCCCGAGTCCTAACAGTCCCGGCCTGAGCATAGCCTTGGAGCTTTTCCAGACCTAGCAACACCCTACATTTAATGCATCCTTTCTCCCTTTTGCTGGTTTTTGAAACTTCTACTGTGGTGCTTTGGCACAGTATAAAAATAGTAACATACCATAACATAACATAACAATGTGCTTATGTTTAACAGATATAGCTTACTTCATTTTAAGACTTTTGCACTATGGCAGAATGCTATTTTAGTTGTTTTTGTTCAGCACTTATAAACTTTGTATATTAGATTTTATGAAGAGGAAGTAACCATGCATTTGCAGAACCATATTGAAAATGATGGCCTCCTTGATTGCTTCCAGTCCGTCGGGTTTCCGTCCTGAACTTGGAGCTGAGACACCCTTGATGGCTGCATGGAAGGTTCTATGGGCTATTTCCGAATATTGAAGGGAACATTCAAAAAAGACAACTTATTTGGGCCAAGGTCGTCAATATTGGGAATCATCACTATTTCAAGGGGTTTCACCCCCTGATTCCTTCTCCCCACCATAAACATTCCTGCCCAACCCCCCCACAGACAGACACATACACACACAAACACACACTTACCCACCTGCCCCCCCTTCAACCAACACACCCCCTCAACCCCATACAAACACACTTACGCTTACCTACTCCCCCAACCTCTTCCTTCCATGCCACAAGCCCTCCTCCTCAACATACACACATCGACACAGACAAATTTACCTTTTACACTTGTGACTTCCACCCTCCAGCCGGGCTACACTTGTGAACACTTTTGTATACTCACTTGTGAACACTTTTGTGCAACAGGGGCTTGACAGTCCGATTTAGAAAGACTGCTCTAAGTGGCCTCAGTGCAGTTTTTGTAAAAGAAACTTTTATATTTTCGACTAAATTAAATCCGATTTTCTCTCGGGATCGTCTGGATCGATATCCTTGCAAAAGCAGATACGGGATTCCTTTCCTTCCTTGTTATGCTGAAACTCTCTCAGCGGCGTTCCGCGCTGTTGATTTGATCACAACACTGTTTTAAGCTCCATGGGCACCTTGGTCAGGGTCTCTAATCCAATCTTGCTTGGTTCAACTCTTTTCTTTCAGGAAGACTAGTACCAGTCTGCTAAACTAGGTCTTTTCCTCTCAGGCTTTATAGAGGTGGATTGCGGGTTTCCCCAGGCGGGGTCACTTCTCTCCCCCCTAATGCTCAGCATCTACAACCAGCATCTGATGGCTCTCTTTTATATACCAGGACCCTGCTACCAATCTTATGCAGGTGTTGCAGAGGTCAACATTCAGCTATCTGGTCCAAGTGATGACTTCTACGGCTTCTCCAACTTCTTAGATAAGATCTGCCACTGGATGGCGCATTGCAGTTTACATTTGAATTTGATGAGGATGAAAGTCATCCTTTTGGGTCCAAAATACTCGGTCAATGACCCTGCCTGTACACGATATTCACCAATGAGTGTTGGCCTTCCTGCTGCCTTCTTGGAGAGGGATAAGAAATTGGGAGGGACTTGGCCAGCTGACTACGCCCCTCAATCTCACGTAAGCACTGTGGTCAAGGATGCTCCCTTTAGGTAGTGGCAACTTTGCCATGTCCTTCCTTTTTTCTCTGATACTGATCATGCTACTGCGGCTGGTTCTCTCTCTGGCGAACTCGAAATTTGATTTTGCAAATGTCCTTTATAGTGGTAAATTGATTAGCTCCCCGACCACTTGCAGTTGGTACAGAGTGTGGCGGTCCATCCAATTTTAAGACATTCTGAATCTCACTCAGTCATCTCTGTTAGGCAATCCCTCCTCTGGCTTCCTATACATCAAAGAATTAAGTTTAAAATCCTTTACTTAGACTACAAAAGTATTCACGGCTTCGCCCTCTGATACCCAGTCAGGAACATCTCTCCACACCAGCCCATCTGGCTGATTTGCTCTCAAAATGACCAGCTACTTACGGTTCCTAAGACTGGATGTAAGACCAGTGGGGATCAGAGTTTTTTTTAACCCTGGGTCCTCGTCTCTGGAATGCTCTCCAGATCTCCCTTGGCAGACACACATCCCTGCTGCCTTTCCGAAAGTCCTTGAAGACACATCTTTTCTGCTAACGCTCTCAACCTTCAATAGACCACATGCTCCTAAATGCAGTTGACTCTGCCTTGCACAGTATATATGCATTACATCTTAGATTGCTGTCATTTGTATAGGTTCAGCAAAGCATTCTATTTGGAATTTCAGTAAGTGTAACATTACTTAAGCAATAGAACCCGAGCGCAAGTATTCCCAGCGCGTCCGCTCCCGAAAAAGGATCAAAAATAAGGTAAGTGGGGTTTGGAGGGCGGGAGTGGGATGGGGGAGATGGCCCCGCTCCGAGTCTCCACACGGCTGTAGGCTTTCCTCGTCCACCGCTGGGGACGCAGGAACAAGAAGGTAAGTGGGGGGGATTTAGGAAAAAACAAAATTCCTTACCCGAGTCCCCGGCGGGGGGCGAAGGCAGCCTCTCAGCCGCGGGGAGCCTCGGAGCGGGGATGGCCCCGCTTCGAGCCTCCTCATTGGCTGAGGGGCTGCCACGCCCCCCGCCGGAAACAAAGGCCATGGAATCCCGATGAAGGGATTCCCGGCCAGGTAGGGACCTGGCGAGAGCCAATCAGAATGGCTCTTGCCTTCTGATTGTCTCTCGCCGGGTTACTAATGTTTTTTAGATTACTACACAAACTGTACCTTTTCATGTTTTTAAGTCCTTTCCTTGTTTATTCTAATTGTTTTAAAAGTTCTTTCAACCTATTATAGAGAAAATGGATGCCAGGCCATTAACATAATGTTCAGTTTTAAATTATTGCCAAATCCCCTCAGGTATAGTGGCATGATATGATACGCATTTATAACATGCCTGTACATACGTGTTTCTTGAGTACAGGCATCCTGAGATTTCCCAGCATCCTCCGCTTTATATGACATCCGCTCCAAAAGGCTCCTACATCGTGTTTATTAACAATCACATATACTAATATCTACTTAGCTCTAAGAGCAATTATTCTCTTATCTTTTATTTCAGATCATGACTTTTCTTACGTCATCCTGGGACTGCTATACTGTGATATAACATCCTTTACGGCCATCTGAATTGAGCTGCCATGATTTAATACTCTTCCCAGAGCCATACATTTTTTTTCCACAGAGAATTCCCTGGTGTAATATTTTGCACTTTTCCTTACCTGTCATTAATCTTCACAGTTTTCAAGAACTCCTCGTGCAGCGGATGAGGATTGGTCTGTCTTGAAAAGTTGAAAACAGCTACTGCGAGTGAGTCGCACAACTCTGCGAGTCAGCTTTACAGGCCTGTGAATGAGAGCTGTGCCAGGGCAACAGGGCGTTATGAGACTATTATTAATGCGTGTTTTTGAGTGGTTGTTTTCCCTGACCTGTTTTTTCATGACCTCTTGCGGAAAGTCTGACGTTAAAGGCCACTAATGGTAGCAGATGGGCATTGTACAGGCATATCTTCCGGACTCTGTATTGGCTATTGGGCATTGTACAGGCATATCTTCCGGACTCTGTATTGGCTATTGGGCATTATACAGGCATATCTTCCGGACTCTGTATTGGCCAGGGGTGTTGCTAGGTCTGGAGAAGACCAGGGCTATGCTCATGTCGGAAGTATCGGGACTGGGGTCACGTGTTACTTATTCAGGCAATCTGCCCCAATGATGTGATACTCCATCCTCTGACAAAGCCATGTATCTTGGCCTGACTCAGTTGCCCAAGATCACATGTAGTGTCCCAAGTCCTAAGCAGAACCCGAGGTACTACTTTGACTAGACAAGGTGATACAAGTGGAGCTGAAGTATATGTTCTTTTTTTTTTTAAAGCCATTCATTAGTCAGAGTATGTGTGTGAATTGAGTGTTCCGTTTGCTGAATGACCTCGGTTCACAAACGGTGGCGAGTAACATTATAGCAGGGGTAGCCAACCTGTCACCCTCCATATGACTTGACCTACAACTCCCATGATCTCGAACCACTGGCAATGCTAGCCGGGGCTGATGGAAGTTGTAGGCCAAAACAAGGTGAAGGTGAGAGGAGGGCTATTCCTGCTTTAGAGCCTAGCTAAAGTGTAAAATCTGAACATACATGCACCCTGGCTTGCAGTACAACAATGGCGGAAGCACACAGACGATCACATGTATGACATGGAATTACTTGGTTTTCGGCCATTTTGCTGCATGAGCCTATGGGAACTACTAGAATCTATCGCATATTATAAACCAGCCTTTCAGATTGCTCCCAGACAGGAGCGTCACCCACCAAAGAGAAGTACAGTGCACTGCCATCTCTTTCAGCGCAGCGATGGTCCGCCTCTGAGATTCCGCACACATGTGTTACCTCCTGCTGAGACCACGGAGGCACGAGTGAAGGGCACACGTCATGATGCTCAGGACTCGCTCTGTCGAGAAACAGTGAAGCCAACTTTGAAGCATATCTTAGTATAACACGCCCTGTTCTGCAAGATCAGTGACACTTAGACTCCAATCGTTTTGTAAGTCACAGCAGGCGGTTGAATAAAGAAGAATTCTGGGAAGGGTTATCCTCGGCACATGAAACTTTTTAACTATGGAAGTACTGAAAATATTAACTCATGTTGGACCTTTAAAGAGGTTATAATTCTGTGTATGGGTATGTTTTATATTAAGCTATCTACAGTTACGATTGATGTACTAACGATGTAATAATAATAATAATAATAATAATAATTTGGCATTTATATAGCGCTACGAACCCTCAGGTATCTGAGCGCTGCTTATTATTACCCACGGTGTGTGGTGCTCATTTATCGACCTCCACTCGCTGTGCCACTTGACCGGCCATGTAAATTAATTAATATATATGTATGCATTTTATTATATGTGAAACGTTATATTCTTGACTGTGACACATTATACATTTTTTTAAAGCAATCCATTTACTATAAAACCTTGAACTTTCCGCAGCGTGCTCAATAGGGTTTGCTATTAAATGATGGGTCCTGATTATTTTTGCCTGAAAAGACTAACTTGCATTTTTGACACTGATATATCTTGTGCTCTTTCTGTTCAACTCTGTGAACTGTGACTCCATTCCTAGGAAGAGAGGGGTGGAGCCAGTGAAACATAAGGTATGTCCAGCACCTCGACTTAAACAACACCAAGTCCATTCTCAAGAATTTGGAGGATGGAGAAATCTTAGCGGACGTTGAATCCTGTGAGTGGGTCTTTCCTAGAAGAAGACAAAATCACTATTCTGCTAAATACTAACCAACATGTGTAAGTAGGTGTCTGCAACTATTCTGTTAGCTCCTAACGTATGCGTAACAACATACGCTGTTCAACTGTAACCTCATGAACAGCAATACTGCCTCCATGCTCACTGTCACACTCTCTTCATGACAAGCTGCATTTTCTGTAACAGCGCCACGATACTTCCGGGCCGCTGCTGCGCTTTATAAATTCAAATAAATAAAATGTTTAAAAAGCATGAAGCTTGGATTGCAACTTTGGGGTGGACGCCTAACCGCTCCCAAACATTTTAGCTCCTCAGCCTCATGGGGGGAGGGGTGGATGCGACTTGAGGTCTATTACACCTTGAACCCAGGGTCGGCGTATCACTAGAACTTCAGGGATTTCTCCATTCCTCTGGCACCACTGGGGCTCTGCAGGTTCCTACGAAGGCTTTTTGCGTTTGCATCTGTGGCATATGCTTTTCAAAGAGTAATGAGCAAGCTGTTGGGGGACGTTTTAGGGATAGCCTATTTTTAGGATAACATTATGGTCTATTCGGAGACAGTGAAGGAAAATAGGGCAATTATGGACAAGGTTCTAACTATTTTATAGGACAATGCTATGACCTAAAAGAGAGAAAGGTCTTCGTCTGAGAGTAGAGTACCTAGGGAATAGCCTCTCCTGTAGTAAAAGATAGTTTGGTACAGGTGAAAGAAGAGCCTGCTGACCGAGAACAAGTCGTCATCAAAATGTGTTCCATTGTTTGCAACCCTTTGGCAACCACTCACTGCACTTCTTCAGAAAGGGGGCACATTTGAATGGAGGCTGGATCAAAAATGCAGTGCTAAGATCAAGCAACAGATGGCACTGGTGCAAGCACATCACCCCTTTCACCCAAAATGTCCCAGGATCATTACAATAGAAGCAAGTGGTTATGCTATTGGGGAAGTTCTTTAACAGGCATAAGCAGCAGAACACAAATGCATTTGTCTCCGGGATACTCAAGCCGCTTGAGCTGAAACAGTCTACAACCGAGAGGAATGTGTGGATGGCAGAGCTATGTGGTTGCAGATGGCACAGAAATAGTAGCACCATACAACATACAACTATCAAGAGAAGGAGTTAATCCTGAGACCTGTGGAGGTTGGATCTGCATTGGAATCAAGCTTCCCTGTTACCTTCTCCCCAGTAGACTGCACAACTGTTCCCATCCCATGACAAGTGAAATTCAGTCATGGTGAGTGATAGCCCCAATGAAACATGGAGAATGGTGCTGTCGCAAGAGACTGATTCTGACAATAAGTCCCCAACAGATGGCCCTCCCAACATGAATTCCCAGAGCAGGTAGGGGAGGGGCAGAATGGGTGAGGGTACGAAGGAGTGGTGTCCAGAGCTCTCAGGTGTCCTGTAACCATGCGTGAGAAGGCCGCCCAGTCCTGTGTTTTCCCTTTGAATCCTGGGACTTATAGTTTTTTCTTTCTTACTTGAAATTTAGGAAAACTACAAGTCCCAGAATTCTGAGCAAAAACAAGACTGGATCGCCTTCACAACCATGGCCGCTCGAAATATGAATGCTAGAGCTCGAGCCTTCAATGTTACTCTTAGAAGAGCATCCCGTTGTTATTGCTCTCCCAACTGTAATTCCCCTAGTTATCCCTTTTCCGTGGTAATTCCCATTTTCCCCGGACCCCGTTTGAAAGAATTCTGATGTCTGTGTTTACGGTAAGTGGGGAGGTGTTCCAGGGTGAGCAGCTTGTTCAAATCCATTAAGACACGACACCACTGTGTCCTTCTAAGAGAATGGGAGCTCCTAGGGCTTTATCAGAGAGGGTGTATCCTGCTTAACAGACAATAAACAGCCTTGACTGCACTGCAATCTCCTATTCCCTTGTGGGGCCATTACATCAGACGCCTTCGGATTACTGACCAGACTTTCTATGTTCGGGCGTTGACTGCAGGTCTAAGGCACCCATGTATGGAAGTTACTCTCGCTGGGAATGCTTGCTCGCTTAAACGTGTATTTCCAGTCAGATAAATGTGTGACATGCTCACGTCACTGGCATGTGCTGTACATGTGCATGACTGTTGAGGTTAGCCATCAGGCAAGAAAACCAGGAGTCACAGATACTAAATAAGTGCCTTTATTATTCCGTTACAGGTATCCAGTAAGTACAGGCCCCAGCAGGTAAGTAGGAATACAGAGAAGTAATCCACCGACACAGCCTCTCACTCACTCAGCCTCTCTCCAACTCTCATATTTGGAACGCTCATCATGACTCACACACAGCATTCCACACTAAGAGCTCTCAGGACCTCATGCATCCAGGCAGGGAAGGCAGAGTAGATAGAAAGCACATCACAACACATACCCTCTTTTTTAGGAACTATTCATGTGACATTTCTTAAAAATCTTCAATGGCATGCCAGTAGTTCATTCTGTGTTGTAAGGACTGTCCCACATACAACCCTTAACCATTTAATGCATACCACTAACCTCTACCGAAGCACAGCGCTCTGCTTTTTCTGGGAGCTAGGCTCACACTCAAAGATTCCCAAAATAAAATATAAAAAAAATATTTGAAGTATACCTTGTTCTGAAATCTCGTGTCCCAAATATTGTATGACAGAATTGTGGAATTTGCATTTATCTTTACTCAGCATCAGACCAGCGTCTTTGAATCTATCTAACACCCTTTTTAGTCATTCGTCCCGTTCCGCAATAGTTCTAGTTCTCCCATATACCAACACAACATCCTGAAAGCATAACATCCTTTTATATGATGAAACAGCTGATACATGACACGCTGAAATAGTGCTGCAGCAGATGCTAAACCAAAGGGCATGCTTTTGTATTGAAACAATCCCTCTGGAGATATGAATGCTGTAATGTTCCTGGAAACTGGATGCAATACAACCTGATGATAAGCTGACTTCAAATCCAAAGTACTCATGACTTTTGCACCACTAATGGTGCCCAACATCTCTGTTATATTGGATGAAGGGTGTCTATCAGGTATTATGCAGCAATTTACAGATCTTAGATCAATACACAGTCTCAGTCTGCCATTAGGTTTATGCACAACCACTAAAGGAGAAACCCATTCAGAGGATTCAACTCTCTCACTTCTTGCCTCTCCAAAAAATCCAGCTCTTCTTTCACAGCAGATCTGATAGCTAGTGGTACCGCTCTTAGTTTCTGTACAACTGGAAAGAGTTAGGTCTCATTCTGATTCTGTGCATAAAACCCTTCAAGTTACACAGTTCTTCTTAGAAAACTGCATGTTGTGTACATTTCTCTGGCAATTTATCACTCATACCGTCCATTGCATATACTGTTTCCTAAGCATTGGGATCAAGTCTTATGTTTAACCCTTTCTGATGTGACCAGCTTAAAAGCGGATAGTTCCCTCTGCTACAGACATACACTTTTCCTTTAGCTCATCTGTCTTTAAATTGCATGACAGTCCAGAACCATCCCCGCCAGTTCAATTTGTTTGCCTCCATACGCTACTGGTTTGACATACACCTCATTAAGAGTGGCAACTCTACTCATCGTTGCCTAAAAATTGTCCTGGGGCATAACGTATACTTAGCTGCAGAATCAATTACCATTTTTATATTCATCCCTTCAATTTTAATGGTTGGCATAGGTTTTTCAATATCAGCATCTTCGTCCTCAATTATACCAATCTCATCAGTCATACCATCAATGACATATGTACATTCCTCCAAATCCTCACATAACTCATCAATGCAGTCAACATTTTAAACTTTGGCTCTACGACAACTGCTGAAATCTTCTCGCTTGGTACACTTCGTGCACAGGGCCTTCATGCCCGGACATGGTTTCTCTGCTGGCAAAATGATGCAAGCTATCACAGTGAAAACACCTTTTCTTTTCCTCTTCATATTTCTTCTCTTTGAACTTCCCCACTTTTTTTTCACTGCTTCCTTCTTGATTCCGTGTTTCTTTTTGTCCAACTGTTTCACTTGTATTGCCAAACATCCATTACCTGCACCTCATTCAGTTTCTTTATTTCTGGCTCAGTTCATTTCTCTAACTCTTTCACACATTTGTGCATATATTCCACTTCTTTCGCCACCCTAATGACTTCATCCATAGAGGGATTACTTGTCGACCACAAAGCTTCCCTCACTTTCCCATCACTGCATTCCAGCATGTAATGGTCCTGCAGTGTTTCATTCAAAGTACTCCCAACTCACAAGAGGTAGCCAAACCCCTAAAAGCTGTAATGTATTGTTCCACAGATTCCCCATACTGCTGGTTCCTCCTGTCAAAATGATACCTTTCTAATATGATACTCAACGATTTATTGTAATGTTTATCCAGCATTGGAATGCACTTTTCATACTCCAAATGATTCGCTGATTCCTCATCAGACAACTCTGGCACATTCTCAAATTGCTCCTCTCCATAGTTACCCAGATATTGCATCAAAAGACACTTCTTTCTTTCACTTGCAAAGTTCAGTCCATGAACCGGCAGTACATAATGGTAAAACATTTCTTCCAACACTTCCAAGGTATGCTGGGCTCCCCTTTGGTGTTCATAAAGTAATTTGGAGGAGGCACACATGACTTTGTTTGTGCACTGCCACAAATATGTGTCTTATAACTCCTCTTATAACTCTAGTGTTTTTTGTTTTGGAAAATGTCAAAGAACATTCTCCTACCTAGCTGCTTATGTTTCTTTGTCTTCAAACAAGTCCAGAAAGCATTGGTAATAGTTTTTAAATAAACCTATAATACATTGATCGTTCCTCCTTTGCCTTTGAGTATGTAGGCTCTGTAGCACTTCTAAATCCAATCTTTGGAGCCTCCCAAAACTTGTCTAACTGTTTGTTTTTGGCACTTTCACTGTTTGCATTAGATCCATAAAGTTGTACAATCTGTATTTTGTTTACCGGTTGATGTGGCAACTGAAATGGCTGCACGCAGGGGCACACTGCAGGGTCCTTTCCTCCGCACCAGAACGATATCGCACAGCTAGAGGCGATGGCACACGCTAGGCCTCGCCCGCTTCATTTTTTTGGCAATTTGTGGTTGTGATTAATTGAGGCCTCAGGAAGGCCTATTGTAGTGTATTATAGGAACATTGAGTCGAGTGAGTAGATGTGTGTGTGTTGTGTGTGGAAAGTGTGCAAGGGACCGAGTATTGAGGAGAGGGGATGAGCAGTGGCGAGTAGACAGACATTGGGGAATGGCATTATTTGTTGGATCGGGAGAGGGTGTTGAGATTACAAAATAGTAAGACAGGGTGGCTATGATGGAGCTGGCAACCACATTGGAATATATGTGCAAGGCCCTTCCTTTGTATCGAGACAAGATTCTCAAGCATCATAAGGAATGGCATGTGGAAACAAAAGGAGGAATGTATAAACCATGGCCTGAGACAGGGAACGAATAACCAGGACATGCGAAGTAATATGTATACATTTTTGGCAACTAAATATAAGGGGAACAAATTGAAAAATAGAAAGGATGTCTTAGAACCTTAGAAAGGAGGTCTTATAAAATAATGGATGATTTGGAAGATGTGTCTACAGAATCTCTTAAGAGGGCGAGCGAGATAGTAAATTCTTACACTCTGACAACAACTATGCCCATTTCCCCGAGTGCCCCTGCTCCCCCCATTGAGGTTGACCAGTGCCTCCTGCTAGAATGTTATCCTACACATGCTGCTTCAGGATATACAAATCCCACATATGTACCTTTACCTACTACAGCTCCCTCGCAGCTTGCGCCGTCCCAATACCAGAAACTCCCCAAACCTATAGAGTCTGCCACTGCAAGCGTTATAATTTCATCAGACAACATGGATACAAAACAGCAGAAGGAGTTAGTAGATGCATTAAAGATAGTGGAAGGCGAGCTGGCCCAGTTAAAATTGGAAAGGAGTGACGGGCAGCACACACCTGTAGGAACAGATGACTGGTAGGCAGGAGATATTTTGTTTTGAATAGACTGTACATCTAGAACAGGACAGACAAGAGAGGAGGAGAAAACGTGAGAGTTTGGATTATGGTACAGTACGGTCAGATGAGGAGTATGATCGTACTCACGAGGGGGAGAAAGAGTGGGACGCTGTAGATGAGTTGTCATTTCCCCACGAGTGGAAAGTTTGTGGAGACCTAGGCTACGAAACAGACATGGGCATATCGAGGTGGCTAAGAGATCAGTGACAGGAAAACGGAAAGTGGTAAAGACGGTAGGTGCCCAGTTCCTGTTGTTACACAAGTGACCTGGGAGAGCGCAACATATAGCATGGGCCCACAGGGATAAAAACAAAAAATCTTATAAAGGCACTTCCATCTCTTACTGCTGGGGTGGGGAAGTGGATATATGTCTTTAAAAAACAAACAGCTGGCACAACTCTGGCTATGGGGGACTTCAAAAGCTTGTTTGTTTCTATACTGGGAGATCAGGCTGACGACATATGGGTTAAGGCTGGGTACCTGAGTGTGGTAGTTGGTTGACGATAGTCATGACGGAGTGCTCTTTAATGACATTAGACCTCAAGTGTGGGAGGCATTATGACGCACATTTTCAGATACGCCCGATCTCTAATCGATCATGCAAAAGACAATGTGTGAACATGAAGACCCCGCTCAGTATATATTGCACATCCAGGAAATGTGAAGGGCAGAAACAGGAGACTCTTGGGATCGAGCGATTCCATTCTTTTATTTTGTTGTGAAAAGGGGACTTCCGAAGGAAGTACAGAACGCACTTCACAAGATAGTGGGGATTGAAGCAAAGGGTTGGGTGGAAATTCAGTCTATTATTATCCACCAATGTAAATGGTTGTCAGAAAAGGAGAAGGAAGTGGTGCAGCGAGCGCAAGTTGTGGGAGCGCAACTGGTTCAAAAGAAGATAGAAAAGGTTGCGTTGAAAGTGGCTGCAGCAGCAGTGCAGAAGGAAGGACTGGTTGAGCTCAGGGTGGTTTAGGACGATGTGCCTCTGGCTCCAGTGTGGGGAGGTGAGAACGATTGGGCAGTCGGGTACCAGTCCCAGCATCAAGGTGGATTTCCCAGAGGATTTCAGCAGGGAATAGGGGGGTTCATCATAGCCCAGGGATGACAAGGAGGCTTTGGAGGCATGGGCCCTCAGGGAGGAGGAGCGGGTCAGTTTTGGATATGTGGACCAATGGGTCATTTTTCAACAGAGTGTAGAAGTAGGCAATTGTTTGTATACCCTCAGCAGCAAATGTATCCTTATCCCCAAGGTGGCCCGGCCCCAAACACTCAGTCATATGGTCAATTACCCCTGACACCGACAGTTTCTTATGGCGCACCAGTGCCTGTAGCTCTATCTGCTGCCGCACCATCGTTTCCACAGTTGCAAGCCCCAGTAACATATCACTGTATGCAGTACATCAAAGACAGTAGCAGGGTCCTCAGATACCAAGCAGTAATGTTGTGCCGAATGGCACAGTGACGCATTACCAAGGGGCTGCTGTGGTTGGAGAAAACCCATTTGCCTTTCCAGGAACAAACACATATCCAGACAAGGACAGCCCCAGAAAGCCTTAGTGTGCATAGTTCTATCAGTCACTGCTGACCAAGAAGAGGAAATCTTGGTGGGTGTGGAGTTAGGACAGAATCAATTTATTTTTATGGTAGATACAGGTACAGCCAAACCATGCATCAGTGAGGGGAAATTCCCTTTGTCAGGTGAGGTTATGGACATGCAGAGCTTCTCTGAGGTAATTTAATCGGTTCCTTTCACACAAACATTACCCATTAAGGTGGGTGGCAGGGAGGTGTGGGCCCCTTTGTTGTATTCTACGGCAAACCCCAATCAACTTTTTGGGAAGGGATATCTTCATTAAGCTGAACATGATCATCGCATTTACTGAAAGGGGCGTGCTGTGTCCCATGCCCGGCATGTGTTCTGAGAGGGCGATGTGGACTTTACATGCATTGGGCATTGAATCTGCAGGGAGAGGAATAGCATTAACCCCTGATTTGTTTATATACTGTGTTGCAATATTGCTCAGTGCAATACCACAGGTGGCCAACATATACTGGCGTGCGCCCTCCGAATTCTTGTTTACGCCCCACCCATCTTCAGGAGGTAGTTGCAGGAACGATTATCATGCTTGACATCAAAGGAGTTCTGGTGTCAAAAGACACAATTGTGTTGATCGCATTTGATTCTGATAATGGGGAATGGCTCACAGTGTTGTGCATTAACCCTACAATACCAATGAAAGATGTTTCAGATGAGGACCTTGTTGAGAACAAAGAAAATGAGGGGGAGATAATATTGTAAGTATGTACCCTGTGTGAGATAATGGCTCAATGTAGGCATGTAGCTTGTTCCATGTTATTGGTAGGGACTGGCCCCTCTTTTGCTTCAGAAGACTTTTCTCAGGTACCTGACACATTGTGGACAAGTAATCTGCATGATGTAGGGTTATTACAGAGCATTTCACCAATACATATCACATTGAAGCCTGACACTATGCTACCCAGAGTTAACCAGTACCCCTTGTCGAAGGCAGCAGAAGAAAGGATTTATGAGACCATTATGGCTCTTTTGCATCAGGGTACCATAGTGCAATCTAATTTGCTGTGTAACACAGCTACTTATCCAGTGAAGAAATCAAAAGGGGCCAGTTGGAGGATAATTCAGGACCTGTGCCCACTCAATGATGTGGTGCTGGCAGAATCTCTGGTGGTTCCAAACCCTGCTACAATATTGTGTAACATACGTTTTGAGGCCATCCATTTTAGTGTGGTGGTTCTGAAAAATTCCCTCTTTTCAGTGACCTAACACCCACACTCACAGTATCTCACAGAGTTTACGTTTGCTGGGAGATGATTTCAACACACTCGGCTTCCCAAGGGTACTGTGAATCTCCAAATATTGTTTAACAGGGTTTTATATGAAGATCTAGGAAACATTGGTGTCCCAGTATGATCATTCAATATGTGGATGATTTGTTGGTCTGTAGCACCACTGAACAGCAGTGTAGGGAAGTCTCTATTGCAGGGGTCTCCAACCTTTACGTTAGCTAGAGCTACTTGTAGTGGAGGCCAACAGTGGAGAGCTACTAGCGGGCGATATCAGGGTGGGGATATTTATAAACCTTGGAATTTTTACCAATATTTTTTTGGCTCGATTATTTCCTCTCTATAAACAGATGGAATAACATATGCCTTCACGAATATATTAAGAACTTCAAAAACCTCTTTGTTGCATTATTTATTTATTAGTAGCTGTCTCAAAAAGACAGATATTTGTTGGACTACCACACAAATATCCTGTAATTTTTGTGCCCCTTCCTTTGCGTTTTATGCAGGCTTTCTACATGCTAGGCACACTATTGTTTTCCAAATGTGCATTTCACACTTACATAAAAAAAAAAAAAAAAGTAATTTCCAAATTGAAAAATGTTGCTTGTGTTCACAAGTTTTCTTTGAAATGTTTTTTTTGTCAGACACCACACATACTCTGTTATTTGCCAGTAAGATAGCTCAGCGGGTTGAGCGCTCGCTGCTGCGATCTGAGCGTGATCTGCAGTTCGCAGGTTAAAATCCCAGCAAGGCCAACTCAGCCTTTCATCCTTCTGAGGTCGATACATGAGTACCAATTTCAGTTGGGTGATATTGCACGTAAATATGTGCTCTGTAAAGCGCTTTGGATTAAGGCGCTATATAAATAACACATCATTATCATTATTTGTGTGCCCCTCTGTGTTTTAGCACAAGTTATATTTACAAAGATGTTATATGCTTGTCAAACTGGTTAATCACAAATAAATGCTTCTGTTATGCTGACAGCAGTTTTTAGGAAATTAAACTGTGGGTTCATGGGTGCCAACTTTTGATTTTCACAGGGGCAGAAATATCCCCACCTCAGCCCTGAATATAAGCAAGCAACCAGCCCAACCCATACCCTGGCCAAACACATTGCATAGCACTTTTTTTATAATGCATTGCAAAAAGTCATACGATTAACAACCTGTAGTTTTCAATATATAACATCTCAGCATCGGTCTTTCAACCTGCTGAACTACCCTGGTAGGCTTCTACTGTACAGCGTGTTTATGGATTGATTAATGTACTAAAAGTGGGTGTACTTGTGTCATGGAAGTGATTTAAAGTGGAAATGTACGGTGTGGAATTTGGAAAGAAACCACCTGAAAGAAATTGCACCATTTTTTAAATATTATTTTGAACATTTCCAGGCGAGCGGCAGTGCTACTGTGATATTTTCATTGCGTGGTCACAATGATCCTGATCCTGCCCCAGCCCCTCCAACATCTCTGGCAAACAAGAGCAGCTTGCTTAAGAAAGACTGTCGTGGGGGCGCAAAAGGCCAACTCTGGTACTACAGGCGGCCTGCAGAAGCATAATGTGATACTGACATTTGTCAGTGGATTCATAAGCACTTCCAAGTGGCACAGTAGCCAAGCTCTCTGCCTGCAATTGGTCTGACTAGAGTTCGTATCCTGAGCACCATTAAATAATATAACTTAGGATAAATGTTTATTTTTCGGTATCTTCAGCACGGGCGACTGAAAAGGCTCAGGCGAGCTACTAGTCGCCCGCGATCGACTGTTTGGCGACCTGTGCTCTATTGCCTTGTTACAACTGTTGGCTTATAAAGGATATAAAATGGACAGAGCAAAGTTGCAGTACTGTCAACAGGAGGTGCTGTATTTGGGTCAATTGATTTCAGTAAATGGTAAGGCGGTGACTACAGAGCGTGTAGCAGCAGTGCGCACTATCCCTCAGCTAGTAACGGTTAAGGACATGCAGACATTTCTGGGCCTGTATAATTACTGCAGTGCATGGATTTTTGAATATTCATCATAAACTCAACCCTTGCTCCAGACCCTCAAGGAAGCACAACAAACAAAAAATACTATCTTTTGGACTGATGAGATGGTTAACCATTTTCAGAAGCTGAAAAACGTTATCTCCACAGCTACTGTGTTGGCAACTCCTTACTATACCGAATAGTTCTATCTTTTTTCACATTCTGACGGACAAATGATGATGACTGCAGTATTGACACAACACAGCACTATGGGTCACAAACCACTAGCTTATTACAGTGTCATGATGGATTACATTATGCAGGGACAGTTCCATGTGAACAGGCATTGGCTGCTGCTGCTTTTGCCATTGAGAAGTCTGTGAGTATTGTCATGGAGTGTTCATTGACGTTGTACGTTGAAAACGCTGTTTTTGAAATATTGGAAAGGCTCAAATCCACATTGACTACTCAAAGGACTTCCACTTATGAAGTGATTCTCTCAAGCCCATCTATTCACATTGTTCATTGTAAGACAGTGAATCCAGCTACTTTTCTGACTGGACCCATTAGTGATGATGACAAAGTGCATGACTGTGTTATGTATGAGGACCCTGAGCAGGACATTCCCTGCATGTGACTTTGCTTAAGATGATGGGGAGGTGGTTTTTGATGATGGGTCTTCAACTATTAACCAAGAGATAGGCCAGCAACTTACTGGGGAAGCAGTAGTACACTTGGTGTATGGAGAGTCTGGAGTTTTAGTGCAGTGATGGTTGCCAGGCCATTATTTGGCACAGGTAGCCAAACTGGCTGTTCTTATTGAAGCGCTTGAGGCAGCACACGGTTGTCGGGTTTGTTACAATCTACTGCGATTCAGCTTACATTACCACCACCGTTCATTCAGGGTTATCCAGATGGGTAAGGAGAGGATTTCGTAGAGCAGATTGGTCTCCATTCAAGCATGCGATCCTGTTGGATTGACTTAGGCCCTGGCACAACCCACACTCGCCCCTGTTGTCAAATGTGCAGCCCTTGTGAACGAAGCAGCGGACACGGCTGCAAAATTGGCTGCGTGTTTGCAGGTACCAGAAATTCCTGAGCACCAAGCATTTGTAAAAATGCAGTTACAATTATAGATTCCATATACTGCAATCCCGATCACTGAAATAATTGAGATACAAGGTCAGGCACCACAAAGTGAGAAGTTGGTGTGGCAGAAAAGGGGGTGTGCACAGTCTCCAACACATTTGGTGTAGAGACAGATTAGTACAGGGAAGGGGGTGATGCCCCAAGATCTGGCCTTAGTGGTGTTCAACCAGCTCATGTGTATAAACAGCATATTGCTGTGGATATTCAAGAAGATTGGTATATACCCAATATTCAGGAATTGTTGTCTGTGTTCATATCCAATTGTGTGGTCTGCCAGACATATGGTACTGGGCAGACATTACAGACACTGAGAGGAACCTTGCCCCATCCAATTGGCCCTTTTCGAGATTTACATATAGATTTTGCAGATATGAGTTAAACATGTAATACGTTTCATTACCTTAGAGTTGTGGTCTGTCTGATCCTTCGTTGGATTGAGGCTGGTCCATGTGTGCATCCTGATGCTAAGTCAGCCAGCAGGGTTTTGGTGAGAGAACTGTTCCCCCCGGTGGGCTGTGTGCAATACACTTAAAAGTGACAATGGCACTCACTTTTTTAATGAGCTGTTGTAGGAAATTGCAGCTCTTTTGGGAATTAAACACAGGATGTGTTCTATTTATAACCCCCGAGCCAACGGTTTTGTGGAGAGGATGAAAAGTTTATTGAAAACAAAGGT
The DNA here is from genome assembly GCF_040938575.1 of Ambystoma mexicanum. Lineage (NCBI taxonomy): Eukaryota > Metazoa > Chordata > Amphibia > Caudata > Ambystomatidae > Ambystoma > Ambystoma mexicanum. The sequence continues at coordinate 272,042,497 of NC_090939.1, read as the reverse complement.
ATCTAAACTTTGAGTGACTTTAAAGAGAAATTGGGTGCATTGCCTCCCTTTGGCCCTGTTCAGCTTAAGAACCCAACCCTGTAAGCATCATCACCTCTTCCCGCACTAAATCGTGACAGTGAGACCCATGCACACGCCATTATTTTCCATGCATAGTACATCTGAGGGCTGCATCAATTTTGAGGGATGAATTCTATTCATATTTAACTCAGTTAACAAAATGTGTTAAATACCTTTCCCAACAGATTGCTCCATGTCGAACGGAAGAAGTTGAAAACAGCGTTGCACTGGAAGCTGCGAGCTCACCACTGTTAGAATTGTTTCCTCATGATAAAGTGTACGTTAAGAACTTTGTCTGCAGGTGGAGTGAGCCTTGGTATAACGGCCTGTACACTGTGGTGTACGGTACTCTGCTTGTGGTCAAAGTGAAAGAGTTATGGTACTGGGTACATTTGTCTGATATTAGGAAGGCACCACAAACACTGCCTCCCCCAAATAGCATTTTATTGGAGTATTTTTAAAATTGACATTTTTATTTTCGGTATAAATGTTATCTTTATTATTACTTTTTTCTTAAGGTCATTTACGTTTTAATGTTTGAACATTGCTTGGTTATTTGATTTCAGTGATTTATGGAAGTAATGGTTTTAAACATGTCTTCATCAGTTTTGGCGTTTATTAATGATATCAAAGTTACAGGTGTTTATACTCTGTGTAGAAGAATGTTTATTCCTCTTATGTGTGCATTTGTCTTTGGTTTATTTTTATATTTGTCTGGTGCAGTTATATGGTTAGGTCATATAAAGGGGGTGTCGGGGTGTAATATAGGGGATGTCTAACTACCCCTGTTCATAGCGTGCAGTACTTCTTAACCTGTAATTTTTTTGTAACTATTCTGTATCGCTTGCCTATGTATGTAACTAAGATTTTAAGCCTTGCATCTGTCATATTATGCTGCGCCCTGATACCTTTGGGTCTGCTGGTGCGCATACAAAGTGAATAAACAAACATAAACAAAAAAACTCAATTTGTTCATGCTGCAACACCAAGTTATGATTACATGACTACTGAAATGAATTTTAAATGAATGAAGATACATTATACAATAATATGGAATTTAAATTTGCGGGTTAGAAGGGGTTTAGAAGAGGAAAACGAATACAACCAATGTCAAAGTATAGTGTTCGATACAATGTCTGATGTGCATCGCCCAGAATTCAGTAATATGTGGTACAGTCACATGAACTCGGTGGGGAAACAGAGGTATAACGGGAATTGTTATGCCTGCTCCCCTATCCCCCATGTGTCTGGGGCACCCAAAATATTAGTATCTCAAGAAATATTGCCTCTGGAAGCCAAGTGTTTGGTGCATTTGGTGCTGTGTCGGGTTTGCAGTCTGTTCCAGGGGCACAAAGTCCAAGTTGTACTAATGGACAAGGATGAAGAGAAATGTGCTAAAGACGACCCATGTTAAAATTGGATGGATTACTGTTTATGTCGAATTGATGGGAGAAGACAGTGATGAGCTGTGCGGCAGGGGGTAGGCAGGGTTCGGAGAAGAAGTGATATGGAATGTCCACAAGAACTCTTTTACAATATGGACTGCATGCATACCAAAACTAACATGGGTTGAAGCATGAGAAAAACCAGTAAAAGTTCAACCAGAAGAAGAATATCAGTTCTGTTTTCGAGGGCATGGAACTGTTCCTGTAGGCACTAACACTAAGTGCAACAAGACAATGTTCATTCCAGATCTTGCAAAAGGAACTGTGGCATTAATGGACTTATACTGAAGCAGCGAAGGAGGAGGTCAAACTATTTGTCAGAAGATTCAACCAAGTTGCTCAAGGCGATTCCAGACAAATACCGGTTGTATACAAAGATGGAGGCATTCTTTGCGTTGCTCTTGGTTCAAGGGATCCAGGCTGCAGCAAACTCCCTTTGCAGATTGTCTGGTGGGAATTGATTCAGTTGGCGAATGACACCGAGCAAGATCTAAATGCTATCAAGAACGAGTTGAGGGCAATCCGCTTGATGATGCTTAAAAATCGATATGTCCTCGATCTCCTGACAGCCATGGAAGGTGGCATGTGCAAAAAGATAGGGTTATTCTGTTGTACATATACCTCCAAATGACGCTGAGAATGGGTCCCTGATGCACATTTTAGGGGCCCTGTACAAGTTAAAGATTGACATGGACGGTGAAACAGGTGTGCAAGCCGAAGATTGATTTGACACATTGTTCTCGTGGGCACCATCCTGGCTTGGGGCTGCGCTGAGGATATTGGTTCTGACCGTGGTACTACTGCTGGTGTTATTTTGCACGTGCCAGATGATGCTTCGATGTTGTGCAAAGCCTATCCCAAACAGCGCAATGATGATGGTTACTATTGGGGCAGGAATGGCTCTCCCAGGTACAAAGGATGGGCAGTTTCAAACAGAGGACCCAAATAAGCCACGAATGGTGAGGAATGAAAGGCCTATAGATCCCCCGGAGACTTGCGTACACCCCTACTGGACCCAGAGAATTATGTGGACCACTGGGTTGATTTATTGGGGAAGAGGGATTCACTTTACCTCACCTGTACCCCAGAAAAATATGCTCAAGATGGAGGAAACTTGCATCATGTATATAACGTATGGGCACCCAAATATGATTATTATAGAAGAAGGGAATTATCTGGGTTAGTTAATAAAGGATTAACAAAAGGGGGGAAGGTTGGGTTGCACGTTCAGATCACCGCCCCTCCCAAGTGATTCAGATTGCAGAAAATCTATTAAAACTCTGTGAATGTGCAAACGACGTGTAGGCGGAGGGGCGAGCCTATAGGTGGAAGTAGTTGATGGCAAACACATGTATTTTAGGAGCTCACGCAGGGGAAGAATAACCGGTGCTTTCCGATAGTGTCACTTAGAATACATTGCATGTGTGTGACATTCACAACATGACTTAGTGCTGTACTTAAGGATAGGCCTGAATCCTCGCAGGCCGTGTTGACAACAGAGTACAACAAGGCCTCATCTTTTGCATTACAATTCCCAGGCGCGACAAGGAACACACACCTGCCCCTACATATACATGTATTTAGTTAGGCTCTAAGGTGGGAATGTGAGAAGTTGGATGGGTGACAGGCTGTGGCCCAGCATGAAGGCCACACTCGTGGGAGCTGGGGCAGAGGTCATGAGCTGCCAGAATAGGGATTGAGATTTAAGGCACTAGCAACCCCCCAGAAGGACAGTCATTCCATTTGAAGTACCAGATGCCCAGGAATAGTGCTCATGCTTTTGATGGATTAGTGGGACACCAGGTCTACTTCCCGGGAGGGGTAACTGATACAGGGGGAGCAGAGCACAACAAGGTCCGTGATTTGTACCAGGAAGAGCAAAGGGTGATGGCATATTATAAGACTACGACAGGGAGGCATGATGAGAAAAGAGTTGCTTTGTCTGCAAGGATCACGTTGACCTCAAATTTATCTGCCGAGGTCATGCTGATGACACGGTGCACACCACATGGTTAAAAGTGAAGATAGGGTGTTGCTTTCATGTTTAACCAAATATCTTGCAGTGCTTCAAGGTGAAGAACTCATCAACCACATGTGGAAAATATGACAGGTAAGATGGCACAACCAATTGACATGGGGGCCATATGTAACAATTAGCATGTAAATAGGTGGCAGCCAATGAGGGTGGGGGATTACTACTGTATATCGAATGCGTCATAAGTGACGATTTTTTGTGTTTATAAACTGAACTTCATTTTGATGAGAGAGCTCCATGGCGGGCATCTTCCTTTTTGTATACAGCATAAAGCTCTTGTTCTTTTCGAAAAAGGGTACAATAGCCTTTTCCCCTTGCGGGTTGTTTTTTCTATGTCGGTGTGGATTTACCCTACAGCTCCTTAATGTGTGCAAGCTGGCGCAGTCCGTGGAGGACAGACCCGCACTAGCCAAAGTAGGCAAAACCCACATGGCACAATCCATAGCAGAGGCCAATCGAAGTGTGGCAAGCAGCACACAGCAGGGATGACCGCCGAACTGCTCTCCAGTCGCACGCAAACAGGTTCCCTCAACAACGGCTACTTGGTCGGGCTATCACTTTGTCCCTCATCTCCAATCAAATGATGCATAGCTCAGCTAAGTTAATAAACCTTCTTTATTGAAGAATACACGTAGCGCCCCACCGGCTTCTCTGATAGCTCTCAACTCCTTCTTTAACTGCCATCAATTCTACATCTTTCCTAGGACATTCTACATTCTTTATTCCCATGTTACATCACACAGAATGCTACAGGGCCGTTTCTCTGATGGGGCATATGCAGTTTGAGTTCATTTCCGGTCTTAGGCAGTTTCAATTCTCAGAGAGATAGGAGGTTGTTGCTAGAGGGAGGGTTGTGAAATGTAAGGGAGTGTTAATAAACAGGAATGGAAATACAGTGGTTGAGTAGGAAGAACAGTGGGGAGAGTTAGTGAGTGGCCAGGGACTCCGAGTTAGATTTAGTATAGGTTTCTTTTACACTACGGGACACATACAGTGATTGGAAGTGGGTGAACACCACAAGGGCCATCTGGTGAATCTAGGGAGAGGAAATCGCTGAGAGTGAAACCAGCTTGGTTGACCATAAGTGACAGCAATAGAAGTGTGAAAAAAACAGAGATTGTTAGAAGCAGGAGAGGCTAATTGCCAAATACGTTTTCCAACGTGTGATTCACACTAGGCAAGGTTAGGAGGCTCCCAGAGTCCCCGCGGACAGCATGTGTGAGACCCACATTCTTTTGATTTCTGAGGGTGAACGTAGCAGAGATTCGGGGAGGTGGGCGATGACCACAATTTCTGTCTCTTGAAGTGAATGAACAAGACACCTGCTGTGCAGTGACATTTTGGAGGAGCAGAGAATCACTGAGAGCAAATTGGGAAAGACAGAATGTCTCATCTTTTTTGATCTGTTCAGTTTAACTGATCCACTTGTATGTTTTTCAAATGTAACGTGCACATTGTCAGAAACACATGGTTTTCCCTTTCATTTTTAAAGTGACTATTTTTTGGCTCATGCTAAAATGTACATATTTAAATGCTACATAAGTCTAAAAAATACTATTGGGTTGAGCATCAATGGTCTCATGAGCCGGATTATGATATACTGATAGAACCAGCCATTGCCAAAACCACATTTTCATCAATAGCTGCTATATAAAACGTCAGACTTAAATACGATCTTCTATAACTTATTGTAAAATGTGGGTGTGCAGTCTATCCCTTAGGATTGATTATATCGAGTAATGCCCACCTACCTCACCAGGAAACTACAACCGATCCACAACACAGCAGCAAGACTCCTCCTCCGATTAAACAGAAGAGAACACATCACCCGAGCACTGACAAGTCTACATTGGTTACCGGTCAAAAAACAAATCAATTTTAAAGCTCTCTGCATTGCCCATAACGTAATGCATGGACAGGGAGTTGAACTCCTCTAATCAAAAGGCACCCAATACCAGCCAAGAGATCAAGTCCTGACCTCTGCATAGAAACAAGACACAACCAGAACACCAACTTCAGATGATCCGCTTTCTCCATTCTCATAGCCCAACTATGGAATTCGATCCCCTAGGAATCAGGACAACGGACCACCACCTGACTTTTCACAAATGTCTGAACATCTGTTTATTCAACTCACTTGGATAGAAATGGACCAACAACTACCAGCATTTGAAAAACAACCCTCCAAGTGAGTTGTTTGAGAAGATAGGGATAGCCAAGCACACCAAACGCCCAACCACAATGTATGAAGAAAAACAAGTCACACCTTTTTCAGACAACAACCAATGACCTTCACAAACCCATGCGCACAGGTTTAGTGGATCTAGATGAGCTAGACAACCCAATTAGACATGCCTCATACCCCAGTCAAGCCCAAGAAATCTCTTCCATCTGACTCACGTTAGAACTCTTCTAAACAAAAACCACAGTACTAACTGTCCTATAGTATGTTTTCCATACCCCGAAAAAAACAACCCTGTTACACGAATTCAGGAAACAACATAACCCTAAACCCAGAAAAGTGGGAGCGTCCCGAAATAAAATAAGAGAAGAAGAAAAACTGCAGAACAATTCTGTACCCAGGCACTATCCACAACTCCCTAACCTGAACCTACTAACCATTTCCTTTCTCAATCACCCTCAGTCACCATACACTTAACACACACACCACAGATTCCTTTCTCAATCACCCTCAGTCACCATACACTTAACACACACACCACAGATGACTAGAAGAACCGCCCACTAAACACCCCTGCACCGCACATCTTTCTTAAACCAACTCATAACCCCCCTACTAGACCAAACATTTGACAACTGAAACGCCGGAAGTCTCCCATCTGGAAACAATACACCCCAGTGCACAAAACAGAACACACCAAGAAAGTACACCAGCAAAGATGGCAGTTACTCCTTGTTCTACACACATCAACAGCTGAGCACAGAACCTGTCGTATCCCTTTTTCCACCCTAACCAACCCACCCCCACTTTGCCTTACAGAGCCACGAGAGTGCATAGAGACCATGCAAATGGCAGTGCTGTGCAGTATAAATAAACATAAGAACATTTAACTGGCCCAAATTGCCCCTATAGAACTGGCACAAACTCCCCAGTTGGGACGGCCTTTTGTTATTGCTTAAAGGCCGGTCCGAGCCTGTCTGTGACTGCCCGGTAAAGCAAACAAAAAAAGGAAAATCTGACAGGAAAATGCTTATGATGATGGTTTCTGAAAAGTTTATTAAGGTTACCGGAAACACCTCGGCGGTTGGGATTTCAGCGAAGCCCCTTAACAGGAGGGGTGCCAGGACAGCTCACACACGGGTGCAATGTCTATATTTATGTTCTCGATAAACCAAGGCCAGGACGAGAGGACGCGCGCAGAAGCAGCGCAGCATCACTCAAGACACGACGACAGGCCCAACACATCATCAATCTATGGGACTGAGGGGTCCCTAGCGGAAGGAGGAAAGTTCAAGGTTTCGGAAGTGCGCACCCGGTGATATGTGGTGGCACTGAAGACTGAGGGGGTGGGAGGTGTTGCGAGTGGATGGATGCGACAGAGGCGTGCCAGTGGCACCTGAAGAGAACGATAGTACGGGGTAATTACACTGGGGGTGGAAAGTAGTATGTGTGGAGAGATACGTGCAATACCTGGAGTCACTTAGGTTCATAAGCAGAGCCTTCTCAAGGTCGCCTTTCTCCAGTTTACATGACACTGAGCTGGAGGCTCCAGCTCAGTGTCATGAAAACTTAAGTATTGGTCTGGCCCAGCACCTATTAAAGAATCACGCCGCAATGGGTGCGGACCTTGAACACACTTTAAGAACAGCAGGGGGCTAGGTTTTGCTCTTCAGCTTAGCCCCTTGCTGTTCTGTATTTATGGTGGGTTGGCATTAGTGACAGACCCTGTACACCTCGCCGAGGGGTTCCTGATGTGTCACTAATTGCACCAAAGAAGCAGTGTACAGTGTTCCCACCAGTGCTATCAGAATGTTGGGTGGGTGGGTGAGGCGGGGCACACCGAAACATCTCCCACAGGGTGCTGGCAGACCGGTGTCTGGCGCTGTTCACAAGTAAAGCCCAAGGTACCAGGTCTGCCCCAATTAGCCCTTCATTTCCAAGTAGTTCAGCCCCAAAGTGCCCCTCAGTGCCCAATGTTTTCCCTCAATACCCAGTTCCCATGAACTTTTCACCTTATGTCTGGGTGGACAGCTCATAAGTGCTCCTCTCAGACATGGAGCCAAGCAGTGTTTTAAGTGGCCTCCCAAATCGAGCCGGGGCTTTTAGGAGGGGGTGGCCAAAAAGGGGCATGGCCTGGCAGGGTGTCAGTGCCAGCAAGGAGAGGCAACACTTACCTCAGCTGAATGCCGGGTGTTATGCCACGCCCACATAAGAGCCCCGGCTCTATTTTGCAAAAGGGCCATGGCCTAACAGGTGGTTATTCAAATAATGTAAGTGTTGCCGCCTAATTGTGGCACTGAATCCCTGCCATGCACCGCGTTGCATCGACCATCACTCTCGCACCTGGGGTGCGAAGATGATGATCCCTGCCTTTCTAATGAAAGTTTTCTCTTGCAGGGGATTGGTGTTGCAAGGAAAAGGCAGGTGAGGCTTTTTTTTCTAAAGCCTGAACCTCTCACCTATAAAGGAGAGCTTCAGGCTTTAGAAAAAAAGCCTTGACTTCTAGTGTGCTGGGTTAGCAGGGGACATTAGGTAGCCCACGCACGACCCCACCTCAGACACAATTGACAGACTTAGTCGGGGCTCTGTGCCGACTAGCCCCAGCCCACTTAAAGCCCTAGGGCCAAATTTGCCTTTTGCAAGTTTGAATCCCACAGTAGGGCGTGCTCTGAACTCTACTCTTCTGAAATCGATCAATTGAATTACATAACATTGGGTAAGTATATCTCTTCACTTACAGTGCATAGAAAAGTAGGAGCTGGCATGAAGAATTAAATGAGAGCACACATTATTAATATTGCTCCTTGGCCTTCAGTGCAGAGTTTTGAACACATTTGACGTTCACTGCAGAGTTCAGTCCTCTATGCCCCTCACTGTCAGTTCTGCCCCTAATATGTGCTTCAGTGCTAATTTCTAACCCAAGTTGCCACCCACCGTGCCTAGTCCTAGACCAATTTGCTCCTCAAGGCTGACTTCTGCCCCAGTTTTCCCCTCAGTGCAGAGTTCTCATGCACTGTGCCCCTCAGTGCACAGACCTTCCCCATGCATCCCTCACTTACCATTCCTTTCCCCTTGCCCCTCAGTGCCCAGTTTGCCCCCATGTGTCCCTCAATTCCGAATTCTGACCCATTTCTTTCCATAGTGAGAAGTTCTTCCATTATTTGGCAGTCGGTGCAGTATCGTGACCCAATTTTCCTCTTAGTGTATAATGTGCCTCAATGTGCCCATTTATGAAGATTTCTGCCCAGCATCACTCTCACTGCCCCATTTCTGCCCCCCTGAAGCTCCTCCTGGTTGCCGCCCTTTTTCCCTACTTAAGGAGCCCTCCAGCCTCTTTTCCTTTGCAGATGGGGAGCAGGTGCAAGTGGATCTAGGTCACCTGGCCTAAGCCCCGCGCACCTGGCCCCTTCTAGGTAGGTAGTCTTTTTCCACACTTAGCAAGTCTCACCCACCTGGTCTCTCGCTCGGGCGTCTGCAGTGAAGGGCCGTAGAAGAAAAGGGCAATTTCTGTTTGGACCTGTTCAGACCAGGAGGATCCAGGGACCGAACCCCTGCTCAGACAGCAGGTAAGCATGCACCAACATGAGTTTACTCCCTCTGTCCCCACAGGCCATCCCCACTCCCTCAGCCCCCCCGTGATGTTCTCTTGTGCCCCCCTTCTCGCACACAGGTGTTGCCTGTTTTGCTTGATTCTTCTACCCTGCACTCCCTTGCCTCCCTCCAGCCTACTTCTGCAGGATTCTGTCCTGATACATTATGGTTTCACCATCACCGTCTTGTGGCCAATGTTGGATTTGACTTTCATGGACTTCATTGATTCACAGTGCGTCCCCCTTTCTCATGGTGGCCCTGAATCATGCTGTTCCCATCTTCATCTTGTATCCAGACTTGCAACATTATGTGTTACTACTGACTTCTGCAATTGCATTTGCTCTCCCCTCTTGCTTCTCCACTCTTTTTGACTGCTTACTCTCTGTTCTCTGCTCCTCTCCCTTTCTCCCTTTTCCTATCTCCTCCCCTCCTCCCCTTACTTTCTTCTATGCACTTACTCTATCAGAATTGTCCCTGGACCTAGTATGATAGCAACATCGTCTGTCTCCTACCCATTTCCCTTACTTGTTCCCCCCGCCACAGCACTATCTAAAATGTCATCAGGCCTAGTACAATAGTCGCTTCTTTTGTTCCTCCCCTCCTTTCTGCACCCCTCTCCCTCACGTTTTGTTTTTCTCCGGCTCTACCAGAAATGTCATCAGGCCTAGTATGGTAGTTGCCTGTCTGTTTCCATTTCCATCCCACTCTCCCCCTCCCTTCCTTATCTATGTCGTCAGGTCGAGCACGATAGTTAATTTCACATCCTTACTGTTCATGGCCTGTAAGAATGTCGTCGTATTTTCCCTTGTTCCCTCCCTTGCCTTGAAGCGGCTTGAAACACATTGTGTATAGGCGCTATATAAATTAACTATCATATCATATCCTGCGCCCCAGGCACCCCAGGCGTACCCTGACCAACCCTGGTTTCCGCAGCTCCACTTCAGTCCCATGCTGGGAAACAGGAAATAGGAGGGACCTAGGTAATCCACTTCCCTCCTTGGGTGTCGCCCCCATAAATCACATGGGATGCCACAGAACGCTGATTTGGAGGCCCAGCACGTGGTCTTACGCGCACATGCTGGGAATCTAAAACTGACATACTCATGGCCCCCTATGGACTGGGACTTGTAACTGCACCTAGAGCATGACACGTCAGAGTCACTTCAGGCCCCCATGTGGGATGATGCCTCATCCCACATAGGGGCCTACTGGGGCAGGCTGTCCCTACAAGCAGGTAGGCGGCTTGCCATGTAGAGGAATGCCCGGCAGGTTTACTGAAGGACGAAAGCTTTGCCTGACACAGTGATGCCCTCCGCACAACCCACTGTTCATAAAAACAAATTGTCTTATTTGGTACAACACTTCTCAGGAAATCCGGAATCAGCCCGGAGTTACCCACCTCTGTCCAACGTCGCTCATGCGTGCGCATTACCTTGGACCATGGTTGGGGGCATATGATACGGGGCCCATGTGGAGGGAAAGCTACGAGAGCATGGATACTACCTGCAAGGACGTACGTAATCAACTTCTGTTTAACCTGTGTTGTGTTTAACCTCAAACACCTACGATTTGGCACTTCCCAGAAATAATGTAGACTGGGTTGGTTTGGCCAATATACGTCTGTTTTGTTATTCCACCGATGATGCACATATGATATGATATTTATAAGGCACTTAATACCCAAAGGTTTCCAAGTGGGGACTAGGGGATCGAACCTGTGTTGCTCCATGACGTCTTGCTTCTAAAGCGCGCACATTGCCCCTGAGCTATTCTCTTGAAACACAAACGTTAAGCTCACTTGTGAAACCCTGGAGTGCTGAAGTATGTTTCTTCACCAGTCTTATGAATGTGTGGTCTCTACCAATGAAAATATGGAGGTCTGGACACTGGTTTTGCATCGAATTTTCAATGCAGTGACAAGTTCATCTAAGGCTTCTGATTCTTGAACCCCTGTATGAAAAGGGCATCAGGGAGGACCTGGCTAATTACCGGCCATTATCCCTTCTAGATGGAGGCAGTTTTACCTCATTTATTGGAGTGAGTGGCAAAAGGGGACATTGAAAACTCTCTACAGGCTGGGTTTAAAAAAGGCCACAGTACAACAGATCAAAGTTATGGTCTATGTATCTTGTTGCAGAAGTATGTTATGTTGAGGAATGTTTGTATCTCTGCCATTTGTGTTGCCTGAGGAACCGCCTTTGATGGTGTGCCCAGGGTCCAGTCATGGGAAACACTGATGGGTATCCCAATGGGGCTCCTCAGGGCCACGCAGTATTTATATGGAGAGGATCAAGGCACGGTTTGCTGGAACGTGGATAGTGAGACCGCTGCACATATACAATTACAAAGAGGGGTGCGTCCAGGATGCTTTCTGGCCCTGACTTTTTCCGTGTTTATATAAATAAACTGGCGCTCTTACTGACCCAAATAAACACAGATGATCCAAAACCTGGGGTTGGCAAGATCCCTGTGCTGCTATTCGCGGACAACGCATTTCTAATCTCCCTTACTCCTAAGGGAGTAGGGAAACAGCTGGATGTTTTTAGTGAGGGGTGTGAAGGAAATGGTTTAGATATCAATATTGAGAAAACAAAATGTGTGGTATTTCAGTCCCTAGACTGAGAAGAAAATACCAACATTGCATGTATCGGTGTAAGGGCAATTATTTGAACAAGTACAAAACTGTGTGTATTTAGCTATATATTTTATGGGAAGTTGTGAATGGTCTAATGATTCAGAAAAGGCTTGTTTAAAGTTAGAGCTATGTATTAACGCTACACTTGGATTCTATACAAGGCTTGTTTAAAGTTGGAGCACTGTGTTCATGCTACACTTAGATTCTATTCAAGGCTTGTTTAAAGTTGGAGCACTGTATTAATGCTACACTTAGATTCTATTCACGGCTTGTTTCAAGTTGGAGCACTGTATTCATGCTACACTTAGATTCTATACAAGGCCTGTATTAAGTTGGAGCACTGTATTAATGCTACACTTAGATTCTAAACAAGACTTGTTTAAAGTTGGAACACTGTATTAATGCTACACTTAGATTCTATTCACTTCACGGCTTGTTTAAAGTTGGAACACTATTAATGCTACTCTTAGATTCTATTCACGGCTTGTTTAAAGTTGGAACACTGTATTAATGCTACTCTTAGATTCTATTCAAGGCTTGTTTAAAGTTGGAGCACTGTATTAATGCTACACTTAGATTCTATTCACGGCTTGTTTAAAGTTGGAGCACTGTATTCATGCTACACTTAGATTCTATACAAGGCCTGTATTAAGTTGGAGCACTGTATTAATGCTACACTTAGATTCTAAACAAGACTTGTTTAAAGTTGGAACACTGTATTAATGCTACACTTAGATTCTATTCACTTCACGGCTTGTTTAAAGTTGGAACACTGTATTAATGCTACTCTTAGATTCTATTCACGGCTTGTTTAAAGTTGGAACACTGTATTAATGCTACTCTTAGATTCTATTCACGGCTTGTTTAAAATTGGAGGACTGTATTAATGCTACACTTAGATTCCATTCACGGCTTGTTTAAAGTTGGAGCACTGTATGAATGTTACACTTAAGATTCTATACAAGGACTGTTTTAAGTTGGAGCACTGTATTAATGCTACACTTAGATTCTATTCACAGCTTGTTTAAAGTTGGAGCACCTTATAAATGCTACACTTAGATTCTATACAAGGGTTGTTTAAAGTTGGACCACTGTATTAATGCTATACTTTCATTCTATACAAGGGTTGTTTAAAGTTGGACCACTGTATTAATGCTACACTTTGATTCTATACCTGACCTGTTTTAAGTTGGAGCACTGTTTTAATGCTACACTTAGATTCTATACAAGGACTGTTTTAAGTTAGAGCACTCTATTAATGCTACACTTAGATTCTATTCACAGCTTGTTTAAAGTTGGAGCACTGTACAAATGCTACACTTAGATTCTAAACAAGACTTGTTTAAAGTTGGAACACTGTATTAATGCTACACTTAGATTCTATACAAGGGTTGTTTAAAGTTGGACCACTGTATTAATGCTACACTTTGATTCTATACAAGACCTGTTTTAAGTTGGAGCACTGTTTTAATGCTACACTTAGATTCTATTGAAGGCTTGTTTAAAGTTGGAGCTATGTATTAACGCTACACTTAGATTATATTCACGGCTTGTTTAAAGTTGGAGCACTGTATTAATGCTACACTTAGATTATATTGAAGGCTTGTTTAAAGTTGGAGCTATGTATTAACGCTACACTTAGATTCTATACAAGGCTTGGTAAAAGGACATTTTGACCTGCTCTTGATCCACATAAACTTCAGGCCAAAGCAGGCGCTTGGTATGACGCTGAGCTTTGGGGCAGTCAGCAGCCCTCAAAACTGGTGGTGCAGGAAAACACATATTTGAAAAAATCCCTATGCCTACCAAAATCTACATCAAACCACATGCTACATGCGGATTTTTTAAAATGTTGTTTTATCCCTGGGGTTTTTAATCATGAATGGAATACGAAACACTCTGATCGTACCCATGCTCTATTAATAGAGAACGTAATGAACATGTTTTCTTCGTCTGACCAATCTATGCCAAACACAGAGCTCTCTGTCTCAAGCCCTTACGGAGAGGTGCTATTGTTTCACCCATTTCTGAAGCGATATCACTGTGTAGGTCAACCACGACCAAGGTAGTCACAGCCTGAGTAGCTACATTTATACACAGAGTGTGGTTAAAAATAAGAGGATCAACCACCAGGACATAATTGATATACATTGAATATTAGTTCATATAACCGCTTAATGCACAATTTGCATTACTTTTGTCTATGCTGTATTTATTTGTTTTGTACCGGGATTGTTTTTATGCATGTTTGCATAATTTTATGTTTGTATGATGTCATTGTTTTTAATTGAGATTTTAAATGAATTGTGTGGACATTTTTGCATAAATTAGTTGAATAAAGTGTTGCTAACTAACTGACTTAAAGGGAAAGAGCGCTCAAAAATGTTATTGTCTTAAAAGATGGGCATTAATTAAAAACATATATTAAACATCTTTTTAAAGAAAGTTCCTATATAGAATTATGCACAAGCCGCTGTAATAAAAACTACCAGTAGTTGGCTGCCGCGAGGGGAGATATTAACACAAGCACAGGAGGCTGATCCATTTCACAAATTGGATGCCTCCATGTGCTTGAAATGAAAGGGATTTAAAAATTATTTGTGCAAAATTTTACACAGGAACTTTCTTTAAAAAGATGTTTAATATATGTTTTTGATTATTGCCCATCTTTTAAGACAATAACATTTTTGAGTGCACTTCCCCTTTAAAATATTCTTGGCGAAAGACAGTGACAAGTTACCATCAATTGGCCATTCATATGTGATATCACATAGAGTAGAAAGACTGAATTTGCCTAGAGTTCCCATCGATGTCTACGGTGATCAGTCCAGGATTTGGGAGGGACTCAACAATTAGGAACTCACAGCTATGCTAAAGTTGAAGGGCATGCTACAAAGCCAGTGATTGGGAGAGGAGGGCAATGGGTGCTTAGAAGCAGCAGGTCTTGCGGCTGTCTTTAACAGAGCAAGAGAATCCTGCAATAAGTCAGCTTTGGGCCATGCTGGGGAAACGCTGGGGAAAGCCAAGCCAAGTGGGGTGCTGTGAGGCCACACTGGTGGGAACCGGGGAAAGGCACTGGATGGTACAAGTCGATATGACAACATTGAGCAGAGGAGAAAGATTCTGTGAGCCACAAGCGGCTACACTGCTGAGAAAAATGCTGCACGACACCAACAACAGTCTTGCAGGGAAGACACTGGGAGAGAAGCCATGGGCCAAAGAATTTTGCACAAGTATTGAGATACCGGGAGAGACTGTGCAAGGACCAAGTAGCTGGGAATCACAAGACACTTGGAGAATAGGTAATCATTGCCACGATCCTGACAAGATCCTGATATGGGTACCACGCAAGGTTTCAGTTGAAAGGTGAACCTACAGGTGTAGGAGTCAAAGTACTGGAAACCAAAAAAACAGAAGTACGGTAACACAGCATTCTGGGAATTGGAGTAAAATCACAAAGCTTTCAGTGAATGAGAGAGACATTGATTTTAATAAGTCAATGCTGCATTCTGTGAATTAGTGTGAAACCAAAAAAGCTTTTTGAAAAACAAGAAAGTACATTGAGAGAGCTCTGCATTCTGGTAATTGGAGTGAAAAACCACGACACTTATAAGTGTGAAGTAAAAACAAATTATATTCGGTAAAATATCTCTCAAGACTAGAGTCCAAGAAGGAAGATAACTTCAAACTGGCAACTCTGGGATAAAGAGAACATGAATTAGATGATAATAAAATGGAAAAGTAAGCGGGGTGACTCAGAAATAAGAGAGAGGAGTCGAGGGAAGAGCAGTCCTGTTTCAGAGAAACTACCGTAAGTGAAGAGAACTTACTTTTGGTGGAATCAGTTCATAAAAATTGTTCAAATTGTCAATGTTGACATACATTTGTGGCATCAGCATCATGAATGTGTATATTAAAGGGACAATGATGACATATGTTGGGGGCACCAGTGTCATGAAATTGTACTAAAGGGGCTGAAAATAAATGCCATCTGTGGAGGTGTGCAAGCCTCAGCTTTTCTGATTTTTACTGTGTAAAATGATGCTGTTCTTTTCTCTCTCAGAGCCTTACTTTGTAAATACGGCATTCTGAGAAAGTATAGCACACATGTGAACCCTGTCTACTGACATGCAATCAACTACCATGTGGTTTGGCAACATGACAGCTGCATAGTAACATGTATGTCCTGGAACAGCCTGCTGGAATCCAAACTATTTCAAGAGCCATGTGTTGCCCTGATATCTGTGTATCCCCAAGTGGCAGTTTGATTAAATATAAAAGCTATATCTGGTTTGAAATAGTGGCCTATGTGCGATTACAGTTATGTATTGCCAAAACCATCTGATGTCATTTTATTATCAATGGGTCGCCTGTTACCTCCTACAGTTGTCAGAGCTTTTGTGTATCAGTTCCTGGGACTAGGATTCACCAATAACAGGGTTTTTCACCCAGCCTGAGGGTGCCCTTTGTTCTATGCATGGGAATGCTTAACACCTTCCCAGAAGAACAGAGCCCCCGACCCCCAATGGCAGGGTGGGGGGTTCGTACTTCAAAAGAAGCTCTGCAAGCAGAATGGGGAAGTCACATAAGGAAGATAATGACTGAACTCTCTTTGATCAGGGAGACATGAGAGGGTGTGGAGTATAGAGGAGGTTAAGTGAGGCAGGTCCCCAGAGGAAAGGTCCCATCATCTTGGAAATGTTTAGGCACAAGAGGCCTTGCCCAGAAGGTAGCTCAATAGGAAGCTACGCTGTAAGCTCCTATTTGGCTGGGACACAAAACAACGTTTCTGTGCTCTTAGTGCGTTTTTTGAAGAAGATCCTTTCACCCCAGATTATGGTCTTTATGTTGCCGGTGGCACCAGGTGAGAGACGGACAAGTACATTAGTTGCAGCCCCAATCTCTAATGAGCACACTCAGAAGACTCAAAACACGTTATATCAACTAAGCCAACCACCACATGGGGACTCCTCCCTCACTGTGGTGCTTTGGTGGTAGAGGAGGGTTGACGCAGCAGTACAACCCATGCAATGAAGCGCCCATAACACTTTGATCACTCTTTGATCATTGAGCCTGGGAGTGTGGGGCTCCACCGGCAACCTTAGGCAATGTCAAGGCACAGGGTGAGCTTTGGTGATCCGGTAGCCTGAGACTTAATGAATAACAGTATGGCAGGAAAATAGTCCTGCTCTGCAGATGCTAAGTCTACGCTCCTTGCTCGTTCAGTCCTTTCTCTGTTTTCTCTGTTTGGTGGCTATCCACAGCAACCTATGATTAGTTAAACCAAAAAATGCAGGGATTATTTGTGGAATTATAATTCACACCTTTATTTCCTCATTAATGTAATGCCTGGTGGTAGCAGATGAGGATCAATAGCTGGAGTGGCATCTACATGTTGAAACCTGCAAAGAAATCAATGAAAGGATCACCAGAGGGCACCGGGTGCCTCTCTCTACCCTAGCTCCTTCTCTTCTGCATGCCATGCTGAGCTATGACTTCAATCCAGTATACAGGCAGCAGTGCCAATCACCTTTAACAGGGACAATTTTACTTCCTGCTTACAAGAGGTGAGGGAAAACATCAGGCAAGATGTTCAGACATTGAAGGAATAGATGTGTACATTTCTTGAAGAAATACAACTGTAAATTCACTCATTGGAGAAAAGGATCAAAGCATAAGAAGAAACAGTTACTAATTTAACCACAGAAGTAGCTAAACTACAAGGTTATATTCAAACTCTACAGACTATCACCATGCAACTGTTGGATAAATGCAATGGCCTTGAGAATAGATCACATAGAGGCAATCTGCACCTGAAATGTGTTAATGAAAGTGCAGAAAACACTGATCTACCTGGAATGTGTTCGGACCTCCTGGCTATATTCTCCTGATAGAGCACATAGATCTGGTTCTCGATCAAATGTGGATGGAGATTGTTCTAGGGACATCCTGATGTAAATGGTGTGGTTCAATCATTTCTACAACATTTCTAAAATGCATGTATGACACTTTATAATATAATATTGCCATTCCACGTAGAGGAGGACCTCACAATTTTGAATTAATGTAGACCAGTCAGGTTTTGTACAGTGCATTCAAACCTTCGATTGCATTTCCTAATTAATATATCTGACATATAAGAGCACTTGATGCCTTTTGGGCCTGGCTGCCCGTTTAATTCAGGATGCTGAAAATGCATTTAACAGGGCAGATTGGGCTTTTCTGGAGGCAGTGCTGTTAGGTGGTGGTTGCATGGAAGGCTAAATGCATATTTGTTTCTTATGTCAATCGCAGGGCCAAACTGCACATAAAAGGAGGCTACCCAAAGCTTTTCAATTAAGGTGATGGGCATGACAGGGTAAGGTGATGGGCATGACAGGGCTGCCCATTATAACCTTGCTTGCTTTTCCTTCCAATTGAAAGTTATTACACAGACTGATAGGGAATATTCGGAGATCGGGGGCATCTGATTTGGGTGCTGCGAGTATATGTGTGGCTCTTTGATAATGATGTTTTGGCCTCTTTGTCTGACCCCTTGCCACGTTTTACTAATTCTATACTTGTGAAAGACGCCACTCGTCACAAACTACAAATCCCTGCTTTATTGTAGTTTGCGCGAGTATTTACTGTCACGTCAGGCGCGTAAGCGCCGGCGCTTAGGAGCCAGTTTGTTTTGGCTATTTAAGTGCCTTTCAGCCTTACCGTCTAGTTTGATTTTTTTTAGCAGTTGTGTACAGAAAGCTCTGAGTTTTACTTGTTCCTAAATGATTTTAAATTGATTTTTAAATATCTTACTTGTGCTCAAACATTTCTTTATTTGAAAACTAGCTTGCTATTAGACTTGGTAGGGTAGTGCTTGCATTACTTTCCTGCTTGTAATCGCCACGTTTTACTAATTCTATACTTGTAAAAGACGCAGCTCGTCACAAACTACAAATCCCTGCTTTATTGCAGTTTGCGCGAGTATTTACTGTCACGTCAGGGGCGTAAGCGCCGGTGCGTAGGAGCCGGTTTGTTCCGGTTCGTTACTTGAGTCAGGAGTTGAAATAAAGAGGCACAAAGTATGGGAGAAGAGAAGAGCTTTATTTGAGGCCCCCAGGTAGCTGCAGTGGAAGCATCAACTGGCGAGGCACTCTCAAATGGAATCTACATGCACAAGGTTCTAAGGAGACCTGTGCATGTATTACCATAACATCTCCCCCACGTGAGTAAGACCTCCGGTGCTGCCAGGAGCACCTCATCTGTTACATGTAGTTCATCTGTGTGAGATTCTGGTTGTGTTTAGATTGATGAGTGGGCGAGTGATGTGTATAGTGATGTGTATTTGGCTGACCTTCCTCCACCCGAATGAAAGGATGATGTTTGTGTGTATGAACCTGATATGAAAGGGACATGTCACGCGTGGGTACTTCCGGTATGAAAGGGAGATGTTATGTTGTGGTTGAATCTGGTAAGAAAGGGAGATGTTATATATAGTCTTGTACTTTGTCACTGGCCTGGAGTGATTGCCAATAGAATGTGATGTATGATGCAGCCAGGAGAATGTTGAGTGCGTACTTTAAGGAAGCTTTAGTTGGGGCACTGAAAGGAACATTTTGCAAGACATTTTCTTTATTATTATATACATCAATGGAACTAAAGGCACAATGTGAGCAAGCAGCATACTTGTGAAATAAGCTACGAGAAACCCCTTCCCTTGGCATCATTATTTTGGATTGAATTATGTTTGGCAATAATGCAAATGTGACAATTTACATTTTTTTCTTTATTTTAATTTTTTTTTCTTAATGAATCTGGAAAAGCCACCATGGACTTATGCAACACTTATCAATATAAATGGAAAAACGATGTTAAGGGTCTGATTTACCCGCGTGGGTACTTCCGGTATGAAAGGGAGATGTTATGTTGTGGTTGAATCTGGTAAGAAAGGGAGATGTTATATATAGTCTTGTACTTTGTCACTGGCCTGGAGTGATTGCCAATAGAATGTGATGTATGATGCAGCCAGGAGAATGTTGAGTGCATCAGTGTATGAATGTTCTGAGTGAGTCAGTTGGGGGCCTGAGCTGGAGTGAGTGGATGGCCGGTGGGTCTTCTCCTTCATGTGTACTGTACTACCTATCCCTGTCCTTGTCCTGTCATCCAGACTACTGTAAATACCTGAGAGTAACTGGAACTGTACATATTGTACCAATAAAGCATACCTGGACCAACATCAGTCTCCACAGCTGGTCTGTGTGTCCCTTGTGACTAATAAGAGACTTTATTACATTTGTCACTGGCCTGGAGTGATTGCCAATAGAATGTGATATATGATGCAGCCAGGAGAATGTTGAGTGCATCAGTGTATGAATGTTCTGAGTGAGTGATGCAGGGTTCTGCTCAGGGCAGCAGTGAGGGTTTTACACAAAAAAAATGCCAATAAAAGGAAAGCGTACGTTTCATTTTGTCCGTTTTACACATAAAATGCCAAATGAAAGGAAAGTGTAAGTTTCACTTCGTCCTCCCCCCTCCTCTGACCTTATGTATTCATTTTCACAGTTAATATTCTGAGTGCATGGAGCTCTGGCGCCACCCGGTGGTTTGCAGAATGTACAGGGTGGTCAATGAAACTGTAAAATGCTCCCATGAAGTTATTGCATTTCATTGACACACACTGCCCCCAACTCCTACGCTGAGAGTTATCTTTTTACTTATTAATTTGAACGGGGCTCCTGCAAAAGGCCAATCCTCAGCTAGCAGGGCCCTTTTGTCCCCACTAAGATCTCTGGGGCATATTCTTCCTTTTAGTGCACATTTATATGAGGGAACTCTGGGGAAATTATTGGTTGCTGGGGACCTCCCTCCCAGAGTCCAGTGGCACATATACATTTTCAACCCTGGAGCTGGCAGGATGTTTATTTTTGAGTCTTTGGGGGAACGGTGGGTCACTCTTAGGCTGCTTCCCCCCCACAGCTCTCCTTACTGTACATTTTTGTAGCTGCAGCTCCTCAACTGACTCACTCAGAACATTCATACACTGATGCACTCAACATTCTCCTGGCTGCATCATACATCACATTCTATTGGCAATCACTCCAGGCCAGTGACAATGTACAAGACTATATATAACATCTCCCTTTCATACCAGATTCAACCACAACATAACATCTCCCTTTCATACCGGATGTACCCACGCGTGACATCTCCCTTTCATATCAGGTTCATACACACAAACATCATCCTTTCATTCGGGGTGGAGGAAGGTCAGCCAAATACACATCACTCGCCCACTCATGAATCTAAACACAACCAGAATCTCACACAGATGAACTACATGTATACACCTGGGCATTCTCTGAATCTCTGATTTTATCCAAGATCCTGCCTGTATTTCAAAAAATGCTCCCTGAAAGGACGGTTGACAGCACAGGCCCAGTGAGGTCTGTCCTCCTCCAGCCCTTCTAGTGAATGATGACGTGTGTTAACATTCAGTGGGTGATGGTGATCCATGGAATGCGGAACGAACAATGAAAGGAAGTGATACGTGTCAGTTTCGTTTCTTCATGTTAAATGGATTGATGGAGAAAACACTTGCTGCCGTGTGCGTACTTTAAGGAAGCTTTAGTTGGGGCACTGAAAGGAACATTTTGCAAGACATAGTAGACACTGGCTCCCCCTACACCATCGTGGATCTCAAGACCTTTTTGAGTGTACTCTCTGGCAAGATACATGACCTGCGAAGCACTTGTGTAAGAGCTACCGGTTATGGAAAAACGCCCATCGAGATAATGGGATATGTGTGGGTGAACCTCAAGTTCCATGACAGAGAAAAATATTGCAAACTCTTTGTAGCCAAAGATGGCTCCTCCGTTGTGGGATGGGAAGAACAAGCCGCTCTTCGAGTAAGAATACACCCTGGAGAAGAAATCCCCGTGCTGAGTGTGCTCAATAATGATATGGACATCAAATCTAATCTAGCAAAACAATTCCCCAAGGTGTTCTGCGACAAGATTGGACTCCTAAAAGGTTTCCAACACAGAATAATCCTCAAAAGAGGTGCTGTCCCAGTGGCCCACCGAGTCCGCAGTATTCCCTTTGGAACAAAAGAGGCGTTGAAGAAAGAACTTAAGCGCCTCTGCGATGAAAATATCATACAGCCCATCGAAAGTTCAGAATGGCTTGCCCCAATTGTCTTAGTAAAAAAACCGGACGATTCCATAAGAATGTGCGTCGACTTGAGAGACCTAAACAAAAACATATAGGTTGACAGACACCCACTTCCCAATATATCTGAACTCCTATCGACCATGAAACCTGCAAAATACTTTACAACTCTGGACCTCTCCTCAGCCTATCACCAGATTGCTTTGGAAGAGAGCTCAAAGAACCTAACATCTTTTGTCACACCTCTCGGTGCATTCATGTTTAACAGAATGCCATTCGGACTCGCTTCAGCCGCAGCAGTCTTTCAGAGACTCATGTCACATCTATTTGGAGGACTTGATGGCATACACTGCTTCCAAGATGATATCCTCATATCAGCCAGTACAGAAGAAGAGCACAACGCAAAACTTGTGGGTGTCCTACAGGTCATACAAAAAAGTGGGCTCACACTCAAATTAGAGAGATGCAACATAAAGTGCGACCGAGTTTCATACCCGGGCCATTCCATTGACGCCAACGGCATCAGCCCCAAGAGGAAACTCATGGACACCATAATGAATATCGCCGAGCCTCAAAATAAAGACCAATTAAGGAGTTTCCTCGGGATGACAGAATACTACTCCAAGTTTATAAGCAACTATGCTGATAAGACCAAAAACATGAGAAACATCTTGAAGAAGGCAACCAAATTCATATGGTCCACTGAATGCAAGAACGAATTTGAAGAAATCAAATTTCAAATTAACCAAGCCCCAGCCTTAGGAATGTTCGATTGTAAAGCTAAAACCATCATATCCGTAGATGCAAGTAAAACCGGACTGGGTGGTGTCCTAGAACAGCAACAAGATAAGGACATCGTGACGATCGCATTCGCATCGAGAGTACTGAGGGGAGCCGAACTAAACTATTCCACCATTGAGAGAGAAGCTCTGGGTCTGAGGTGGATTCTTCAGCATTTCAGGAACCTAATTTGGGGCTTACCCGTCATACTGAAAACAGACCATAAACCTCTAGTAAATGTCCTTCAGTCCAAAACTCCTCACCTTATATCCCCGAGAATAAGACGTTGGTTCCTCGACATCATGCAATACAACCTCCAACTATGCTATATTCCTGGTCCACAAAACCAAGTAGCAGATTGTCTTTCCAGATTATCGACCAACATCGACACTGAGATTGCATCTCCAGATGAGGACATCATAGCTGTCGTAAACCCTGCCATCTCGAGAGATGAATGGAAAATTAATGCCAATACTGATCCGGAACAGCGAGAAATCAGGGAAGCGATAGCTAATGACTGGGTGGAAACGGGAGAGGCTTTAACAACCTTCATTCCCTTCAAGGAAGAATTATCCATGGACGATGAGCATATCTTCAGAGGCGATCGAGTAATCCCACCCACCCAACTCAGAAAAAAAGTACTCCAACTGGCACACGAAGGTCACCTAGGAAGAAGCTTGACGAAAAACAAGTTGAGAAACAACTATTGGTGGCCAGGAATGTGGAAAGAAGCAGAAGAACTGGTCAAAAATTGCTCCACGTGTGCCATGAGTGACAAGTCCAAGATTTTAAGAAAGACCCCCTTACAGCCTATTGAACCTCCCAAACATGTGTGGTCTAAACTGGCAATCGACATCATGGGTCCATTCGAGAACCTCAAAACAGTCAAAGTATATATCATAGTACTTGTCGATTACACCTCTAAATGGACAGAATGGGGAATAGCTGAGGACAATGTGACCTCAAAGAAAGTCAATCCCATCCTCGTCGCCATATGAAATAAAGAGGCACAAAGTATGGGAGAAGAGAAGAGCTTTATTTGAGGCCCCCAGGTAGCTGCAGTGGAAGCATCAACTGGCGAGGCACTCTCAAATGGAATCTACATGCACAAGGTTCTAAGGAGACCTGTGCATGTATTACCATAACAGGAGTCAGGCCACCCCACTCGTAACATCGCAGTAAGTGTTTAAAATGGGAATTACTGAAGTTCTGAATGCCAGAGACAAATTAGATGCACGATGCACGCACCAGGCTGCACTAGTCCATGTGAAAATGAAATATACGCAAACCAAAACTTGTCCTATTGCTATCTTCACAGGTCCTAGTGCCCCCAGGCCTTTCAAAGATGATGAGTCTGGGTCGCACTGTATTACGGACTCCTCAGCTGATATATGTGATGCTCTATCTCCTCTTACCGCCGCACCCCTCCGTGAGGTTGCGTTTAAGGGTCACGTGGGTGTGACGGTGCCTGAGTTGTTACAGGGGGATAATTTAATGCTATGCCAAGCACCTGAAACCACAGCTTCTCCAGTCACTATATCATACCCTCATAAAAACCACACAACATACGATACTTCTAAGCAGCCTATGCCCACTCTAGTGCCACATGAAGACCCCTTAAAGGTATCTTTGCCCCAGTGCACCCAGACTTTTCACAGATGATGAGTCTGGATCGCGCTGCAATACGGATACCCTAGTTGACATATGTGACGCTCTATCTCCTCTTACCGCTGTGCCCCCACGTGAGGTTGCTTTTAAGGTCCACGTGGGTGAGACGGCATCTGAGTTGTTACAGAGTGACAATTTAATGCCATGCCAGGCACCTGAAACCAAAGCTTCTCCAGTAACTATATCATACCCTCATAAAAACCACACAACATATGATATCTCTAAGCAGTCCATGCCCATCTTAGTGCCATGCGAAGACCCCTTAAAGATATCTTTGCCCCAGGGCACTTTAAAATAAATGTTACTTAATACCAGGTCACTTGTCAAACATGCCACAGAAGTGGCTGTCCTTATTGAAGAATATGATCTAGATATCTGTGCCTTGACGGAGACATGGAGTCATGAAGCGGCCAACCCCACTCTCCCGCTGGCAATCCCGGAGGGCTACCACATGATTAGGCAGGATTGAGTGCAGAAAAGAGGGGGAGGTGTAGTTCTTATTAGTAGATCCGAGCTTAAAACGTGGGAAAGTAAGATTGATACCATCCCAGGAACTGAACTTTTATTGGTCAAAGTAGCTATCAGTGCTGAAACTACACTCAACATCCTCTTACTCTATAGAGCCCCAACATCAGATTCCACCTTCCCAGCTCTAATGAATAGTCTTCTATTACCTTTCTTGAAACCCAATACCAAATTAGTTCTCCTTGGAGATTTCAATCTTTGGCTGGGTTGCAATACGGACCCCATCGCTAAAGTGATGGAGAGCACACTCGACTCATTAGGTTTCGCCCATTGTATCAGACACCTCACTCATATAAAAGGACATAAACTGCACTGGGTCTCGTCCCTGAACATGAACCTGACCAACATAGAAGTGAAGCCCTGCCCATGGTCGGACCATTTTTGAATACACTTTCATTCACAGATTGCATATTTTAATAAAATAAAAAAGTGACTCAGCCTAAATTGTCCCTGGCCATTAGAAGTCAGACAAACCTGAACAAAGAGACTCTGAGTGCTTGGGCTACTGCCCTGAATAGTAAAATTGGAAATATAGATAACTTGGAAGACATGTCAGCCACCCTGGTGAACTCTCTTGGCTCAGCCACAGTCAAGATGAAAACTCCATTGATAGTGCAGAGAAATGCCTGGTTTAACAATGAATTTAAAGAACAGAAATCTAAGAAAATCAAGCTTTTTCATGTTTGGCGTAAACTTAGAGAACCACTCAGCCTAGCAGCATATAGAATCGCTGCAGCTGAGTATAAACAAGTCGTATTGACAGCCAAAAAGGAGTCCCTCAACACTAGAATAATTAACGCCACATCTGACACAAAAAAGTTCTTCAAAATATTAAAGGAGCAATCGCATACCCCTGGCCCAATGCAAGACCCTATTCTTAAAAACGAGTCTTGGTGTACAGAAATTCAACAGGCCCTGTTTGATAAACTTGAAAAAATTAGAGAGGTAACGGAGGAAAAAAAACTCACTCTGAGTAAACAAGAGTTGGAAGACAATATTAACATTCCTACCATTCCTACCATTAAGGATAAGGAGCAGCCTAACTTCCATGTTATGCCCATCTCCAAAAAAGAATTGGCTAAAACTATTGCCCAACTCAAAAGTACGAGCTGTAAGGGAGACCCCTGCTCCTCTATCATGATGAAGGAGTGTGCCCCTATTTTGATCCCGGCACTTACCAAATTTGTTAATGCCTCTTTTGCACAAAACAGTGTTCCTGATAACATAAAAAATGGCTGGATTAGCCCACTTTTGAAGAAACCTAACCTATGTCCATTAACATCGTCCAATTACAGAGCTATTACGAACACCACTTTTCTGTTAAAAATCTTGGACAGAGTTGCTCATAACCAAATCTCCATATTTCTGAAACAAAATCAAATTCTTCATAATTACCAAACAGGCTTTCGAATCAATCATGGAACCGAGACGGCTCCCCTAGCCCTAAAATCTTATTTTTTACAAGGCATGGATAAAGGGCAAATCGCGCTACTTATGATCCTCGACCTTTCGGCAGCCTTTGACCTGGTGGACCACCCCATCCTGTCCACCAGGTTAAGGGACAATGCCAATTCCTCCATTGAACCAACACCATGGATCTCATCCTTTCTGAAGGATAGTCAAGTGAGAGTCGCAAGTGATTCAGTAGAAGCGAACCCCACCACACTCTTATGCGGGGTTCTGCAGGGAGCATGTGTTTCCCCATGCTTCTATAAAATCTGTATGATTCCCTTCTTTCAAATGCCTGAACAAGAACGGATCATATTTGCAATCTACGTGGATGACACACAATGCGTCATCCCCATCTCTGGTTCACATCACTAGGATGAAATCTATATCAATAAAGTATACCTAAGGATGAAAAATTGGATGGTGGCAATTGGCCTGGCCATTAATAGCTCAAAAAACGAACTCTTGCTCGTAGAGTCAGAAGTAAAACTTGAGAAATTGGGTTCAATTTACAACAATTTCAATATCGACAATTGTATTATTGAGCTCATGAGCAAGGTGAACACTCGGGGTGTCTACCTAGACAAAAATCTGAACATGAAGGCCCAGGTGAATAGCTTGATTTCCTCTTCTTCTTATTTCATCCAACTTTTTTTCCACCATCAGCGACCCCTTATATCCGGAAAGAAAACTCGGAGACACTTGTGTACGAGCGCGATACAAATAAAATATCATATCATATCATATCAGACCCTAGCTAGGGCCATAATAGGATCCACATTGGACTATTGTTGCAGCCTGTTGATGGGCATCCCTCAATCTGACTTTCAACGACTCCAGGTAATCCAAAATGGGGCAGTGAGAGTTGTTAAATGCCTTTAGAGGAGACACCACATATCAGAAGCAGGAAAAAGTCTCCATTGGCTCCCGATCCGGGCTAGGGTATCTTTTAGGCTTCTACTGCCTGAAGGGCCAAATGCCCGCATACCTTATGGAAGCCATTGTAATTAAACATAGTACCAGGTCCTTAAGATCAGACAACACTAATCGTCGTATCATCTCTTGGTGCAATACCAATAAGGCACGGTTTGGTGTCTTTGGTTCAGCGCCCCCCCCTTGGCCTGGAATGGCCTAATGCCCACGTTAAGAACTATATCCTCCACAGAAGTTTTTAAGAAGAAGCTTAAGACTTTGCTTTTCCCTTAAAGTTCATCAAGAAATACGTCTTCTGCATATCCCTGGAAGCTTGTATTGCTCCGGATGCTTCTCTGTTGTTCACTTTTATGTATGTGAGTCCGCGCCCGTCAGCCCTAGGGTACCGGTGCACGTTACAAATACTAAACATAAACATGGTATTCCAAAAACAGATCTTATCTTTCAAGGCAGTTTCAGGATTTAAAGTTAATACTTCTCTTGCTTCCTTTCTCTTTTTGTCCTCCCTCTCTCAGCCCTCTGTCTCTACCAATCCCTTCTCGCACGTCCTTCTGACCTTTCCCTTCAGATCCCTGCTCCCCCTGCATCCAAGAGCACTCCCCGGGCCCATGGTTTCCATGCCGGTGGGTGTGCCTAGCTAGTAGGCCTGGCATCAATGCCCCGTCTTGTGCCCGCAGCCCATTGTCGGCAATCACCTGTGTCCAGTGTTTCTAATTTGTCCCACTGGCAAATAGTTTACTCCTCTTCCTGTAATAAATATGTTCCTGGTTTCTACAAAGACTTTGGTGCCTTCATTGTGTTCCCACCTTTCAGTGCAGCCTGAATGTTATTGCCCGAAGGGGGACCCAGTCCTTCTGCGTACACAACTCTGACTGAGGTCTCCCACATGGCCTCCCCCATTTTGTCTTGCCTCCCACTTCAACAGAGGTGAAGGAGAGTTACTATTGATAAGATATGATATGATTATTTACAGTGTGTTTCAAAGCGCTTTACTATTAAGTAACTGTATGAAATGAAAGAACATAAATAGGCAGGGGCAAACATTGGTAAGTGGCAGTGATAATGCAAGACTCACATTGCCTGTGATGCTGTGGTGGGTATATGTTCCTTACAAACAAGTTATTTAAGTCCATAGCTTGTGGCTCTCAACATGCTGAAGGACTTTCAAAAAATGAACAATAAAATAAAAAGTAATAGGAGGCCATTTAACAAAGTGTTGTCATATGTATATGCCAAGAGTGTTCCTTTGCACCTTTGTGGGTTGTCTAGAAAGCGCAATGTGTGATAAGTAAAGGCATTTGCCAGTTCAGATGTGAACATTGTTCACCTCAAAGGAATCAAACTGGCTAAACGTACGAGTAAAGGATTTCCCCTAGACTACCCATGCACTGTACAGATCTGAACATCAGGGTTGTAGTGCATAGTGAACAGTGTTTATACTAATAGTATTCAGAATATAGAACTTCACTTTATTAAATAATTTCTCCTAGACTACCCATGCGCGCCCATATCTGAACACCAGGTCTGTAGTGCATAGTGAACAGTGTTTATACTTGCAACAACAGTATTTAGAATATAGAACTTCACTTAATTAAATAGCTTCCCCTAAACTACCCATGCGTTGCCCAGATCTGAACACCAGGTCTGTAGTGCATAGTGAACAATGTTTATACTTGCAACAATGGTATTTAGAATATAGAACTTCACTTTATTAAATAATTTCCCCTTTCCCATGCGTTGCCCAGATCTGAACATCAGACTGGGGAAGTCATTCCCGCCTACCTCAGTTCCAATGCCAGCAAAACGTACCATTCGTGGTTGCTGAGGGGTAGGTAGAAAAGCAACATCTGGACATTGTACTGCCAGGTGGTACTGGACAGCAAGTTGCAGGGTAAAGAAATACATAAAATCAAAAGATTGGTGAAGTCACTGCCCCGGAGTCAATAGAAACAACCTCCCATCACCTCAGAACGTACCCTTCCGTACATATTCCTGCTTTCCTTCTTTATTACTGTGTATATGCCATGCTTATATTTTATTGTCTGTAACTAAGTTTCGCAAATTCATGTATCTGCTGCGCCTTGTTACCCTAGGGTATTCTGGCGCATTACAAATAATAAACCAAACCAAACCTTTTAAGTTACTTGCATGCCAACATGTCCCGTTCCATGCTAGGGGTGCTTGCACAGCAACAAATAGCACCACTGATTTTCCCATTATACATGAAGAACTACAAGTCCTAGGGTGCACAGAAAAATCCCCTCCTGGAAAATAAGTGGTGTGCACTGAAATAGGAAACAACATTTGCATTGCACAAAGAATTGTTGTAATTAAAATTGAGCAATAATTGATCATTTGAGATGATTGACGAGGAGGCTCAACCCCACAGCTGCTATGTGTTTAAAAAAAGCAGCCGTTCAGGCCTACAAGAACATATCTCACAATCCCAGCCCCAGAGAGCCCCACACTCCACACAGGCCACTTGCTTGCTGATCCCAAAAATGGAGTGCAGGACCCGAACTGACAGACGATTCGCTGTAATCTCTCCCTGGTTCTGGGATAAACTCTGTGAAGAGACAAGACTTGCCTTCAATGTGATGTATTTCAGGGCAAAACTCAAGACCTATCTCTTCTAAAAAAGACACTGCGTAGGAAGCACTTATGTAATCACCCAAGTGTGCTGAGAAGCAATCAAGTTATGCAACAGGCGGTCTACAAATGCACAAGCTCCACCGAGGAGTGCAAGCGAAACGTATGCACGAGGCACATGCTCTGTGTAGTGCATTCATTTATAAAGCATACTAGTGTGGCACGCTGGCAGGGCGAATTGGCGCTCCCCCCCCTTCTCCCACGCGCCCTGGGTCAACATGGGGCGGGGCCAGGAGGTGTCACTTTTCTTTTTTTAAACCTCCTTGTTCTGGTGAGGAGGTAATGCTATGAATAGGGTGCTTCAGCACCCTATTGTTCTTAAATGCGTTCCGCGGGCGCATTGACTAACAATAAGGCGCCTGCCACGCCTTCTGCCACTATGCCAGCCAGGGGGAGCCCTTGAAAGACTCCACTGAGCTGGCGTGGTGGGGGGCTAATGGCGCCTTTTGTAGTTGAAGGCGCCCCAGGCGGAGGAGGGGCGCATTTGGTGACAATGGGATGCTGAACACCCTATTGTCATTGAATGCGCCCGCCTGCCGCGCCTTCTCCTGCAATGCCAGCTCTGGGGAGCCCTTGAAAGACTCCACCGAGCTGGCGTTGCGAGGGCTAATGGCGCCCTGGGGGGCGTGGCACCCCGGGCGGTCGCTAAGGCCGGGCCTGCACGCTGGCACTAACATATGCTCAAAACTGTCCCATTGGCCATTAAGCAACTGACATTGAATCTCTGAGGCATAGGCTGGCTGGTGCATGTGCATGGGCTATTAGGGCTGGGGACCCCTCGGGCATATGAAAATCTGTCACGTGTCGCTGGCTCTGTCCAAAACCTACCGGCCTATCAGAGATGGCAGCCTGTAGGGGAAGTAGGGGGCTATACGGTAGCAAACCTCCCCTTCGTGCGGAGATGTGGTTGAATGACTACGTTGCTTACCCTGGTCGTTGGTGGCCTGCCTTTGAATCCTGGCTCCCAAATGTTAACACGTGGTGTACTCGTGGGCCAATCACATTACCTTCCTTCACCGAGTGCCGAAATATTCTATATCGGTGAAATATCTCCCTGCCTCTGGACTAACCTCCCATAGAACATCCAACTGGTGCTGAAGGGATGGTTTAAAGGACAAAACTCAAGACTCATCTGTTCTAATAAGACCCCTCGGAATCTTTCGAACATGCCAAGAAGCCATTAAGTTACATAGGGAGCGCCCTACACATGCATGAAGATAAACATGCGCGCCGCCGAGGAATGCAGCTGTGTTATCAATCCAGCACATGCTCTGCAGGGGTTATTCATAAGCAGCGCACCCAGATGCGGAATGTTGGCCTATAAATACACCAGCCACGTGCTCAGAAGCCTTGCACTGTCCACTGCCTCGCAGCCTTTCTCTCTCTCAGTGTTGCCAACTCCTCAGTGAAGAAAGTAGCTATTGGCTCCCCTAGAAGTCGCCAGAATTAGCTAGATGACGTCACTGCCTAATTTACATAATTACCTCCTCTTTCCCCTACGATTTATGGCTTTTACTGTGGCCCCCTCTCCTTTTAACCTTTTTTCTTTAGGTCCATCCCCTTAACATACAGTTCCCGTAGAGTGTTTCTGGGGGCGGGCTGGGTACTTTAAGAGCAATAAAATGGCTCTGATTAACAGTAAACACCTCCCTTTTAAGTTCAGTGTCTTTTTACATTCCTCCCGTTAGAAAACGGGCGAATGACCACACTTTTTTCAATTTGTTTGGAAACGTGCATATATGAGCAAGTCTCCAAACGAATTGAAAAAAGTAGCTAGATTTCTCGCTAGCCGCTTTTTAATGAAAAAGTCGCTTGGGCGGGGCGTACTTTCTCGCTAAATATAGCGAGAAAGACGCTAAATTGGCAACACTGCTCATTCTTAGACATAGGCGGAGATTAGATCATATAAAAGAGCCAGCAGGGCGAGGCTGTCAGGCACGAGGGACAGGCTCTGCTTCGACCGTACCCGCCACACATTGATAGCAGTGTTTAGGCAGGGGAGTCGCCAGGAATCGAATTTAGGAGGGGGACAGAGGGGACCAAAGACAAAAGTAGGGGGGCCACAGACAAAAGTGGGGGGGGTTTGCGCCTATGAAAGGTAATGTGTGACATCACAAGCACTCCTGCAGGGAGGCCTTTGTGCACACCAACTACCCACATCCCACTGCAGGCACGAAATCATTCAGTGACTAATGGCCCATCATTGGCAGTTTCGACATTGCATTCTGATGGGAGGGGCTGCAAGCTGCTCTGCACACTATGGAGGTCGCTGTGCAGAAGCCGGGCAGGAACACCTGAGAAGTGGCTCATACTCATGTTCAAACCAAAGCCAGAATGCAGACCAAGATCACTGCTAGCTTTGAAACAAAAGGAGAGTAGTTGCCTTGTGATATGCAGACATTTGCCTTAGTGAGTGTCACACATAACACCACAAACAGAGAGCATGGTCACTGCTTTCCTAAGATATGTTGGCACATTTGGGCGCCAACAATTTCTTGGGGGGCACGCCCTGCCCAGCCCCTTCTCCCCTCTCCCCCTAGTGACGCCACTATGTTTAGGGAAGTATATTTGTTCCTAGAAAGCAGCCAACCTGACGGCATGTGGCTGCATGACTATGGGCCTCATTACACGGATGGCGGAGAACCATGGCGCTATTAGTGCCATGGTTCATGCCGGTAAAATACCGGCACCGCCTTGGCAGAAAGGGGAATTACCGCCCCATTCCAAGGTTGGTGGGGCGGTAATTCCCCCTTCCACCATTGCCCTTCCCCATTCCCATTTTTGCCCCATAGGGTTCAATGGGAATGGGGAAGGCGCTAATTACGGTACCGCAAATTGCGGTACCGTAATTAGCTCCCTGGGTCCCTTTGCGGGTTGGTTTTTAACGCCTGCAAAAAGCAGGCGTTAAATCCCCCAACCCGCAAAGGGACCTCATAGTAAGGCGGCAAGGATTTACCGGTACCGGTATTTTACCGGTACCGGTAAATCCTTACTGCCATCCGTGTAATGAGGCCCTATGTGCTTTACGGTGGTCTTAGTTCAAATCCGAACTCCCACATTTGACGACATCTAAACCTGGCGGAGTTCCTACATCTGCTAAAATGGAGGAAAAAAAAACGGTGGAAATTGTCAAAATCTCAATATTAGGGTAAACGATTTTAAAGTGCACACAAGAAAGAGCAGTTCGATCACTGAGCGCATTCGCTGTACGATTATAATGCATTCCCTTTGTATTGCATTCATAGGAAAAAGTCTGCTACTGAAACAACGCAGGTACCCTGACCGGAGGGAAAACAGAGACAGCGATCTCACTGGGCCAGGTGACATTAAGATTGCGCAAGTGCAGGGGAGGGGGAAGGGGAAAGGTGTGAGGGGAAAGGGGAGCGGCAGTGCAGTGCATAGGATAACAGTAAATAAATAAGCCACTAAACAAATAAAAGTGCGGCCCGCTGGAGGCAAGTGCAAGGGTAAGTGCTGTCATCAGGTGTCAAGTGCTGGTAGGGGGCTGAAGGGATACAGAAACAGTCCCCGAGTGCAAGGGTTGCCAGGGGGGCAGTGCTGGTGTGTAACTGGCGGGCAGGGGACCTGGGCCCGCGATCAGAGGGTAGCCAGGTAACCAGTGCAGTTTCAGGTTCAGCCAGGAGATCAGCAGGGGAGAGGAGAGAAAGCAGAAGCAAAGAGGAAGGTCTTGAGATGCTTCTGGAACCGAGATGGTTATCCTCAAGTTTCAGAGAGGCAGGGAGGCTGTTCCAGAGGGAAGCCCCAGCCGAAGAAAGAGATCTACCAGCAACTCGTTGAAGCGACTGACCCTGAGGGAGTTGGAGGCGGATGATCAAAGAGCTTGAGAAGGAAGATATTTAGGAAAAGAGAGTTGAAGTTATTGAGGCTCCAGGCCCCAGAAGGCCTTGTGGACAATGCAGAGGGTTCTGAACTTAATCCTCACCGCCACTGGGAGCCAGTGCAGGGATTTCAGTCCTGGAGAGATAGGCTCCCTGGGCTTGAGGCCATGGACAAGTCTCACAGTCCTGTTTTGGATGAGTTGCAGAGGGCGGAGAGTAGAGGCAGGCAGATTTAGGAAGAGGCTGTTGCAGTAGTCCACCCTAGAGGGAACCAGAGCTCAGGAGACAATGAGCTTCTGGGGGAAGGAGAGGAAAGGAAGAAAACCTCTGAGGAGGTGCAGCTGGTAGTGTGACTTCTTAGAGACATCTGAGATGTGAGGAGAGAAGGAGAGTGTGGAGTCGAAGATGACCCCGATGTTTTTAGCCTCACAGGTAAGAGCAGGGAGAGGGCCAAGAGAGGCCGGCCAGAGAGTAACAGGAGAGGAGGGAGCAGGTATGCCGATGAGGAGAATCTCGGTCTTACTGGCATTAAGGGACAGCTCATTGGCAGCAAACCAATCCTGGATAGCAGACAGACAGTCAGATGAGAGAAGGAAAAGAGGGAGCCTGAAAAATAGTTGAGTGTCATCCACATAGCACTGAAAGTTGGGACAGAGAGCGGCAATGCAGTGGGCAAGAAGTGCCATGTATTGGTTGAACAGCCAGTGAGAGAGGTTAGACCCCTGGGAACACCAAAGGTAGAAATAGAGATAGAGGAAAGGAAGGACCCGAGTTCAACCTGGGAGGGTCGATCAGAGAGGAAAGAAGTCAGCCAAGCCAGGGCCTGATCAGTGATACCCAGGTTATCACGGAGACGGTTGAGCAGGATGGCATGATTCACCATGTCAAAGGGAGAAGAGAGATCAAGTAAGATGAGGACACAGGGGGTGTTGGAATTAAGATTGGAGAGCAGATCTTCACAGATGTTCAGGAGAGCAGTTTCCGTGCTCCTGGCAGCTCTGAAGCCACACTTATGGTCATGGAGACAACCAACAGATTCAGTGTGAAGATTAAGCGGGGGGATGACCAGTTTTTCCAGGAGTTTGCCCAGGAAAGGAGTGATGGAGATTGGGCTATAATTTGCTGTGCAAGAAGGGTCGGCAGAGGGTTTCTTAAGAAGAGGGTGCACAATGGATTGATTCAAGCGGGAAGGGAAGACTCCAGTGGCAAAGGAGTGGTTGCCGAAGTCAGCCAGGGCAGGAGCCAGGGTGTCAACGTGGTCCTTGATGTTTTTGGAGAAACAGGGATGAATCTGTTTTGATGAGACTTTCATAGATCAGACTTGTCTAAAAACCTTGTCTGGGGATAACAGGGGAAAGGCAGAGAAGGAGGGAGGAGAGGTGGCCGAAGAAGGGCCAGAGGAAGAGCAGGGAATAGAGGGAGGAGGGGGAGAGGAAGAGAAAGATGAAATGACAAGCTATGGCCGTGCAGAGGGCCTGGGAGGGGACAGGAGAGGTAGAGACTGCAGCAGGATTGACCAGCTCCTTGCAGATTTTAAAGAGTTTGGCCGAGTTGTTAGATGCTGCAGAGACACAGGCTTGGATGTGGGTTCTCTTCTTGGTGTCAGTTTGTCAGAGGGTGAACCGGAAGCACGTCATTTCCTATCAGCCACCCTGTACTTGCGTTTAAGGGTGACAAGGTCTAAGTCGTACCACGAGTTGCATTTGGCTTTGGGCTTCAAGCGTATCCTCATGACAGGGGCAAAAACATCAGGAGTATCAGATATAGCAGAGTGGAGCATGGAAAGGGCTGTGTCAGGGTGTGAGTCAGCCAAGGGGGGCAGATGGGTGAGAAAGTAGCAGTGAAAGCCTCAACTGACACACGCTTCATGGGTCGGATAACCGAGAAGGTAGGTGGCAGTGCTGGAGTAGGCTTGGTCTGAGAGGTAGAGAGGGTGAGCTGGGAGGAAAGGAGAAAGTGATCACTCCATGAGAGAGGAGTGATGAGAGGGATAGAAAGGGGAAAGTGAAGAGATCAGAACATCCAGAGTGTACCCTGCAGAGTGAGTCGGGCCAGAGGGGAGAATAGAGAGTGATAGAGAGTCATAGAGGTCGTGAAATAGTCTAGAGGAAGGACAGGAAACATCCAGGTGGATGTTAAAGTCTCCAAGAAGGAGGAGTTGAGTGTTCGAGACCAGGACGGAAGAGGAGAGATCTGCCCACTCATAGAGGAAGGAGGGGATCTGACCAGGTGCACGATTGATGGTAGCCACAGTAAGGGAATGGCCAGGAGAGAGAGAGAGCCTGCAGACGAGGTAGTCAAAAGATGAGTAGGCCTAGGTAGGAATGACAGATGCAGGAATCCACTCAGGGAATGTCAGGGCTACACCCTCTCCGGAACGGTGGGATCTGGGCGCGGAGAGAATCTTGTAGCCATCAGGGAGGAGAGTGTCAAAGCTCGTGACAGAGCAGTCCGGGAGGAGGGAGGGAAGGAGGAAGTGGGAGTGGGGAGGAGCAATGGGGAAACCAGGACACGCAAGGGCCTGGGGCACCAGAAAAGGCCTCAAAAACACAAGTCAAGCCCTCGGGGAGCAGCAACACACCACACTCACCTGCTCAAGCCGGGATGGAAATGGTGAGCATGATGCAGTGTTGGCAGGGACAGGCGATGGAAGGCCAATCATGATGGAGGGGCAGTCTGGGAGGCGGTAGGAAGGAGGGAAGGAGGAAGTGGAGCGGGAGGAGCACTGTGGAAATCAGGACACGCAAGGGCCTGAAAGTAGCGAGCGCAACTCGATGGCGATCCTGTAGGAAAGGTGGAGGAACGAAAAGCATATCGAGAAGCCTGGAGGAGTGAATCCCCACAAGTGAGTGCAGAAAAGAGAATACTTATACTGGAGTACTCCAGTGCTGGGAAACCGGCATACCTGAATGCCGAACGAACTAAAACATAACAAACAAGCTACCATGTATAATAAGTGTTACGGAAGGTGAAATGAGATTCCTGGAAGTAACGAAGAGACTGCAAATTATAATAAATACTTCTGAAGGGTGCAACAAGCTCTATTGAATACCGAACCAAGGAAAGGATATGTTATGATATGTATTAACTTACTTACGTATTAACTCTCACTCTAGTGGCCTTGCAATACACTGTGTCTGTTCTCTTTCAATGAGGTGGAGAGGGTGACATTTGTGGCACCTTTTTTCAGAGAGGCTTTGGCAAAGAGATACCCATTACTCAATAAAGTATATATTTTTTAAACCTGCTCTGCCCATTACCTGCTGTGTTGTGAGCAGGATAGAGGGGTCGTACCTGTCTTGATCACCTGTGTTGTGCAAGGTCGGTAATCTGTAAATAGTTACATTGCCAGATGTGGAAAGCGCTACCACTCTCCACTTCAACGTGAACTGCAGCCCAGAAACCTGACGAAACAAAAGCACCCCGTTCCCGACCCTAGCTGCTTCCCTTGGAGTGGTGGTGTTTGGGCATGGATGCAGGAATGGAGGCCGTGCCTGTGGGGGGCGCTAAATCAGACAGGAGGAGGAGGTCAACTGTGGCGGATAATTTATGATGGTGTTTTGGCATGGATGCAGGAATGGAGGCCGTGCCTATGGGGGACGCTAAGTCTGGCAGGAGAAGGAGAAGGTCAGCTGTGGTGGATAATTTATGGTGGTGTTTTGGCATGGATGCAGGAATAGAGGCCGTGCCTGTGGTTGGCACTAGATCAGCCAGGAAGAGGAGGAGGGCAGATGTGGTGGATAATTTATGGTGGTGTTTGGCCATGGATGCAGGAATGGAGGCATTGCCTGTGGGGGGTGCTAAGTCAGACAGGAGGAGGAGGTCAGCTGTGGCGGATAATTTATGATGGTGTTTTGGCATGGATGCAGGAATGGAGGCCGTGCCTATGGGGGACGCTAAGTCTGGCAGGAGAAGGAGAAGGTCAGCTGTGGTGGATAATTTATGTTGGTGTTTTGGCATGGATGCAGGAATAGAGGCCGTGCCTGTGGTTGGCACTAGATCAGGCAGGAGGAGGAGGGCAGCTGTGCTGGATAATTTATGGTGTGTTTGGGCATGGATGCAGGAATAGAGGCCGCGCCTGCGGGGTACTCTAGGTCTGGCAGGAGGAGGTCAGCTTTGGTGGATACTTTATGGTGGTGTTTTGGCATGGATGCAGGAATGGAGGCCGTGCCTGTGGGCGGCACTGGGTCAGGCAGGAGGAGGAGGAGGGCAGCTGTGGTGGATAATTTATGGTGGTGTTTGGGCATGGAGGCCGTGCCTGTGTGGGACGCTAGGTCTGGCAGGAGGAAGAGGTCAGCTGTGGTGGATAATTTATGGTGGTGTTTGGGCATGGATGCAGGAATGGAGGCCGTGCATGTTGGGGACGCTAGGTCTGGCAGGAAGAGGAGGTCAGCTGTGGTGGATAATTTATGGTGGTGTTTTGGGCATGGATGCAGGAATGGAGACAGTGCCTGTGGGGGGGCTAGGTCAGCCAGGAGGAGGAGGGCAGCTGTGGTGAATAATTTATGGTGGTGTTTGGGCATGGATGCAGGAATGGAGCACATCCTGTGGGGGGTGCTAGGTCAGGCAGGGGGAGGAGGAGGTCAGCTGTGGTGGATAATTTATGGTGGTGTTTGGGCATGGTTGCAGGAATGGAGGCCGTGCCTGTGGGGGCGCTAGGACAGGCAGGAGGAGGTTAGCTGTGGCAGATACTTTATGGTGGTGTTTTGGCATGGCTGCAGGAATGGAGGCCCTGCTTGTGGGGGAGCTAGGAGAGGCAGGAGGAGGAGGTCTGCTGTGGTGGATCATTTATGGTGGTGTTTTGGCATGGCTGCAGGAATTGAGGCCGTGCCTGTGGGGGGCGCTAGATCTGGCAGGAGGAGGAGGTCCGCTGTGGTGGATCATTTATGGTGGTGTTTTGGCATGGATGCAGGAAAGGAGGCCGTGCCTGTGGGGGGGCGCTAGGTCAGGCAGGAGGAGGAGGAGGTCCGCTGTGGTGGATCATTTATGGTGGTGTCTTGGCATGGATGCAGGAATGGAGGCAATGCCTATGGTGGGTGCTAGGTCAGCCAGGAGGAGGAGGGCAGCTGTAGTAGATAATGTAGTGATTTTGTGATCCGCGAGTCTCGAATCCTGCCTTGCCCTGTTGGACATGACCGGAACTGTTGGAACCACAGGTAAATCCCTTTCCCCTCTCCGAAAGCAGGCGAATCCACCAAAATTCGGAGCGTGTTGAAAGCATGAGAACTAGTATTTTTTATTTTATTTGTATTGTGATTTAGTTGAACAATCCACCTTTCATACTAATAGGCCGATTCATGGAATTAATGTGCGCTGAAAATCGCCCCGTGCAAGCGTGCGAAAACGTGCGAATCACAGCGCAAGTGTGAAAATCGCAGTGAAACCCGCGCACAGCGATTCATGGAAGTCAGTGCGCGTGTCAATCCCTGGATGTGCGCTAAAATCCTGCGTGGCGCACGCTGGCACACACATCTCCAAACAGCGTGCGCTACACGCACAACAAAAGCGCACATAGCACAGCGCACACAACTAAAGTAGGCGGAACAGGGGGCATAACACGCAGAATGGGGAACAACGCGTGAAAAAGTGGTCGTCATGGGGGAAGTACAGGAGCCAAATGTGTGGAACGCCCACACGCGCGTCTACAACACGTATTCATGGAATCGCACTGCGCCAATGCGTGCGCCAAAAAAGACGCGCTAATCCGGAAACACGTACGCCAGCAGGAAGCAGGCGTACGTGGACCCGCGCAGCATAAAAGTGCGCGCAAACAACAAACAAGCTCAGACGCCAAGATGAATATACCGTTCCTCGCAGCAGTGGTCGTGGGATACCGCAGGAGGAGGAGGAGGATAGTCAGGCCCAGAATTTTTACACCCAGAACCAGCCTTTTTGAGATGCCTGATGACCAGGTGTATGGGAGGTACAGGTTTCCACCTCACATAATACTCGACCTGGTGAGTGAGTGAGTGGGAGGATGACCTCACATCACCCACCCTGTGCTCCCAAGCACTGAGCCCCTTGGAAAAGGTGCTCAATGTACTGCACTTATTGGCCACTGGTTCATTCCAGCGGAAAACTGCCATATTGTGGGGGGTCTCACAGGCCATGCAGTCACGCTGCCTGCACCAGGTGTTGGCCATCATGACTGCACGCCCATCAGTCCGCAGGCACATATACCTGCCCAGAACATCTGCAGAAAGGCAGGCTGTCGTCCAGGATTTTTACGGGGTGGCACACTTCCCCAAA
The DNA here is from genome assembly GCF_040938575.1 of Ambystoma mexicanum. Taxonomy (NCBI): domain Eukaryota; kingdom Metazoa; phylum Chordata; class Amphibia; order Caudata; family Ambystomatidae; genus Ambystoma; species Ambystoma mexicanum. The sequence goes on along the minus strand of NC_090939.1, from coordinate 272,002,311 downwards.
GTGCTAGGTGCCATTGACTGCACCCATGTGGCTCTACGTCCTCCCAGGGCAACTGAGCACATCTACAGAAACCATGACACGCAAGGGCCTGGGGCACCAGAAAAGGCCTCAAAAACATAAGTCAAGCCCTCGGGGAGCAGCAACACACCACACTAACCTGCTCAAGCCGGGATGGAAATGGTGAGCATGATGCAGTGTTGGCAGGGACAGGCGATGGAAGGCCAATCATGATGGAGGGGCAGTCTGGGAGGCGGTAGGAAGGAGGGAAGGAGGAAGTGGGAGCGGGAGGAGCACTGTGGAAATCAGGACACGCAAGGGCCTGAAAGTAGCGAGCGCAACTCGATGGTGATCCTGTAGGAAAGGTGGAGGAACGAAAAGCATATCGAGAAGCCTGGAGGAGTGAATCCCCACCAGTGAGTGCAGAAAAGAGAATACTTATACCGGAGTACTCCAGTGCTGGGAAACCGGCATACCTGAATACCGAACGAACTAAAACATAACAAACAAGCTACCATGTATAATAAGTGTTACGGAAGGTGAAATGAGATGCCTGGAAGTAACGAAGAGGCTGCAAATTATAATAAATACTTCTCAAGGGTGCAACAAGCTCTATTGAATACCGAACCAAGGAAAGGATATGTTATGATATGATATGTATTAACTTACTTACGTATTAACTCCCATTCTAGTGGCCTTGCAATACACTGTGTCTGTTCTCTTTCAATGAGGTGGAGAGGGTGACATTTGTGGCACCTTTTTTCAGAGAGGCTTTGGCAAAGAGATACACATTACTCAATAAAGTATATATTTTTTAAACCTGCTCTGCCCATTACCTGCTGTGTTGTGAGCAAGATAGAGGGGTCGTACCTGTCTTGATCACCTGTGCTGTGCAAGGTCGGTAATCTGTAAATAGTTACATTGCCAGATGTGGAAGGCGCTACCACTCTCCACTTCAACGTGAACTGCAGCCCAGAAACCTGATGAAACAAAAGCACCCCGTTCCCGACCCTGGCTGCTTCCCTTGAACTGGTGGTGTTTGGGCATGGATGCAAGAATGGAGACAGTGCCTGTGGGGGGGGTAGGTCAACCAGGAGGAGGAGGAGGGCAGCTGTGGTGAATAATTTATGGTGGTGTTTGGGCATGGATGCAGGAATGGAGCACATCCTGTGGGGGGTGCTAGGTCAGGCAGGGGGAGGAGGAGGTCAGCTGTGGTGGATAATTGATGGTGGTGTTTGGGTATGGATGCAGGAATGGAGGCAGTGCCTGTGGGGGGCGCTAGGTCAGCCAGGAAGAGGAGGTGGGCAGATGTGGTGGATAATTTATGGTGGTGTTTGGCCATGGAGGCATTGCCTGTGGGGGGTGCTAAGTCAGACAGGAGGAGGAGGTCAGCTGTGGCGGATAATTTATGATGGTGTTTTGGCATGGATGCAGGAATGGAGGCCGTGCCTGTGGGGGACGCTAAGTCTGGCAGGAGGAGGAGGAGGTCAGCTGTGGTGGATAATTTATGGCGGTGTTTTGGCATGGATGCAGGAATAGAGGCCGTGCCTGTGGTTGGCACTAAATCGGGCAGGAGGAGGAGGAGGGCAGCTGTGGTGGATAATTTATGGTGGTGTTTGGGCATGGAGGCCGTGCCTGTGGGGGACGCTAGGTCTGGCAGGAAGAGGAGGTCAGCTGTGGTGGATAATTTATGGTGGTGTTTTGGGCATGGATGCAGGAATGGAGACAGTGCCTGTGGGGGGTGCTAGGTCAGGCAGGGGGAGGAGGAGGTCAGCTGTGGTGGATAATTTATGGTGGTGTTTGGGCATGGTTGCAGGAATGGAGGCCGTGCCTGTGGGGGCGCTAGGACAGGCAGGAGGAGGATGTTAGCTGTGGCAGATACTTTATGGTGGTGTTTTGGCATGGCTGCAGGAATGGAGGCCGTGCTTGTGGGGGGCGCTAGGAGAGGCAGGAGGAGGAGGTCCGCTGTGGTGGATCATTTATGGTGGTGTTTTGGCATGGCTGCAGGAATTGAGGCCGTGCCTGTGGGGGGGCGCTAGATCTGGCAGGAGGAGGAGGTCCGCTGTGGTGGATCATTTATGGTGGTGTTTTGGCATGGATGCAGGAAAGGAGGCCATGCCTGTGGGGGGGCGCTAGGTCAGGCAGGAGGAGGCGGAGGTCCGCTGTGGTGGATCATTTATGGTGGTGTCTTGGCATGGATGCAGGAATGGAGGCAATGCTTATGGTGGGTGCTAGGTCAGCCAGGAGGAGGAGGAGGGCAGCTGTAGTAGATAATGTAGTGATTTTGTGATCCGCGAGTCTCGAATCCTGCCTTGCCCTGTTGGACATGACCGGAACTGTTGGAACCACAGGTAAATCCCTTTCCCCTCTCCGAAAGCAGGCGAATCCACCAAAATTCGGAGCGTGTTGAAAGCATGAGAACTAGTATTTTTTATTTTATTTGTATTGTGATTTAGTTGAACAATCCACCTTTCATACTAATAGGCCGATTCATGGAATTAATGTGCGCTGAAAATCACCCCACGCAAGCGTGCGAAAGCGTGCGAATCACAGCGCAAGTGCGAAAATCACAGTGAAACCCGCGCACAGCGATTCATGGAAGTCAGTGCGCGTGACAATCCCTAGATGTGCGCTAAAATCCTGCGTGGCGCACACTGGCACACACGTCTCCAAACAGCGTGCGCTACGCGCATAACGAAAGTGCACATAGCGCAGCGCACACAACTAAAGTAGGCGGAACAGGGGGCATAACACGCAGAATGGCGAACAACGCGTGAAAAAGTGGTCGTCATGGGGGAAGTACAGGAGCCAAATGTGTGGAACGCCCACACGCGCGTCTACAACACGTATTCATGGAATCGCACTGGGCCAATGCGTGCGCCAAAAAAGATGCGCTAATCCGGAAACACGTACGTCAGCAGGAAGCAGGCGTACGTGGACCCGCGCAGCATAAAAGTGCGCGCAAACAACAAACAAGCTCAGACGCCAAGATGAATATACTGTTCCTCGCAGCAGTGGTCGTGGGATACCGCAGGAGGAGGAGGAGGATAGTCAGGCCCAGAATTTTTACACCCAGAACCAGCCTTTTTAAGATGCCTGATGACCAGGTGTATGGGAGGTACAGGTTTCCACCTCACATAATACTCGACCTGGTGAGTGAGTGGGAGGATGACCTCATATCACCCACCCTGTGCTCCCAAGCACTGAGCCCCTTGGAAAAGGTGCTCAATGTACTGCACTTATTGGCCACTGGTTCATTCCAGCGGAAAACTGCCATATTGTGGGGGGTCTCACAGGCCATGCAGTCACGCTGCCTGCACCAGGTGTTGGCCATCATGACTGCACGCCCATCAGTCCGCAGGCACATATACCTGCCCAGAACACATGCAGAAAGGCAGGCTATCGTCCAGGATTTTTATGGGGTGGCACACTTCCCCAAAGTGCTAGGTGCCATTGACTGCACCCATGTGGCTCTACGTCCTCCCAGGGCAACTGAGCACATCTACAGAAACCGCAAGCACTGGCATTCCATCAACGTGCAGGTAGTATGTGATGCCAAGGGAATCATCAGTATATGCCAACTATCCACGGTCCACCCATGATAGTTTCATTTACAGAATGTCAACCCAAACCGGGACCTAGAAGCTGTACGGCATGGTGATACATGGCTGCTTGGTGAGTATAAATGCCCCTGCACATGCATGCATGTCAAATACTGAGTAATGTCACAACTCCACTAATGATACCCATAATCACCTCCCCAGGGGACAGTGCCTACCCACTGAGCACCCACATGATGACGCCAATTCGGAACCCCACCACACCACCGAGGTAAGATACAACACAGCCCATATTGCAACCCGGGCCATAGAGGAGCGCACATTCGGAGTGCTCAAGTCACGCTTTCGCTCCCTTGACCGCTTTGGTGGGCAGCTGCTATACGCACCCCCAGTAGTATGCAGGATCATAGTGGCAGCATGTGTCCTGCACAAGGTTGCAACACACCGGGGCCTGCCCGTGGGCATGGTGGTACCCCCACATCCCCAACCACAAGCTTTGCATGGGAGTGGAAAGGGCACGTGGTGAGGCAGCCCGTACGCAGCTGGTGGCTAATTACTTCACCTAAAATAACACCCCTGTGGAGTGCACGCAGTCCTGACAATCAATGATGATGACATAAGGGACAGTCAACTGTCACAACCATACCAGCCTGAGATTGGTCACCTGGAAGTGTTATATTGTGTGCATCCCTACCTGCCGAAAGACAACCAATGCTGTGTCACAAAAAAACACACATTTATGCTGCATGAATGACTACCCCCTTGCAAAATACAACATGAAAATAGCGCAATGTCACACAACCCCTCCCCAGCTCCGCCACCCAACACACCATGGCATGTCATGCAATGTGAAAGCAAACAAAGCAATGCACAAGACCTGACACAAGTGTCACAAAGTGCATTGTCCCAAATGGAAACTGTCCACAGACAATATGCTCCCAGTAACCAATAACAAACAGCACACATGAACAAATACTTACCATCAACACAATATCGCAACACACCATGAAACATTGCAAAAACATGACAGTACTAAGTCAAAGTAGTGATAGTCTTACAACCTGAATAAGCCAGCACATCGAACCCTTCCAACTGTAGAGTGTTGCTGCCACGCAAATGTGTCAGTGTACTGCATACATCATGAACTCCATCTGCAAAGGAGACGGCCTTGTGAAGACATGAGGAAGGAACCTGCAAATTAGGAGGAAGACATGGATGCACAAGCACACATCAATACACCATGCAGTGTACAATACAACAACAATACCCACTAGGGATGTACACACAGTATTGACCACAGACTGCCCACACACCTCATGGGAGGCCAATGTCACTGTGTAAGTCATTGTCACTTGGTCACACCCTTTGCAAGCCCATGGAAACGGGAAGCAGGAGGGGTGTGTGTGTCACGAACCCAAGCATCTAACCCAAACTCAGGACAAGCCTGCATGTGCCCAGCCGGAACACAGTGGATGCCCATGGGAGCCACACAAGGCAACACACTGTAAAAAAAAAAATGGCCATGTGGGGGGTGTGGGGGGGGGCACCCAGGAGGTTCGAGGACAGGGTGCACACCAACACCCACCTGCGAGGATGTTGCGAGATAAAAAAAATACCTCCATGGGCTCATGGCCTGCACGGCTATGCCATTGTGGGAGAACTGCTGTCGGTCTCTTCACCCTCTGCTGCTGCATCAGGAGGTGGTGGCACTATGGGAGGCAGCCCACCAAAGCCCTGGTATGGTCCTCGATGGCAGCAAGCATGCGGGTCTGGAAGGTCTGATTCTGGAGGATTAAAGTGCAGAGATCCCCATGCAGCACGTCACGGGTTGCCTGCATTTCTGCACGCATGGCCTCGCGGGATGCCCGGATCTCCTCACATGTTGCCTGCAGCTCAGCTGAGAGCAAACGTGTGAGCTGCTCCAGCTGCTGTTCTGCCCTAACATTTCGGGAAGCCTCAAGTTCAAGCAGACTCTACCTGAGGTTATGGAGTTCCACCCTCAGAGCTTCCCTGTGGCCCTGTGACTCTATTGATATGGATTCGTGCAGAGTCTCCAGTACCGCACGTCGGTCCCTATTGGACACCAACATGTCTTCCCTGTGTGATTGGCAAATGGAGTCTGTTGCCTGCTGTTGTTGCTCCATCTGCCTAACAGGGGGGATGGAAGTGGCCACCCTCTCCATTGCCTGAGCCATCATTTCTACTGATGCTGCATGTTGGGTTGCCATACAGTACATGGAGTTTTCCCATACAGTATTGCCTGGTGGCGCACGGCCACCGCGTCAGCGGGCACCTCACCTGTTTGGGGCAAGGCGATCTGCACCTTGCTGTGCTGGCACTGCCTGAGGCTGCAGGACTGCATTCCCCCTCTGATCTGCTGGCCCAGGAACAGAATCAGATGCTGTGGAGTGTGACCCTGCATCCGTAACTGCCAAAGGCGAACCTACCAACACGGACATCCCCATAGAGGGTTCTAGCCCTGGTCCAGGTGGGTTGGACAGAACAGAATCCCTGCCAGAAGCACTGACCTGCGACAGCACATATGTCTCATCATCCGACTCAGCACCTGAATAGAGGTCTGGGGAGCTGCACCCAGAGGCACCCCTCGACAGTATGGTCTGCAGTACCAAAATGTTTTCACCCACCACCACACCACGTCCCCCACTGGTTCCTGGTCGTGTCTGAGAATTCTCCTGGGTCTGCACCATCTCCTGAACCTCACCAGCATCAAGTGCGTCGTCACCTGCAAAAACATGAAACACAAGAAATGGAAACAGGCATGAGCACCATAGCACACACATAGGCCTGACAAGACAGAGATCCTGTACATGGTTAACACATGTCCCACATGACCATAACCCTGACATGCATGCACTGTCAATGATTCTGAAGGGGACCCAAAAAGGCAGACAATGAGGACACCAAGATGGAAAAGCAACACATTTGCAGCATGTCGTGTAGCACTTGCATCACACATCAGCCTGTGAGTGGCATGTCCAATACACATACGTGACACATGCCAGCACACAGATGTCATGTAGCATAGCCATGGTAAATTAGACAACTACAGCGATATGTCAGTGAATGAGTACTGTCACACATCCATGTCACATGGACATGATGAGAAGATTAATGCAGAATAGTGTTGCAAAATATGCATGTGCCGCACACTGCAACACATCCAGTGTACAATAATACAGTGATTGTAGGCAGATGTACACATCAATGGTTGGTCACTTCAACATGACAGGAAACAACTATCATGTTCCACATGCAAACAGGCCCTAAAAATAAATTTCAGCAGGCCAATACTCCCTCGCCCTGAATGGTTTAAACATTCACATAAGCAGGTAACTAAAGTGGCACAATGTGGGGTGTAAACAATGACAGAAGCATGTCACATATGTGGCATCAGGGATGAAAAAAGCATATGAAAAATGGCATAATCTAAACATTCAGGCGAATGAACACAGAAAAAGTCATAATAATGTTGTTGCAAGATGATAGTTCAAGTGCAACAGCAGTAATGTGGGCCTAATTGGCTACTGTGTGCAGAAGGGATACTGTCATACCCAAATCAAAGGCACATGAATGGATTGGAGGAAGCACATGGGTGACCCATTACACTCAGGAGTACACACCCTCACCTGGCACTCAATCAGAACCCGTCACCCAAACAGCATACACATGGATTACACACACATGCATGGGCACTCACCGGACAATGCCTCATAATCAGGTAGCTCTCCCACGCCTTGGATCTGTTCCTTTGTGACGAAGGTCCCAGCAACAGACTCATGTTCAGTGAGTTTGTTGTCCTCTGGTGGAGACCCACCACCAGTCACCAGAGTAGCGGCATGATTTGAGGCCAGCTTGTTCTTTGCTCTGCGTTTCAGGTCATTCCATCGCTTGTAGCAATCATCAGCTGTGCGCCTCACAAATCCAAGGGCACTTATGCCGTCCGCGATGGTCTGCCAGTGTGCCCTACGTTGACCAGGTGTTTTCTTGCACCCTGCAGTTACCACCATTTCGTGGCTAAGTGCATCAAGTTCAGTTCTTGTAGTGCAAGAGCACCCTTCTTCCTCTTCTTCAAAGGTGAAGCAGAGCCTGAGTGGCTTGCGCCACTCTGGTCAGTAGGGGCAGAAGCGCAGGTGCACTGGGTACTGGGAGTGTGCGAATGCACAATGACCATAGGCCTTGGTGCAGGCATTGGCTGAAGTGTGATGTTGGCAGGGGAAATGTCAGTTTGATGGACCAGGACTGACACTGTCCCGGCTGGGAGACTCAGAGCTGGGGTGGATAGAGCTGCAGCTGCCCCTGCAGCCTCCCCACCCTGCCTACTTGAGGCAGCAGATTACATCGCTGCCCCAGATCCACATGGCCTGGTGACACCAACTTGCACCGGCACACGTGGCTTAGACTTGCTGACCTGGAAGTCAGCCTGGGAGTCATTCTGTGCCGGGTCAGGTGCCACAATGGGCTGGTCTAACAAGGGCTGAGCTAGGATGGTGTCAGCCACGTTTCCCTCAACCATGGGGGGGGAGCATGGGTGTCCCTGATTGGTCCTCCACACATGGGGGTCTAGGGGCACCCTGCAAATCATGGCCACGTCCCCTACCGCGCCCACCACGCCCAGCTTTTGGAGGTCGGCCACCTTTCCCTCCCTTACCACTTGGTCGCCACCCAACCATGGCACTGATGTTGTTGTGCGTATGGGAGTTGCAGTAAACAATTGTCCTGGGCAATTGGGGTTGAAAGGGGTAGGGTACTAGATGGAATTCATACCCTAGTGCTCTAGCAAGGCTGTCTGTGACACCTGGGGGAAGATGATGGGTCACGCAATGCACAGGCACCCCAAAAACAAAATGTAACGTGCATGCAACCCCTCGTAGACCACGTGAGTGGAAAAATGAACCTGCACTACGCTGTGGCACCCAGAAACACAAAAACAAGCGTGCGCGTGTTACACGCAGCCTACAAGGCCCTCTGAAGGGGTACGCGACACACAGGGAAAGCACAGTTGGTAAATGCGTGCACGACTCACCGTCTGCCTGGAAAAATAACGTGAAAAAACACGCGTGTGCGCGTAGGCAACACCCCCGCCAAAAGAAGAATTGTACGCTGTCTGAGGAGACAGGACAAAAGAAGAAATGAACGCTGTTTGAGGAAACAGGCCCAAAAAAAATAAAGAACGCTGTCAGAGGTAACGGGGAGTATGAACTTGAAACGCTGTGAAGTAATCCCGTGTGAACCGACAAGAAGTACAGAATTCACCCACTCGCTCTCCAGGAAAAGCACGCACAAGGGAATGGTGTCCTACACGTACCTTTTAAAGCGGCCCACACGTACAGCGTCACTCATGCGTGTACGCGCTAAGGCCCTTTCCTCCAATTACACGAGCTGACACTCGGACGTGCAGTTTTTGGACGTGTACGATGAACATGCACCCGTGTTGATGGAAACGCCCGCGCGTGTCACGTCACTTACGCACGTAGGCCCTTTCCTCGGATTACACGCATTCACACGCGGACGTGCAGTTTTTTCACGTGCGCTGAACCACTATGCCCATGTCACGAGGGAAACGCCTGCGCGAGTCATGTCACAGAAGCGCATACGTGCTAAGGGCCTTTGATCCAATGAAACCGCATACATGTGCTGATGCGCTTACGCACGAAGGGCCTTTCCTCGAATTACACACTGACGTGCAAGATTTTCACGTGCCAAATCACTCCGTATCAAGCTGGCCACGCAACATCACACGGAAGACCACGCTCCTGCCCAGAAGGCCGAATTACTGCCCCCCATAGCCCCGAGCACACTCCCACCTGCCATCTGCTGCTGCCTGACTGCCTGCTGCCCACGTGCCCTGCTATTTGCTGCCTGCACGTCAGCCAGGGGTCAGTTGCTGTGACCACCCCTGCTGGAACCGAAGACTCCCGACTGGGATACCATTCCTCCACAGCCCAGCCCCAGGACCCAGTTGCCCACCCACTCCTGCCTCTGGGTTTGCCATGTTGGGCACAACACCATCTGGCACCACTGGCAACCCCCGGCCGGAGAGGCAGAGGGCCACCAGCTTCAGTGCCAGGGAAGTTGGTGTCCTGGTGGAGGAAGTCCTGGGGCAGTATGATGCCCTCTTTGGAAGTTTGCGCGCCGACAATGAAGGATGGACCAGGATCTGGATGGACATTGTGACTGCCATCCACGCGAAGGGGGTGGCAGTCCGCGACTTATAACATGTCAAGAAGCTCTGGGAAGACTTCAGGTCCAAGACCCTCAACAAGGCCCGGCGCCTCTTGAAGGCAGCGGATGCCAAGGGGCTCCGGGGTCACCTGTCCCACCACCAAATGAGGGTCCTGGAACACATATGCCCAGCGCCCCACCGCTAAGTCCTTGAGAGGCAGACCCGTCTGGAGTCGAGCGGTAAGTGTACATGCATACTGATTGGAAGCTGTGCGTGTGGTGGTGTGCCAGTAGTGTGCAGGTTGCACATGTGTTTTCGTAGGGCCATGTAGGGATGTGTATGAACAGGGGCGTGAGGTTGCCACATGTGAGTCCTCTTAGGTGTGAGACACATCGATGGTGTATGTGTTGGTAAGCATGCTGTGCAAATGCAGGTGTGGGAGCACACATGTTTGATTTTCTGTGTATGTACGTTGGCATGGTTGTGGTGTCACACATGCATGGTGGTTCCTGCTGCATCTATCTGCACTGTGTACATGTGCATGTGTGTGTATTTAACAAGTGTGCAACTGTGATGCAACATGGATGCACATGACACTGATATGTAGAAGGCTGAATGCCAGATGCGACATGTATGGCGATCGCATCCCTGCGACAGTTGGAGGAGATGTAGACATGCATGTAAGTGTGGTGGTGTGTGTGCATGTCTAGTGCACTCCCTGTGTTTTATGTGATGTCAGGCTCACCTTCGGCTGTTCATGCTGTTGTATGTGTATGGATGGTGCTGCCTGGTGCAATATTGCTGTGGAAATGCTCATGTGTGTGAGTTGAAATGACATGTGTGTCGTGGAGTGTGATGCCATGTCTGATGTTTGACACTGCCACTCATGTGCAACTGTCATGTGTGTATCAGTCCATTGTACAGTGCCCTGATGTCTGTGTTTTATCTCTCCCTGTCTGCAGCGTCAACTGATGAAGAGGGCGGAGAGGGTGCTGTGGAGCACATCAGCAGGGATCGCACCACCAGCTGGAGACGCAAGGTCCAGCTCCCCTCCCAGATTGTCATCTCGTCGGGGAGTGAGGAGTCTGAGTGCTGCGTCCCAGGCCGCAGCTGCCGAGGGTAGGTCCAAGAGGCGGAGGTCGGAGGTGGACTCCTCGGCAGCAGAAGGGGCAGCTGAGACCCCACAGGGTCCAACGGAGGAAGATGGCACAGAGTCATCCAGGTTGGTTGGGGGTTTGGTGGAGGAGGAGGCCGTGGAAGGGACATACACGGGGTCTGGAGGTGGGGATTCCACTGGTGCTAGTGGTGCAGTGCAGCGGCAGGGACAGGAGGCAGCACAGGCCGCCGCGGAGGTGCCTGTGTGCAATCCTGTCCCTGAGCCTATCCTGGCCGGGATAGCGTTGAGTCAACGGGGCATGCGAGGTGACCTGCGGTCTTTTCGTGAAGAGACTGCACGTCATCTCGGATGCCTCTTTGACCACGTTGACCTGCTGGGACGGGTCACCGGTGCTGGATTCCGCCATGTGCTGGACCTTCTTGCGACCCCCTCCTCACCTGAACCCCCTACTCATCAGTCGTCCTCCATGCCATCTTCCCACCCATGTATCACCTGGGTACCCTGTGGAGCTGCCTCTGACCCAGCGGCCAGGCTGGTGGAGGACACATCCCTGCCACAGTCGGGAGTCAGACGTCCAGCAGGGGTGGCCACCACGACAACTGCACCCCAGCCCGAGGAGGACGTGCAGGCAGCAAGAGCCAGGGCGCAGGCACAGACACAGCAGCAGCAGCAACATGGTGGGAGCAATGGTGGCTCGGGGCCTTCAACATCGGAGGGGCAGGCATCGGCCAGAGGGCAGGAGGACCCAGGATTTCAAGTGTCTTCCATGTGGCAGCGGTTGGGCCACGCCATAGATGCGGAGCGGCAGCGGGCGGAAGAGGCACGGCTCACAATGGTCAGGGCGGAGGGCACTGAGGCGGGCCGAGTGCCTTGAGGCAATTTGCAGGGAGTTGGTGGTGAACATGTCGTCGTCCCTGTTAACCCTCGGGGCCATGGAAGAGGACCGCCTCCAGGACATTGAGCGGGAGTTCGATGATGCCCTGGCCCGGGACATCAAAAAGTGAGCCGTCGGACTTGCCCGCTGTCATTGTAAATAGTTTTTAGAGTTAGGTTTCCTTTTCCTTTTTCTTTGATTTGTGGTGAATGGACTATGCCACACACATTTGTATATAGTTTTTTTATTAGGTAGTTTATTAGGTAGGTTTGATTTCTTTCGTTGGGTTCATGGACCCTTGACAATGGATTGTACATAGTTGAACAATGGATTATTTTGACCTTTTTCATTTGATTTCAACATGGATCAATGGATTTTTCTTTTTACGTTTCCTTTGGATTTGCGTTGTTGGAGGGAGAGTTTGGACTATTTTTCTTTCGGATTTGTTTGGATTGGTTATACTTCATTTACTCATCTTTTGCACATGCTTTTCATTTCATGTTTGCTGTTTATTTATGCTTTCATGTCATTGATTATTTTTTTAATATATTTTCATATTTTAGATCCATGTGTGGGATTCGCTCATTGGGTTTATGCATGTGAAAATGTGGGTTTACACAATCAATGCCAACCAGTGTGTGGGTGTGACGGACATGTGTTGATGTACATAGTTGACTATTGGTTTGTGTCTTGAGATAGGCATGTCAGTGTGGGGTGGATTGGGAAATCATTGCGTTTCAGGAATGGGGTGGCGTGCTGTGGTATTTTGGTGTAGAAGTAGGACATGATTGTGCATCTGTATTTCATGTAGAGGGGACATGAGTGGGGGCCTGCTGGCAGGTGCCCCTGACTGCTGGGGGGTGGGGGTGCTGGGGGACATGAGTGGGACATGAGTGGGGGCCTGCTGGCAGTTGCCCCTGACTGCTGGGGCGTGGGGGTGCTGGGGGACATGAGTGGGGGCCTGCTGGCAGGTGCCCTTGACTGCTGGGGCGTGGGGGTTCTGGGGGACATGAGTGCGGGCCTGCTGGCATGTGCCCCTGACTGCTGGGGGGTGGGGGTGCTGGGAGACATGAGTGAGGGCCTACTGGCAGGTGCCCCTGACTGCGGGGGGGTGGGGGTGCTGGGGGACACGAGTGAGACATGAGTGGGGGCCTGCTGGCAGGTGCCCCTGACTGCTGGGGGGTGGGGTGCTGGGGAACATGAGTGGGGTCTGCTGGCAGGTGCCCCTGACTGCTGGGGGGTGGGGGTGCTGGGCGACATGAGTGGGGGCCTGCTGGCAGGTGCCCCTGACTGCTGGGGGGTGGGGGTGCTGGGGGACATGAGTGGGACATGAGTGGGGGCCTGCTGGCAGGTGCCCCTGACTGCTGGGGGTGGGGGTGCTGGGGGACATGAGTTGGTGATCACTAGTGCAAGGGACATGTGGCCTGGCTGGGGGGCATGCCCATTGTGGAAGGACTGGCTGCGGCACATGACCAGGGGTGCAGGGTAGTCCCCTGTGGTGTGGGCTGCCTGCAGGGGCCGTGGAGGGGGTAGAGGGGGCACCTGGGAGGACCTACAGTGCTAATTCACGTGTGGGACTCCATGCGCACTGCACTGGATACACTTACCCCGTTCTGACAGTGTAATCGCTTGTGAAACTTCCCGTGCACCCCCAAAATACACGTACCCCATTCACACTGGGCCAATCGCGTGTGAAACTTCCAGTGCACCCCAGTTATACACGTACCCCATTCGCAAGGGCCTATCGCGTGCGAAGGTTCCCGCGCACCCCCGAAATACACACGTGCCCTGCTCCAATCGCATGTGAAAGTTCCCGCGCACCCCAGTAATACACGCACCCCACTCGCACACGGCCTATTGCGTGTGAAACTTCCCGCAAACCCCAGTAATACACGTACCCTGCTCCAATCGCGTGTGAAACTTCCCACGCACCCCAGTTATACACGTACCCCGCTCCAATCGCGTGTGAAACTTCCAGCGCACCCACGAAATACACGTACCCTGCTCCAATTGCTTGTGAAACTTCCCGCGAACCCCAGTTATACACGTACCCCGCTCCAATTGCGTGTGAGACTCCCCGTGCAGCGGGGTACGTGTATTCGGAGGGGTGCACAGGGAGTTTTACAGGCGTTTTTGTGGTTGGGGGGCCTGTGCGTGGTTGCGGGATTTGTGCGCTGTGCATGGCGCACGGGGAGGGGTTGGGGGCGTAACTGGCGCTGCTGCAAGGTCGCTGCGCCACTGCGCCACGGCTGGTTTTGGAAGCTAAAATCCATGAATACGTGTGCGGAAATGGATTTTAGCGCACGCGGCTCTCGCAGAAAGTCGCACGCACACACTGTGCGCCAGCCGCGTGCGCCACTTGTGCGCTGAATTCTATGAATTACCCTGTTAGTATCTTAACATGCCAACAGTACAAATGATGATATAAAAAACTATATACAAAATATCACATATGAAAAACTCAAACGATCATAATTCAGCTGTCAGTTAGCCCACTTTACACCAAGAGAAATTGACACACACTTTAGTCCTAAAAATGTAATCACTGTTTCATCTAAACCTGCTAAAATCCTAAACAGCTGATATAAAACCCAAATTACATAATAAGGTTATTTAAAAGGTCTTAATAACATAACTGTATTTCATAAAATGACCATATTAAAAGCATAGTACTGTGCCGTTAAATCGCTATCTTTGTAATTTTGAAGATCTTAAAAATCCAGTGACAGCTATTGCGACAGAGTTGGGATAACCCCGCAGGCAACTTCCCCAAAGTGACTCACAGTGAAGGAAGGATCTGAAATACGTTTCCTGGAGTACGGGATTCGTAAAGGTAAAAGTGCTTTACAGTATATCAGTATGATTCCTCAGGTGGTATCAATCGACGTTTCAATAAAATGTTGCTTCTATAAAATAAATTCCATCTAAACCTAAGCATTGCCTGCCTCTCTGTATTATCTGTTTGGGAACACATTCAAATATGGCGAAGCCACTCCATAGGGTTTAAGTTCTAAAGAAAGATGGGAAAGGGAAGGGTAACCGTGGAACGTATTAGTAGTTAAGCTCCAATCTGCCTGATATACATAATTACTCCAGAATGCACCAGGAAGTTAGACACACTTTTCCCAATCTCCAGGAGATTACTATTACACAGATCTATCTGTTTTATCAATAAATTTACATCATTTGAACACAGACTGACATTCAGTTCATATTAAAACAACTGCACAAAACATCAACAACTTGCACAATGTGAGTTCTCCCAGCCTGCCTCTCCGAGTTCTGGCCCGCTCCCCCATTTCCTATCCCAAGTGCCCTCGCCGTATTCCAACCCAATCCCTCTACAACCGTCCGTGCCCCCTTTTACACTGCACTCTCCTCCCATTTCCCCCAAATGTTCAAGTATTTCCCTTGTTCCCCTCTAGTAGGGTATGTGATTTTTTCCATGCTGTGGCAGTGTTCCATACCCACTTCCCAGCTGGTGATAGTCGGAGTGTTTCCGGACCCCCACTTGACTGCCAGTCCCTTTTGACCACCATTGCTGCAATTGCTATCAGTTTACTGTCCCATCTTGACCCCTCCAGATCTCTGCTAGTGTGCAGCAGCAACTGTTTGGGATCTGCGAGTTCTGTTACTCCCAGAATCTTGGCCAACCTACCAAGGACCCTGCCCCATAAGTCCGAGATCGGCCGGCATTCCCAAAGCAGATGGTAAAAGGGGCCCACTGACCCCTTACATTTGAGGCACATGCCATCCTCGGCTCTGCCCTTCCTGAATAGCCGATGCCTCGAGTAATATGTCCTGTGCAAGATTTTGTATTGAATCAGCCTCATCCGTGAGGACACGACCTCCCTCGCCACCACCATTGCCTCAACCCACTCTTCAGTTTCTAAGATGCTGAGGTCCCCCTCCATTTTTTCGTTAAGCAATGGAGGAGGGTAGGAGAGGGCAAGAAGTTATTTATAGACTGGTATAGTGTCGATATCCCCTTATTTCGCAGTGCCTCAGTGAACACATTCACTTCTAAGGGGCTGTGTTCTGGTAGGTCAAGGTCTCGGCATCTACATGCATACCTGTCCCTGGCCCAGGCCGCATCTATCCGGCATCTCAGGGAAGGGCACAAGAGCGTTGTTCTCGATGATGTCACCAACTTTAGTGATCCCCACCCTGGCCCAACGTGGTTGGTTCCCCAATTTCCAAATTTCTCCCAAGTTTGGGTTGTCCCAAAATGGCTGTGACTTGTTAGCCTTCCACCTCCAGCCCAGTGTCCTCGTGGTTTCTACTCGTATGTGAACCAATCTCTGCCCTGTCGTGGGAAGATTCCGCCACCCGGTCCTCCCATAGAGTATCTGTAGCGGGTCTGCTCCTTGCATTGAGTCTAGCTCTAACCTTGTGTGAGAAAGAGTTCTCCCCCCAAACACCTATTCATTAGACACCATTAGATGTGTGCCTCGGTAATATTTCTTGATGTCTGATAGACACACCCCTCTCTCCCATACTGATCTAGTCAAGGTATGCAGGGCTCTACGTGGGCTCTAGTTTCCCCATTCTACCCCTTGATCAGGGTGTTGATCACATCAAATTGCCTGTTCGTAAGTCATACATACAACAGCCGGGGAGTGCTAACCTTTTGAGTTAGTTGACCCTCCCTTGCATCTTTACTGGCAATGTGGCCCAGTGCTTGGCATCCTCCCACAACATGTTTTATCACCAGGTGAAGATTGCTCTCTCGGAATTTCCCCACGTCTCGCTCTACTCGTATCCCAAGGTACTTAAAGTCATCAGTTTTGAATCAGAGAGGACACTCCTCAGGTATAACCGTCAATCCTCCCCTGACTGGCATTACCACTGATTTCCCCAGTTTATTTTTAGTCTGCAATGCCACCGGTATTCTTGTAGGAACTCGATAATTCGGAGCACTGATCACTTGGGTCCCCAAGGTACACTAAAAGGTAATCTGCATACAGGGATACCATGTCCTGCCAGCCCCCCGGCAACCTGAAGCTGCAGACAATTGGGCCTGTTCTCAGGAGGTGCGCTAGCAGCTCTATCGCCACTAGAAACAATAGGGGGACAGTGGGAATCTCTGTCTGGTGCTCCTTTGCAGTGCGAACGTGCGAGACGTGTAGCCATTGACGCGCATCCTGGCCAATGGTCTCGCGTACAGCAACTTCACACTTCTCCTTTATCGGGGCCTAGTCCGATTTTGGCCACCACCGCTCAGAGGAAAACCCACCCCACCAAGTCGAAAGCTTTCTCTGAGTCCAGCGCCATGACCACATGAGGGCCCTCCAGGGATTAAGAGAATGCCAGGGCATTGTGGAGCCTACGCAGGTTCATCCGAGTAACCCTCCCACGAACAAAGCCACAGTGATCCGGGTGAATTAGCCCACCAATCCACGGTACTTACCTGTTTGCCCGGACTTTTGCCAAGATTTTAGTCTCCACGTTCAGTACTTAAATTGGTCGTTATAAGGGGCACTCATCCGATGGCTTCCCTTTTTTGTGGATGGGAGCTCCCCTTTCTGACGGCATTCCTGAAGCATCTCCAACAAGGGGTCACCCACTTTAGCCCACACACACCTCCAGAATTCTGCCAGGAACCCGTTGGGTCCAGGTGTTTTCCCTGTTTGTCTTTGGTTATGTCTGCCTCCAACTTCAGATGGTCCTGTTCCCTCAATTCTGGCAGGGCAATACCAGCCAGGTATCTCTCGATCTCAGTAGGAGCGACCCAGGGGCTTCGGCATAAAGGGTCTGATAATAAATAGTCTGAGAAAGCCAAAGCAATGTCTCCCCCTTCCGTGTGCTCTCCCCCCTCCCAATCCTTTATGGACTGGACCCACCTCGCCCCTTCCTCCCTCCTCTCCGGCCATGCCAGCATTCGTCCCCCTTTCTCCCCCCAAGAAGTATATTCTCGATGCTTCACTATATGGGCCTGCCAGGCTTTGTCTGTCGCTAGCATTTTGAGTTCTCCAACCATCTGGGCAAGTGCCCTCCTAGTGTCATCTGTCGGTACTTGGGCGTGGAGCTTCTCAGCTTCCTCGACCTCCTCCTCTTTTCCCCCCAACCTCACCTGTCTCCCGGCCTCCTAAGCCCCAATCATACTCCATGCTGTGGCCCTAATCACAGTTTTATACACTTCCCACAGTTTAATGCTGCTTTCCACCGTCCCACTATTCAGATCGAAGTACTCTTCGGTGCCTTCCAGTAGTGCCTCCTTGACCGCTTTGTTCCACAGATGGTATGCGTCTCCATTTCTCAGCATTCGCCCTCCCACCTGACCCAAGGCAGTGCAAGGCAGCACCATATGATCTAACCGGGACTGGGCCCCGGAATGATAGGAGAAATGCAGCTGGTCTGGATGCAGGTCCCTGCATGCGTCCCGCAGGCTGGTCGCAGTCAGGAAGGACGCAAGCTTGGTGCTGCCACCTCCCTGTGGTGGCACACCATGGAATCGTCTGTCCCGCACCCCATCCAGGACATCATTAAAGTTCCCAACCACAATAGTGATTTCAGCCCATATGTCACCAACATAGCCTGTAGTTCCACCAGAAGGTCAGCCTGTAATGGCGAAGGGGTGTAGACGCTAACTATTAAATCTGAATCTCCCCACAGTTTGCCCACAATCCCCAGGTATTGTCCCCCTCCATCTCTCATTACCCTGGTGACCTGTGTAGGTATGGATTTGTGTACCCGTATTGCCACCCCCTAGAACCCTTATGGTTACCTGCATGTTCTGCCACGTTATATTGCCTTTTCCAGAAGAACCGGCGCATTGCGCCCATCAGGTGGGTTTCTTGTAGCAGGATAAACTCTGCCTCATGGTCTATAGGGTAACGCATTGCGAGGCTCCTTTACATTTTTCCAGCATACTGTTAACATTCCACGCTAGGCATCTAAGTGAGTTACATTCCATACCAGTGCGTTTCACAATGTGTCCACCCTGGGCCCTTGAGACTGACAGTGTAATGATTTGAGTCAGTGAGTGTACCCCTACATTGTGCAATTATAACAAAACTCCCCACCCCAACTTCCCCAACCCCACCCTTCTCCTCCAACTGATTGCCCCGTCCCACCCTATACTTCTCCCAACTCAGAAGCATCTGTCGACCCTTGAACAGATAACAGTCTCACTCTTCAATCTCAGGAGACGGGATGTAATGTGGGTGGCTGGGCAAAATGGTTGCTCCGCCCCTACTCCCATGGTCCGGTCGCCCTTACTGCTGCTGGTATACCTCTCTAGACCCTGTCAAGTAGGGCACCATGGAGTACTTGTTGTTTACAAATTTGGCCTCCTTGCCCGGTCACCCTTGTGGCCGGTTATTGATTGTCCACTGGCCCGTTGCCTCCTTGGGTCCCAGCTCCAGACGGGCCCGGTGAAGCCTTGCTTCATTTCGTCTGCTGTGGTCTGTCTGCCTACTGCTCTGTGACTGTTTCTGCCCAGTCCCAGGCCTCGGCAGGCTTGCTGAAGAAGCAACCCCCTGTCGGACACAGACAT
This sequence comes from Ambystoma mexicanum, assembly GCF_040938575.1. Classification (NCBI taxonomy): domain Eukaryota; kingdom Metazoa; phylum Chordata; class Amphibia; order Caudata; family Ambystomatidae; genus Ambystoma; species Ambystoma mexicanum. The sequence goes on along the minus strand of NC_090939.1, from coordinate 271,983,081 downwards.
GCATGGTGGCCAGATCCATCATTGCATATTTGACCCCTTTCTCCCTGTGTCGAAGGAGTGCCTGGCCTTCTGCATCGCTTTGGTAAAGTCTGGATAGACCGTCACCACTACGCCGCTGTGCACCACGGCCCCTTTCTTCCTTGCCATTTTGAGTATGACATCCCTGTCACGGTAATTCAACAATTTAGCGATCACTTGCCTCAGTGCCGCCCCCGACGGTGGTTCCATCCCCGGGACTCTGTGTGCGCGTTCTATGTTGAAAAAATGCGAGAGACCCTGCAGCCCCATCCACTCCTGAATTAACTGCTCGAGGAACAGCTCCATGGAGGGTCCCTCCACTTTCTCCAGTAGTCCATTCAGCCGTATGTTAATCCGGGAGGATCACCTCTCCTCATCTTCCATCCTGCTTTCAAGGATTGCCATTCTTTTAAGCAGGGACTGCGTGGCTCTCTGCAATGGTGTTGGTGCATCTTCTACCGCCTAAATTCGGTTCCCGGTTTCCTGACGCTAGCTGACATGTTTTGGAGGTCCTGCCTCAGGAGCCCCACATTCACACCCACCGTCTCTATTCTTTGCTCCAGTTGCACTTTCGAATCCTTGAATGCTTTAAGAATTTCCTGTCATCGTCATTGCTTCCTCCCTGCCACACGTCTCCTTCCCGGAAGCCTCCAGCACCGGCCATCCGGTCATGCCTCCAGGGGTGTAGGCATCCATTCTCGTCTGGCAGCCGGATTTCTTGGCCTTATCCTTGTCCCAGGCCATTTCTGCAGCTCCCTGTGTGCTGGTTGCTGGTTCCTCTCTGCCTCGTGTGGCTTACACCGTCCCAACCCTTCCCCCTGGGTGGCTGCGGCCTCTAGCTGCGTGAAGAGCCTTCAATTCATGTGGGGGTGGGAGGTTGACTCTCCTTAGCCAAGCTCTTCTGCTTTGATGCTTTTATTGAACTGTAGCAGTGCCTTCCTCTGGCTTAATCACCCCCCCCCCCCCCCCGCTGCTGCCATTTCTGCAGGCACGGCATCTGCAGTGATGTTTGGGGATGTGCATTTGTTGGTGAGTGCCTGTGCCCCTCTTCTGGAATCGGGTTCTCCTTGTTGCCCGTAGTGCTTGCCAGGAGTTGTGGTGCTCTTTGTAGCCGGAGTAGGCTGTGCCACACCTCATGGACATGCAGCTTGTTTTTTTCCTTCCAACCTGGCAATACTGGACACCAGCAGCAATGGCGATCAAGATTCGAGCGTGGGCCGGGCAGGGCCAGAGAATCGGAAAACAAAGCCAGAATAAGGACTACAGCATTCATCAATCATTGTGGCGGAGGAGGGAAAGAGCAACCCAACAGCGAGAGAGCTGGCGGCGAACAGGAGAGCCACAGTGGTGTATGTACTGCAGACAAGCAGCCTGGAAGCTCCGAAACACGGGCTGTGGGACAGGCATGGTGACAAGAGAGACACAGACTCAGAAAATCCAGGGCAAACTCTGCAATGCAAGAATCGGAGCAGCCAGCCAGCACAGAATCATTCATCTTCTTCTGCTCCTCGTTGCCCAACTTAGCGAGGAGCACCTCCAGCTCTAGATGACGAGAGAAAAAAGGAGGCCGTGAATGTGAGCGTCAAGAGCTCGCCCTGAGGAAAGTCCACGGACCGAAATGCTTCAGCGTCTAAGGTCTCTGCAATACTAATATGGAGAATGAACAAAAATAAAATTGAATTACTTTATTCTACATCAATCAGGCATCATTATTGGTGTTTCTGAGTGAATGACTATGAAATAATTGAATATGATTCTGAAATACGCAGTAGTGTTTTACTACATCCATTGGCGGCCTCAGGTCTAGTCAAGGTTTCAAGAGACAATTCTTTTTATCAGTATATTTTCACTGGTGTAGTGTACATGGATCTCTGATGGTTGCCATGAAGTTACTCAGCACTGTTACCTAAAGTAACAACTATTCTATATAGAAGTAGTGCCCACCCTACATCCTCTTTGTTGTGCCACACCTCCTTACCATTTTCGGCGCACCACTGGTGGGATTCTGTGCTGCCGGGTGCTGGGAGCATGGTCACGCTCACTCTGTCCACCTCATCAGGCAGCTGTGCCAGTTTGCTGCAGGGTGCACTGGGGCTGCGACCACACAGCTCCTTGCGTTGTATGGAGTGCCTTTCCGCCTGCGTCTTCTTCTCTCTTCACCCCCAGTGCCGCCGGCTTGTGCTGCCTCGCCACCCCTCCTCCACCTCTTAGTTGGCAGCCGCCATCTTCGGTTCTTCCCCACTCATTCCACGCTGCCGGAAACTTCAGGATACCTCCTGTTCCGCACCACGGCTTTGAATGCTTCTAGCACACAAACCTGCTACTTGCCTTCCATTGGCTCTTGCTGCAATTTCAAGGCCGGGAGGACTGCGTTCTGGAGACCTTTGTCCACGGTTTCAGGGCAGAGCGGCGTAAGGAGCGTTGACTCCATGCTCCGCGCCACAACGTCCCCCTAACGTTCAGCTCTTGGTACAAAGATTTTCCCACCAGAAAACATATGCTTCGATAAAAATTAAATTTCACTCTTACTTGTAATGATTGTAAACCCAGTTCAAAGTGAATAGCAGCCGGCGGAATTGCATTTGGAACTCTTAAAACCTTTCACCATATTAAGGACCCCAATTTGTCCAGGTAGTCTAAAACCCAAGGGCAAAGGAGTTTCGGTCCATAAACCAGTTTCAGGATCACCTTGCCCTTATAAAACCGCAATACTGGCCTCAAGGAAAACCTGCCATATTTCAAATTAATATTCACCATTTGATTTGCCAAAGTAAAAGCTTTTTGTTTCAAAAGACTACAGATTACTCTTTTCTGTGGCCTACCACAAATTGTGAAGCCCAAATAAATTATATTATCAACATGCAACAAGGCTGCATTGTCGAAATGCCATTTAAATAGCCACTTCTCCCTAGTCGCTGCAAAATTAATAATCTTACTTTTTGCCTGGTTTGCATTTAATGCATTATCTTTCGCAAAAGCTTCGAAGCAATTGAAGAGGCGTTGGAGACCTATTGGTGTCTGATCAAACAACAAGAAGTAGTCCGCATAAACCAATCAAGGAATACTGCAGGATGCCAGCTTAGTGGAGACAAAGGCAGATGAACTCATGTATTCTCCCACATCAGAAACGTAGAGATTGAAGAGACAGGGAGTCAAAATGCATCCCTGCCTCAAGCCAGATCTGTATCAATCTTACGAGAAAGCTCCCCCTCATGATTCAGCCTAACTTGAATTACTGAGGATTCATGCAGACCTATAGTAAGTCTTAACAAGCCATCCGGGATTCCCCAATTAGCCAATTTGGATCACAAATGGTTTTGTTTAACCTTGTCAAACGCTGCAGAGAGGTTAATTGATGCCGTATAAATATTGGGCACCTTCTTGGTCCCAGTTAAGTCTTGAAAATACCTGACCACAAAGCCATTAAGGTTAGTACTATGTCCTTTCCTAAAGCCGGTCTGTAGCTTGTTTAACCTATCGACCGCCTGGGCCCAGGACTCAAGATGGGATAAAAAAGGGACGCAAAGACCTTACTATCAACATCCAAGATGGTGATAGGTTGATAGTTTTTGGGATCGGTCTTCATGATCGTCTTAAAAATGGGTATAGCACACAAACTTTGCCATGACTCGGGAAGCTTTCGACTAGAATAAAATGTTTTCAAAGTATGGCAAGAATAGTAGACCAACTGAGCAGATCTGCCTTAAAAAGCCTGTTCGAAAGCCAATGTGGCCCAGATGCCTAGAATTACTAATTCCACGTATAACATCCTAAACCGTCTCCTGTTCAATCAATAATTCCCACTGTACCAGGCAAATCCTTGGCCGATCCCCCATGATGGAAACTGTCTTGGAGACGCTCTGGTACAGTTCTCAAAATGAGAAACCCAATCAGGTTCAGTGACTGAATTCCTTTGCTCACTCGTCTAACTAGAAACCTGTGAATTAATAATTTCCCAGAAGTAAGACGTATTCCTTCTTTTGAATATATGAAGCATAACATACAAGCGCGAGGCTGTATAAGATAATTTGCCTATTTCTTCTTGATTATTTTCTTCAAGCTATTCTTTTGCGCCTGGAAAATAGATCGATTATTGATCACTTTGATTTGGACTTGCATGTTTCTTTTTACCAATTCCACCTCTTTATCAAACATATGAGGGTGGAATTTGGAATGGACTTGATCATTCTCACCAATCCAGATACTCGCTATAATTATATATGTGGAAAGTCTCCAGTTTCCAACCATAGTGGACTTACTGAGAATAGTTCTCAACCTTTCATTGCACGAGACGCAATTCTTCCCAGAACTAACTTGGAGTCCGACTGAGGCTCCATATTCTGTTTTACCCCCCAATCGATTTCAGAAATTGAAAACAACGTACAGTGATCACTCCAAGGTGTACTTATCACCTTTAGGAGACTACTGCTCATACAAAAGGCAGTCAGAAAATACATAATCCATTGTTGATTGGCTAGTTCCCCTATGCCATGTAGACTGGCTGGGAATATACCCTGGTATAGCACCATTTAAAATCAGAAGGCCCAAGGATGACAGGCAAGAGACCCATTTTCTCCCATGAACTACTTTATCACTACTAATCAATGGTTGTAATACCATATTCCACCCCTCATTACCATCATTAAATAAACAGGTAGAATTCAAGTCACCTGCAAGCAATATTAACCCCTCTTCGTTGGCATATTGCCAGTCACATATATACTTGTCCAGGTCTCCCAACAAGGAGTCCAGTGGTCCTAGCCCTGTATGCCAATAAAAATCTACCAAAAGAAAACATTTAAATAATGTCTCATTAACCTACTTAACTTCAACCCCTAGGGATCCAAGTAGGAATGTATCAAATGTAATTGCACTTAGTCTTGGGGAGACTTAATAGCTGTCAACAGACCACCAGAGGGACGACCACACTTACTCCCCCGCGCCGCCTGAACAAAAATTAAGAAACCATCAAGGACCAGGCAGTCAATAAGCCAAGTCTCTTGAAGCATTATTATACCTTGTGACCATAACAAGCCGATCAGCTCCAAATTTGGTTTATCTACCCCTTTAAGTGCATTCGCTAACCAGGACCAATCAGCTTGTTAAAGAACTCGAGAGCCTACGCCTTTAATTCTAATGACCTCTCTGCTACCATTACAATTGCTATCTAAATTAACAGATACTACAAACTTACTATTTCCCAGAAGAAAAGGAAGAGTCTGGGCCTGCGGGGACAGTTCCTATGTTCAGCTATTTCAAATCCCAGTTGTCGCATGAAAGGAGCGCCCTTTAAAATAATACCACAGATGATCCTCGAGTCTATGTGTAAGATGACCTGATCCATCCTAATTGGGTCAGAGAGCTCAGCTCTATCAATATCTTTGGTTGATATTAGCCTACGGTTAGGTATTTTCGGCAAAGACTGCAAGAATGTTTGCTCTATTCAGACACAAGGTCAACTCCTCCCCATGGAGACTTCTCACTTGTAAGTTATTGATTGAAAAATCCACATGTGGAGAAAAACTGGCACTCTGAACTTGCTTCACAGGAGGGGTCCTTGGTCCCCGAGCCAGACCTTTCTGCGTAACAGAGATCTGTCTATCAGAACTGCAGGCCTCCCTTTACAACAATAAAGACCAGTGGTCTTCAAACTTTTTTGGCCTGGGCCCTCCTGAGCAAAATTTGGCCAGGCCGGGCCCCCCCAAAAATGCCAAATGGACAGTATGTACAAATGGCTGTGAACTATTGCAGCCATCACCACACCCTACTCCCAGTATAGTCCCTGGGCTCCCCCACCTGCTCCCATCACAGTCGCTGCACTACATCTTCCCACTCCTACCCAGTCCCTGGGCTCTCCCCACCCCATCAAAGACCATGGGCTCTCCCCACCCTGTTCCCAGTGCTCCTGCCCATCCTGCTCCCAACACAGTCCCTGGGGTCCCCCCACCCTGTTCCCAACACAGTCCAAGGGCCAGTGGGAACTGGTAATTTTTTTAGGTGGTGGAGCATAAATATTTCCCACAAAAATGCCTTAGCGACCGAGCACAGCGAGGGAGCCGGAACCAATCAAGGCAGGGTTCGGGAGGTTTCCCCCGTGAATGTTTGGAGCCGGAACCAATCAAGGCAGGGTTCGGGAGGTTTCCCCTGTGAATGTTTGGAGCCGGAACCAATCAAGGCAGGGTTCGGGAGGTTTCCCCTGTGAATGTTTGGAGCCGGAACCAATCAAGGCAGGGTTCGGGAGGTTTCCCCTGTGAATGATTTTTAAATACTGGCTTAAAATGTTGCATTTTAGATCATACTTTAAAAAAAATGGTTAAAAAACCAAACAGTTTGCAATTGGCGCTGGGGGCCAAGGAGGAAAGCAAGGTATTTTTGAGAGGACATCTATGATAGATATCCAGTAAAGGAGAGCTGATTTTGGCAGGTGGGTAGGGGATTGTGCAACAAAGGCATTTTTTAAATGCTTTTGTTGTACAACCCTCCTTCCCCCCTATGCCCCCTCACCAAAATCAGCTCAACGGACCAAAACAAACGCACACATAGACACACACACACACATTCACACAGCAATCACTGTATCATTCATACAAGCACCCATCACCATACACTCACTCATAACACAAGCATACACACATCCATACACATATTTTATTTAAATAAAAAATAAACACAAACATACCTTCTGTAGGGGCCTGCTTGTGGGTGCTGAAATGCCCCGCTCCAGGTTACTCTGTCCGTATGTGCGATGAGGTGCAGGAGTTCCCCCTCAAACATACAGACATGCAGTGCCCCAGCCAGCATTTCCAATGAGCTATTCATGGCTGGCGGGGCAAAACACCCCCAGCCTTGCATGGCTCAGTGAGCATGTGCGGCTGAGGAACTGAACTGTCGAAAGGGAAACTGTGTTTCCCTTTGACAGTTCAGCCAGCCCAGGAGCACACCCTTAGCTGGAAAAAGCAGCTGAGGGAGTGCTCATTGTTTTACTGGGCTGGCTCCTCGGCTCCTCCATAATGGGCGGATGCCCCCTCGCCTATTATGGGTGAGCCGCCAGGCTCGGACTGGCCTATAGGGCAATAGGGCAATGCCTGTACCAAAAATGAAAAATGCTAGTGTAGGCCAGTCAAAATGTGCCACTTTTTTGCCCAATGTGGGCCAGTTTGATGAGTTACTTCACTATGCAGCTAGTAGTTTTGACCATTGTTGCTGAATAAATATTCTTTAAATATCACAATTCGCTTACATTTTAACAAAAAACACCCCTTTGGGTACTATTCAAACAGTCTGTGAATAAAGGAATGAAGATCAATTTACAACTGTGGGCCGCTTTTTCATTGGTGCCTGAGACAGTGTTATGGTCCAGTCCAACCATGTGAGCCACCCCTGCTCATTTCCTCCAATCTAAGAAAACAAAACAAACAAAAAAAGTATTTTTGGGGGGATTTCATGTTGTGCGCTTTCGCCCCAATCTCGAGTTGGGCGGAAAGTTGGAGTTTTACGTCCAGCTTTTTGCCGGAGGTAGATATCTCCACTTTCCGCTCGTTTCTGGCGCATATTGGAGGGGAGTTAATAGTGCCGAAAAACTCCATTGGGTCCAATGAACCCAACGGAGAATGGGGATTGACCATCTACCGCTACTCGTGATTCGACGTAAAATGCGCCGGACCAAGTAGCAGTAACACTATCTGCGTGGTGGTATCCCAGCGCAATTACTGCCGGGATACTGCCCATCTCGTGATGAAACCCTTTGAGTATACTAGAATTATTAACAAGAGGGTGATATTGTTGTCTGACTAGTCTCTCCAATAAGGTTGTAGACCGAAAAGACTTATCCTCCAAAGGACGCAAACTCCTGCCCAACCCCACAGGCGTTAGAGCACCACTCATTTCTTGATAACAAGAATCACTAAAACTAACAGATTTGCCATTTGGCGCAGCCTTTGAAGAAGGGTCCATATCAGATAATAATATCAAGTCAGTCTGTAATGAGGTGCTCACGGATTGAGAGTCACTAGGAGATGAGGAGTTGTCAACATCAAGGGTTCCAGGCAAAGTCTCTAATTCAACTACCTCTTCCTCACTAGACAACTCAATATGATCCTGAACTGAGTAGCTTGCCATGTCTTAGAATTCGCCGTCGACCGGTATGTTGTCGATTCAGCGATTCAAGGATAGTCAAATTCCTCAGAAATGTATGTGACGACTTGCCTTCAGTTTTATTACTCCTAAGGTTTTTGGTCTTCTTTTCTTGTTTTTTTCCACATTGTTTACCCTTACCCTGTGTCAATACCCGCAAGGGTGCCCCACTGCCTTGGGTATTATTCGGGGCCAGTGTTCACATTGGGACTCCTAAGGGCCAGATCCTCAGCCTCCTGAATGCTCATCACTGAGCTATTCTGACATTCTTGTGAGTCAGACCCGGTTTGAACCGCCCTGAGAACCGTTCCATGTTGATGAAATGAAAGTGGCTCGCTTTGGTTAATGCAGGAAACCAAATGACTAGGATTCAATCCTTCAGGGCGTAAATTGAGTATGATTGGCATCAGACTTTTCGGTGCTAAATTAACAGTGTGAGATGAAGCATTTATCAGAGTTCCACTTTAATGCTTATCTCGCTGAGCATAAACGTGTGAGCCAGTACTTCGTCTCTAATATTATCATATAATTCCATAAATGAGCTTAGAACTGTACTTAATGCAGAGATTGTTGATGAGGTAAATCTGATCCTTTCATCCACCTCCCTAAGCGTGTGATGCAGGGGCGCACTCTCACATATCATCACTGAGCCAGATGATTCAACCCAATTAGATGGCAATCATTCGGTCATAGTCATGGGAATGCCAGGACACTGTTTGCTTTGGATAGAAGAAACTAGAATAATCATCAATTTATCAAACCCTTCTCTCGGGTAAACTACTTCCTTGACTTGTGCTGCAACTCGTAGATTATCTGCTAATTCAACCAGGCTCTGATCACTGATATGCAAATAATCTGTCATTACAAGGGCACAAGTTGGTTTAAACGAACGGACTCCGGTACTTGTCCCTGACCGGGGAAAGACGTCTGTAATTTTATGACCATCTATGCGGATCATCAACAACGAAGCCGAAGAGGATTTAGCACCCTCATAATTACCAAAAGGCCTTGAAAAAGAGGGAACAGACTTCAGACAAGTGTCCCTATCAGCGTTTATAGGGTCTCCCAAATCGACAAGCAACTCTGATACTAACGCCTCCTGCGAGAAGCCTATGCAGTGCATACTTAGAGCGCCCCGCCATCAGTCACTATGTCCAGAACGGCACCAACAGTTGCATGTTACAATAAAATGTACTCACTGATCAAGATGCTATTCAGTTAAGAACTTTATCCGGCTATGAGTCACTCAATGCCATGCCGCCGAACTGCAAAACTGCGGTAGTGCACTTACTCTGCACACACTTCGCATGCCAAAGGTTTTTTGAATTTCCTCGGGCAGCAGGTATGTCCAGCCGAGCAAGACCAGAGGATGGTAAATCACTTGCTCCTACTGCCGAACAACAAAAGACTCAACACAGTGCCGCTCAGAGCAGTCAGAATCCACAGCAATACTGCCAAACTGCGCTAGTGTACTCACAGTGCACGTATAATGTGCTATTTTATTTATTGGGCCAGTTCTGTTCTGCCTAGAGAGAATCAAATTAGTCGTAATGTCCTTCCCAAGACTAATCCTCACTCACCACGGGGTATGCAAACACTCTGACTATAGGAATGATGGCACCACACAGACACACACAAAACCCTTGCATGGCCCTTTACACCTGCAATGCCACACCTCTCAACTTACCCTCATTTATAGCGTGACAACCAGCTTGAAATCATGTTTACCTCCCATCAAAGCCAAGGCCTCCAAAAGACTTAATGAGAACATCCTTCCAGAAAACCAACATCCCCCCCCAAAAAAGGTCACTGTTACAGAGCAAAAGAGTGCAGCCCCTTCAAGAGGAGGTGACTGATATGGGAAAGGGGAAGCCGGGGGAGAGGGGAAGCGAAGGGAATAAGGGAGAGAAAAGTCAGTCAAGGGATAGTGAATAAAGGAGTTAGACGCACAACACTGGTGTCCGCGTCTTCTATTTCTGTGTACGCAGTTAAGACACAACAACTGGCGACGAGGTACCACGACCCACTGTGCCCAATCCACAGTGTGAGGTGAAATTAGCGGTAAGGAGGACCGCTTGAGGACGGGGGAAGCTGAAGAGGCAGCCAGCAAGTAAGCTGCGGCAGGCGCTGCCGACGGAGGAAGATCGCGCTGCGAGAAGACAGCCAGAGACAGCTTGGAAGTACATCTGCGATGAGTATCGCACTGCGAGAGGACAGCCGGAGACCGTTTGGAAGCCCTTTCACAAAGAAGGTCAGCTGTGAGCGTGCTGACCTTGGTCCATGGAAGGAGGTGCATCGTGTTGCAACGGATGGCATCAGTGAGGAAGACTGCCTGCAGGACGCAGAGAGGAGCATGAGGACACTGCAACGCGCATTCGTTAAGGAGGAAAGGGGAGCATGAGGTAGCAGCGGCCCAATGAGAAGGTGTCGGGAAGGTGGACAGACGTGGAGGATGAAGGGATACGCCCCGCCAATATCAGGCCGTGTATCACATATGCCACATGGTCTTACTATATGATCCCACTAGAAAACGAGGATCAGAAAGGAAGGAAACGAAACAAACACCACATAATCAAGTGAGAGCAACCACTACGAACACTCGGGAACATAATGACAATACAGAAACCCTGCTAATAACAATACGGAAAGGCTGCCTGGGTAAAAGAGCACCCAAATCCACTAAAACACATGGGAGCACACTGCAACACATGCACCCCAGCCTCACAAGACAAGGGATAGGGGACAGCAAAAGAAAGCAGAAAAGTCATGGCAGCAGCAAGGACAAACCCTTCAGACAACACAGTCTGCCCGCACCAACAAAGACAGGGTGCTACACACTCGTGGAAGGAGAAGCACACCCAGCCCCACGTGTGGATCAACGAAACAAGGCAGCCCACTCTCAATGGCTATAACTAAACTAAAGAGACTAAGGCCACGCAGAGTGGAAACCGGCCACACCAGTCACCACGCACAAAAGACTCACCCGCCTAAGAAATGTTGCAAGGTGCGCCAGTAGATGCAGGTGCACAAGTCACTGCAGGGGTCAACCCTACAAACCTAGTGACCTTTCTACGACACCCCAACCCATTCACAGTAGAACCCCAAGAAGACCAGGGGCCAGAGATAGCAGAAATGGATGGAAGAATTTGAAGACTTCATGAGGGCGGCGGTAAGTAACCAAGATGCACCCAACAAAATAGAAAAATCTCGTAGGGAAGGAGATGAAAGGGATCATAAAACCATCCCGCCCCAGGAGAAATTGACATATCAACTTCTCACAGCTGCGATTAATGGAAAGTTAGTAGTCCTTCCCAACAGAGGCAACGAAAGATACACTTTCAACCAGTGCACGCAAGTGCCCCACGAGACGATTGGCCAATTCATACTCTGACTCCAGCAAAAAATAACATACTGTGACTTTGCAAACTTCAATGATGAGGAAACCATCAGGCTGAGAGTAATAGAAGGATGCATATCCTTGCAGTTTAGAAAACATCTACTAAAGAAACCACTCCCGCAACAGGAGATAGCAGACTTTGAGAGGGTGTATGAAAGAGCTGACATACAAGCAGCCAACATGGAAACTCTGAAGAAAACAGACACAGTGGCTGCCATTGCCACCAGCCACAGGGGCAGACCAGCTACCCCAGCGCAACACCTCGCCAACCGTCGGGCCCCACCAGACAGAGAATGTTATAGGTGTGACTTTGAATTTCCCCACAAGGGCCAGTGCCCAGCCATTGGGGAAATGTGCATGAGGTGCGGCCAGGAGAATCATTTATTAATCATGTGCCAGGAGACAGCACCACTGCTACCTGCATACAGGCCACCTCCACAGCCAAACCCTAACAGAAGATATGACCCGCCGAGAACACCGAACCTGCGCCCATACCCAGAAAGGGATAGCGGGAGAACCAACCCGAACAGAAACATAGCGGCATAATCCACCCATCCAGAGTTCATAAGGGCTGTCGAAAATGTTAATGTCGCCCCACTTGGTAGACACGCTGAGACATCAGAATACCTCTTCCACACAAAACCAAATCAAGTAGAAGACCAAAGATTCATACAAGAATACACCATGGGCGACCCATATGAAAACCCCCCAGCAGATGCAGAACCACCAGCAACAGAGCCCTACTATGAATAGGACAGATATAGCAGAGAATATGCCCGGCTGATATATGATACCTCAGATGATAGTGCAGCACCAAAAGTGAACGTACAAATGGGGGGACTACACACCCCATTCCTTGTTGATACAGGAGCCACTGTGAACATCATGAACGAGAGAACATATCACTCCATTGCAGGCGCCTATCCACTACAGCCATACCAGGCTGGCATCTTCCAGTAGGGAGCAACACTTCCTCTTCAATCCATAGGTCAATTCTGCTGTGACCTGGTACACAGAGGACGACGCATTCCCACCATGATCCACATCATACACAGCCCTGGACAGGGATATGTCTTCTCAGCTACAAGACGGCCACCGCCTTGGCAGTCATCAACATCCAGTATGACCAAACCTAGATAGTGCAAGGCCTCCCACACAACTCCCAGGCCCTGTATACACTCTCACAACGGGGGTTGGACATTGCAGAGTTGAAAGTCATGTTGCTGGAACTGTTCAAGGGAGTGGGAATGTTGAAAGCCACTGTCATCCAACTCCACATTGATCCAACAGTGAGACCAGTACCACCACACCCTCTGAGAATTGGGTTTCACTTACAAGCCCAAGTAACACACAAATTGTGCATCCTCCTCGAACATTGTATCTTTGAGAGAGTTGACGGCCCAGCCAGTGGGTGTTGCCGCTAGTAATGGTACCCAAATCCAACGCCACCTACGTCTCTGTGTGGACATGCAGATTCCCAACACTACAATCCAGAGGGAGAGACACCCAGGACCAAACATTGAAGATATGCTGGTAAGACTCATCCAAGCCACCCGGTTCTGCAAGTTAGACCTGAAACAAGGTTATCACAAGCTGGTCATTGACCCGGTCTCAATACCCATGACCACATTCACAACACATGAAGGATTGTTCCGCTACAAGCGGCTCAATTTTGGGATATCACCTGCGGCTGAGATATTAAAGGAAATAATACGCAGATTGATTGCATCCGTCATGAATGCCTTCAACTATAGCAATGACATTTTAGTGTTTGGCATCACCCAGGATCAGCACGATGACGCCTTAAAGCAGGTGTGTGACACCCTGCACAAAGCCAGCCTCAACCTCAACAGACCAAAATGCACCATCAATAAACACAGCCTATGCTTCTTCGGCCACATATTCTCCGACCAAGGGATCAGGGTCGACCCCGACAAGATCAGCGCCATTGTGAGTCTAGAGGCCCCGAACTATGTAACAGAGCTGCGTTCCTTTGTAGGAATGGCAGTATACTGCACCTGCTACCTGCCATACTATGCAACACTCACCAACCAACTCCGGCAACTCCTTAAGAAGGACCTCTCCTTTCGAATGGGACGAACACTGTCAAAGGGCTTTCTGTACCATCAAGCAGGAACTAGCCAACAACCGCCAGCTGGCCTACTTCAACCTCAACTGGGACACCAAGATCACTGTTGATGCCAGCCCCATAAGACTAGGGGCTATACTCACCCAGATATACCCTAACGACAAAACTAGCACAAAAGTGGTTGCATACACCAGCAGGGCACTCTCCAACATCAAACAAGTTTTCTCCCAGGCGGAACGCGAAAGCCTGGCGGTAGTCTAGGGCGTGCGAGAAATTCCACCACTTCATCATTGGACAGACATTCATCCTCACTACAGATCATCAGGCACTCCTCTCCCTGTTCGGGAATCCCAAGACCAAGATGCCACCGCGCATTGAACAGTGGTGCATCAGGTTATAAGAGTACAATCATACCATTGTTCAGAAACCCGGGGGCGAGGCCAATCCGGCTGACTATTTATCACGGCACCCCAGAGAGCCAGCAGAGAACATCATGGAACACGAAGCAGAGGCATACTTTGCCTATTTATCCCTCAATGCTCTACCCCCCACATCACAAGTAACCATTTTGCTGATAGAAGCAAGACAGACCCCAGCATACAAGCGGCAATCCAGCTGACTAAATCGAACAGGTGGCGACACCTGACGACGGAACACTTTGCGACCGGGGAGGTGAACAGGAGGGACTGCATAGAATGGCAAAGATCCACAAGGAACTTGCCACAACGGACCAAGGGACACTACTGCCAGGAAATCGCCTAGTGGCCTCCAAGAGCATAAGGAAAGACATAGTAATCATCGCACACAAAGGCCACAGAGGGGTCGCCAACACAAAAAAGATACGGGGAAACCAGGTGTGGTTCCCATATACGGACACAATAGTAGAAGATACGCTAAGGCACTGTACACCATGCCAAATAACAGCAGTGAACAGCCCCCCATGCCCACTACAAACAGTACCCCTACCGGAAGGACCCCGGCATAGGGTAGCGATGGACTTCTATGGACCTCTAGAAAAAGGAGGCTATTTACTAGTGGCCATGGTAAAGCCTGTCCAGTCCATGGCGTTTCACCAAGTGGTGGGAATAATCGATGAACTGTTTAGTGAGTTGGGAGTCCCCAACACGGTAAAAGTAGACAACGGCCTGCCATTCCAGGGCCAGGACTTCCAGTAGTTTGCAGCACACCTTGCCTTTCACCACCAACGAATTACACCCCTATGGCCACAAGCGAACGGCATGGTAGAGCAGCATGTTAGAGCGGTTTATGGCCACCATCAAAAGGACATGCCAGAAATCAGCAGCAGACTTAATGGCAATGCACCAAGCCATCTCGCAAATGCTGAGGAGTTATAGGAACACGCTGCACGAAACAACTGGATGGACACCCACAGAGCTTATGATAAAGTACAAGCTGAGAACTCAGCTACCACAGCTCAAAGACTTCACCCCAGCAGAAGATGCAGAGGCCAGGAAACAAGAAGCCGAGAAAAGGAGAAAAGTGGACAGTTCGGAAAAGAAAGGCGCAAGAACATCAACTCCCATTTGGCGGCGTTGTACTTGTCAGGCAGAAGCAACAACGAAAGACAGACTTGAGATATGGCTCTGAGCCACTTCTGGTCACTGATTTCAATGGACCAATGGTCACGGCCATGGGAGAAGATGGGGAGATGACCCGAAATGCAAGCTGTTGCAAGAGGACTCTGATGAGGATCCCCACATGACGAAAGAAGAAGAACCCTGAACAGAAAGGACTGAGGATCCTCTACCAAGAATATCGGAAGGAGAGAACCGTGAATCACCCGGCCACCCGCAGTGGACCCTACGGAGCCCCCCACCTCAGTGAATGTAGGCAACAAATGTCTCAGATAAGGAACAGTGGGGCGGCGGGTGTTACAGAGCAAAAGTGTGCAACCCCTTTAAGAGGGAGTGACTGAAATTGGAAAGGGGAAGCCAGAGGAGAAGGGAAGGGGTGGGAAGAAGGGAGGTACAAGTCAGTCAAGAGATAGTGAATAAAGGAGTTAGAAGCAGGACACCGGTCTCCGCGTCTTCTATTACTGTGTGCATAGTTAAGACACAACAGTCATCGATGTTTACTTCACTGCACTCACGCTCCGTACCCCAGAAAAACACCTGCCTTCACCCTCATGTGAGACTCACCAGGTATGAGGTAGTATTATTATTATCATCATCATTGAGCAAATGCCCACAGCACACAGAGGCTCTTGCTCGGGGAGGGGGGGGAGGGTAAATGTGGCTTGCATTTCCAGTAGAAGGTGATTTCTTCAGCCTTCTTGTAGGTTATACAGCCGGGGCCTAGCTGACCAAAGCGTGCACACAGAGCTCTGAAGTTGCAGAAAGACATGCAAGCGCTATAAAAGACGATATAAATAGATCAACATACTGAATCAGCATGGAGGGGGCAGCAAACACTTCCAGGCAGTCACTGCTTCGCTTCACAGAAACGTGAACATATGAATGGATAAATCCCTCCCTCCCTCGCCAACTGTACTCCCCTACTGGTACAAACTGCCAAGCCCGAGGCTGGCCTCCTCCCACTTTAAAGCTCCACTGCTTTTGGGCTAGCTTCGCTGTAAGCCATACAATATGAGAGTTATCCTCTGGGAGTGCAAGTCCAGCTAAAATGTCGTTGAAAAGTCTCTTGCGTCCACCGTCCACAGAGCCGGATATTTGGATGTGTTCATTCTCATTAAAAGCCTAGGACTCTCACGTTGCTTGTTAAATGATACAAGGCCTGGGGGTTCAGACTGAATCCGTGAGAGTAATCCAGACATGCACCCCTTGCTTTCTGAGCCTAGAGAGGGCCTCGCCTCAGCCACACCTGCCCGGTGCCACCCATGTATTCAGCACTACATGCGTGGGGTTGCTTCTGGCTCTCCGGGGCTGAACTGTCCGCGTGCCGCGTGGGCGGGGATATGCAAATGCATGTTTCTCCTATGGGTGGGCACAGGGGGCAAAGGCTGGATTCTAGGAGCTCAGAGTGGGCACCGTCCTGCCGAAGCTGCTCTTTGCCGTTGCTCGTTCTCAGCAGTGGGGCGCTCACACTGTTTCCCCAAGTAAGACACGACGCTGTCTGACTCAGAGCTCCTCACAGATACTTTGGCAAACGGGGTTCAGGCAACTCTAATGGCCCTTGGCCTTTTCCATGGCTGTGTGTTCATATGGGACAGATGCTTTGCTTGGGCGCAAAGGGGATTTGCCCCAATGTGCTACTTCCCTTGAGCAAAAACCAGTTATGAGAGGGTGATCAGGGAAAGTGGGGTGTACATGGCGGAGAATTAAAGGCGTGCTCCTTTTATTCCCAGCATGTTGTTGCGGATGGTGAACGTTAATGTTGCCCCATTAATTGGGTTCAGGGAGCATGCAGTTTTCAACATGCAGGCGTGTAATGTCATTGTGTTTACCTGAAAAAGCTCATGTTTTCATGACTACATTTTAGGGACTTGCGGCTACACACGTGGCGTCCCACTTTTTTTTAACAATGTCACGCTAAAAGACAGTTAATTAAAGAGAGCTCTGCTTATTATCTCATTAAACACGGCAAAGGTGGGTGTCACCGTAGAGGACTTACCTGAGAAGTCTGACAGCGCGGAGCAGTCCCGGGTGCAGAGCAGGACCAGGAGCCCACAGAGCAGGGCAGGGGGCAGGAGGGACTCGTGGATCTGTCTCCTGTGACAGCCGCCCAGCTCCACCATAGTGCGGCTCTGGGCCCGGAACTCACATGGTGCCAGTTCTGCCCGCGGCCAGGCGCAGGGCAAGCAGCGTGGCAGGCTCCAGCCGGCAGCAGGGGTAGAAAGCGCGCTACACACAGCAGGCGGTGTGCGCAGCAGGTGGCCGCCGCTCCCAGCAGCAGGCAGCGCTGTGCTACAGCAGACAGCAATCAGCGGGTGGGCAGCACGCAACAGCAGCAGACAGCGCTCGGAAGCAGGTATTAGCCAAGAAGCTCTGAGGAGGAAAGGGCAGCACGGCAGCAAGCAGCAGTATCCGCGCAGCAGGGAGCACTGGGTAGCAATGAGCAGCCCTCAGCAACAGGCCAGTTAACTAGCAGCAGGGGGTGTCAAGCAGCAGTAACCGGCACTAGTCTCAAGCAGGTAGCGTTGATGTACAGCGAGGCACAGGCAACAACAGGAGACTGCACTCAAGCGGCAGACGGTACACATTTGCAGAAGCGCTCAGCAGCAGACAGCTCTCGGCAGCCACAGGCAACTCATGGAGAAAGCTGCTCTCAGCGGGCAGCACTGGGGGCATGCAGTTATCAGCGCCCGAGCATCTCTCAAAGGATGGCGCAGGCAGCTGAGCAGACCCTGCCACTCCAGGGTCCGCGAGCAGTTCGGGGGTCCGCGGCTCCCGTCAGGGGTCTCCGAGGCGGTAGCTGCTGCTCACCTGGGCTACCAGCTGTCAGTGCCCGGTGCCACTCCAGGCTCAGGCTACTGCGCCACAGCTTCCCGCGGCCAAGCTGGGTGGGATGGGGCCAAGGGAGGGGGCAGGGCCGGGGTGGCAGTTCGGGCAACTCCGGGGGTGGACACTGGCAGGGGTGTGAGAGGCTGGGATGGGGGCATGGGGTTGCCGGGCTCTACCTGCAGCCACCCTGCCGACACAGCTCTGTCAGAGGGCTTGGGCTGTCAGGAGGGCAGATCCCGCCTTCCTTCCTCGGGGCCGCCTCCCTCCTCCTCGGAGCGCTGGACGGCCTTGACAGGAGGCTCCCACACGCGGGCACTCAAGAGAGGACCACACAAGCCCTCCCGAACCAACTTCCACATGAGCTTCCGACGCCCCACGGGTCCAGAGCATCCCCCGGTGCGTGAGCCAGTGTCCCACGAATTATGATAGCCCACCCTAAAAACGGTCCCAAAGACTGAGCCTCGCACTCGATGCACACCTCCCAGAGTACCCCATGTGGACCCCACCCCTCAGTGTGAAACTTAGAATTATTCTATGCGAAGTCTATTTGTCTCACAACTTTACACCCCCACGTAGATCATCTCTGGAGAGTCCCTGGAAACCTGACACCTCCCAAACAATCCTCTCCAGAGCCTCGAGCCGTCCACTTCCCTTATTGCGCTCTCGGGGTCCTCACATCCTCCGATACACCTCCCAACTTAGTCTCTCTGAAACCTCACGGCGTGAACCCCCCAAAGTGTCCCACCCGGAGGACGACATCTCAAGCGTGAACCTAAACTGTCTCCTGTGAGTGTCCGAAAAGTGCCCCTTCGAGGCAAGTCTCGGACATTGGGAGAGAACTGGGACTGGTGCTCGCTCAGATGGGCTGTTCATTCCCGGCGTCACCATTTTCGCAGCTAACCGGTGTTTCTCCAATGTATTGTCTCCGTAGCGGAGCCCCGCCCCATCTTATAGTCTAGTTGAATCTTATAGATAATGTTGTACGTTTTTAGTACGGTACTCAGGTTTCTTGGCCCGTCAGGTGAGCTAGAGCCGACCGTCTCTGGCCAGCCGGAATTGGCCTAGACTAGAGAGTAGTTAAGAACCCAAAGCCCAGCGTTCCCCTGACATGCCTGGGGATGACACCTGTCCGCGTGCGGCTCTGCGCTGATGGCCGGGCGCCCTGCTCTGCTGGGCTAGTGGGCTAGTGGGCTAGTGGTTAGGCTGTCCCATGGGGGGGGGTCCGCTCTCAAAACCGTGGGATCTGCTGGGGACGGACGCCTGCACCCTCCTGCCCCCTGCCTGTGCCTAGCATCTCCAGGTAGCATTGATGCTCTAGCTGAGCCCATCCCCTGCCCTCCATTCCCCTCCCCTACAATAGTACAGCAGCGAGGCACATGTTCACACCAGTACCCAAGATGACTATCCCACCTAAGAAGTCTATTACCCCACTCTCACAGGAGATAGACACCCTTAAAGAACACCCACACTTGGAATAATATTATTACTATGGACTGTGGTACTTATTGAGCGCCATGAAGCAACAGAGCGATGAACGCATGACCCCCGCCCCCCCTGTGTCCCCATGGTTCCCAATGTGCCCCCAGCCTCCCGCTGGTGCCGTATTAGCCCTCGCCTAACGCCCCCCGCCCCCAAAGCCGCCTCGGCTACTGCTCTAAGAGTGATAGGTGTTATTAATGCTCCATTTAATGGTTCTTAGTTTATTTATCTCTGAATGATGAAGGGCTGTAGCTGTCTCTGTCGCCATTCAGGCAGCAACCGGGTGTATGAGATGAGCGCTTAACTTGCTGGGCTATCTATGTCCAGCCTGGCTCTTCGAATATGAGCCACTCGAAAATAGGTTTTCTCATATGCTCTCAATACTAAATTCAATTTTAACCAAGCTGTTCAAAGACACTCAGTAGACTTGTCCTCCAGCGCACCAGAGTAATATTCCCACTCAGGGATGATGTCAGGGCCTTTCAACTTTTTCGGGTGAAAGTGGTTGCAAGCCTCAATGGGGCCCCCAGCAAATGCAACCAAGTGGGCTGTCAGCTACGTACGACATGGCAACGTGCACCTGTCATTTGGGACTTTAAACGTGCTGCGTTGCAGAGCGCGTTCTACAAGCTGCATTTGCCAGAGTCCTTCAGGGCGTACCCTGCTTGGGCTTCCTGCTGTATCTTTTTACTCCGGATCCTCAACATTAGCACCTCGCTGACAAAGGAGTCATTGCTTCTCTTTGGACGATTAGTGTTTCTGCTCCCTTCTGGCTTGCCTCTCTTCACAATAGGCAGCTGTTAAGGCCCTGGCTGTACTTCTTTGTCTCCATTGTACTTTATGCGACCCACGTGTGCCTAAGAATGTTTCAAGCTCTAAGCAGGCCCCCTCCTCCCTGCAATCGTCATGCTGAAATGGCCCCACAAACCGCAACACCTCTTCTGCTGGCCCTGCCTCCACTTCAGCTTTAGAATGACTACACCCACCTAAATTATGTATGGGAAAAGGCCTAAAATACCTCCAGAGTTTTTCATTTCCTCACCAGCAACATCATGGAAACTGCATTGCAGCAACCTCACCCACATCACCATAGACCCCATCAGCTTCTCTCCCAACAGCCCATCCCCACCATCACCACTCATCGCCGACCACACCGCCCACCAGCAACATCATGGAAACTGCATTGCAGCAACCTCACCCACATCACCATAGACCCCATCAGCTTCTCTCCCAACAGCCCATCCCCACCATCACCACTCATCGCCGACCACACCGCCCACCAGCAACATCATGGAAACTGCATTGCAGCAACCTCACCCACATCACCATAGACCCCATCAGCTTCTCTCCCAACAGCCCATCCCCACCATCACCACTCATCGCCGACCACACCGCCCACCAGCAACATCATGGAAACCGCATTGCAGCAACCTCACCCACATCACCATAGACCCCATCAGCTTCTCTCCCAACCTCCCATACCCACCATCACCACTCATCGCCGACCACACCGCCCACCAGCAACATCATGGAAACTGCATTGCAGCAACCTCACCCACATCACCATAGACCCCATCAGCTTCTCTCCCAACAGCCCATCCCCACCATCACCACTCATCGCCGACCACACCGCCCACCAGCAACATCATGGAAACTGCATTGCAGCAACCTCACCCACATCACCATAGACCCCATCAGCTTCTCTCCCAACCTCCCATCCCCACCATCACCACTCATCGCCGACCACACCGCCCACCAGCAACATCATGGAAACTGCATTGCAGCAACCTCACCCACATCACCATAGACCCCATCAGCTTCTCTCCCAACAGCCCATCCCCACCATCACCACTCATCGCCGACCACACCGCCCACCAGCAACATCATGGAAACTGCACTGCAGCAACCTCACCCACATCACCATAGACCCCATCAGCTTCTCTCCCAACAGCCCATCCCCACCATCACCACTCATCGCCGACCACACCGCCCACCAGCAATATCATGGAAACCGCATTGCAGCAACCTCACCCACATCACCATAGACCCCATCAGCTTCTCTCCCAACCTCCCATCCCCACCATTACCACTCATCGCCGACCACACCGCCCACCAGCAACATCATGGAAACCGCATTGCAGCAACCTCACCCACATCACCATAGACCCCATCAGCTTCTCTCCCAACAGTCCATCCCCACCATCACCACTCATCGCCGACCACACCGCCCACCAGCAACATCATGGAAACTGCATTGCAGCAACCTCACCCACATCACCATAGACCCCATCAGCTTCTCTCCCAACCTCCCATACCCACCATCACCACTCATCGCCGACCACACCGCCCACCAGCAATATCATGGAAACCGCATTGCAGCAACCTCACCCACATCACCATAGACCCCATCAGCTTCTCTCCCAACCTCCCATCCCCACCATTACCACTCATCGCCGAACAAACCGCCCACCAGCAATATCATGGAAACCGCATTGCAGCAACCTCACCCTCATCACCATAGACCCCATCAGCTTCTCTCCCAACAGCCCATCCCCACCATCACCACTCATCGCCGACCACACCGCCCACCAGCAACATCATGGAAACTGCATTGCAGCAACCTCACCCACATCACCATAGACCCCATCAGCTTCTCTCCCAACAGCCCATCCCCACCATCACCATTCATCGCCGACCACACCGCCCACCAGCAACATCATGGAAACTGCATTGCAGCAACCTCACCCACATCACCATAGACCCCATCAGCTTCTCTCCCAACAGCCCATCCCCACCATCACCACTCATCGCTGACCACACCGCCCACCAGCAACATCATGGAAACCGCATTGCAGCAACCTCACCCACATCACCATAGACCCCATCAGCTTCTCTCCCAACCTCCCATACCCACCATCACCACTCATCGCCGACCACACCGCCCACCAGCAACATTATGGAAACCGCATTGCAGTAACCTCACCCACATCACCATAGACTCCATCAGCTTCTCTCCCAACAGCCCATCCCCACCATCACCACTCATCGCCGACCACACCGCCCACCAGCAACATCATGGAAACTGCATTGCAGCAACCTCACCCACATCACCATAGACCCCAACAGCCCATCCCCACCATCACCACTCATCGCCGACCACACCGCCCACCAGCAACATCATGGAAACTGCATTGCAGCAACCTCACCCACATCACCATAGACCCCATCAGCTTCTCTCCCAACAGCCCATCCCCACCATCACCACTCATCGCCGACCACACCGCCCACCAGCAACATCATGGAAACTGCATTGCAGCAACCTCACCCACATCACCATAGACCCCATCAGCTTCTCTCCCAACAGCCCATCCCCACCATCACCACTCATCGCCGACCACACCGCCCACCAGCAACATCATGGAAACCGCATTGCAGCAACCTCACCCACATCACCATAGACCCCATCAGCTTCTCTCCCAACCTCCCATCCCCACCATTACCACTCATCGCCGACCAAACCGGCCACCAGCAACATCATGGAAACCGCATTGCAGCAACCTCACACACATCACCATAGACCCCATCAGCTTCTCTCCCAACCTCCCATCCCCACCATCACCACTCATCGGCGACCACACCGCTCACCAGCAACATCATGGAAACCGCATCGCAGCAACCTCACCCACATCACCATAGACCCCATCAGCTTCTCTCCCAACCCCCATACCCACCATCACCACTCATCGCCGACCACACCGCCCACCAGCAATATCATGGAAACCGCATTGCAGCAACCTCACACACATCACCATAGACCCCATCAGCTTCTCTCCCAACCTCCCATCCCTACCATCACCACTCATCGGCGACCACACCGCTCACCAGCAACATCATGGAAACCGCATCGCAGCAACCTCACCCACATCACCATAGACCCCATCAGCTCTCTATCATCCAATACTACATGAAAAGGGATGCTCGCAAATGTCTTCCCAGCAATCAACCACGCAGCAGAAACCCTTGCCCTCATCTCCACATACGGCTTGGACTCCATCTTCATTAATGAGAATTGGATGGCATCCACCTCCAACCACATCCTAGATGTCCTCATCTCAACAGCTACAGAATTCTACAACAAACCCATCCAAAGAAGATTGGCGAAGGCCTCGCCATCATTCACAAAGCATTGTGCCTATGCACCCACCTGGGCATCGCCATAATCTGCCCTTTTTTAAAAACATTTCCTGGCACTTCCCACTGTCCCCAACGCACACCATCATTTTCCACCTCATCTAAAGACCACCCAAGCCCAACACCTGTTTCATCAAAGACTTCCCAGAACTTTTAACCACCACGTCTCTCACGCATGACACCAACCTTATCTTGCTCAAGGAACTCAGTGGTATACACAGATGACTGATCACCACTGCCAAGGACAACTACTACAAAACACCATAGCCAAGCCCAACAATTAAAGCAGAGCCCTATTCCTAGCCATCAAGCATGACATAAACCCTCTGTCCAACCCGCCCATCACACACTCCATTGAAAAACGCACGCTATCAACTCTTTCTGCATCATCAACATCAGAATAATCCGCAGACACCTAAACACCAACAGCACAAACGACCACACACTACACAACCCATCTCGCAAAACCACAACTACCTGGACACCATTGAAGACGCTCATTATGGAAGACCTCGCTGCCAGCCTAGCATCCCTCAAGTCCACATCGTATGTGCCCAACATCCTCCCTGCCTCTGAACTCCCAACCCTTCTGACTGAAGTACTCCTCACTTATCTGACAAGCATCAATAGCTCGCCACTCAATGCACCGCAAGATTGGGCAAATCCTTACACTTCTCAAGAAACCCAACACTGGACCCAGCGACCTCAGCAACTACCACCCCTTCGCCCATCTTCCCTTCCTATGTAAGATCCTTGAGAACGCAGTAGCCTTGCAACTCTTCAAACACATTAAAACCAAAAATCTTCAGTCCACCAATCTGTCTTCAGATCCAGATGCAGCACAGAAACAGCAACCATGAAGGTGATAGATGATGCCTTAAAAATCCTTGTTAAAGGCCATCCTTGCCTCCTGGTGCTCCTTGACCTCTCAGCAAAGCAAAAGAGGTGATGGTTGGAAGGTTTAGAATTATTCTTAACCTCTGGCGTTGCTCTGGGCAACCCTCCAGACCACCATTCTTCGCCTGCCAAGCCATTATAAAAGGGGAAAGACCATATGATATGAGATGATAGTTTATTTATATAGCGCCTATACACAATGTGTTTCTAAGCGCTTTAAGGCAAGGAAGGGAACAAGGGAACATACAATGACATTCTTACAGGCCATGAACAGTAAGGATGTGAAATTAACTATCGTACTCGGCCTGACGACATTTCAGATAGTGCAAGAGATAAGACATAGATAAGGAAGGCAGGGCGAGAGTGGGAAGGGAATTTAAACAGACAGGCCACTACAGTACTAGGGCTGACGACATTTCTGGTAGAGCTGGAGAAAAACAAAAGGTGAGGGAGAGGGGTGCAGAAAGGGAGGTGGAGGAACAAAACAAGCAACTATCGTACTAGGCCTGACGACATTTTAGATAGTGCTGGGGGGGGAGTAAGGAGGGGAGAGGAGACAGACGAGGTTGCTATCATACTAGGTCCAGCAACAATTCTGATAGAGTAAGTGCATAGAAGAAAGTAAGGGGAGGAGGGGAGGAGATAGGAAAGGGGAGAAAGGGAGAGGAGGGCAGAACAGAGAGTAAGCAGTCAAAAAGAGTGGAGAAGCAAGAAGGGAGAGCAAATACAATTGCAGAAGTCTGTAGTAACACATAATGTTGCAAGCCAGGATGCAAGATGAAGATGGGAACAGCATGATTCAGGGCCAGCATGAGTACAAGATGCAAAGGAAGTCTAGCATGAGAGTTGAGAAAGGGTGACGCATCGTGACTCAATGAAGTCCATAAAAGTCAAATCCAGCATTGGCCGCAAGACGGTGATCGTGAAACCAGAATGTATCAGGACAGAATCCTGCAGAAGTAGGCTGGGGGGGATCAGGGTAGAAGAATCAAGCAAAACAGGCAACGCCTGTGTGCAAGAAGGCATGGAAGCACAAGGGTACATCACAAGGGAATCAGAGAGGGTGGGATGGCCTGTGGGGACAGAGGGAGTAAACACATGTTGGTGCATGCTTACCTGCTGTCTGGGCAGGGGTTCGAGTCCTTGGTCCCCCTGGTCTGAACAGGCCCAAACAGGAATTGCCCTTTTCTTGGTCAGCCCTTCGCTTCAGACGCCCAGGCAAGATATGCTCTGGATCTAAGAGTTAAGAGCAGGAAGGAAAAGGCAGGGCTAAGAAGGTGGGTGGTGCTTAGGCCAGGTGACCTAGATGCACTTGCATCTGCTCCCCAGCTGCAAAGGAAAAAAGGCTTGAGGACTCCTTAAGTAGGGAAAAGAGCGGCAAGCAGGAAGGTACCAGGTGGGCGGGGCTTGCTAAGTGGTAAAAGGAGCGGCAACCAGGAAACCATATGCAAATCAGGCTTTATCCCACCACAAAAGCGGCAGTCCAGCCCGAACTGCTTGGTCACATCTCTTCTGCACCAGACCAAAAGCATCCCCAAACATGTTTCGGCCTTGTTGGACCTCATCAGTGAGGAGTAGCTTGAGTGTCTAGGCCCAGCAGGCACGGGACCCACGTCTGGGCATACCCGTCCCCCTTGGGGTGACTGCAGGAAAACAAAAGACCTCTCCTTGACCTCTCAGCAGCATTCAACACAGTAGACCACCAGACACTCCTTGACATTCTACATTAGCGCATGGGTATCAGTGAGATCGTCTTCATCTGGTTCAAATCCTGCCTTGCCAACCATCACCAGTATGTCTAAATGGATTCCTTCATATCACCAATTCTACCCGTTACCTGGGGAGCCCCACAATGATCCACCCTCTCCCTTGTGATTTTCAATCTTTACATGGAAGCGCACAGAACCCTCTTGGTTCCACACTGCATCCACCTCCACCAGTAAGAAGATGACACGCAGCTCTACTTTAAGATATCTTCCATTGACGACACCCACCAGCTGCAGCTCTTCCTCATATTGATCCAGTCCTGGATGTCCAGTGCTGACATGAAGTGCAACCCCTGCAAGACCGAATTCCTACTGCTGACCAATAAGACTGAACACCCTGACATCCAGACCTGGCTTTCTGCTATAAGCCTCAAGGGCATCACGCCCCAGCTGGCCACCAGCACCAAGTCCCTGGGTTTGACATTGACAGGCACGAGCAAGGAAGACAAAAACGGCTTGGCAGCAACTTTCTCCCCTACAGAAAATCAAGCCCTTCATCCCAGAAAGCAACTTCAGATCTGCTGTTCATGCCTCGGCCCTCTCCTACCTGGATGGTGGCAATGCCCTTTCGGAAGGTCTTTTAGTGACTAAGCTAGCACCTCTAAGATGTGTCTGACATTCTGCAGCATGACTCCGTAGAGATAGGATGCAATATCAACACACAAAACGTAACAGGAAGTACAGGGTCTGAGAATCTTAACCACATGAGGAGCTCTGACAAGCTAACCAAGGGAAGGTCATTTGGTTGTACCAGGCCCTGCAGGAGTTTTCATTATCATTCTTAAACACCATAAAGAATGCCATTCACTCACATTAAGCCTAATGTTTAACACTAAGATGACAGGGCTTGCTGTCTGCTGTTTTAGAAGTGGTTACTGACATTAAGGGCATAACAGGGATGTCATTTCACCAAAATGTCAGGGGTAGCGGAAGTAACATCACACGACCCTTGACCTCTGATGACATCACAGGAAGTGATGTCATTTGACCCCACCCCGAAGTGACATCACAGGAAGCGATGAACACAACCTTTCACCCCACGACAAAACAAGAAGTGGCATCACATAGCATTGTTTCTGAGTACACTACGAAAAATATGATTACAACATCACTGTAAAGTGATATACATTTCATACAAGAATGGATCACCATATGTTCGTTGATATCAGTGCGTATAGGCCCATATTACCGAATCACAGTGAATGCAAGCAGACGTCCAAGGCCAAACAATAATGATGCGTTATTATATAGCACTTACGCTTAAGCGCTTCATATAGAACAAATATGCATACAATATCACCCAACCTGTGTTGGTACTCATTTATCAACCTCAGCAGGATGAAAGGCTGAGTTTACCTTGCTGGGAATCAAACCTGCAACCTACAGATCACACATA